>NC_137892.1:94892518-95504786 GCF_963455335.1 Martes martes | reverse complement strand
TCTCCCGCTGCCCTTCACCCTGCTTGTACTCTCTCTCAAATAAATAAACAAAATCTTTTTTAAAAAAGTGTTTTTAAAATTTTTGTCACATTTAGATGTATCAGTGAATTGTTTATTCACGTGCCAAGCCAATTGCTTTGTCTTTCCCCACTGATGTACAGTGCAAATAGCATCACAGCCTAGATTTCTATATGTGTATGGGTAGGTCTGTGGTTCAGTTAGAATTTGGTTCCATTCTTCCTCAAGATAGAAGTTTCTTTAAAAAATATTTATTTATTTATTTATTTATTTATGAGGGAGAGAGAGAGAGAGAGTGCACAAGCAGGGGAAGCAGCAGGCAGACGGAGAAGTGGACTCCCAGCTAAGCAGGGAGCCCGATGTGAGACTCAATTCTAGGACCCTGGGACCCATGACTTGAGCCGCAGGCAGAGGCTTCACCAACCGAGCCATCCAGACATCCCAAGATAGAAGTTTCTTCTTCACGCTATCCACAAAGGCAGTCTAGGTGATGTGACATTCTATACGCACCTTCTGTGTCTCTTTGCTTTGAAAGGTCTTGACGTCATGGTCGCGTATAGTGATATCTGCATTCAAGGCAGCAGGAAGGAATGAAAGTGATAAAGAGAAAATGGGCAGGTACTCTCCAATGAGCCGAAAGTTGCCGCATGGTATGGATGCCTACATCCTATCAGCCAGAACCCCCGTTAGGAAACAGGGTCTATTACCTGGCCATCAAGTATATGCTAAAAAGTCCATAAAATGTGAAAAGAGTAGACACTGGGAAATAGCATCCCTCTGCCAAGTTTATTTATTTTTTTTACTATTTATTCTCTTTCAGTGAGGAGCCTGAGAACATTTTGTTTCTAATGTTTAAAATTTTTGTATTCATAGATCTATCAGAAAATTAAAATATTAAAAAGTGACAAGCAAGAAAATAATCAGCTGTATACGACCTTTCAGAATCAACCATAGAAATGACCATAACATCACATCATTCCAGAAAGCTTTCTGTGTATAAAGATAGGAGGGAAGGTCACAGAGCTACTTCGTAAGAACTGGACCATACTACAGATGCTATTTGAATTCAAAGTATTACATTTAATTCTACTTGAAACTGAAGGAAAAATGAACCTTCAAGTAATGTTTCTTGACCACAAGAGACATTACTCATTGAAGGGTACCTCTGAGGGTAAACAAAAATGGTGAAAAACATTAAAATATTCAGTCATTTTTTAAAAAAATAACAATTTCACATGTCGGCATGCAAAGGCATCTTAGCTCTTGTGATTCTTTCCATTTTTCCATCTCCCTTGACCCTGCCTTCTGACTTTTGTTATTTATATTGTAGTCATTACATCATCCAGGTTTATGAGAAATGTATCTGTTCTGTAAAAACATAATTGCAAAAAAAAAACATAATTGCATAGTTACTTGGTATAGAGTCTAGATTTAAATTAATTCCAAGCTTTTTATCAAGGCTTCTCCATTTGCAAGCTCTTTGTTTCAATTTATCTCTTCGTGGACTGAGTTTCATCGTTACCTTATTTCATCAAGAAGGGTTTTGGATGTTTAAGAATGTCTGTCTGGGGCGCCTGGGTGGCTCAGTGGGTTAAAGCCTCTGCCTTCGGCTCAGGTCATGATCCCAGGGTCCTGGGATCGAGTCCCGCATTGGGCTCTCTGCTCCGCAGGGAGCCTGCTTCCTCCTCTCTCTCTCTCTGCCTGCCTCTCTGCCTACTTGTGATCTCTGTCTGTCAAATAAATAAATAAAATCTTTAAAAAAAAAAAAAAAAGAAAAGAATGTCTGTCTGTTGCCTTTACACTGGAACCAGATCTTGGCTGGTTGTAATGTTCTCGGGTCTCCCCTTCTTTCCCATAGAATATGGTAGGTGTTGCACTTTTTTCTCTGGAAGAAATCTGAGACAAGTCTGAATTTTCCTCCTTGTAGGTGACCTCTTTTTCCTGCTTATATGCCTAAAGAAGTCACTTTCCAACATATTTTTTAGTTCAACAGTTTAACTAAGACATGTTTTAGTACTAAACATTCTGAATCAAGCTTTTCTGGAAATAATGGGTCTTTCAATCAGCAATTTACATTTTTCCTGCATTAGACACTCTCCTTTGGCTCTGTTTTTTTATTTTCCTCCTTCAAGGATACCAATAAACCCTTATACTGGATCATCTTTGTATGTACTCCATTTCTATTAATTCTAATTTCTTAAATCTCTTTACCTCTGTTTAGCTGCCCCAATTCAGTAATGTGAGTTTCGGTGTGGTTAGTTGCCTCTCTTGTTCGTTCTAAGTTATCTGTTCTAACATGATGCTGTTTTTGTCCTCAATTTATTTCCTTGCTATCGATTCTGATTTTATCATCCTATCTTTGAGCCTTCAGTTATTAAATTCATGTTCTTACTGTTTTCTGTGTGAAGCAATTGAAAGCAATTTCCTTTGGTCGGGGCAGGGTGGAGTGGCGGGGGTGTTGAGGAACCTTTGCCTTTTGCTTACTGTTTTCCCTCTACTTATTAATTATGAGCTGCCATGTGTTTGCCTCCATTTCTTTTCATCTTGATTTGGTGGTTCCGTCCAGACCTACCTTCTGCTGCTGTAACATGGTGGCAGGAGAGAAGAGCTCATTGACTACGTCTTCACTCTTTGAGATCAGTCTGTTTTTCTCTCTGAGCTAAGTGAGAGGCAGAGTGTTTGGATTTTGTACATGTTTTGGTAGTCAGAAGTGGAGGAGGGGAAAGAGGAAAGCTCAGCTGAAGCAGAGGGCAGCCCTTGTGGGAATGCGTGCATGTGTGCCTGTCTGGAGGTTCTGGTTAATGTCCTGCACAAGGCTCAGGCCATTTGATTGGGGACCGAGAGGGGGATCCTATATACTTTTTGTAAGGAAAGGGGAAACCCAGGTTTGTGTCAATTTCTCAAGTTGGAGTGTTGTTCTAAGGAGTTTTCTTTCCGTCAACTGAGTCAGCTCCATGGGTCATGCTCCCTGCTTCCCCTATTTCTCCCCAGCACACTTTTTAATATGGTTCATTCAGAAGAGGAAGAATATGAGGGCATGACTCACATCTGTTTCCTTCCAGATTCAGGAGCACTAGGGAGAATGTTCAGGATTATGTCCATTCCTAGGCGTTCAGGACCAGGGGTGGGGGGTAGCAGAAATGTTCTATGCCTCTCCATGTCATCTTTTGTATCTTTCTCTGGATGCCAAATTTGAAGTTTATTGTATTGGTTACTGATAGTAAATTTCCCCTGTGGTTTTGTCTACTTTCTTTTGTTAGGGATTGAGAAAGAGAAATTCTATGAGGAAGCTTTAATCCACTATCTATTTCTAGAAGTGTCCATATACATTTTTAAAACTGTGTTTGCTGGAGTGCCTGGGTGGCTCAGTCAGTTAACCATCTGACTCTTGATTTCCTCAGGTCATGATCTCAGGGTTGTGACATTGAGCCCTGTGTCTGGGCTCCATGCTCAATGGGGAGTTTGCTTGGGATTCTCTCTCTCTCTCATCCTCTGCCCCTCCTTGTTTGTGCCCTCTCTCTCTCTCTCTCAAATAAATCTTTAAAATGAAACCATAAAACTGTGTTAGCTATCACTGGCTTTGTAGATCTGACTTGAGTCAATGACTATGAAACAATGCAAAGCTTACTGGGTCCTAGGCGCTGAGTTCCCAACTCCTGAGATGTCCCAGACAGGCAAACTCACCCATTTCATAAGACATGACTCTTAGAGCTAGATTTAGGAATTGAAGTCGGGTACCATTACTGCCAGGTTGAAGCCTAGACCAGGAGTCCTGGCCTGATGGAAAAGCCATCCTGGAAAGAAGGGACAATGTTGACTCCTCCTTCCAGAAAGACTGTCCAAAGTGGGATGTAGGAGCCATGTGGCCCAAGGGCAAGCACCCAGCAGAAAGCAGGCCTTCCCTAGTCTCCTGGGTTTCCACAGTGGGACCTGCATGCTGCAGACGGGACAAGAAGCGTTTCAGAACTTAGGCCTCCCTTCATTCTGCCAGAACATCTGTCATAGACGTCCTGTACACAAAGTACTCCAAATGCCTTGGAAAGCCTTGGAGATGAGCATCTTTGCCTCCCCTAGGGATCCCCAAGGGTCCCTGGGTGTCCTGGGAGAGCCCTGAGACTGTGGTTTGCAGGGACACATCCAGGTTTTAGGGGGTCTGAACCTTCTAGAATTTGGAAGGCTTTCTGTGAGAAAAAGAATACACAATTATAAATACAAGATTAGGTATGGAAGTAATTATTTATTTAGAATGAGAAAGGAACAGAACTTGGAAAAGACCCACGTTAGTGAGAGGCCTGGAAAGTTAAGTTTTGTGAGTTTCAGGAGGTCCAGGATGCCCTCAGTAAATGGGCCACAGGGACACCCACAGGTCCCCAGTCCCAGTTGCTAGGGATTCCTGAAGCAGTCCCTGTGGTCCAGAGCTGCCCGCTAGGGAGGACAGCCCACTCCAAACCTGGCTTGGAGGGCCCGAGGACAGGGCTCGATACCAACTTTACAAAGGGCTTCATAGACTTGTCAGAAGATCCTGCTCATGGCTCTGCCCCCACCCTCATCTCCTAACAGCCCCATGGACCCCAGCCTCCCTGAGATGGAAGCATTTCTGCTCCTCCAAGGAGCTCCTTGGAACATTTCTGCTCCTTCTTGCAAAATACAGCCTGTGGACATGAAGGATGTAAAATGTTCACACGCAGGAGAGACCAGCTGATGTGCAGCTAGCTGGCCTGCCCTTTTCAGCATGGCCTCCCTCCCTGAAGGCTGAACAGGTGAGAGGCAAGCAGGTGAGAAGAAGCCCCACCTCCGGACCCATCTGAGAAGTTGGGCTTGTTTGGGAAAACGTGACCTTCAAAGAGCATGAGGGACATGGAGAGAGGACAAAAGCTTCCTGCTGGCCAAGGGACTCAAGGAAGCAAGCCATGAGGAAATGAGATAGTTAACTGGGGAGAAGCAAATCAGCATGCAGAAGGATGGTTTTCAACCTGGGCCCAGAGGGGACGTGCAGAAGCAGGCGGAGGGGAAGGGGTCCAGTTGGAGGGGCTGGACACCCCTCCCCACCAAAGACAGCTCCATTCCATTGGCCTCATACAGTGGGCTTTCACTTCAAGGGAGGCTTCCTCTGCAACAGAAAATAAGCTTGAAAGCCACAGCGGTGGGGGGAATCCATTCACACAAACTGGGTCTGGAAATGGCTGTGACTGGAAGGAATCCAGAGAAACCAGTGAGTCTGTGTCAAGATAGCTGAGAGGTAAGGTTTTCCCTGGAACCAAAGGGTTCGCCAGGGAGACTGGAGGAATGAATTCAAGGGACCTCAAAGAAATTACTCCAACTTGAATTTGAAATAGAAATATAAACGAATTAGCAATAAGGAACACACACACACACACACGCACGCATGCACGCACACACACACAAAGAGGAGGCCAGCCAACTGAGGAACGAAGCAGAACTAAGGACCTAGTCAATGTGCAGAACGCAATCTAGATGAGCTGATGGACAAGAGGCCAAGGCCCCATGACTCCCCTGCGTGGTTCATATTACTGCTTCACCAAGTATTCCTCCCCTGCTTGGGAAAGGTCTTGGGAAAGCAGACAAAGGTTTGAGGGCACCCTTCTCCATTCCTTGGTGTGTGACAGAACTTCTGCCGCAGGACTTGGGGCCCATCAGTCCAGGCTCTGCATGGGCAGTATGGTGGAGTAAGCAGAATAATGACCGCCCAAAGACATCCCTGTCCTAACCCCACAACCTGTGAACATGTTCCCCTACAAGGCAAAAGGGTTTTTGTAAATGTGGTTACGTTAAGGACCTCGAGACAGAGAAATTTTCCTGGATTATCCAGATGGGCCCAATGTAAGGATGAGTCTTGCAAGAGAGAATCAGGAGCATCAGAGAAGGAGATGTAACGAGGAAGCAGAGCTCAGAATGATGCAGCCCCAAGGCAAGGATTTCAGACCACTTCTAGAGTTAGAAAAGGCAGGGAGAGGTGCTCCACCCTACAGCCTGCATAAGGACAACAGGCAGCCCTGTCAACACCTTAAAGTTAGCCCAGGAAGACTGTGCTGGGCTGCTGAACTCCCCAACTGTATGGCAGCAAATTTGTGTCACATAAAGCCCCACTGTTGTGATTTTCAGAAGCAGTGGGAAACTTACACAGATGGCATTGTGTCTAAGTGTGTGCACTCTGAGACACTCAAGGTGTCTAGATCCCACTTCCAAGGCCACCACCGGACTGCTGAGTGAGCTCAGGGAACTTGCTTTACATTCTGTGACTCTGCGTCTTAATGGGCAAAACAGGGTAGTAGTCGTTTCTGCCTTGTGTGGTTATTGTGTGCTTAGAACTGTTCCTGACCCAGTAAACTTTCAATAAATGTAAGCTACAGTTAATTTATTATTATTGTTAATATTATTATTATTATTATTATTAAATGATCATCAGAATATATATTTTCATTACCCTGCTTCCACCTTCCCAACCCTGGATTTAGGAATGAAACTTGATCAGAAGACAAAGCATGACTTCAGAGTCACAGAAATGAAGGCTGGGCACTGGCGCTATTCATTCACCCATTCAACCATTTGTTTAGTGTCTACTATGTGCCAGCCACGATTTCATTGCTGCAGCACATGGAGGGAAGAAAGAGGACACAGGATTTCTTCCCTACATTGCTTTTGCTTTTTGTCAGGGAAGAAAATCTTTCCCGGATGCCCCCTAAAATTCCTCCTGGAGTCTCACTGACCAGAGATGAGCTACATGCCCCCTCAGAAGTTCTGGGATTGCCAAAGGTTGGCTCGGATGAATATAATGTGCGTTGGCTGTATTACTGAGAATATTGAATTCTGCTGTAGAAGGCAAGAAAAATAAAAGACAGACAAAATTCATAAAATGTGTTAAGTATAGACAGTAGTTGGTAACTTGCAAGACGTGCTAGACATAGAATAAATGAAACATATGGACGTTGAACATAGATTTAAAAGATACAAGAACATAAGGATGTTACTTGTACACAGAAAGGATCGGAAAAGACAGCTATAAGGTTAGGATCATGCTAATTCCAAGATTGACAGCTGTCATCCCCAAGTGGGGATGACTCCCCCCGCCCCCTCAGTGATGCTCATTACAATCCCATTCTGGCCCCTTCCTTGTGTGCTCTTCCCTAGCTGTCCATGGGGTCATCCACATGCTACAGTTGTAGCCAAGGGCACTTCCCCCATGTTTCTTTGATAGAGCCTATGTTGGCTCCAGGAACCTTCCATTTGCTGAGCCCCTCTGTTCAACCTCAACTCTGGTTCTTATGACCACACTGTCAGTGAGGAAAGATGGTGGGATGGAGGGAGCAATGGGTGGAGAACATGAACATGAGGGAACACAGGATTCCAACAGTGGGCTCCTTCCACTGCACTTACATCTTACCCAAAGTGGGTTCCCCTGTTCAGCTCTTTCCCCTTGCTTCTCCCTGCAAGCCTTAATTTGAATCCTTAAACTGAGTGATTCAACTGAGTGATTCTTAAATCGGTCTCTAAGTCCTTCTGTTCATGACCTCTGAAGGGCTTGCCTGGTGGAGTCCTTAGAAGCTGCATCACACCAGGATAATTTCCCACATGACAAACCCTAATGATTTGTCCCTGAGGGCTAGAAGCATTGCTATCTGAACAAAATTGGAATCCTGTCAGAAAGAAGGGGAGAATGGCTATTGGGGAGGTGCCTGGAGTCACAAGAGTGAGTCTGTTCTAAACTGATGGTTGCCAGAGGGGCAGGGGTGGGGGGTGGAGGGTAAAACATGGCTGAAGGGTAGTGGGAGGTAGAGGCTCCTGGTTACAAAGGCACAGCATAGGGAAGAGAGTCAGTGGTACTGAAATGGTGTTTTATGGTAACCGATGGTAGTCACACTTGGCGGTGAGCACAGCATAACGCGCCGGGCTGTCAGGTCACTATGTTGCACACCTGAAACTAATGTAACCTTGTGTTATCAGCGACACTTGACTGAAAAAAATAAAATAAAGTAGTCTGTTCTGACTCCAGGCCAGACAGAGTTCATTTGAAATAGAAGAGTTCGTTTTTCTGATAACTTGCAGATATGGGACCTTTAGAATTTGTCCTTCCTGTAGTGAAGGGTATGGACTGGCCGGCTTCTCGGGGTCCTGCTGGCCCGTGCGAGTATAATTATAGAAGGTTTGGGACTGACTGAGGTCATTTAGTCATTCGCAAAACAAAGACTTAACAAGCACATACTGTGTGCTAGGGGCATGAGGATAGGCATGGTTACTGGACATGCAAATGTAAACGTTATTAATTATAACAATATATGGATGAACCTGGGCACCGCTTTAAGAATCTGCCCTCAGGGGCACCTGGGTGGCTCAGTGGGCTAAAGCCCCTGCCTTCGGCTCAGGTCGTGATCCCAGGGTCCTGGGATTGAGCCCTGCATCAGGCTCTCTGCTGGGCAGGGAACCTGCTTCCCTTCCTCTCTCTCTGCCTGCCTCTCTGCCTGCTTGTGATCTCTGTCTGTCAAATAAATAAATAAAATCTTTAAAAAAAAAAAAAGAAAAAAAAGAACCTGCCCTCAGCAAAGCAAAATGTGTTGGGAGCCAAATAAAAACACACAACCAGCAGCATTACTAAGCCCAAATACTGAGGCACCTTGTGCCAGCAACCTGCTGTGGTCTTTCCCTGCCACCCTCCACCTTGTCCCCTGAGAGCTGTCTCACTCTCCTCACCTGCCTGTGTTTGGATCTCTGCTGGCTTCCAGAACCTTGGGGTTCTAGGTCCCAGCTAACACTACGGTTCCTTCTCTCTGTGGCTCAGCAATCCTGCTGAAAGCCTGCTGGAGAATCCCTGATTCCCTAACCTGACTCTCACCCTCCCACTGTGGGCCTCACCCTGGCTGACACAGCCCAGCCCAGGCTTCCTAGGGGGATTCACACTACCCAGGGAACCTGGAGGAGGAGGAGGCAAGGAGGGAGAGGGAAGGAGAAGGCTTCCCCAGGGGATTACATTTGGGCTGAGGCTTACACACTAATTTGCTCTGGTCACAGCGGCTACAAACACAAAGGACGAGCCCACCCAAGGCAGAAACACTCTCTAGGAATGAAGCCAGGGCCTCGGGGAGTGACATTAACTCTTCCAGGCCTCCACTGAGAGAATGACAGCAGGTCAACTCAAATTACAAAAAACCCATCTGCTTGCTCGGCATGCTCCTGCCCTGCCTGGAGTTGCAGGAGAGTAAAAAAATAGTGTCACAGCCATGCTGCGTGACAGCACCCCCTCCCAACGTTTCCATGCTCAGCAGACCTCCCAGAGTTGCTTAGAAATTCGAGGCTTGCTCCTAGCCACTGCCCTGGCCCATTTCCTGTGCCACTGCTCCAAATATTAGTCATTCTCCCCCGTCTCCATTCCCTCCACGCTCAGCTGAGGACTTGACCTCTTTCCTACAAAGAAAATCCATTTATTCAGTCAACAAACATCTACTAAAGGCGTACTGTGTGCTCAAGCCACAGGATAAAGCAGGAGTGGTTCTTGCCCTCACAGGAGAGTCAGAAAAATCCAGATGGAAATCCAGACAGGCAAGGCGCAGAGACCAACAGGCTGTGTTGTAACTGAAGAGGCTAGGAAGGAGCCAGCTTCAAGAGCCCTGAGCCCGAGCTGCGCTCACCACCACTCACCCAGCCCAACACTGGTGCCCAGCATCGTGTCCCATCTCTTCCTCTGGGCATTCCCTGTTAACATGTCCATTGTTCCTTCCTTTCCCCACAGTTTAGATCTCTCATTCCCCTCCTCCTTCTACCCTCTCATGGAGGCTCCTTGAAGACAGCAGGCCTGGTCTGCGCCTCCTGCCCCTTCACGGCCCTTTCTAGTTCTCTCCTTCCCTTTCCTATCCAACCTCTTGAAAGATCAGTCTACTTTTCAACTCATGTGTCTGTGTCTGTCATCAGTCTGTCCTTTGTCTCCACAAGTCAAGGAAACTATTCTTGTTGAGGCCACTGATAACCTCTTACAGGCCAAACCCAGTGGTTTCTTTTCAGTTCTGGTCCTACTCCACCTACACCACACTAGGCTCCCATTGCTTTCTCTGTTGTGGTATACATACTCATCCAGCAGAAGAGCCGAACACATCCAAAGTTTAGAAAAAGGAAAGACTGGGAGACCCCTGTCCCAGCCAGATATTTGTCCACATGTGAACAAAAGTAGGATTTATGTCCTGGATTAAGTTTAGATTAAAAAAACAAAGACAAAAACAGGGTGCCTGGGTGGCTCTTTTGGTTAAGCGACTGCCTTCAGCTCAGGGCATGATCCTGGAGTCCCGGAATCGAGCCCGGCATCAGGCTCCCTGATCAGCAGGGAGTCTGCTTCTCCCACTGACCTCTTTCCTCTCATGCTCAATCTCTCTCTCTCTCTCTCTCTCAAATAAATAAACAAAATCTTAAAAAAAAAAAAAACAAAAAAAGAGGGATGCCCGGTGGCTCTCATTCCATTAAGCATCTGCCTTTGGCTCAGGTCATGATCCTGGGATCAAGTCCTGCATTGGGTTCCTTGCTCAGCAGGGAGCCTGCTTCTCCCTCTCCCTCTGCCTCTGCCTGCTCCTCCCCCAACCGTGCCCCTCCCCCCCAAAATAAAATATTTTAAAATAAATAAATAAATTTTTTTAAAAACATGAAAAACTATACATCCCCTTATACAATCTCCACCCCAGCACCTGATTTCTGGCAACAAGGCTTGTGGGAAATACACTTAGCCCCGGCACCTCATAGGGGCCATGCTCCTGGACATCTCTGCTGCATCTGGACTGCGAGTCTATCAGGACTGTGGCTCGAGTCTCTGGAGTGATGATCTGTTTCTGGTCCACAGAAATGTTTATCTTATTTGAGTGCACGTCCAAATTTGAATTTTCTCCTTCTGCACTCTACGTACTATTGCCTTGGGGCTTCCAAGCATGAACTTTCAGTCCCAGTTCTCTTGCTAAATGAGAGATTCTGCTGAAGCACAAGTTAGATCCTGTTACTTCCACACTCCTAAACCTGCAATGGCTCCCACCTCCTTCACAGTAAAGCCTTGGTCTTTATCACGGCTGGCAAGGTGGCACATGATATAAGCCCCCACTGCTCTTCTGAGCCCTTCTCTTGTTCTTTCCACCCTAGCCCCTGGAGCACTCCCTTCCTCTACCTGGTATGTTCTTCCCCAGATATCCACACAGCTCCTCCCTCAATCTCTGAGCTTTTTCCCAAAAGTCACCTTCTCAGTGAGGTGGCCCTCCTTAGCCACCATATTGACAACATAACACTCCCTACATTTCCTATTCTTCTTCCGTGCTTTATTTTTTCCCAAGCCCTTGCCAGTTATGCTTGCTATAGCTAGCATTTGCCTCTAACATACTGTGTATTTCATTTTTCCTATTTGTCTTGTCTTCCCTGCTATCTCGAGCCCCATGAGGATAGGGATTTGGGGCTGTTTTGCTCACTCATGAATCCCCAGGGCCTGGACGCTCAGTCGGCCCACAATAAATATTGGTTGGATGAACTTGCTGGGTTCATTTAGCAAAAATCACACATGCCCTTGACTCCTCAACAGTATATACAGCTCTTCTTTCTTCATGTTCAAAGGTGATGGCCATGTCACCATTTAGTCATTTCCCTATGTCCTTATCTCTTGAAAACTCTTTGCTCCTTTGGCTTTTATTACTCTCCTCCTAGTTCTGTGTCCATTCCTTCCTCTTCCCCTACATGAGCTGTTCCCTCACCCACCCTTTGCATGACTGAGATTTCCCAAGGATCTACCCTGCTCCCTCCCACTCTTCCACGCCTTCTCCCTGGAGGGGCTCACCCACACCCTCAAGTCAGGCAGCATCTAGAAGCTCAGGACTCCCATAGCTCCAGCCCAGATGCCTCTCTTGAGCTCCAGGTCCTCATTTGCAGCTACTTCCCAGGTGACCCCAAACACCCCTTAACATAAAATTTCAGCTTGTCCAAACTTAACTTGCACCTTCCCCTTCTTTAATCTTTCTGGTCTCAGGAAATGGCAACACTGTTTCCCTCTTCTCACAAGACAGTAACAGTGGAGTCACCTTTGAATGTTCCCGTTCCCTCACCTCAGCAGAAGTGCCACCAAAACCTACATCCTCAGAAACTTCTCCATGGCCAGACTCTCTTCTCCATCCCTCCTGCCTCTGCCTTCATCCAGGGCTTTTCCAGCTCCCAATCAGTCTCCCTGACAAGACTCCCTCCAGCTCATTCCCCACACACCACCTGGTAGCATCCTCAAAAGCACTCTGGCCACACGTGGGTTCCAGGCTACCCACAGAGAACATTTTTGAAGCAGGAGTATAATCCTGCATGAGAAGGCAGATGAGATCCTGCCTTTAAGGAGCTCAGAGTCAGAAGACAGCCACTAGGCACGTAATGAGAGTAGATGGAGATGTGTGACAGTGGGGAAAGCAGAGAATGTGAGGGTAGCACAAGTTGGGGGGGAGGAAGGCCTACCAAAGGGGCAAGGGGATCACCTTGAGGAATGGGCACAGAGTAGAAGATGGTCAGGAGTAACCAGGCTGTAACAAAGTCTGTGCGGGGTGCAGGTGGGGAAGGAGAAATAGTCTGGGGTGAAGGAATAGATTAAGAGAAAGCAAGACCCCTTGCTGGACAGAGAAGAGCTAGAGGTCAGGGAAGCTGAGCTGAGGCCAAGGCCAAGACTCCTAGTTCATTTCCATCTCTACACTTTCTAAGGGCCCAGAATAATAACTGTAAGTAAAAATTATAAAGTATAGTCTTTTCTTCATCAGTACAGGAAAGAAGAGGAGGAGATATCTGCAAGATTTCAGCACATTTCTATAAGGCAGCAGGCAGAAGAATGCGTGCTCGGGGATGAAGCAGAGTGGGGGAAGACCAGAACCCTCCCAGAGGGGGCTGTACCCACCGGTTCACACAGCCTCCCAGCCTCTGTCCTCAGAGACTGCTGAAGTCACAGAAAGCACCAGAAGAGGAGCTAAAAGCCAGAGGTTAACTGGCCACCTGCATATTGTATACTTTTCCCGGTCCACCTCCCCAACTGTGGATCTGGGTTAATTTTAAAGGACCCACACCTAGACAACAACATAGTGATAGGTCAGAGCTTATGGATTAAGAAAAGATACCAAAAGTTCCCTTAAATGAAAGAAAAAAAAATAAGGCCCCATTCTGACAAGAAAATGTCAGAATGGCATTAGACTTCTCAATAGCAACACTTTTTGCTCCGACAAAAACGGAGCATGTCTTCAAGGTTTTCATGGAAAACTATTTTCAACCCAGACTTCCATACCAAACGAACCTGTCAATTCAGCATAAAGGAGAATAAAGAAATGTTCAGGGGTGCCTGGGTGGCTCAGTGGGTTCAGCCTCTGCCTTCAGCTCAGGTCATGATCCCAGGGTCCTGGGATCAAGCCCCACATTGGGCTCTCTGCTTATCAGGGAGTCTGCTTCCCCCCCGCCCCCGACCCCGCCTGCTTCTCTGCCTACTTGTGATCTCTGTCTGTCAAATAAATAAATAAAATCTTTTTTTAAAAAAAGAAAATAAATGTTTAGACATTTCAAAGGCTTACTTCATAGTGGGTGTGGGGAAAAAAGAGATATAAGATCCACAAAGTTAAGTCAAAATCCTTAGTCTTCAATTGGATTTAGAAATTTCAGTGTTAAGTCATGATGTATTTTTTCTTTCTAAAAATGCATTTCTCTAGGTGCCTGTGTGGCTCAGTTGGTTAAGTGTCTGTGTTTGGCTCAGGTCAGGACCCTGGGATTGAGCCTGGTCAGGCTCCCTGCTCACTGGGAAGCTTGCTCATCCCTCTCCCTCTGCCACTTCCTAGACCCTCTGCTCGTGCTCTTTCTCACTTTTTCTTGCTCTCTCTTGTTCTTTCTCTCTCTCTCCAATAGATAAATAAAATCCATGGGGCCCGAGGGCGGCTCAGTGGGTTAAAGCCTCTGCTTTTGGCTCAGGTCATGGTCTCAGGTCCTGGGATGGAGCCCCGCATCAGGTTATCTGCTCAGCAGGGAGCCTGCTTCCTCCTCTCTCTCTCTCTGCCTGCCTCTCCGCCTACTTGTGATCTCTGTCTGTCAAATAAATATATAAAATCTTAAATAAATAAATAAAATCTTAAAAAAAAATAAAATGCATTTCTAGCTCTATCTACTGAAAAGGCCTAGAAATATGACGACCAACCCAGGAACAATGAGAAATAGTTCATTCCTTGTCTAGAACAGGGAATATATAAGATGAAACTCAAACATCTATCATTCCAGCTGCCAAAGAAGAAAAAAGGTAAGAATCTCAGGAGCCAACTGAAAAAACTTCGCAGTGGCCAAAGAAGGGATGATGAGAGCATCAGTAATGACAACTGGAATGAATTGAAACTCATCAAACATACTTAAGTCCAGGACAAAAATTTTTTAAAGTTGACAGGTTGCCTTGGGAAGATACTAGGGACTCACTGTTTTGAAAAATGGTAAATGAAAGGAATGTATCCGATCTTTCCATAGGAACCTCAGGGTAACTAAATAGTAAATGAGGGGAAGCTTCTGTCTAGGATGAAAGTCTTCCAGTTGGTAGGTGAAGGAGTGACAGAATATCGCCATGTTGCAACCTACAATAAAATAATGCATGTAGGCAAGTATCACCAGTGGTCACTCACATGGTAATGGAGAGACAAGTAGACACGATGTGCTTACTTTTGGGAATGTCACGATGCCACCTATGAAAGTGCCCCTCAAGTAACCAAACTTGAATCTGATTAATAACCTAGACTTAAATACTAATTCACAGGAAGTACAAGAGATAAAAGACCATGTCAAAAGTCACAACAGGAATGCAATCAGCAAAATTTGGATTGTGGGAAAGTTTACAAGAAAAACAAAAGCAAAAAAATAATTCCTTTTTCAACAAATAAACGAGACAGAAAAAAAGAGAGGAGGGAACTATGGAGTAAAAGACACCCAAGAGACACATCAAACAACAGCAACTGGATCCAATTCAAACAAGCCAACATTTATACACATCAGGGAAATCTGAACACTGACTGGTTATTTAATGATACTCAGAAATTATAGCTATTTTTTCGATGTGTTAATAGTATAGCCATTACGTTTTTTTAAAAAGCCCATACCAGGGCTGGTGCGTGGCTCAGTTGGTTAAGAATCTGACTCTTGATTTCAGCTCAGGTCATGATCTCAGAGTTGTGACATCGAGCCCTACATTGGGCTCCGTGCTGGGCATGGAGCCTGCTTCAGATTCTCTCTCCCTCTCTCTGCCCCTCTTGCACCACCCTCTCTCCCTCTCTTAAAAAAAAGAGAGAGAGAGAGAGAGAGCGCCCTTATCAAGATATATTCTTAAATATTTACTGGTGATATGATGCCTTGGATTTGATTTGTTTGAAAATAAGCTGGGAAGTGGGCTGGGGAGGGGGCGGGTAGTGCCTGGGTGGCTCAGATGGTTAAGCATCTGCCTTCAGCTCAGTTCATGATCCCAGGGTCCTCTCATCAAGCCCTGGCTCAGTGGGGAGCCTACTTCTCCATCCCCCTTCCCTCCACTCAAGCTCTCTCCTCTCTCTTTCTCTCCCTGTCTCTCAAATAAATAAATAAAATCTTTTAAAAAATAATAATAATCTGGGGATGGTGAAAATTAACTAGGAATATAGGTGATATAGGGTTGGCCATGAATGATAACTACTGGAGGTAGTTGACATGTATATAAGGGTTCATTGTATTTTTTTCCCCTCCTTTTACTTGCACTTGCAGTTTCCCATAACAAAAAGGTAAAAAAAATAAAAACAAATACAAAGACAAAACATCCCCTGAGCATTATTTGTTAGGAAGTAACTCCATAGTGATAGCAAGCTTCAGCAGTTACTGAGAGAAAAATACAGCAACATTCAGAAACAACGCATCTGATGGTGGGGAGCAGTTAAGGGAAGTCCCAGGAAGAGAGCCCACAGCTGTGTGGCCAGGTGGCTGGACCAGAGATGGGGGTGGGGGTTGGTGTTTGGGAAGGGGGATTCATCAGAATAGGGAGTATGATCAATGGTTTGGGAAATTCACAGAACAGAAAGAAAGAAAAGACAATGGCATATCCAGAAAAACAAAAAAGTAGACAAGAAAGGCAGAGTCAAGGGGCACCTGGGTGGGTCAGTCATTTAAGCATCCACCTTCAGCTCAGGCCATAATCTCAGGGTCCTAGGATGGAGCCCCTCATCCAGCTTCCTGCTTAGCAGGGAGCCTGCTTCTCCCTCTCCCTCTGCCCACGACTCATGCTCTCTCTTGCTCTCTCTCTCTCAAATAAATAAATAGAATCTTAAAAAAAAAATAAGGCAGAGTCAATTATGAAGCTAACTGAAACATAGCATAGACATGAGCAGCACTGAACGGTTTTTTGTGGTTATTATAAACACATTTTTTGCTTTTTATTTATTTATTTTTATTTTTTTGAAGATTTTGTTTATTTATTTGAGGGAGAGAACACAAGTGGGGAGGGGCAGAGGAAGAGACAGGCTCCCCACTGAGTGGGGAGCCAGACACTGGACTTGATCTCAGAACCCTGGGATCATGACCCTAGCCCAAGGCAGCTTCTCAACTGAATGAGCCACTCAGGTACCCCTTTTTTTTTTGGCTTTTTAGAATCAACTTAGAAAGAACTTATGGAAGATTTCACTATGGTGGGGCACCTGGATGGCTCAGTGGGTTGAGCCTCTGCCTTCGGCTCAGGTCATGATCTCAGGGTCCTGGGATTGAGCCCCGCCTCGGGCTCTCTGCTCAGCGGGGAGCCTGCTTCTCCTCTCTCTCTCTGCCTGCCTCTCTGCCTACTTGTGATCTCTCTCTCTCTCTCTCTGTCAAATAAATAAACAAAATCTTAAAAAAAAAAATTTCACTATGGTTAAATGGAAAAAAATCATAAAAATGCATAATGCATAAAGTACAGAATGGTTGGGGCAGGGAAGGGGGATAGTAGGCTGGGAGCGCTAATGTTCTTATCTTACAAAGGGCTAAGTTAGTGGTAAACCTGTTCAAGATGGATGAAGCAAGAAGTGGAGATTTAAGTAAACTTTTTGAGGTTTCAGGACAAGCCTGAGGAGGAACTACCAATAGTCTGGTGATGGAGAAGAGAGACAAAGGTAACAGAAATCAACAAAACCTTACTATATCCCTAATACGCTAGGATATTCAAGATTGATAAATCAAGAAACTTCAGTATAAGCACACTACTTGGGGATGTTACTACTTGGGTAACCACCAGATTTATAAGACCCAGAACTGCTGAAAATTTCTGTAGGAAGGAGGGGGAAGTCTGTGTTGGAGCACAACTGCTTTCCATGAGCAGCTCCTCTGAGCCTGTATTGCTTTGATCTGCAGCACTAGGATAGAGGGTCTTATGAGCCATTTGAAGGAGTTTAGAGTTTTACATAGACAACCAGGTGATATGATTAGATCTGTGTTCTAGATGAGTTGCTCTGGCTGCTGCTGGCAGAGAATGGAGGCCAGCCAGAATGGGAGTGAGAAGGTGGGGGTGGAGGTGGAGCAGGGCAAGGGGACAGCTGCAGTTGTCCAGGCCGGTGATGGCCTGGCACAGGAAAGGAGAGAGTTGGATGGATTCAAGAGGTGCTGAAGACATTTGGAAGAACCATGTCTGATGCCCAGGTCCCTGCCAGCTGAGTGAGGGACGGTCCCTTTTATGAGCTGGAGAACCCTGGGGCGGGACAGGAGGGTTCGAGAGGAAGATAACCAGTTGAGTTTGGACACGTTCAGTTTGAGTCATCAAGAATGTGTGAGGCCTTTAATAGTCTGGCACCAACCACCTTCTCCAACCTGTTTCTGTACTCACTCACCACCCCCCTGCCACGCTTACCTCTGTTGTCTTGTCACACTGAGCTTCTTGCTTTTCTACAAGCATATTATATGTCTTTGCTTCTGCTAATGCTTCCGCTGAGAATGCCTTCCCTCTCCCTTCTCAGCCTTCAGAGTATCTGGTCATTATTCAGCTGCAATCTCTGGTCTTCTCAGAAAGCTTTCAGATTCTCCCAAGAAGTGCTCCATTCTGTGGGTGCTCCAGTACGCTAACAGATCTCTGTCTAGCTCTAAGCACATCCTCCCATAGAACTCTTTTTATATGTCCACTTTCCCTACCAGGCAATTGTTTTATAGAGGATAGGAACTGTCACCAATGCTCCTTCATGCTTAAAGTAGGAAGATACTTTATCTAGTTTGTCAACTCTCTCAGCTTGGTGATGACTACCCAGAATGCCACATTGTAGATGATTCTGGACAGATGCAAGGTCGGTGCAAGGTGGTGGTGGGGTTGGGAAAGTGGAAGTCTGTCATGGGTGGAGGAAGAACAGGGGGGGACCACGAGTTCAGTGAATGAACTATCAAGAAACATACCTCCCAGGGTACTTGGGTGGCTCAGAGGGTTAAGCGTCTGGCTCTTGATTTTGGCTAAGGGCACAATCTCAGGGTTGTGGGATTGAGCCCCACATCAGACCTCATGCTTAGTGGTGGGTCTGCTTGAGATTCTCTCTCTCCCTCCCCCACTGCCCCTCCTCTACTCTCTCTCTCTAAATAAAATAAATAAAATGTAAAAAAAAAAAAAAAAGAAAAGAAAAAACCACCCTTCCCAAGTGGAGTAAAAAGTGTCTTCTTGTCTACCATCTCATCATTTAAAACACCTCACAGACTGAGGGGCCTGCCTTGGGGTCTGGTTACCTTTACACTATCAGGAAATTTTTACTCCCAACATCTGACTCGCACACACCATGACTCTCCAACATCCAGCCACACCATGGATTTTAGTTGAGACAAGCCTGGTCCAGGTCTCTTCACAGCCCTGGATCATCTGAGCCCTACACCCTGAAGAACGCCTTTTCAGGATGGAATCCTCCAGTCCAGCAAGATTTGGATAAATCCTCCATTTTTTTTTCTAAACTTCTATATTAGTTTCCTGGGGCACCTGGGTGGCTCCGTCATTAAGCATCTGGCTTTGGCTCTGGTCCTGATGCCAGGGTCCTGGGATCAAGCCCTGCATCAGCTCCTTGCTCAGTTGGGAGCCTGCTTCTCCCTCTCCCTCTGTCTGCTTGTGTTCCCTCTCTCCCTGTCTCCCTCTCTGTCAAATAAATAAATAAATTTTAAAAAAACAAAAATAAACGTCTATATTAGTTTCCTGTAGCTGCCATAACAAATTATCACAAATAGGGTGGCTTAAAATAGAAATTTGCTTACTCACAGTTCTGGAGACCAGAAATTCAAGATTAAGGCATTAGCAGGCTGCACTCCCCCAAAGTCACCAGGGAAGAATCCTTCCTTGCCTCTTCCAGCTTCTACTGGCTCCAGGCAGTAATATTCCTTGACTTCCTCGTTCCCATCTCTAGCTCTATCTTCACATGGCCTTCTCCTTTCCTCTGTCTTCTCTTCTGTCTCTTACAAGGACATGTGACATTGGATTTAGTACCCAATGGATAATATCCAGCAAGCTCTCACTTGAGACCCTTAGTTTAATTATGTCTGTGATAACCCTTTCTCCAAATATGGTCACTTTCACAAGTTCTGGGACATAGACATATTTTTGGGGGGAAGGTCACCATTCAACCCCCTACACCTTCTGAATGGAAAATGACCAATAAGACACAGGATTTGTTGACTTTGAGACATAACAATAACAATTTCACTTAATGGGGACATACATAGGGTTCTTTAAAAATGTAGATAGGATAGTGAAAAACTGACAAAGAAGCAGCAAAAAAAAAAAAAAAAAAAAAGCCCAATCCTAATCAACAACATTAACATGATTGTTTTTGTCCTCACTGTCACAGCCACACAGAAGGCTCTGTGCAGACTGTGGCCTTATTGTCTCTCCCCTGGAAAGTTTCTAAGGCCCAGTATGTTGAGCTCTGAGGACAGTAGAACATTGTGACATTCTGCCAAAAAGTTCCAGTTTAAAAAGAAAGGATTATTTCGCCCAGGAAATTCTATCATCATTGCTAAAGAAGAAAAAGATCAGGAAAGGAAGGAGAGAGGAAGGAACACAGCACTGAGCTCTGCAGCCTTCAGCCTCTTTCCGAGAGAAACTCTCACTCATCTGTGCTTTCGAGACTGGATGGCAAAGAGGAAACTTTCCTCCTGCCGAGCGCCATCCAGTGCTTCTGTATTTTTGTCACTTGCTCTTGCTGCAGCCATTCCATCTGGAACCGAGGCCCACAGGGTTAGTGTGGCTTGTTGCTAGCCTAGCTAGGCTCGCCTCTGTTTAATCCATATCTGAGAAGATAACCTAAAGTTTCTATGCAGAAAAGTCCTAAAAGAGCAGACCTCTCCCGGCCTCACGCCTCACTTCAGCAAAAAGGGGACTCTTGAACCAAGGAAACCCACCATAACATGTCCACGTGGGTCACCCCCCAGTGAGAGCCAGCTCTGTGGACAGTACCTCTGCCCCATTTTGGAAAGGCACAATCAAAGTGATGAGAGTCACTGTCATGTGACAAGCTGCTACTATTTCACCATTATCAATAGTTATTGAACACATGGAATAACCACTGAAGAGTTATCAAGGACAGTGTCCTCTGACCCCACTCTGAAACAGAAAAATCAAGCAGTGAAAGTCACTAGCAGATTGTTGCCATTCCATCATCGTCAATATTTATGGGACATTTAGAGTTACATTCCAACTGGTGAGACATGGCATCTCTCTCCAGGGAGCCTGAGCCACCTCGGGAGTAGGAATATAGGAAATAATATAGGGAAAGGACCTGTGTTATCCTTGTTCCCATTTAGCACAGCTTGTGTTTCACTGATGCTCAGTCAGTAAGTAAAACCCATCCTGTTAATGACCTCTTCTCCAGACTACACAGCCTCAGAGGCAGGGTTCATCTTCCTGTTTCTTCCTATTGTTCAGCGCACCAATTATTACTCTGAGGGGTGCTAAAAAAAAAACTGTTCCATATTTACTTAGCTGATAGTCTTGGAGCAGCAAGCAAGCAGATCTGTCTGAGGACCTGGAACTAGCCCTTTGGCTGCCTGGCCTTCCCACCTCCCACTTCCCACCTCCATCCCACCACTCCCCAACCTCACACCTCAGCTTGATCCCCCCCCCCCAACATAACCCCTTTAGAAGGGAGGGTCTCAGTCAATGAGTAGCTTTTGGGCTTTGTATACCTTACTTCAAATTAGTTTATTTGGAGCCCTCTGCTAATGAGCTCTTGAACAACTGACTGAGAAGTTGGGAAGTTGGCATCTAAGAATCCTTGCTACGTGGAAAGCAAGTTAAACACGATATACTATTTAGTATATTGTATATGAGTAGTATACATATACATCAGTAGTATACATAGTATTAGACTTCAGAGAAGATTTGAACGGTTGTTACCTGTCCATCTTTAAAGCTGGACGCTGCTGGTGGATTTCACATGTCCATACACTTGGCATTGTCTTCTCTAAGCCCATGTGATGGGGAGTCCATAGTGGAATGGCCTCTGGGTTGCTGCTTGGTTCACCTTGACCCAAGCAGGCCCTCCACTTTAAGAGTCAGGAAACAGTTAAAACAGCACTATGCAGCCTCTCAAACTAAGCTCTCCTAATTTAGACACTGATTCCCTTGAAAATAAAAAGGTGCCCCAAAATATCCCTCGGGTGGGTAAACATTTTTGAGTCAAAACTCATTTGTGAGAATAAAGCAGGCAAAGAAGGGATGACTAAAGGCAGCAAAGGACCACGTCAGCTCATGATTCACCTAGCCAGGACAGTTTTCCAAGTCTCCACTGACTAGGCCTACAGGTGCCGTACTGTCCAACCGAGCAAGTCTGTGGAATCTGCTAAGCATCCTGAAAAATGAATCACAGAAACAAAACTTCAGTTTAGAACGAGGGATCTGACACTCATCACTAAGATTTAGAAATAAAGAAAAGTCCCTCAATCTCAAAGAAGAGGGTGCTTCCCAAGTCATAGGCCTGAGAAAGAGGCCCTTTTGCTCCTGCTGGGCTGGTAAGCAAGAACAAAACATGATTTGTTCCGGAAGTCATGACTGCAAAAGTTTGCTTTCTGGGCAAAGTCCCTTTATAGGCACACAGCCCATCCCTCTCATATCTTTGGAGCTCCCACGGACTGGGGCCCCAGATACAGTTCTTTACTGAGGATGATGCGTTGGTGAGGCACCAGGAGGCAGAGGAGCCAGGCTGTGGTGGATGAAACCTGACAGAACCCATGACAGGACAAGACAGTCAGAAACATGAAACAGCCATTCTGGGTATCTGGGGAGCCCAGGCATAGGACTCAAAGGATACTGTGTGTTATAGGCAATACATCATGAAACAATGTAACACAACATGATATAACACAGGGCATGGGGGATTTTAAATTTTACATATGTTTTTATTTATTTATTTTTAAAGATTTTATTTATTTATTTGACAGAGAGAGATCACAAGTAGGCAGAGAGGCAGGCAGAGAGAGAGGGAGGGAAGCAGGCTCCCTGCTGAGCAGAGAGCCTGATGCGGGGCCCGATCCCAGGACCCTGGGCTCGATCCCAGGACCCTGAGATCAGGACCTGAGCCAAAGGCAGCAGCTTAACCCACTGAGCCACCCAGGCACTCCTAAATTTTACATATATTTTTAAAGGTAGCTTTAAAAAATACAAAGGACCTTCTATCCTCACCTTCAAATTTGAGAAACTGAGATAGAAACAAACTTTTGAGAGATAAAAGAAACGAGAAAACTGAGACAGAAAACAAATTTCTATTGCTTTCTCCCATGTTCAAGACACATTATAAAATTGGACCCTTGCTATAAATATACATTTTATATTTCATTTTCCTACTTACAAGCAAACTACTGGGTCACTGAAAGAATTGATTCAGTGGCCTGTCAGCAGGGCACCAAAATTTAAAAGCAGCCTGAGGAACTGGATGTCATTGGCATCCTCGCCCTAATGTTTGCCCAAATTATAAACAAATCACTTAAAACATTAAAGCTGGGTATGTCCAGATGCGCTAGTGTAAAGGTTGAAGCTACATTTTTATGTGGGATTTCCCCCTTTACTTATTAAACATTCAGAACATTGTTTTTAAGTAATTGGTAATCTAATTTGAAGTGGTAAATGAGTACAAATTAGTATTGGGGTCAGCCAATAACAAGCTGTGACCCTGGGCACGTTGCTTTGTATCGCTCAGAGCCTGAAGTCTGTTAAGCACCGTCAATAAACTCTGCTTGTGCCAGCAATTCCTTTCCAATCAGTATGTAATCCCTTGTCTCCTAGTGATCACAGAATGAGTTCAAACCACAGAAATCAGTTGTGGTCTTTAACAGGGGGTTCTTCTCCGCCCCCTCTTGGAAAGAGGGAGCAGTAACAAAAGGCCAACTTGGTGGAGGCTCCACTTCCTATGAGATCATAGAATGATTTTTCCAAGGCACCCAGCAATTTGTCATATGAAAAGGAGCTATGGAAATGAAAATCACAACGGAGAGAATGTGACTAAAAATGAAAACAGGCAGTAGAATGCAAACTCTGCTTCTGAAACAGCTTTGGCCTCCATCCCTGTCTTCCTGCCCTCCTGCCCTAGCTTGGTGTCCTGTACCATCTCGGCCAGGGACTTGCCACCACCCCTAGCAGCAGCGCTCCTCCATCCCATGGAGGATAATAAGAATTATCCCCGTGGGTTTGAGCAGGCTGTAAAGCAGCGTGGGTTACGAGAAAATGTGTGGTCTAATGCCATCGGCAGAGAACGTGTCTGTGGCTGTGTTTATATCTAGGGATGTATATAGAAAGCTTCACAGAAAAAAACCAACAAATATTAAGAATGGTTCTCTAACATGTGATCTGTTCCTTTTATATTTTGGACATCATTGAAAACTGGGAAAACATAATCATTAATTTTATAATCAGAAACAAGTAAGCATGTAGAGAACAAACTGATGGTTACCACAGGGGAGATGATGGGGGAGTGAAACAGGCCCTGGGGATTAAGGAGCGCACTAGTCCTGATGTGCACTGAGTGATGTATGGAAGTGTTAAATCACTACATTGTACACCTGAAACTCAAAGAACACTGTATGTTAACTAACAGGAATTAAAAACTTAAAAAAAATAAAGCCACCTTTTTTGGAGAACAAAAGAAAGAAAGAAAAAGAAAGAAAGAAAGAAGAGAGGAAGGAAGGAAGGAAGGAAGGAAGGAAGGAAGGAAGGAAGGAAGGAAGGAAAGAATTGAAGCTACTTTTTAAAAAGAAAAAAGAAAGCAAGCATTCCATGATAATCTACAGCAAACAGGATAAAGTCCAAACTAGAATTTAAGGTCCTCTATCCATGACCCCAGATTACTTCCGTTACATTATCTTCTGTACCTCTGGCACATACCCTAAACGGAAAACACACTAGACTGTTTACCCTGGATTCAGACTTCCCCACCCGACTTGGCAAGTCCTTGCCCATGTTGTGCATAGGGCCTGCCTCCTGAAGACTTCCTCAAGTGCCTTTTAGAACCTACCCGCTGGTAAGCACACAGAGCATTGATTTCATCTGGATATGTAACATAATTAATTGTGTTTTTCTCTATTCCACCAAGCAGTGAGCTCTCCAAAGGCACATTGCGCCTTGTCCCCTGAGAACCTGGCTCACTGCTTTGCACCCAAAGATAGTCAATAAGTGTTTGCTGAAATAGATGATCAATGTGAGGAGGAGGATGCCCCTGGGGCAGTTAGCTGCAGAAGACTTTACAGGAGTAGGATTTGAACTGGGTTTGAAGAAGAGGTAATATTTAGATAGAAATGATAGCTGATTCCAGTTACCATTGTATGTTAAAAATACAAGGACTTCCTCATGGGCATTGCTATCATTTTGATGTAGACTGCTTAATATTACAGAGTAAATTGATCCTAAAAGTTCTCCTTTAAAAGGGAGATGTACCTTCTTATTTTGCACTACCATTCTTAAGCTACAAGGATACAATATTTACAATTAAAAACTAGTTGTCGTTAATAAAAAATTAAAAGGCAAATGGCAAACTGGGAAAATCTTGACAACATATATAATAGAAGGTTAATAACTACATATCAACAAGAAACTATTAATGGGTAAAGGGGGGAAAAGGCAATTCATAAAAGAACAAATTCAAATGGACAATATATAATCAGGGGAAAGTTTAAGATCATTAGTAATAAAATAAATGGAAACTAGCGTGAGCTACAACTTTTCACCTTCCAAACTGACAAATTAAAAGATGCTACTCAATATCATTGGGTGAAAGACAAAGTACTTTCATGGGGCTGTAACTTTTCTGGAAAACAATTTAGAAATAAGTTTGAAGAGTTTTGAAAATAAATCCCTTGGACCTAGTAATTACACTTGAAGGATTCTATCCCAAGGAATTAATCAACAATGTACACAAAGTTTTATATATGAGCACCACCATTCCTAAGAATTAAAAACTGGAAACTATAAACTACCAACTGTAAAAAAAAAAATGTGTAATACTACTACATTTATTTGATGCTATAGTAAAAATCACATATTTTTAAAGGATATCGTCATTGAGGAAAATGCTCACAATATAATACAAAGTAGGAGGAAAAAGATTTAATTGTATGCATTCTGGAAACAGGACTGAAGACAGCCTTGGGAAGTGGGATTGGGGAAAGGAGGATAGCCTTTCACATTTTACTGTTCTCCTTTTTCTTTGGGTCAGTAATAATGGTATAGCAGTTGCTATACAACCAATAATAATGTGAATGTTTACTGTGGGCCAAGCATCATTTTAAGTCTCTTGTGTTTATTTTCTCATTTAATCCTCCCAACAACCCGATGAGGTAAGCACTATTATCATCCCCACTTTACAGATAAGAAAACTGGGGAACAGGGAGGTTGATCAAGTAGTCCAAGGTAGAGCTATGATCCAGAGGCACAATTTTGACTCCAGGCTTGTTCTCTTTAACTACAAAGAAATGGTACCCCTTATATTATGGTGTTTGTAAATTAAGAACCTGATCCCACTTTTTTGCCCTGGTGGTTTACTCACCCAAAAAGCTCTTCTCCTACCTAGCTGCATAAGTACTTGATCTCTTTAAATCCTTGAAGACTTAGGACCTACAAATGAGTCGTACACTGAAAACAGGGTGCAAAATTGCAATCTGCCCCTCCTCTATTTTACTCTGCTTTATTTTCTCCAAGTATTGGTCTAGCATATTATACAATTGTCAGATTCATCATATTATTTCTGTCCCCCTCCCCCCCAGCCATGTGATCTCCACTAGGTTAGGAGTTTTTATCTGTCTTGCTAACTGGGATATTACAGCCTCGAAAGGTACTGGCGCAAACCAGATGTTCAACAAATATTTATGGATTAAATAAAGCTTTAAAAATACACCATGAGGGGGACGCCTGGGTGGCTCAGTTGGTTAAGCGGCTGCCTTCGGCTCAGGTCATGATCCCAGCGTCCTGGGATCGAGTCCCACATTGGGCTCCTTGCTCCGCGGGAAGCCTGCTTCTCCCTCTGCCACTCTGTCTGCCTGTGCTGGCTCGCTCGCTCTCTCTCTCTGACAAATAAATAAATAAAATCTTTTTAAAAAATAAATAAATAAAATAAAATACACCATGAGGGGCGCCTGGGTGGCTCAGAGGGTTGGGCCTCTGCCTTCAGCTCAGGTCATGGTCTCAGGGTCCTGGGATTGCGCCCCCCCCCCCCCCCGCATTGGGCTCTCTGCTCCTCAGGGAGCCTGCTTCCCCCTCTCTCTTGCCTGTCTGCCTACTTGTGATCTCTCTCTGTGTGTCAAATAAATAAATAAAATCTTTAAATAAAATACAGCATGATTTTTGCTTTCTCATTTTAAGACAAAAACAAGTATACACATGTATATGGGGGAGAAGAAAATATTTCAAAATGTTAACGGTGACTCCAAGTGATAGGTCTCCTTGTTCTTTGTGGTTTTGTTTTCAAAATTTCATGTGAAAATGTACTATTTTACCATGACATAATTGCTTTTAAAAGATCTCTTTTAAATCTCGGGTAACTTACCTTGCCATGCGCAGCGAGTTGTCATTGCTGCAAATACAAGAAGCCCTCTTCCTTGTGAAACGCAGTCCACAAGGGGAAAGGTATTGATGGTCTTTAAATAAATTATTGCTCTTAAATAATTTCCCAATATTTCGTGGTGGTGAACTATTCCTTAGAGAAATAAAAATTTCTGCCTCTCCCGGTCGACCGCGGTATGCCTGGGGAACACACCCACCTAGCAACCGGGAGTCAGCTGAAGTATGGCACTACGCCTTTAACTCCCGGGTGGGGGAGGAGGGCGGCAGATAATTTCCGCTCCTCCACTCCCTCCGCGGCCCCGGTGGCAGCTGTCACCTGTAAGGCGAGCGCCGAGCACGGGGGATGGAGCCTTGCGCCTATTGGACACAATACAAAGGCAGAAACCTACCCCGAAGGCTGGGGGCCCGGCGAGCCGGAGGCGGTGGGCTCGCGATGCGGCCCCCCGCGCCTTTCTCCGGGAGACACCCGGGCCCCACGGCGCGGGCGTGACCAAGGTCCAGCTTCAGGGACACTCCCGTCCCACCTCGGTGAAAACGATCAAGTGAGCCTGGCAAAGGAAGACCTCGCTCCCGGAACCCCGCTCCCGCTCGTCCCAGCCGGCGCGGAGACGTGCACCTGTCCCGGCAGCCAGGTACCGAGGGCGCGTGGGAAGGGGCGGCCTCTGCTCCCCTGCGGGGCTGGACTGGACCATGGCGCTAGCCGCCGCGGCCGCCGCCGCCGCCGCCGGGGTGAGCCAGGCGGCGGTGCTGGGCTTCCTGCTAGAGCACGGCGGCAAGGTGCGCAACTCGGATCTGCTGAGCCGCTTCAAGCCCCTGCTGGATGCGGGCGACCCCCGCGGCCGCGCCGCCCGCAGGGACCGCTTCAAGCAATTTGTCAACGACGTGGCTGTAGTGAAGGAGCTCGACGGCGTCAAGTTCGTGGTGCTGAAGAAGAAGCTGCGGCCCGGAGGGGCCCCGGAGCCCCTGCCCTCGTGCGTCCCCGGCACGCTCGGGGCACCAGCCCTGCCTTCGAAGATCACTTCCGTCTCACAGGGGGAATCGGCTGACCCGGGGGCCCCATCCGCGGCCGCGGCGCAGCAGGCGGTGGAACCACCTGAGGACTTGGCCCCGCCGTTAGAGCCACAGGACACGCCGGGGGCTCCGGCCTCAGAGCCCAATCAGCCGGCCGGGGAGCGGTTGTTAGGTCCGGCTCAGCAGTCAGGGGGGCCCTCAGACCCCCAGATTCCAGGCTTTGAGCTGGCCCTGCACCCCGAGGGACTCCCTACAGACGTGGCCCCGCCATCTAGGTCGCGGTCGGTGGAGGCCTTGCCCCACGCAGAGGCGCGGGCCCCGGAACCTGGGCGTGGGGCGACGAAAGAAGCGCCAGCACCCGGTCCGCACGCGCAGCCGCCGCCGAAGCCCTGCATGCTGCCTGTGCGCTGCGTCCCGGGCCCCGCCGCGCTCCGGATCCGGGCCGAGGAGCAGGGCCTGCGCCGGCAGCTGTCGGAAGAGCCGAGCCCGCGGAGCTCCCCGCTGCTGCTGCGGCGGCTGTCAGTGGAAGAGTCTGGCCTGGGCCTCAGCCTGGGCCCGGGCCGCTCCCCGCACCTGAGGCGCCTGTCGCGCGCAGGCCCGCGCTTGCTGAGTCCGGACGCGGACGAAGCGCCCACCGCGCCGCCACCGTCTGCTGTGCCCCTGGAGCCGACCGAGCACGAGTGGCTAGTGCGGGCGTCTGGGGGCTGCTGGACCCACCAGCTGCACGGGCTGCTGCTGCGCGACAGTGGCCTGGCGGCCAAGCGCGACTTCATATCTGGTTTCACGGCCCTGCATTGGGCCGCCAAGAGCGGCGACCGCGAGATGGCGCTGCAGCTGGTGGAGGTCGCGCGACGCGGGGGCGCTCCGGTGGACGTGAACGCGCGCTCGCATGGCGGCTACACGCCGCTGCACCTGGCGGCTCTGCACGGCCACGAGGACGCCGCCGTGACGCTGGTGGTGCGCCTGGGTGCGCAGGTGCACGTGCGTGACCACAGCGGACGGCGCGCCTACCAGTACCTGCCGCCCGGTGCCTCGTACGCGCTTCGCCGCCTCCTCGGCGACCCCTGCCTGCGAGGCTCTACCGAGGCAGACGCCACCGGTGCTGGTGGTGGCACTTTTGCGGCCCGGCGCCCAGTGCAAGTGGCCGCCACCATCCTCAGTTCCACCACCAGCGCGTTTCTGGGTGTCCTCGCCGATGATCTGATGCTCCAAGACCTGGCTCGAGGCATGAGGAAGTCGGGCTCCTTTAGCAAGTTCTTGGGTGCCTCGCCCATGGCTCCACGTAAAAAGACTAAGGCCCGCAGTGGCCTACCGGCTTTTTCAGAAATCTCTCGTCGACCTACTCCAGGACCCTTGGCTGGTCTAGTGCCCGGCCTACCCCCCACAACCTGAGGGTCCGTGAAGCTCAGCTTGGTTGATGTAACCCGGCCTGCCCCCTCGCAGTCTAAGCCTGGCCAAAACAGCGGCTCAGCACCTGTGGCTCCATCCTGTTCCCAGCTTTGTCCACTGACGCCTGTTTAACCCCCGTGGGCGAACACCTCTAGCTTCTCCCTGAAGCTTGACCTGTCTCTGAAATGGTAGTCAAGATCTCAGTGAGAACCTTCTATAAAGAACTCCAGACATCAGGCTTGAACATTGGAGGCTCAGATTTTAGGATCAAAGTTAAGGGCCCTGAATGAGTTAACCCAATACCTCCGACATCTACACGCTCCCAAGCCAGAACTAGAGCAAGGGTCTCTTTAAATGTAGTGTGCTGCTGGATTGTCAGCTTTAAGATACTAGTGGTTTTGTAATTTGATGCTTTTATCCTGTTTTTAAATTAAAATGAGGTAAAACAACTTTCATAATCACCTTTTGAAATTATATTTTTCCATTTTTAGGCAAAATGCTCATTTTCAATCTTTTGCTAAGTATTTTGGAATTCTACCTTAAAAAAAAATGATCAGGATCTAAAGGAAATTAGTCCCAACAACAAAACCCTTAAACGTTTATCTACCTCATTTTAGACGCTCAAGATTCTAGAGAGACTTGAACACAGAATGTGACCATTGTGAATGTAATTGATTTCAGTTGTACTGTGAATGCTCAATATTAGAAAACGAGCATCTTGGGAGTGAGAATGACTTAACAGTGAGAGAAAAGAGACATTTTGGCAAATACTTTCAATTTCTGGTTGTCTTTATGATGAAATATAAACAGCCTCTTCGGCACTGGTGGGTGGTTATTTTGATTTGGCATGAACGTTTAATTTTTAAAGTGTGATTTATCTGTGAATGCACCATTGTGCCATGTGTCTGAATCTGGTTTTCCATTCTGGCTGAGCCTTTCAATGCAGTAGGTGAATATTCAAAGAAAAATATGTCATAGCACTACACCAGAAAAACAAACTGGTTAAATAGGGATACTTAAACAGCAACCATTTTATATGAAAATTCTATAGGAGCAAAAACTATGTTATATCTACCTTTAAAAGCCATCTGAAAGCAAACAACTTATTCCAAAATAGTAAATGCAGAATTCGTTGCTCAGTGACCTTAGAGAGATGTCTTAACTTCTCTAGACCTTTATTCCTGTCTGTAATTGAGAAGGTTTGTAGCTATTTACCAGGAGGTCCCAGGTTCAACACATTGTAATTATAATGTCTCTTTTTCTATTTTAAAGATGGGGACTCTATTTACTCAACCAGCCTTTTAAAAATATATTGTGGTAATGCTCTGGTTTTGCAAATTATGTTTGCATGTCATTAGCTATAGCAAATAGTTTTTGTGGCACAGGGGAGTGTGGCTTCTCCCCTCCATATGTATTTATCAGTGAGGTCTCTGACATTATTTAAGGCCGTCCTTAATGGAATGTTTTGATTTAAGCAATGAAATAAACAAGTTTCCCATTTTGTTTCTGCTTGTGTGATAATGTACTTCCCTTAAACATTCTCCAGCTCCTGCTACCGTATTTCTTTTTATCTACTTACTTCTTCAGTTTCTCCTCATCCTCTTCTGCCTCTTCCAGGCATTCTATTATTGAAAGAGTTTGGATTGATCAGCTAAATGCAGGTTGCATCCACACATGGATATTAAAAACAAACAAACAAACAAACAAATGAATGCAGGCCCTGATCTGACCTTTCCACCTTCCTTGCCTGGAACTCTAGCTAAGCTGCATAAATTATTTTAAAATGCAAATTAAATCTGTCTCTGCAGAAAAATTGTGGGAGGCAATAATTACAGCAATCTCAGTTGCTGAAGATCTAGAAGACAGAATAAAATATTAGAGATTTTCCATGGTAAAAGAGAGGCTTGACTGAGACAGGATAACAAAGATCACAAACACAGGTATGACCTGCCTTGAGAAAGACAAAATCTAAACCACCAAAGTAGTAATAATAATAACTAATGTCTATTACACACTTAAATCAGAGGAGGGTTACTTAAACTCCCAGAAGAATCTTTGTGTTTCAGAAAGGCATGCTGCAAGCCTTCCAAGTGAAATAAAACATGTGGCAAGAATTTAGGATCAATAAGCCTAAAACTGAAAAAGTGTTAGAAACCACTGTTTATTCCTTGCCTAGCACGAGGTACACATATGAGGGGTATTTTCAACAAGTGACCAAAAAAAAAAAAAGTTGCTTATAAGTTATGACAATTTAGCTGGCTGGAATTGTCAGGGGGAGGAGGATCACTCCTTTTAATGGGGGAGAAGTTAATTGTTATATAGATGTGTATGAGTCACCCAGAGCAAGCTTTTAAATAAAGGTTTATACTTCCTTTAAAGGAGGTTGGAGGTTGTTCTAGAACATGTCTCACTTACCTAATGGAAACCAGGATATGCGTGATGCACATACAGCCTGTGTTTATTAAGCACCAGGCATGGTTTTAAGCCCTGTGCAGGTATTAACCTCAACATTACAAGGTAAGTTCTGTTAGTATCTTGAATTTAAGATGAGGAAATTGAAGCCTCAAGAAACTGTAAATAACTTCTCCCAGCTCCACAGCTATAACTGTCAGAGCTGCGGGATGGCTTCCTGGTGCTCTTTTCCATCAGTGTCCTGCTGCAGAAAAGCAAGTGGTCTCATCCCAGCCCTTACTCATCTAGAGACCTTAAGCAAGTCACCCAGTTCTCCAAGCACTATCTCCCTCCTTCTTGGGGCTGTAAGACTGGCAGTATCTATCCTACAGGCTTCGAGGCGGGTGGACCCTAGGGAAGGAGTAGGTAGAGCTCCTTGGGAACTGCAACACCATCTTGAAAGATTACCAGGGGTGCCCAGTTGGTCCCACAGGGTATCTGGCTACATTCCAAAACCAAATAGCTCTCATTCCTGGCTTTGCTTTACCAGGTCACCATTCTTTAACTATGTTAGTATGTATGAATAAATAATGGACTCTGCTGGGAAAAATGTATTCCCACAAAAGGGAGATTATCTCACATTCTGTATGATATCATACAGAATATTAAAAATAGACACCACGATGTCTTTCTTAATGCACACTCCCTTACCATCCTTAGCCCTGTCTTCCAGACCTAATGTCATCCAGCCAGTTGGACTGAAAGCACTCCTCAACACAGTTCTAAAGCTGGGCTCACTCAGAACCCATATTCTCTGCCTTTTTTGACCTTTTCCTGTTAGAAATTATTTGGCCTTTTAAAATAGTTTGATAAATAGACTTTTTATTGCTCTCCAGATAGCTTTTTGCCTTGAACCTTTTGCCCAGGCCTAACTCTTCCAGAACAGCCAAACCTCTGAACTTAAACTTGTGAAGCTCGGGAGGCCTCAGGTGTTTCTCCAGGGAAGTGGGAAAAAGGAAGAGACAGAGAAACAAGGCGTGAGGGTGTGGTGGGAGTGGGGTGGGGATATGTCCAGACGTCTCCTGGGTGGGGGTGGGGTAGGGTCTTCCTAGGGGTAAGGTGGTGCTGATTTAAGTTTCAACAACAGGTAAACACCTACCCTGCGGGTCTAACCGGTAGCTAGGCTGTGACAGTAACACTGCCGGGTCTTGGAGAAGATTGCTTTATAGCAGCTGCCCCACCTCCTCCTCCTGCCCCCACATTGCTCTTTCACCTCTTCTCTCTGCGGTGCTCAAGCACACTTGACCTAAATTCCCACCCAAGCTTCTGATTTACATGTGAATGAACAGCACCACGATCTGTTCTGCGAGGATCCCTGAGGTCTACAGCCGCCGCTCGCGGAGGTACGCGGTGTGCGGAGCAGGCTGTTCCAGACAGAAGGCGCGCGGCTTTGGGGCGCCGCGGAACGCCGCTTCCCTGTTCGGCTTGCAATCTACAGTCTGAAGGTAAAAAAGTACACTAATTAAATCCGTAATAGGAGGAGCGGCGGGGGCGGGACGAGGAGAGCTGGGGAGGTGGCTGCGGGCTGTCTGTTGCCTAGCAACAACGCCAGCCGAAGCCTGCTCTCTGCAAAAAGCCAAGGACCGCGCCGCAGGCTGCGGGGCTGGGGGCAGAACGGACCGGCAAGGGCGCTGGCGGCTTGAGGAGGTGGGGGCAGAAACCCCAATAGAGACCCACAAAACCCTCTTTCCTACCCCGGGAGATTAAATAAGGCTCTTTTTGATACTGATACTCGAGATCAACATCTTCGGCTTCCCTCCTCCCCACTTCTCATTAACCAACATTTCAATCAACGCCTGGTAGCAAAAGAAAAGCAAGCCAGCTTTCCCGTGGCTGGCCGGCCAGAATTTCTTCCCGACAGAAGCAAAAAGGCTCAGATCCAGCCTTCAGGCTTAACAAGTACTGCTCTGCGAGGAAGGCCAAGTCTTTCTGCTTAGCTCAGAGGGCCTAGGTGGTGTAGGTAGCCGTCATCACAAGGGCGAACAGTGCCCTCTGCTGGCAGCGTCCTGGCGGTGGACTTCACGGGGCCTCGAGCACTGGCCCACACACCACCATCAAAGTCTTAGTCTGGAGGGGCACCTGGGTAGCTCTGCCTTTGGCTCCGATCATGATCTCAGGGTCCTCGGTTGGAGCCCCACATCGGGCTCTCTGCTCCGCAGGGAGCCTGCTTCCTCCTGCCTCTCTGCCTACTTGTGATCTGTCTGAAAAATAAGTAAATAAAATCTTAAAAAAAAAAAAGTCTTAGTCTGGGGGCACCTAGGTGGCTCAGAGGGTTAAGGTCTGCCATCAGCTCAGGTCATGATCTCAGGATCCTGGGACCCAGCCCCTTGTGAGGCTCCCCGCTCAGGGGGGAGTCTGCTTCTTCCTCTCCCTCTGTCCTTCCCTGTGGTCTCTTGATGATCTTTATCAAATAAAGATCTTAAAAAAAAAAGTCTGTGATGCCAATACTGAACACCTATGGTGCTCATTCTTGCACTCTGACAGAAAAACAGTGTGAAAGGGACATAAAATGGGGCAGGAATAACACAGGGGCAAGATGAAAAGATGGGTGCAGGAGGTGTGACCCTACTCCACATCTGGTAAGGACAAGCACAGGAGCCTCATAATTCCACATGGAAAAACCCAGCACAGAACCAAAGTGCACTTTAACGGGACCACAGCAGGCACTGATCCTCAAGTCCATCTTGGGCTGGAAGCGCTTTGTCAGAGCAGCACACAATTTCCATTGGCCTAACTGGTGACTCTTAAGTGTTTTTCTAAGAATAGCACAATGGGAGAATGCAGGGGGTGCTGCACAGGGCAAAAGGCAGAAATAAATTTATTTCATCCAGACTATAAGCCAGCTGCCCTGCTAGGATGAGGACTTTGGAGTGTAGGCCCCGCCCACAGTGTTCAAAGGAGAGAAGCAAAGCATAATGTTAGAACCCGCAACTGCCTCAGCAGGAGCCCCATATGTTTTTCATAAAGAGGCACAATGTTAGCATTGTTCTGAGCTCAATGGCCCGACTGTTAAAACTAATGCTTTTGGTATGAATACAACCATTTAAAATTCCCAATCAGTTGCACTTAGTGACAATAGGCATCAGAAAACAAGCCCAGAAGCAGAGATTTCTCACTTTGGGGTCAGCTGGCTTTAAATACACATACACATGCCTTTAAATGTGCCCAACTTCCAAAAATACACTCAGCGTTTGCATCAACAATGTTCTTGGCCCTGGCGTGTGCAGCTGCAAATACTAAAGCACATTTTCACATGTATATTTGAGAACTTAACATTGACTCTGTGCACACGAGGCTGATGCCCAAACAGAAGGGAGTGTGTGTCTCCTCCATTTCATTCCACACCAGCACCCAACTTCCCACTCCCAACCCCAGCTCATCCCCAGCTTATCTCCTCTAGCACACAAGCAGAGCAGTCTCTCCAGGTCCTCAGCACCCCCATTCTAGGTCTCCAGACCATGACTCCTCCCTTCAGCTCCCATGCCCAACAGTCCTCCTCAAGCATGGTAGAGCCCGTGGGGTCTCTTGATAAACTCACTTTTGATAATATATTTCTTGCTGAGACTTGGAATAATTGTCCCTGAATTCATCAAGGTTTTTAGGCAGCAAAGCAACTGAACCTATTATGTATATGAGGAAATTCCCTATCCCTTGAGTCCTGAAAGGAAGCTGTTACCCTCACTTGTACTTTTGAGGGTGGAGGCTTGGGTGAAAACCAGCAAAGGAGACCTGGGGTCGACCAGTCAGGCCTAGGCCTTTGTGGTAGTGATGGAGTTACCAGAACTGTAGGGATTACTGGTGGCAGTAGAATCACAAGGCCTGGCATCCCCTTGGTCTCTCAGGGTTTCAAGCCTGTATCCCAGTCTTCCCAGGGATTCCCAGACCTGACTGAGGTTCTCCAGCAAATTCCTCTTCTGCTCTAGTCAGGCAAGGCTGGTGTACTTTGTAAACAAGATTTCTCCCCCAAGCGAGGCTCCAGGTGACACACACACACTTCTCACATCAATTATTATTAAGAAAGAAAAGAAAAAAAAGACAATTTTGCATATTAAGTAGAAATGCTCCTCTGATTTGTCTCCTCTCCCTCCCACCAACCCAGACAGAGCCTCTCTCCTCACAAAAAGGGGAGGGATACTGCAGTTTTAAAAATCCATAAATTAACAAATAACCCACAATTCTTGGGTAAGGCTACAAGAAAACACTTAGAAGGATCCTGGGAAGACCCCACCTGGGTCTTCCCTCTCCCCACAAGGGAAAAGCACCGAATCAACCAGCGTCACCCCATCCCCAGTGATGTGGATAAGGGGCAGAGGCGGTGTCCCCCTACCCCCACGCCACCACATGTAATTAGGGGAAGGGCGGAAGGAAGGGCGGTTTATCTGGAAGACGGGTCTCTGGTGGCCAGGCCAGGCTGGGAGTCAGAGGACAACGGCCAAGGTCGCTCCTGACGGCGTCCAGTTGGTCCTGAAGGAGCCGGACCCGCTCGTCCAGGCTGCGCTGCTGGGCCAGGACGGCAGCCTTGCCCGCCAGCAGGGCGCGATAGGCGCTCAGCTCCTCAGTGGGCAGGGCCCGCACCAGCACCTCGTGCAGGGCCCGCTCACGCCGCGCCACATGCTCCTTCAGCTCCTTGGCGTCTTCCTGCTGCCGCTGCAGGAGCCCGAGTCGCTGCAGCAGAGAGGCCTGCAGCGGCAGGGAGAGCGTGCCATGAGCGGGGTGAGGGGGCCTCCGTTGCCGGGACCGTCCCAGCCCAAGCCGGCAGACCCCTCACTGCCCCAATCTCCCCAGCCCCAACCTCTGTCACCTGCTCATCTGGGTCGCTGTCTACGCCCGCCCGGGCCAGGGCGCGCCGCACACGAGCCAGGCGACTGCCCAGCAGCAGCAACAGGCCAAGTACACGCTCTAGGTCGGCCATGAACCTGCTGAACCGCTCTAGGTCTCGGGGAGAACAGGACTGGCCCACCACGGCCTCCAGAGCAGCCCCGCGCCTGGCCCAAGCCTGGGCAGCCCCGTGTAGCTGCTCCTGCTCAGCCTCAAGGTTCCGCAGCATCTTTTGGAGGAGGTCGGCTAGCTCCATCTGCAGGAAAGGCGCAGGTACTTAAGGGTGAGGCCAGACCCCCGCGCCTCAGCCCATATTTTGGGTTCTTGCCACACCCCATCTCCAACAGAACCTCCGCACTCACTTTCTTGGCTTGGATGCTGTTATTGGGATCAGGGAGCCCCTGGCCACAGGCCTGGTCAGGCACAGGGTGGGTGGTATGGTTTTCAAACCTCGTCTCCTCCAGAGAAGTTGGCAGGAGCTGGCTGGAGCTAAATAGATAGAACCTGGGGACAAAGCCAGAGCTCCCTGGGTTGTCCTGCCCCACATTGCAGGGACTTAGAATCCCCTGCGTCCCTGGTGCCCTTCACTCACCCTGGCTCAGGACTACAACCAGCCTCCTTTCCAGCTTCCTCACAGAGTGGCCTCATTGCAGCCCAGACCTCTGCTAAAGGAATCAGCCCATCTAGCAGGTCCAGGGGTGGCTCTGGGCTGGGACAGGAAGTGAGAGTGTCACTCATAGAGGGATCCAGTCTGGCCAGCTCCTGAACCAGCTCCTCAAGGCGAGGACTGGGCCATGTTGGCCTGGAACCAGGCTGGCCAGTGCCCCAAGACAGGGCATTATGGCCAGGAGCACCTGGGGTATTGTTGCTTGGAGGTCCTGGGGCATCAACTGGGAGAGGTTTGAGAGGGTCACTCTCTGCAGCTGCAAGTGAGTCAATGGTCAGCAGTCCATTGGGGTCAAAGGTTGCAATGTCACCATTTGCAATCCCGGGGGGGCTATAGTTTACAGTCTTAGAGACCCCCATAGAACCATTTATCCTCTGCCAGCAGTCATCTGCCCCTGCAGTCCCTGGGTGCTCATGGAGGGGGTGCTCCGGGGGGACTGTAGCCTGATCAGCACTCTGGCCCGAGCCAGTTCCATACTCCTGCTCAGAGACATGGACACTAGAAGTGGAAGAGACACTGAATCAGAAAAAGCTCTGTCCAGAGACAAGCAGTGGCCTCCAAGGGCCACCTGTCCCCATCCCCACCAGCCAGGCTCCCAGGCTTCAGCTAGGAGCGGGCTCCCCATCTCTCTAGCATTTTGTTGATATGTGTGGGAAGGGGATGTCTCACTCTGCTTGGCAGCAAGAGGCAACTCACCTGGTTGGGTTTCCCGGGGGGGCATGGGTGTCTGGAGGTGATCTCCTTCTGACCAGGGGGACTTCTTCCAGGAAAACCTCATCATCTGGAAGGGATGGGAGCCGGGCAGACCCCATACATGTCTCTGAGACCCTCTGTTCCCAGTCAGCAGGACTGCTCTGGGGATACTCTGCAGGACACACCACTGCAGCTTCCTTCTGGGTCAGGAACCTGGAGGAAGGGACCCCACACTGACCACGGTGACCAGGAAGGAAGCTCTTGGTGCTGCACCAGAGACACAGTGGGGTGGGGTGGGTGTGCAGGGGGCCCTCCAAGATGTAGTTTGCAAAAGACAGGATCAGAAGGCTCAAACTGAGGGTAGGTGAGGGGCCCTCTCTTTCTTGGGCAAGAGCTATGAAAACTGCTTTTCTCCAACTTGCAGTGCCCCAGTGGTCCATGTCTCTCACCTGGCAAGTTTGGTCTGAAGCAATGGTCTGGGGGTTTCTGCTCCTTGGAGAACAGTCTGGAAAAGCAAACAGTTGCTTGAAATGTAGCTCAAGTTTTCAGTCTCCCAGCTGTCCCCCACCCCAAGCCTGCAGCCCCTATCTTCCACACCTGGACAATGGGCATGACCCCTCCTGGGCCTCCCCAAAGAGCCAAGACTTCCCCTGAAGCGCTCTGACTCCGACTGGAAGGCCTATAGGTGTCACAGAGCTTCCGGGATTGAGGTTCTGGGTCCTCCACGCCTTGGGGCGGGGTCTCAGGCAGCCATCTGTTCCAGTGACCTTTGAATTCTGCAGGCACCTTATGCTCCTGGGGGTCGGGCCTGACGACCCCAGAACTGGAGCCAGCCTCCCGTGAGCATTCCCTTGCGGATCCACCGCCCCGACCCACGCAGTCTAGCTTCCCCGGCTCAGAGAAACACCACTTCTGCTGCTGGGTGGCTAGGCGGACCAGGCCAACGGTTCCCCTCGAGGGAGCCCCGGAGCGCACCGGCTCCGCTTCCCTGCCGACGGGGTGGCTGAGCGACGCTGAGCGCGGGTGCGCGGCGGAGGGCCGCACGGGGGCCGGGGGACGCAGGCGGGCGGGCAGGCTCATGCGGAGCTCTTTGCGCTGGAAGGACGTCTCCCGGAGCACGCGCCGCTGGGCGCCTTGCAACCGCTGACGGTAGGCGGCCCGCGAAGCGGGTGGGCTGGGCGGCTCCGCCGCCCGCGCCTCCGCCTCCGCCTCGGCCGCCAGTGCAAACAGCAGCGGAGTGGCCTGCCGGCTGAGCGGCCCCGGCGGCCCCGGCGGCCCCCGGGCCTCCGGGGGCCACAGCCCACTATGCGCCGTGGCCGCGGGCCGGGGCTGCGGGGAGGCGCGAAGGCTACTGGCGGGGGCCGGGCCGCCCCACACCACACGCACGTAGTCCCAGTCCAGGTAAGGGAGGAGGTCGGTCCCAGGCGACGGCGTGCGCGGCTCAGGAGCCCCGGAGGCCGCGGAGAAAGAGCTGTAGGCCGAGTCGGCGCGCGTGGACAGCCGCCGCAGGTCCAGGCTGCGAGTGGACGAGGCTGGGGAGCCGCGGTCGCCCCCCGGCCCCGGGGCCTCCATGACTGCGCAGGTGAGTGCTGAGGCCAGCTCCGCCGGGCCTGGAAGGACACAGACGGCGTGGTGGCGAAGGAGCCCCCGTCAGGCTGGCCCCTCCAACTCGGACAGCCAGGTGCTTACTGAACATCCCTTCCCGGGTCACACGGCCTTTAGCACTGTCACCTCCCAGGCCGGGGATGACACGGGTAGGGCCAGCCCCTGGGAGCAACTCTGGAGTTCGAGGGCGTTAGCTACTCCCCTTAGCTCCGGGGAAGGAGTTGATGACTAGCCCACTCCCCCCTGAGGTTCTCCAGGCTGGCAGCCCCCACCTCTCCCTAGCACTTCCAGAAGCACCAAGAATGTACCATACTCCTGCCCTCCCCAACCCAGTCCCGCCCTGGCGGCTTCCTGGCGGCTTTGTTAGCTGCTCCATGTGATCTTTCCCTAATAAACAACGTCCAAGAACGTTCTGAGATCACAGGGGAGCCAAGAAAGGAGGGGGCAAGACCTAGGTCAGAGGCAGCCTCACAGCCTTCCCCTCCTCCCCACCCCCACCCCGTGTCCTGATGCTTCATATAAATATTTTGATCCTCTACAACTGCTATCTGCATTTTACAGATGAGGACACTGGTGTTTTCAGAGGGGAAATGACTTGCCCAAGGGCACACAGCTGCTAAGAAGCCGAACCCTGTCCGGCATCTGGGCCTGCCTCCAAGCTTACTGCAGCCAGAATCAATTTCCTAGAAGCCAACCCTGCTGAAAACCAGTTTACCTTCACCACCACCCCCTTGCCCACCCCCACTCCCAACTGCCAGAAGCCTCCAATAAAGCCTAAACTCAGCTCTGGGAAAGTCACTCCCACCTGCTTGCAAAATACTAGCAGATACCACAATATGGTCTATGGTCTCTGGAGGTTGCAGCCTCCAACCCCCAGCTTTGTTCTGCTACTCTTTCTCCTCCTTCTGGGCCCAGGTTAGAGGTCTTCTGACCTTTTGGACCCCCTACACTGTGTCCTGAGCTCCACCCCCCTCAAACTCACACCCCACACAGTACTCATCACCCTGTATGCAGCGTAACTGTTGGCTTGCTTGTGATTCCCTCTTCCCATTCCCAACCCCGTGAACTTCCTGAGAACAGGCCCAGTACTAAGTAATCTCTGTACCCTCAGTACCTGGCACAAAGTCAATGTTAAAGAAATATTTGTAGAATGGCAAGGAAAAGAGCAAAACTTGCAACAAGTGTATAGGGGGTGGCTTTCTTGGAGAAGGAAGAGGGCTCTTTGGCTTCTGCCCACTCTTTTCTCCCTATTGGTCTTTTCTGGTGAGGGGGACAGAATGAATGAGGCAGCTGACACCGCGGACTCTGTCCAGGTTACTCATGCGTTATTAGGACACAAAAGAGTAGGCAAGCACAGGTGGAGCAGGACAGGCCAGAAATCAGTACCTCCCCAGAGCCAAGAGGGGAGCAAGGTGAGTGACAGGAGGAGTTGGGTGGGTGTGCATGGGTCAAGGGTGAGAGCAGCTGTGAGTCTTAGGAAGCTGGGGCTCCTAATAGGGTATGGGGACTTTGGGGAGGTAGGAGGGCTTGCTTTCCCTAAGTTGGCTTGGGGAGGGGTGCAGAGGAAGGTGACCAGCAGCTGGCATGGGAACTGAAAAGCAGATTCATTTGAGCCTCCTGAATACTATTTGGAAACCAGGGTCACCCTCCACCCCCTTCCCCAAGGCCAGAGATGCTACAGATTGCAGGTCAGGAGAGGGAAGGGAGTTTAGTGGTGTGAGGATATGATGTTTCCTAAAAAGGAAAGGCACTATCTACAGTATCCTCAGGAGCGGCTCACAGGCAATCTGGAACCAGAACATCTTGCCAGTGCCTACTTGGAGGTATCTTTATGCCCACTAACACCGGCCCTGCATGTTGGTCCTCACACTCAGGTTTGGGGACCTCTTCCGCAGAGTGTTTCCACTCTCTGGACTTGAGGAAGATGAGCAGCCACTCTGAGTAGCAACTCCTGGGAGGACAGTCACCTCCTCTAGGAAAGCCACCCTAGGCACGCAGGCACTAGCCCTCTCTCTTCCTAGTCTGAGCCCAGCTTGGGAGCCTTGTTTTCCCTGGCACACACCACCCATGCCTGCCCATTGCTGGCTTCCTGCATCTACAGACACCAGCAACTATCCACATACGAAGTTTCCTCAAAAATTTTATCTTGTGAGTTACTGTGTTCACCAAGACTTCTGAGCTCAGCACCTAAAAACAACTTAACAGATAATAAAACTGTGTGTATGCATGTTTGCTGTTTGCCCCTAACTTGTCTTGAGGATACTTTTGCTGTGGTGGTCCCAGTAGGCCGATAACCACGCAGATGCTCACTCTGTGCCTTTTGCAGAACCTGCTACACTCAGAGGGGGCAGCTAGCTCCTCCAGTGTGTTTTGGGGCCTCAACACAAAGAGCAAGGAGACTGCATACTTGTCTGGCTGCAGGAGCCTCTTAAAGTCCAGCCAGCCACTATGGCTGGGGATGGTGACACTCCCAGAGCTGTAGCCTCAGCACTGGTGTCAGCTGTGGGCTGGGCTGCAGAGCCAGGGCCTACAAAGAAGTGGAGTCCAAAGGCTGGAGCCCAAGGAGCTCTTCAGGCCTTTGGCCAAGCCTCGCCAGAGCAGAGGGGGCAGCTTGGAATCCCTGCTGGAAAAGCTCCAGATTAGGGTGAGGGGAGGTCACATATACTTGTCTCTTGAATGAAAGAGCAACAAGAGAGGAAAAGGAGACAAAGATGACTTCAGTGTTCAGAGCTGGAGGCCAGGGAGGTAGAGGTGTCAGTCTCAGGAAGGAGGAAGCTGCTATGGAGACTGGCCCAGGGTTCAGTGCTCATTCAGTCTGGGGCCTGTAGACTCTGTAGTGTCTGTGGCAAGTCTGGGAAGGTGGGATGTGGGTCTAGACCTCAGCAGAAAGTTTGGACTAGGCAAGCAGGCTGACTCAGATTTTTAGTGAGGGGATATTGGGGAAATCTATAAAGACAGCTTCTGGCTGGTAAAACCACACCAAGACACTGGGAGCAGATCCAGGTGAGGTGACCAGAAAGGCAGACAACCTCAAATGATCCACAGTGACTAGGAATTAAAGCATACTCTCCCCCAAGTCCACCTCACATCGGACCTCTGAAGAACGTGTTCAGGCCACCACTCCCGGATGGACTTCCCTCAGTAGCACTCACTGTGGGGGTGCTGCCTGTCCCTGCCACACAGAGCTTCGGGGTCCTGGGCTCTGTCTTCAATGCCAGCACCCCAGATGCGTCTGGCTGGGCAGGCATGCCAGGAAGTTGCATGGCCCTCCCAGTCCCCTGCGGGACCCTTTGTCCCGGTCTATCCACAGGGACAGTGCAGCCCGCGCAGCCTCCACTCTCGGTCGCTCTAGCCCAGATGTAGTCCCCAGAGACTGGAGCTCCATGCCGAGCTGGGCGAGCAGAAAAGGCGGGGTGCTAGCTGCACCCGGGGACAGGAGTCCGTCGTCGTGGGCGGACCACATACCTGGGGCTTCAGGCTCTTGAAAGTCGAGGCGGGAGAGAGGCACTAGCCTGGCGACCGCAGGGGGCGGCAGAGTCACGCGGTGTGGCGCGACAGCGGGACTCTGGGGATGCCAGGGGGGCCCATGGCCGCTGGCCGGCGCGTTTCGGGGCCTTTCCTGTTGAGTTCACGGTCAGAGAAGGAGGGTTCAGACCCGTGCAGGGAAAGTGCGAGCTTGGGTGGGGGCCCGCCCCGCTTGGATTCTCCCGCGATTCGGCGGGCGCAGGGTAGGAGCTGGGCGGGGAGGGGGGGGGGGTGGGTCGCGGAGAGAGATCCCACTGCGTGCGCTGGCCGCACGGCGCCTCCGCCGACATCGGTGGGTTTGGTTGCCCCGCCGCTCCGCGAAGAGTTCCCGCACAAGGGCCCGACTCCACCCGCGCCCGCCAGTCTAGACTTGGGCGGAACACCCAGAGGAATGACGCGCCTGCTCCTCCCCGTGCCCCCCCCCACCTCTCCCGGCCGCGGTGCTCGCTGTGCCCCCCTCCGGGTCGCCCTGCCCCCGCCCCCGCCCGCCCCACCACCTGGCCCGGCAGCATACCTGAACTCCTGGCCCAGACGAGCTCCTGGGCGCCGACCGCTGCGCGGTGACATCAGAGCCCGGGGCTGGGGCTCCCGACCCCACCTCCTGGCCTGGGCCGCCGCAGGGGAGGTGCCACGTCCGGCCAGGGGGCGGGAGAGCGGAGTGGCGGCGCTGCCCGGGGGATCGCCCACGCCCCACCCCCAGCCCCGTGGTGGCCGCTCTCCGGCCTTAGCCCGGGACCCAGGGGGTGGACACTCGTTCTCCCGCCGGACACTGCCCTCTGGCTCCCGGCGGGAGAAGCGGGAGAGGAGGAGGAGAAAGGGCAACCGCGGCACTCGCCCACCGCCTCCAGCGCCGCCTGTGACCCGGCTTGTCTTCAGCACCCGCGGAGCGCGGGCTCGGGGCCCCAGGGGACTCGACAGCCCCCTCGGTGGGGAAGCCCTGGCCGGGCCCCAAGGGCTCCAGACGGCCACAATTCCTTTCAAGTTTGGCCAAGTGAACAGAGGCGCCTACGGCTCGTGCCTCTGGTCCCGTCCCTCTGAGTGCAGTTTAGATGTAAGTCACCGACTCTCCCTCCAGATCCTCCATTCCCAAAACTCTCCCAGCTCTTTGGCTCCTACCGGGGGCTCTTATCTCCCATTTTTGCCCCCCTTTTCTCCATTTCTCCCACTATCCCGCATCGTCTAGGCCCTTCTGGCCAGCCCCCTGAACCAGAGCGGGCGCATTGTGTATCCACTCCTGCTGCCTTTGGCGGGTCCTTTAGGTGCGGCACGTATGCACATCCCCTGTGGCCTGGATAGGATTCATTCCAGCCTGGGAGTCTGGCTCTCAAGGGCTTTGCCTGCAGGGTTCTCCTTCAGATTTCAGATAATGCTCTAAATTCATGTGGCACTGTGCTTTCCTCCCGGCCATGTCCTCAGCCTTCCCTGCCCCCATTTCCCAAACCTCTATCATCGAGTACTGGCTCCACCAAGAAATGCTCCATCCCCAGAAGGGATTATGGGGCCCTCTGCTGAGCCCTTTCAGTTCTCCAGTTCCTCTGCTACTGGTGTGGGCATCCCTTGATCTCCCACAGAATCAGCATGCCAGAGGGTGGGGACTGGGTCCCCCCATCCTGGCGTACTGGGTGACAAATTTTGTTGGTGGCAATAACAGGGACCCAGAACGCAGACCAGGGATCAAAGCTACCGTTATCTGGGGGCACTGGGAGCCTGGGGAACTCTGTCTGCTTGGGTCTTCTAGGGGATGGAGACAACAGGCACCTGAACCTGGCCTTTGACTGGTGCCCTCCTGTCTCTGCTGCTTCTTTACACACCACGCCCACCCAGGCATCAGCTTCAGGTGGAGCTGGAGCCCTGGCCTCTAAGAAGACAGTGGCATAGAACCTCTTGGCTTTGAAAACCTGCCTCTTTGAAGTTTCTGAACTGGTTGGGCTCAGAGTAATATCACAATAGAGGGAACACAATTCAGCAACCAAAAGCCAATTCAAAATTGCCCATGTTTTTAAATTTTCGATTTTATATTGAAAAAAGTATCTTGAAAACCACAATGTGGACACAATTTCCACAGCAATTCTTATAAACCCACTCAACCTTCCTGCTCCCTTACTTCTCTTACACACTCTATAGAAGCTCTCCCTAACTCCCAGAAATCTGAAATCCTGTCCACCCACTTCTCTCTTTGCCTCCTGTCTTCTAAAGAAGAGAAAAGCAGTCCCCTGACATCTGGAAGTTGACATGTTGCTAGGAGCTGAGCTGACATTCACAGCCAAGGCCTTTGTCTTCTTCTGTTGCACATAATCAATTTCACAGGACATCAACATTAGACAAGGCCATCTGTAACCATTCTGTAATCCTGTCTGGGCACAGACAATCCATGAACATTGTCCACATCATAAAAATGACTAAACATCTTTCTGTCCTGGCTGATAGGAGTGACTCCCGTTTCTTTCCCAACTGTGCCTTTAGGTTTATTCTCATTATTCCTCTTTCTAGATAAGTCTTATTGATATGCCTCATCATGGAATTACTCCCCCTTCCCAATGGCATCAAACACTGAGCAAAATCTTGTTTAATGCTCTCCAAAGTCACTAACACAAGACCAACTTCTGTAAGTGCTTTCTAATGCCCTCTTGCTGACATGCCCAGTGATTCCTCGTGCTCTGTGTTCCTCCCTCACTGCAGCAATCAATACACTTTGTATTGGACAATAGTTACACTTTGTCCAACTATAGGTGTGTTCCTGGTGGTCTTTGACTGGAGAGCATTAAGATTTCCTAACTCTTGGGGCACCTGGGTGGCTCAGTGGGTTAAGCCTCTGCCTTCAGCTCAGGTCATGGTCTCAGGGTCCTGGGATTGAGCCCCATGTCGTGCTCTCTGCTCAGCGGAGAGTCTGCTTCCCCCTCTCTCTCTGCCTGCCTCTCTGCCTGCTTGTGATCTCTCTCTCTGTTAAATAAATCTTAAAAAAAAAAAAATTTTCCTAACTCTCATCTAGGGAAGAGAGCTAGGGAAGAGACCAGGGACACTGCTTAAACATCCTACAATGCAAAGGACAGTTCCCCACAAAAAGAATTACACAGCCCCAAATGTCAATAGTGCTGAGATACAGAAATGCCTCTTCACACCATTCCTTTCCCTGCAACAGGCAACACTTCTGATGTATTCAGCATGTATTGTCTTACATTTATTCTAAGGTGTGTGTTGTTGCTTTCTTGCTGTGCATGCTCAATACGAATGTTATTATGTTAAACAAACAAACAAACAAAACCTCCTAGCTCTTTATTATAAAAGCAAAAAGACGGGGCACCTGGGTGGCTCAGTCAGTTAAGCTAAGTGGACAACTCTTGGTTTCAGTTCAGGGCTTGATCTCAGGGTGGTGGGACAGAGCACCAAGCTCTGCAGGAGGTCTGCTCTTCCCTCCCATTCCCCCTCTGCCCCTGCCCCAGTGTGCATGTGCACTCTCTCTCATAAACAAACAAATGAATAATATCTTTAAAAAAAAAAACCCTCCAAGAATCTTGGGGCAGAGGGGAGGACAAAAAACCTGCCAAGTTCAAGTTCACATTTAGTGGTGGTGGGTGGAGAGCAGGGGCCCTGAAGAAGGTGGAGACATGAACATACTGATCACATTTTTCTACAACATAAAAAAACAGATGCCTGTGTCCCTTAGGATCTCAGTATTTTCCCAGGCTTGGGAGAGGTCTTTTTTAAAGAGCCTCCTCTGACTGGTCTGAGCCAGGGTTGCAGCCACAGACCTCACTGTGCCGGGCCAAGCCTGATCTCAAGAAACTGATGGGTGGGAATGTGGTAAGCCTCACTCCACATGGCTTAGCACTTGTAATCTGAACTGTTGAAATATACCTAAGTCACTGCCCACCTCATAATTCTCCGTGGTTTCTTGCTTTGATCCACCAGCCCCCTACTGTTGGATTTGGGTGTTATGTGACAATAGTATAAATACTAAAGACCATGTCTTTGCTGCCAGGCACTATGGTAAATCTGCTACTTACATTTTTAATCCTGTTATTCCTGAGAAGTAGGTATCATTATACCCCCATTTTACAGGTGAGAAAACTGAGGCTTGGGGAGATTAAATATCTTGTCAAGGTCAAGTAGCTCATAAGAAGTAGAGGCAAGGGGCGCCTGGGTGGCTCAGTGGGTTGGAGCCTCTGCCTTCGGCTCAGGTCATGATCCCAGGGTCCTGGGATCAAGCCCCACGTCGGGCTCTCTGCCCAGCAGGGAGCCTGCTTCCTTTCCTCTCTCTCTCTGTCTGCCTCTCTGCCTACTTGTGATCTCTGTCTGTCAAATAAATAAAATCTTAAAAAAAAAAAAAAGAAGTAGAGGCAAAATATAACCCCATGATGGTTAGTTTCAAAAGCCATTTTCACATAACCAGTGAAAAGAATTGCAAGATGTGGATGTCTATGCAGCTTTTGGTCCCATACAGGAGAGCAGAATTACAGACTGAGCAGGACTAGAAAGTAAATGGGGAAGGTGAGAAATGAGTAGCAGCAATAACCCCAATCAGAAATTTCTTCTTTCTGTGTCCTCAACAGGCTAACATGCACCTGGGCTAAGTTTCACATATGGTTTCCATGGGTTTATTGTAAAGGGCTTATAAAAACTTTTCTTTCCTGGGGCTCCTGGGTGGCTCAGTGGGTTAAAGCCTCTGCCTTCGGCTCAGGTCATGATCTCAGGGTCCTGGGATCGAGCCCCACATCGGGCTCTTTGCTCAGCAGAGAGCCTGCTTCCTCCTCTCTCTCTGCCTGCCTCTCTGCCTACTTGTGATTTCTGTCTGTCAAATAAATAAATAAAATCTTAAAAAAAAAAAAAACCAAAAAAACCACTTTTCTTTCCAGAGGTACATTTCCAAGGTGTTCTGCAACTTGATTTTTTTTTTTAAAGAAAGAGAGAAGGGTGGTGGTGGTGGTAGGCGGGAGAAGGAGAGAAAGAATCTTAATCAGACTCCATACCTAGAGTGGAGCCAATAGGTTTCTCAATCTCACAACCCTGAGATCAGGAACTGACTTGAAATCAAGAGTCTTATGCTTAACCTACACCCAGGCACCCCTGCAACTTGATTTTTTAATTTGAAGTTATATCTTGGAGCTCTTTTCACTATCTGGACATAGAGCTGTATCATCATTCTTTTTAATAGATGCAGTTATTGAGGCACCTGGGTGGCTCAGTGGGTTAAGCCACTACCTTCGGCTCAGGTCATGATCTCAGGGTCCTGGGATCGAGTCCCGCATCGGGCTCTCTGCTCAGCGGGGAGCCTGCTTCCCTCTCTCTCTCTCTGCCTGCCTCTGTCTACTGTGATCTCTGTCAAATAGATAAATAAATAAATCTTTAAAAAAAAATAGATGCAGTTATTTGTTACATGGCCATAAATAAGTCGGGTTATTGGTAGACATTTAGGTTAATCTTGCATTTTACTATTTGTAATTTTATAATGAATACCCTTGGTCATATATCTTTGTTTACGTTTGTTTCTAGGATAAATTCCTAAAAAATGAATTGGAAGTGGATCCTCCCAGCCACCCCAGCTGACACCTGACAGATCAGACTAGAACCACCCAACCTAGACTTTCCTCAATTTCTGACCCTCAAAACCACAAGCAAAATATTATGAATGAAGTCATTATGTTTTGGAGTATTTTGTTACACCATAATAGATAAATTTAACAAGGTAAGTAAGTCTTCAATTTTGGTTGATATTGCTAAATTTCTTACCAAGAAATTGGTACAACCAAGTTGTACCAATTTACATTTCTATCAATGTAGGAAAGTGACCGTTTTCCTACATCCTTACTAATACAGAGTATTATCAAAATTTGATGCCTGCAATCTGAAAGGCAAGAATAGTATCTCACAGCTTTAATTTACATTTTTTAAAGATTTTATTTATTTGACAGACAGAGATCACAAGCAGGCAGAGAGGCAGGCAGAGAGAGTGAGGGGGAAGCAGGCTCCCCACTGAGCAGGAGCCCGATGCAACGCAGGGCTTGATCCCAGGACCCCGATATCATGACCAGAGCCAAAGGCAGAGGCTCAACCCACCAAGCCACCCAGGTGCCCCTAATTTACATTTTTAATAAGTGAAATTGCACATCATTTTGTCCATTTAAAAGCCATTTGTATTCACTTTGGCAACCTGTCAATTCCCTTTGCCCATTTTACTATTTTACTATTTACCATTTTACTATTGATTATTGGTCTTTTCTTATTTTTAAGATCTCTTTATATATTAAGGCAATTAATTTTTTTCTTATGTTTGGCAAATACTTTCCCAAGGTTGTGTCTTTTGAATTTGTGGTGGCAATAAATCTATAATCCTTGGCTGAATCAAAAGATTTATCTTTCTTTTAGACAGCAGCTACATAGGTGTCATAATAATTCAGAGATAGTCATAGAGTAGTAGAGGCTAGAAAGCTTTCAACAAAATCATGTTGTCTATGTTTAGAAATCCAACAAAACAGGAGTCATTGCTTATAAACAAATCTCTACTTAAGTTAAGCAATTTGTTTGCTTTCTAATTCTACACTGAATTCGTCACACTTGTTTAAAGATTGGACTTCACAGGAAGACGGCCATGAGAATCAAGCAAATAGATAATGGAGCTCACTCCCTCCTGCGGGGACAAGGCTGGATAGGGACTGGCTGTCATGGGATGAAACAGAAGTTCCCTTTCAGATCAGCAGTCCTTGGGAAGGAATGTTGGGCTGTCACATTCCTATCAAATACACGTATATCACCTTTTCCCTACAGACAGTAGGGAAATATCTCAACCTCTGTTTGCTATAACCAAAATAATTCAGATTTTCTCTTCTAGCCTGGCCCCAAGCCTCAGGCCTAGGACCACTCCATCTTCCTAGTCTACCTTCGTTCAGCTGTTACCTACATATCCTTGGACAAGAGAGGTTAAATAAGATAGATGGACAGAAGCCTGTCTTCTTTTTCTACCCTGGGGACCCAGGAGAAGTAAGTGGTGGTGAAATGAGAATTTCTCTTTTGCTCTTCTGGCCTCCTGGGACCCAGATGAGAATTGTCAGCTAAACTTCATGTTGGTTTTAAAGAATATAAACTCATACTCTGAATAAGACCCCCAAAGTCAATGCCCAGAAAGGGTGACAGCTGGTTCAAGCCCAGGAATGGCCAAACTGCCTCTTCTGTGCTCGGGCCCTAACAGAGTAATGAGATACTCTCCAAAAGGCCCTCTCTTAAAAGTGCCTTCTGTGTGAGCTCAATCTCCCAGGTCTCTGCTTGCCAAGAAGTCACCTGGTCAGCATTTTTAAGGGGAGAGCAATCCAATTCTAGAGCTCTGGGCCCAGAACTGCACACAAAAGCCGCGTGCTGGCCTGGGGGCAGGCCCAGGTCAGAGCATGCTATGTGCATGTGGGGTGAATTGTGGTGGTGGTTGGCTCTGAAAGCAAATCATGCAGGTACTTGACATTCAGGTAGGAAATATTGATTTTAACTGATGTACCTCAGTTACTCACACAAAGGAGACTTCGCCCTAAAACTTGTGGGCGCCCATGTCCAGCATCCATCACAGTCCCTGCATTTTCAGGACCTGCCAGGGGTGACACATACTCTCTAGTTGGCTGCTCTCTGTGCTTCCAGAGAAGGATCAAGTTAGGAAAAAAAATAGAGAAAAGGAAAGAAAAACCAAGGTATAGAAGTTACTTTTGACTTTCCTAGCCAATCAGCTAACAAGATCAAGGGGGAAGGTACCTATTTACTGGGTGACACCAAAGGAATTCTGGGGTTCAATAACAACAGTAATTGCCTAGAGGAAGCAGATGTGGATTCAGAGACAGGCCTGTGGCCACCCTATGACTTGTCACCACAGAATAGGGATGTGTTCTCCAATTCACGTGTCCCAGGTATAGGAAAAGCAACGCAGTGGGAAGAAGAGCCTGGCAGAGTATGTGTGAATGCCAGTCACGGTAGGACCCCGGAGAAACCCCAACCTTCCTGGACCTCAATTTCCTCATCTGTAGAACTGGGAAAGGACTACGGATTTGCCAGGTAGAGAGGACATGAGATTTCATCACACATATTCCATGGCAGGCTATTATTCCTCACTTCAGCCTCCCCTGTGGGGAGTACAATCTCCCCTAAATCCCAGCCTCAATTTTTTAAAAAATTTTTATTAACATATAATGTATTATTAGCCCCAGGGGTACAGGTCTGTGAATCGCCAGTTTTACACACTTCACAGCATTTACCATAGCACATACCTTCCCCAACGTCCATAACCCAACCACCCACTCCCTACCCCTCATTTTTTTAAAAGATCTTATTATTTATTTATTTGTCAGAGAGGGAGAAAGGGGGAGAGTATGGCAGGCAGAGGGAAGAAGCAGGCTCCCCGCTGAGCAGGAAGTCTGAGATGGGGCTCTATCCCAGGACCCTGGGATCATGACCTGAGCCGAAGGCAGATGCTTAACCAACTGAGACGCCCAGGCATCCCTCCCAGCCTCAAATTTTATCTCTAAGGGTTGGTTTATACACCAGAGATTTCCTATGGGTGGCAGTCACGCTGTTGGTAGCTTACTACTCAACCTTGCTTACTATGCCCCCAAACAGGGCTGCTGTGGACCTCCAAACACTTTCTTCTTGGGAGGAATCTCATGTTGTGTTAGAGAGGCAGGTCCCCTCCTCCCATTCTGAAAGCCAAACAGCCACAGATTAGGTCTGAGACTCAGGCTTGACCAATCTGATGCCCCTGCCAAGACTCTCATGTGAGTGACAGAAAGACACAAGGACAGGAGAGGGGCGCCTGGGTGGCTCAGTGGGTTGGGGCCTCTGCCTTCGGCTCAGGTCATGATCCCGGGGTCCTGGGATCGAGCCCCGCATCGGGCTCTCTGCTCAGCGGGGAGCCTGCTTCCCCCTCTCTGTCTCTGCCTGCCTCTCTGCCTACTTGTGATCTCTGTCTGTCAAATGAATAGATAAAATCTTAAAAAAAAAAAAAAAATAGACACAAGGACAGGAGAGAAACTACCAAAAGTCTGGGGGGTACAGTGAACAGTGGAGGTCAGAACCACCTGTCTCCTGCTCTTGCCGCCCGGTCTCTTCTGGTTCTTGTCTATTTTCATAGTCTGGTCCTCCTGCTTTCTAGTCAATTCTATGAACTACCGTACTTCCTTCCAATACATTCCTTTTGTTGAGCAAGTCAGGCATCACTGGTTGCTGTTGCTTGAAATTAACAAGTTTCTGATATAGAGCCAAGACCTCTTCAACACTGGGATTCCAACATCAGCCAGGAAGAAATATAGCCAGACTTGGGTATTGAAATCTTCTCTATCCCTGGAAGAATTAACTACTAGGCACAGAGCAAGAGAGATCTCACACAGCTGCCCTGGGGTTAAGGGGCTGCTTGCTGTCCCATCCCTTTGATGTGGCTGGAGACCCTTGAGCAGGTCTTACACAACCTCAAAACTACCAACTCAGGAAGCAAGATAAAGCAGCGCAAGAGAAACACAAGGCAGGCAAGTTCCTGGTTCAAAGTCACAAACATTTGCTATAAAAACGCAAACAAGATTTCCCTTAACAAACATAAAATCAAAGACAGGAAAATCGCAATCAGTTTCTTTTTCCTATTCCTACACTAAGGAGGGTTGACCTGAATTCCACCTGTTTCTTCACACCAGCATGGACCAAAGGTCAAAGCAGATGTCAGGCCAAGGTGGGCCTGTCTTGAGTCCCAGAAGCGTAGGCTCCCATCACATAGCTACCTCCTACAGAGGGCTGGGCATATGCTGAAGTTTCTTCTTTTTCTCCCTCCCCCACTAGCAAATGACCCAGTAAGGACCCATCTTGACAGTGAGTTAAACAGCCACTGAACCAAGCATCCTCTGGTATCTCTAGGCAGAGTTCAGGGGCGCCTGGGTGGCTCGTTGGGTTGAAGCTTCTGCCTTCGGTCATGATCTCAGCATCCTGGGATTGAGCCCCCAGTCGGGCTCCCTGCTCAGCAGGGAGCCTGCTTCCTCTTCTCTCTGCCTGCCTCTCTGCCTACTTGTGGTCTCTGTCTGTCAAATAAATTAAAAAAAAAAAAAAATCTAGGCAGAGTTCGTTGTTCCCTGCCCCATCTAATGTTACATTGTAGAATAGTCATTTGTCTGCCCCATTAGACAGATTTTGAGCTCTTGAAACAAAGGATGTCTGGCCTACCAGATTCAGAACTATGACCAGTGCTTGTTGAATGAATGCCTCTGGGAGACCTGATCCTGGGTAAACAGCTGTGCCATTCCTCCATTCTGGGAGTTCACAGCTGGCAGCAACATCTCAAGTATGGCCTTGACCTGCAGGATGCAGTAATGAGTGTGTGTGTGCTTTGGGGGGGGGGGGTTGTGAGGGAGTGTCCAGTGAGGGTTGGACTCCTAGCCATTCCCCTTGGGCTGGCCAACAGGGTCTTGTATCATCTCTCTGCTCTCTGGGGGAACAAACTTTAAAGCAACATGTGATCCTGGACTGGTCACTTCCTTCAGGTCTCTACCATTATTGCCTTTCTTCTTTTGATAGTTTTAACAAAAAGATGTGACTTACCATACTAGAAGGGACTACTGTCTTTTCAGAGGAGTTCCTTCAGTTTCTTGCTTGGCCACAACCAAAAGTCTGGGGAGTTGCTGCTAAGGATGGAATCAAGGATTTCCAAGAGTGTTCAATAGCGTTTCCAAAGGCTTTGTGTTGGTTCTTAGGATTTAAATTAATAATCTTTATTAGTGATGGCAGTAGGTGTTATTTCACAGATAATCTCTATACAAGGGTTGTTTTTAGGTGTCTGGGTGGCTCAGTTGGTTAATCATCTGACTTCAGCTCAGGTCATGATCTCAGGATCCCTGCATTGGGCTCTGAGCTCCGCAGGGAGTTTGCTTCTCCCTCCCTGTCCCAAGTATGGCCTTGGCCTCCAGGATGCAGTAATGAGCATGTGAGTGTGTGCTCTTTCTCAAATACACAAATAAAAATCTTAAAAAGAAGAAGAAGAAGAAGAAAAACCTCAAAACAATAGTGTTTTCAAAAACTTAACACGTGCCTGCAAAGAATTAAAGATAAAGCCAAACTGCAGCCATCTGGTCTTCCTGGAGCACTGAGTGCTTTATCTAAATTACATTTACCTTAATACGCTTAACGGCTCACAAGTCAATAATAAGACAAATAATCCAGCTTTTTGTTAGTGGGCAAGGGATTTGCATAGACATTTCTCCCAAGAAGATATATAATGGGCCAATAAGCACATGAAAAGATGCTCAATATCAAATACAAATCAAAACCACAATGAAGTACCACTGAGCACCCACTAAGATGACTAGAATCAAAAAGATGTTCATCAAATGTTGGCAAGAACATAGAGAAATCTGAATCTTCACGCACTGCTGGTAGGAATGTAAAATGATGCAGCTGCTTTGGAAACAGTTTATCCAACAATTAAACAGTTACCCTGTGACTTGGCAAGCCTACTCTTAGGTATATAACCAACAGAACTGAAAACAGGTTCGTATGGAAACTTGCACATGGTTATAACAGCATCACTCATAATAACCAAAAAGTACCAAGAACCCAAATGGCCTTCAAGAGATGTATAAACAATGTTGTATTTCCAGACTATGGATTATTATTCAGCCATAAAAAGAAATTAAGTACTGATACATGCTACAACATGAATGAACCTTGACAAGATTATGCCAAATGGAAAAAGCCAGACAAAAACACCACATATTGTGATTTTATTTATAGGAAATGTCCAGAATAGACAAATCCACAAAGACAGAAAGCAGATTAGTAGGTTGCTAGAGGTTGGGAGGAGGAGGAATGGGAAGTAAGTATTATTTTGTATGAAGTTTTTGGGGAAAATGATGGAAACATTCTGAAATTAGATAGTGGTGATAGTTACATAATCTTGTGAGCAGACTAAAAATCACTAAATACACAGTTTGAAATGCTGAATTTTATGGCATGTGAACTTTTCTCTGTATGTGTATGTATAGATATACACATATACACACAGTTAACAGTTGTTGCTGACACTGCCAATTCTTCCCCACCCAAGGTCTTCATATACAGAACAAGAGATAACCTCCAAGCACTCTAACCACTCTGATATTTTAAGTGTTAATGTCTAAAAGCAAAAAGATGTACACATTGAAGAAGTACCTCTTCTTGATGTCGGCCATTGAACACATGCCTTCATCTCTACTTCCTCCCACTGCCATTAGAACAAGTGATTATCAAATACACGCCCTAAAGGCAAAGAGTAGGTCAGGAGAGTTTAGCAGATGAGTGTAAACAAATTTTTGGGAGGTGGAAACTGGCCTCAAGTGTGAGCAGAGCTCATGAAAAAGGAAACCTAAAGCTGCTATAGGTGAGCTTATCAACAAGAAGCTACCTGAGGAGCACACAGAAGCCAGGAAAACCTCAGGAAATGAAGAGTCCATGTACCATGGAAGGCGATGGTGTCCCCTAGGATCCTAAGTGAGTATTGACAGAGTCTGTAGATACAATAATTAGACCCCATGTACACTGTCTCCATCCCAAACAGCTAGGTGACCAACTCTGCCCCAATAGAGGAGAAGGAGGATGAATTCTGTGGAAGTACAGAATCAAAGAGGCTCCAGAGCACTCAACTGCAGGTGTGGTAGAGATTGGAAGAAGCCGATATATTGGGATAACAAGATTCGGTGAAAGCTCATAGCCTCTTGCATTACTGGGGTCTAAAACCACCAGCTGCTAAGTCTGTATTTTGTTCCCTCTTCCTCCCACCAAAAGATACAGTAATTGGGCACCTGGGTGGCTCAGTCCTTACGCATCTGCCTTTGGCTCAGGTCATGATCCCAGGGTCCTGGGATCCAGGCCCATATTGGTCTCCCTGCTCAGCAGGGAGCCTACTTCTGCCACTCCGACTCGCCCTGCTTGTGTTCCCTCTCTCGCTGTGTCTCTCTCTGTCAAATAAATAAATAAAATCTTGAAAAAAAAAAAAAAAAGGTAACAGTAATTGTTCTGTGCAGAAACCTGTAGCATCTGTTAGAAGCCTCAAACCCAGGCACCTGGGTGGCTCAGTGGGTTAAAGCCTCTGTCTTCAGCTCGGGTCATGATCTCAGGGTCCTGGGATTGAGTCCCACATCGGGCTCTCTGCTTGGCGGGGAGTGTGCTTCCCTCTCTTTCTGTCTGCCTCTCTGCCTATTTGTGATCTCTCTCTCTCTCTGTCAAATAAATAAATAAAATCTTTAAGAAAAAAAAAAAGAAGAAGAAGAAGTCTCAAACCCAAGAACCTATTAACACCTCTGGCCCTCTCATGCAGAAGACATTGTCTCTGTTTTCTAGGGCCATACACTTACAGATGCACAACAGGAGTTTTTTGTTTTGTTTTGAAATGCCTCTAACATAAAAGACAAAGACCAAAACCAAACTTTTAAAAAACTTTTTTCTTTTTAAAGATTTTATTTGAGGGTAGCATGGGTGGCTTAGTCATTAAGCATCTGCCTTCCACTCAGGTCATGATCCTAGGGTCCTAGAATCTAGGCCTCCATGGGGCTCCCCGCTCAGTGGGAAGCCTGCTTCTCCCTCTCCCACTTCCCCTGCTTGTGTTCCCTCTCTCACTGTCTCTGTCAAATAAATAAATAAAATCTTTAAGGAAAAAAAAAAGATTTTATTTGAGAGAGAGAGTGTACATATGCCTGAGTAGTGGGGGAGAGGCAGAGGGAGAAGTTTGGCAGACTCCCCACAGAGCAGGGAGCCGGACTGGGGCTCCATGCCAAGACCCCGAGATCATGACCTGAGCAGAAGGCAGACTTTTAATCAACTTAGCCACACAGGCACCCCCACACAAATTAAACTCCTAGGAAATTTTCAAGAAGAAAACAAACAGAACAAAGAAAAACTGTAATTCAGGGGCAGTTTATGTGGACCAGAGTTTCTACTGTCTGAAAGGTTGCCATCCTACAACCTCAGAGATCTGCTGAGTAACAAAACCAAGAACCCATGAAAATACAAGTCAAGTTCTTCACCTCTCTGCATCCCCATCTCCACTGACATAATCCAAGTCAGCATCTTTCCCTCGGACCCTGACAACAGCCCTGTAGAATCCAGAGGGTCTTCAGGGTTCAGACTTATTAGAGAGAGAGAAAGAGAGAAGGAGAGAGAGAGAGAAAACACTCACAGGAGCAGTAGGGAGGGGCAGAGGGAGACTGAGGGAGGGAAGGGGGGGGTGGGAGCAGACTCCCTGCTGAGCAGGAAGCCCAACACAGGGTTCAATCCTGGGATCATGACCTGAGCAGAAGGCAGATGCTTAACAAACTGAGCCACCCAGACACCCCCAGACTAATTCCTGCCAAATAACTCTACATGTAATATTTAGAGATATTTAAGAAAAAAAATGAATCCAGCCATTTCCAATCCCTGATTTAACATTCTCCATGGCTTCTTAGCCAATTCCCTTGTGCTGGCCTAACAAGGTCTTTTACCATCTGTCTTGGTCTGTCAGCTTCTTCCAGCTCTTGTCCTCCTACTCTACTTGGCACTCCACCCCCTACTCCTTGTTTCCTACTTGCCAATCACACCCAGTTCTTTCTGTTCTTAGAACACAAGTTCATTCTCACCTCTGTTCTGCCTAGAGGCTCCTGGATTTGGCTGCTCATGGTATTTGTATATTGTCCGTCTTCCCTCACTGATATAAAGCTCCATGAGAACAAGTACCATGTTTCTCTTATTTACTGCTGTTACACCACTTACAAGAGTATCTAATGTGTGGTATACGCCCAAGAGGTACTGACTGAATTAATAAAACTATAGTGTAAAGGGTTCAAAGTTTTAAGGGTAGGGTGAAATGGTAGAAGATGAAAAAATATTAAACCCTTAAAAAATATCAAAATATTAATTTATCAAAGCACCAGGGTCTAGCAAAACTTAAAAAAAAAAAAAGATTTTATTTATTTATTTGAGAGACAGAGATCACAAGTAGGCAGAGAGAGAGGAGGAAGCAGGCTCCCTGCAGAGCAGAGAGCCCGATGCAGGGCTCTATCCCAGGACCCTGGGATCATGACCTGAGCAGAAGGCAGAGGCTTTAACCCACTGAGCCACCCAGGCGCCCCTAGCAAAACTTTATTGACATTAGGATTAACATTTCCCTTGACCAAGGAGGTTTCAGTGTTAAAAAAAAAAAAAAAAAATCTATTCTATCAATGACAGTATCCTAATTATGATAGTATGCTACAGGTTTGTAAGGTATTATCATTGCAAAAACTGGACAGAAGATAAATATGATCTCTCTGGTATTTCTTACTATTTCATATTAATCTACAACTACCCTAAAATAAAGTTTATTTATTTTTTTTAATATTTTATTTATTTGACAGACAGAGATCACAAGCAGGCAGAGAGGCAGGCAGAGAGAGAGGAGGAAGCAGGCTCCCTGCTGAGCAGAGAGCCCGATGTGGGGCTCGATCCCAGGACCCTGAGATCATGACCTGAGCCGAAAGCAGAGGCTTTAACCCACTGAGCCACCCAGGCGCCCCTAAAGTTTATTTTTAAAAATTCTAATCTAAAGATACTATTCATTCAGCCTGCTTCTGTAGTACCACCCCAAAATGTATTCATCTGATGAATATTCTCTGGTGATAAAAGCTCACTCTTGGAATTTAGAGTAATAAAGGAAGTCTCTGTTTCCCGTATGTGATATATTTTTCTTGCAGCTCAGGACATCAGACTCCATTCTTAACCACACATAGCACCTGGTCCATAGTCAGTGTTCAATAAATATTTATTCAGTGAGCTAATTATTTCTGAGAAAGCCAAAGTGACCAAGGCACAGGCTGTGAACTCCTAACACTGCCTGTCACAACATTCCAACAGGGAAAGACACCAACTCTAAACTGTTCACATAACACTATGCTTAAGCAACAAAATGCCCAAAATGCACAGTTGACCCGACCCTTACCCACATATATTACTCAATTGTTCCCTACAAATTGCACTACACACTAAAGTAGGACAGAGGGGCGGCTGGGTGGCTCAGTGGATTGAGCCTCTGCCTTCAGCTCAGGTCATGATCTCAGGGTCCTGGGATTGAGCCCTGCGTTGGGCTCTCTGCTCTGCGGGAAGCCTGCTTCCCCTCTCTCTGCCTGCCTCTCTGCCTACTTGTGATCTCTGTCAAATAAATAGATTAAATCTTTAAAAAAAAGGTAGGACAAAGAAATACTGTCAGATCACTTAAAAAATCCTATTCTTTAATTACTGAAATAGCCCTGGTCTAACATATTAGGGCCCTTTCCAAACATTAACTAGTAAATTTGTGGTTTGGGAAGGACAACTGCATCAGGAAGTAATTACACAAAGAGTACCTACTTATCAATTCTGGTCAAGGATGAAGTGTCAATCTCCTGGTTGTGTCGATTTTTTCCTTCTATTTAGAGAACAGTTGATGGATAAAACAGAATGCTTTTCTATTTTATCAATCCCTTCAGCCAATGACATATTAAGAAATGTTTGGGGGACTAACATCCTCTAAAAGAGTATCTGAAGTATTTTAATTTCACTTATCATTTTATCACTTACAATCCTAAAGTTACAAATTAAAATTGGTGACTTATATCAAGCTCTGGGCGTTTTTCTTTGATCACTTATGTAACCATGAACACTTCCTCCTTTACCTCACATTTCCCCACAGACTGTCCAAACTGAGCTCTAAACCAAGTCCAGTGGCTGCTGTCCTTGAACCTGGTGAGTTCAACTGAATACTAAGTATTCAATTTAACACAGGAGTTGATTTAAACAGATAAGGAGCAGGAAACTCAGAGCTGAAGGTAAAACCAGCTCTTGATGTGCCCCCATTGTTCCTTGGCATACTAAATGGTCATCCCATTAGCTGACCTCCTATCTCATCTGAACTAAATACCAAAGCTGAATGCATCTCTTTAAGGCACATGTAGCCTCATCCTTGAATTTCCAGATTTGTATCACCATTGTTCTTTCTCATTTCTTTTCTAAAGTGGCAGCATTTCTAAGAGTCACCAAAGAAAAACAGGTTTCATTTGGAGGAGGCAGTTGAGAGACTCGTATAGCCTCCTCTGTTGTGCAGAAAAGAATCTCTGGAGTTTAAATTTAGCAAATATATAGTCTCTTAATATTAACACTATCCTATGATTGAAGAAACTAGATTAACAAGTAAAGCTTAAAGAGAAAAAAAAAACAACCTACCAAAATAACAAGGAAGCCAAACTTAACAGTTCTTCATGTTGTCACTACACAACTACAGGCTCTCAGTACTAGTCACAAGTCAACTTTAGAAATTACCTGTAAAGATGAACTCTCCTTCTGCCTCTAATTTTGGCATTGACCCTAATACTTAACTTCCATCCGAACAACTCCTTTTCTTCTTTTCTAAACCTTCAGACTGCAGACCATATCCATACTCAACCAGAACTAGGCCATGAAAAAAAGTAAAACAAACTCCTGTTTTGCGGGAGAAAACTTTCGGTTTAGTGGAATTACAAGGAATACTTTAACTTAATATGTATTTCATGTGGTCCATTTGAAAACAGCCATCTTTTTTCTTTTCTTCTTTTTTAAAAAAGATTTTACTTATTTGACAGAGAGATACACAGCGGGAGAGGGAACACAAGCAGGGGGAGTGGGAGAGGGAGAAGCAGGCTTCCCAATGCGGGCTCGATCCCAGAATCCTGGGATCATGACCTGAACTTAAGGCAGATGCTTTACGACTGAGATATCCAGGCACCCCGTTTTCCCTTTTTAAAGGTACAACTGAACTCAGCTTTTCTACATTGAGGCAAAACTTCCAATTGCTTATTGGCAAGTAAGCTGGGCTTTATTTAATACTATCTAATGAGGTATTTTTTTTTTCATCTTAAATACGGCATGCCATCATAATAGTGGATGTTCTCCTGCCTTAGAAGTAGGTCTGCTAAAAAAAATTAATTAAAATTAAAATTAAAATTAAAAACATTTAAAAATTAAAAAAAAAAAAAAGTAGTAGGTCTACTTTCCTTAACTAAAACTGACCTGATGGTCACCTCGAGGATTAGATGGAGAAGTTCAGGGAAGCCATCAAACAGAGAACATATTTGCAGATTACAAAGGGATTACAGGTTCCCCTGCTGAGCAGGAAGCCTGATGCAGGGTTTCAACCTAGGACTCTGGGATCATGACCTGAGCTGTAGGCAGCTGCCTAATGACTGAGTCATCTAGGCACCCTGAAAACAGTCATCTTTAAGGGAGACTTACCTTCAAGTAAGTTCAATTGCACATCGCCACTGTTACTTATGCCCTTTCCAGGCCAGTTATTTTTTTACCCTGAAGAATGACAGAAGATGAGACAAAAACCCTTGAAACACCATCTTTTAGACTGGCAGCCTCATTCACAACAGAATAAAGACTGCTTCAGGTTAAACAACAAGATGGCAAAGTTACTTGGAAACTGGGCCATCTAAAACTACCTTTGTTAAAAAAAAAAAAAAATAAGATTTTGAGGGGTGCCTGAGTGGCTCCAATGTTTAAGCATCTGCCTTTTGCTTAAGTCAAGATCTCAAGGTTGTGGAATGGAGCCCCATGCCCAGAGCCCCAGCTCAGTGGGGAACCTGCTTCTCCCTTTCCCTCTGCCCCTCCCCCTGCTTGTGCTCTCTCTAATTAATAAAATTTTTTTAACAGATTTTATTTATTTGGGGTGCCTGGGTGGCTCAGTGGGTTAAGCCTCTGCCTTCAGCTCAGGTCATGTTCTCAGGGTCCTGGAATCGAGCACCGCATTGGGGTCTCTGCTCAATGGGGAGCCTGCTTCCCCCTCTCTCTCTGCCTGCCTTTCTGCCTACTTGTGATCTCTCTCTGTCAAATGAATAAATAAGATATTTTTTTAAAAAGATTTTATTTATTTGAGAGAGTGAGAGAGAGAGCAAGAGAGGAGGGAGGGGCAGAGGGAGAAGCAGGGATCCCGACATGGGGCTCAATCCAGAGACTCCAGGATCATGACTGAGCTTGAGTCAGAGGCTTAACCGACTGAGCCACTCAGGCGCCCCAATAAAGAAAATATTAAAAAAAAAAAAAAGGCATTCTAGATCTTGAAGACTTAGCATGAAAAAAGGAATTTAAAAAAAGAAAAGATTTTGAGAGCAAGAGAGACCAAGCATGAGCATGAGCACAAGTGGTGGGGGGTGGCCAGAGGGAGAGAGAAGCAGACTCCCTGAGGAGCAGGGAGCCTGATGTGGGGCTCCATCCCAGGACCCTGAACCTTGACCTGAGATGAAGGCAGATGCTTAACCTACTGAGCCACCTAGACACCTCCAGGCTAATTTTTCTTAAAAATGTTTTTGAGCAGCTAAGAGAGCATTTTTGTCAGTATGTGCAGGCTTGTGACCTGTATGTAAGTTAGCACCACAACAGGAAACAACTGAAAAGGAAATTAAGAATTCTATTCTCAGTCACATCAAGAATAAAATACTTAGAATTGAATAATGAAAAGTGCAAAACTGATACTCGAAAAGTACAGAACATTGTTGGGAGCAATCAAAGACAACCTCAGTCTAGGGGAAAACTTCCCATGCTCATGGATTACAAGATTTAACATTGTTAAAATGCCAATACTTCCCAAACTGATCTACAGATTCAAAACAATCCTGATCAAAGTCCCAGCTGGCTTCCTCAGACAGTAAGCACTAACCACTAAGAAAAGATGATTTACAAGAATGAGAAGGGTCACCTGGGGGGCTCAGTCGGTTAAGCATCTACCTTCCGGCTCAGGTCATGATCCCAGGGTCCTGGGATTGAACCCTGCATCAGGCTCCCTGCTTCTCCCTCTCCATCCCAGCTCTCCCTGCTTGTGTGCTCTCTCTTTCTCTCTCTGTGTCACATAAAGAAAATCTTTGAAAGAAAAAAAAAAAGTGAAGATTATGGGGTGCCTGGTTGGCTCATTTGGAAGAGCGAGTGACTCTGGATCTTACAGTTCTGAGTTCAAGCCCCATGTTGGGCGAAGAGGCTACTCAAGTAAAAAAACCTTAAAAAAAATTAACAGTACATCTTGCATCTTGCATTTAGGAGTTACTTTATAGATTAGGGTGTTATGAACCTGTAACGAGCAACACTGCATTAGTCCTAACTCTGGCCTCTAAGACTCTCCCAAGGTAGGATTTATTGAAAACTCGCATGTAAGCCCTGATATACAAACCAGGCCTGTTCTGTAATGTAACTTAATCATTGCCAGGTTCCTTTAATGGCAACACTCCCAAATCCACCTGGAAAAAATTTGTGGGGGCGGAGTGATGGGAGCTGAGGGAAATCTGCAAAAACAAACAAAAATGAAAAGAGGAAGAAAATGTTCCCTGACTTCCTTCCGTAGGGTCAGAGGTTTTAAATACATAAAGGAGAAAATATTCAAAAAATCTTCTTGTAAAAATCTGCAAGGCAATTTCCATTAAATAAATGGGACAAATGTTATTTTGTTTGATGTGAGCCACGCTATTTCTACATGCCACCTGAAGAGCTGAATTAGCCTATCACACTAATACAATAGGTTACATGCTTCCAGTCCCAGTTAATGTCCTTCACCAGGTTTTAGGTAGAAAAGCTAACCTCTCTTAACTAAAAAGTTATGCCAAGTCTAGCTTACAGATTATACTTCTTCTCCCTCCCCAAAGACCATTTAAAAGCAATCTTTAAAAAGAAAAAAAAAAAGCACACACATGGTCAATTAATGCCACTGAGAAGGATTTATTCTTCCATTAAATAAAACTATAGCCCTCTGAACTGTTCATTTAGAGCTGCAATTCCAACCAAGATTTACATTAAGATTTTTTTCTTATATCAAAAACAAGACTCCAATGCAAAGAAAAAAAAATCACTCAGGAACAAAAATTTAAAGCCCTCCAAAGAAATTTCTTTTACATTTGAAAATAAAGGCAGATGTTACTACTTTACACTGATGGAGGCCCCAGGATGTGCTCACAATGTCCTTAGGCATCACAGAGTGGGTTATTGCCAATTGACACAGCGCTCTCCCTCGAAGGCACAGAGAGGCACACAATGTGTCCTTTGCAGAAAAGGCTCAAGGTTTTAGCTTACAGAACCATATGTTAACGACAGGTGCACTGAGTGGCTATCATGTCTTCATATTCTTTGTAAGCGATTGAGCCATCTGGCTCAATGGTCAGAACACTGAGAGGGCTGTATTTAGCAGGAACACATGACGGTCTTGGTACCGAGGAGTCGAGCTTCTCATGGATGATGTTTTGCACCATGGTGTGAACTGGTGAGCCATACCGATATCCAACTGCCCTGGGACACTCCCCTTTGCAGTATCGAGGGTTGTATCTGTGCGGGGCCACGATCCAGTTGTCCCATTTCAGCTGGCTGAAGCTAAGCCTGAAGTCATGGAGCTCGCACTCGTGTTGGGGAAAAATAAACTGTTTAAAGTACTCACTCAGATTCAAAGAAGCTGGAACCAGAGGCTTGTTCAGTGCCAAGCTGACAGTTTCCCGACCTCTCCGGTGACGGGAAGATCTTACACTCTCAGCCGACCCTTCTCCCTTGGAGCAGACAGACAGACCACCGTTCTGGTCAGCACGCTGTGAAGGCCTCCGTTGGTAGCGAAGGGAATACCACCCGTGATAAGCCTGAGCACTTGTGTCATTCAGATATAAAAGCAGTGAGGGGGGCACCAGAAGAGTCACGTTAAATGGCTTGTCCTGGGCTGAAGAATCCTGCCGCTGGCCTCTCTCGCAGGTTAAACTGACAGACATGTGAATACTTCTCTTGTTGGAGGCCACTAGAGGCCGAAGAGGAGTGGTCACATCAACCTCAAACCATCTGTATTTCTTTTTAAATTCAAACTGTAAGTTAAAGTTAAATGAGGACTGAGCTCTACGGGGGGTCCTGCTAGAAAACTCTGGCTCTTTGATCACCAGGTTGCACACACATTTAACAGTAGAGGGAAAAGAAATGGAGTTGCTGAAAGTATAGAGCAAGACTGACTTCAGTAAGTTTTCAACGGCAGTAACACGATCCAGGTTAAACAGCAGATCCACTGATGGAATGGATCCTGAGAAGAAAAACAACCCACCAGCAGTGCTTTAATACAAAAACCGAACAGCAAGTCATATCAAGGCATGTGTCCATCATGCCTTTTCTCCCTTCTCTTTTCCCACTTCCTCCAGCCTTAAGAAAGGGAGTGGGGGGGGGGGGGTCAGTTGTAGAGAAAATGCAGGGCACAGACATCATAACTAACTGCCAGTGAGTATGACTGGCTATTTTACCACCAGAAATTCACAACAGTTTTTGGTGGTGAACAAAAACAATGGAGAATCATTACATTTCCCAGTATCTGGTTTCCCAAGCTCAGTCATTGGCTCCAAACATAGAAGAAGCTAGTAAATTCTATTTTTCTCTTGGAGAGTCTCTAGAAGGTAACTGTAATAAACACATTTACCAGCCTTGTTAAGAAAACTTTCTAAGACCTAATGAACAGAGTCAATGAAGAACTTAATGGTCTAATTTGGAACACTTGAGATTGACAACAAATGGAGGCTTTAAAACCACTCTAGTAGAATAAGACCTCAAGGAAGATGGGAAGGCTTTAAACAGCCACAGTTGACCCACTGAATTAGAACGGTTTTGGTCATGAGCTAGTGAATCCAGGTTTGTTTGTTTTAAAGCACCGCTCCTTTCTCACACACACAGGACTTCAAGGTCCTGGGTCAGATTGATGACTAACACTTTGTTCTTGGGAGGACCTACTGTTACAAATGCGGTCTTCCGCTTTCCTTACACAGAAAGCAACAAACAAGGGGAAAACATCCTATTTAACACAATATACCGGTAGCTAGGAGACGTTTTAGACATATTTCCAGGTCAGCATGGATAGAATGAGAATAAGAAAACAGAGGTTAAAATATCTGGTTTCCAGTCTTGATTTTGTGACCTTGGAGAAGATGTTGACCTCCGGCAACACTGCTAAGTCTTTAGAGCCAGTAAGTCTCTTCTAGCTCTAAAGTTCTACCATATGGGGGCGCCTGTGTGGCTCAGTTGGTTAAGCGCCTGCCTTCAGCTCAGGTCATGATCCAGGAGTGTAAGGATCAAGTCCCTCAGTGGGGAGCCTGCTTCTCCCTCTCTCTCCCCTGTCATCTTCTCTCTCTCCCCTTCTCTCAAATACATAAAATATAAAAAAAAAAAAAGATAAACTTCTACCATATGAGCCCACGTTAATCCATGAGGGCATGAAAAAGAAACAGTAAGGTCAACTACCAGATTTCAGTGTGGATACTGAGTATCACGCAAAATAAAAAGTATTCATGCAAAATAAAAAGTAATCATGCAAAATAAGAAGTAATTCAAGGAGCAAGGCCCAGCTCCATTCTGTAACTGAAACACAGACAACTGTATCATCTTCCCACCACCCATTAACCAATCTGCTTCTACATACCTGTTGCCTGGTCCCCAGGAGCCTGCTTGCGCTGGGCACAGGATGTGAAGAGCCGAACAGTGTTGTAGAAAGGACTTCTGTTGGATTTAGGGATTCCCTCCCTGGTAGCATAGGCCTTATAGAGCCTCTTCATGTAGCGCAAAGCTCTGGAGTCTGGCTGCAGCCTAGGGGTGCCACCTTGCCCATCATACAGAACCTTGAAAACAGGAGAAAGGAAGCCAGATCTGTCTCTTTCATCTAGAGGCCGCAGCAAGGACCAAGGCTCAGCCTCAGACTCCAACTCAGCACCAGCTGCAATCTGAGTTTCTCCTCTAGAAGCCTGAGAACCAAGCCTAGTAGGAAAACACAGCCAGGAAAAGCAGAAAAGCCAAAGGAAGAAGTTGCTGAGAAGCGCCATGGTCTGGAAGAACTAGCAAGGGATACATTTCCCCCTACCAGTCTTCTTGCTAAAAAGCCAGGAAGGGCCTAGGTCGGTCTTTTAAATAAATTTTAGGTGTGTAGGTAGGCTAGGGTCACTTCTGTAATCAGACCTCAAGGATGCCTAGCTGAAGATAATTTTTGTCAGCTGTGCATCTAACTGCTGATAACGTCTTATTTATCCAATTTGTCCTCATTAGATATGGATGCATTCTGGTTATTTCTTTCTTCTCCCCCCCTTTTATTTTATTTTTAAAGATTTTATTTATTTATTTGACAGACAGAGATCACAAGTAGGCAAAGAGGCAGGCAGAGAAAGAGAGGGAGGCAGGCTTCCTGCTGAGCAGAGATGTGGGGCTCCATCCCAGGACCCTGGGACCATGACCTGAGCAGAAGACAGAGGCTTTAACCCACTGAGCCACCCAGGCAACCCCTCCCCCCTTTAAAGAGGCATTTATTTAAAACTCTTTAAGTTATTGTTACGCCAATGGACTAGTTATGCAAGGCAAAAGGCCAAGAGAATTGAGAAATGATCTCAAAATCACCCATTTTTTGAGATTAAGATTCTTAAAATGTTCCTTAGGCGCTTGCTGAAACTTCCAAAGCAAATGGGAAAGCTGTTCATGATAATAGGAAGATCTGTTGATATGCAGTGTATTGGATTCACTCTTCCTCTCCTTTCATCCTCATCACCTCTCTGGCTTCCAGGTGCTTAGAATAATTACTTGTTGCATGCTGATTTGGAGAGTGAGAAAAAGTCACAATTGGCATTGAAATTCCAGAGAGCAGAGAACTGTTGGGTTGCCCAGTTCTCAGGGAGCTTCCTATAGAATATGTACTTGGAATACTGGAATATTCTTTAAACAGGACATTGCTTTGAACCTTGACTCATTTTTAAATATAATATCTTGATCCTGTGCTTTGGTCTGCACATTTATCTGTATATATTTTGGCTGAAAGGTTTAGAGATGTTTGCAGGGTTTCACGGTTTTTTAAAAATTTAATTCGCTAGGGTGTTTTTGTCCTTGGTGTAGGACTTATGCTCATGGAGCTGAGACAAAGCTAGAGATGATGTTTTCGGAAAACGAGGTGCACCATGAAAGACTGAAATGAGGGCATAGCCAGTGCACCCGTGAGGAGACCATGCTGGACGGAAGTCAACCCACACTCATAGTACAAGATTCAGAAGCAGTCAGTGCAGTACCTACGTTGATGAAACTGAGGGACGTTTTGCACATTTTAAGCTCATTGCCTGCCAAAACTCTCTGGCCCCCAGCTAGGAGGCAGGGTTCCATAAAACACACGCAGACTGTTGAATGACAGCTTATACCAACATCACATATGGCTGGCAATTCCATGAACAAAACATTTACAGACGCTCTGCGTCAGGCAGAAAGGCCAGGCCCGCAGCATCCTTCCGTAGAAAGTGCTTTCGGAAACGCAGAGAACGCCCCCGCGGCAGTGGAGAAGCGTGGGCGGCAGACACGCCCCACCCGGCACCGCAGCCTGCCCCCGGCCAGACCTGGGTGGGAGGTGGTGGCAAGCCAGCGACCGTGGTGGTCGCCTCGTTTCTCCTACCGCCACCCACGGCCGGTTATCAAATGTTTGCCCGTTCCTTGGGGACTCTTCCTGGGGCACAACTTGAGGAAACGCTTTTATTCTACCCGGGGAAAGTCTAAGCCCCGCCAGTGTATTCTCGGACCGCGGCGGCCGAGAGAAGCCCCAGATGCACGTCCCTGATCCTGGTACTGGGCTGATGTTCTGAGAAGAACCGACCCCTTTAGCGCTCGGACCAGAGCGCAGAAGGCTGCGAGCGGCGGCCCCTCCTCCAGCCTCAAGGTGCTCTTCACAGGCGCTGGACTCGCAGGCCCTCAGGGCCCGGCCGGGACAACGCGCCCTCGACGCCGGCTGGCCCCTCTCTCTACACCTCTCTGTGCCTCCCAGCCCCGGCCGCTTCCTGCGGCTCCGCAGCCGGGAAGGAGGCTGAAAGAAAGCAGGAGAGCCTCGCGCGGCGGCCCGAGGCCGCAAATCCCATTGAGCACTCGGAGCCTCGGGTTGGGCCACGACTACCGGCCGGGGCACTTCCCTGCAGAAGGGGGAGCAACGGCGCCTCCCCCTGGAGACGGCCGGAAAAATGGTACTCCCCGGAAGTGACTTCACGGCTTCCTGGAGCGGCTTCCAAACCTAGCGGAAGTGACGGACGGAGGCCGGTGGTTCCCGCGACTGTGGAGGGCGAGGTGACCCCCGCGCGGGAGTAAGGTCCGGGCGTGCGGTAGTGGGAGTCCGTGGGAGGGTGGGGGCGCCGCCTGGGCGGGGAAGGTGAGGAGCTCTGGGGAGGGCGTCTTGGGTCCAGGACGGCGCGTCCCGGGACTGAGGCAAGCGCCCGTCCACCCTCGGTCTTGCAGACGCCGCCGCGACCATGGGCCGCACGTTTGGGAATCTGACCCGCATGCGGCATGTGATCACCTACAGCTTGTCGCCGTTCGAGCAGCGCGCCTTTCCGCACTACTTCAGCAAGGGCATCCCCAACGTGCTGCGCCGCACGCGGGCGTGCGCCCTTCGAGTCGTGCCCCGTGAGTGCCTTGGCCCGGTTGCGGGGCTGGACTCCGGTTAGACACTGAGTGACAGCGGGCCCCCTCATTGAGCTCCCTCTGCTTGCCACACACACATTTTCCATTATTTCAGTGTTCCTGAAAGCCCTTGCACAAGTGTATCCTCCCCATCTCACAGAGGAGCAAACCGAGTCACGAACAGCGGGCCCAAGGTCACTTGGGTGATTCCGGCGTCTCCCTCAGAGGTCATCTTTACCCACTTCGTAGCGATGAATGTTCTGTGTGAAATGGGTAGCAGATAGTGATGATAGTAACAGAGCATTATGAATTGGCCAAAACCCCAAAGAAGTGTGCACTGGCGTGTTAAAGGGTGAAGTATATGTTACGTGCATTACATCTCATCTGTCTTACTAATATTTTTTTAAATGTGCATCTGGGGAGAGAGGAAAGTTTTGGTGATGGATTTTCCTGGAATGGGCCATCCTTTTGGTCACCTGTAAAGTGGGAGTGTGGTGCAACCTTCCTTGATCATCTGGTTTAAAAGTGGCTTCTTGGAAACTAGAGACAGTAGGGCGGAGCCTGCAGTGAGTCAGAAAAGAAGACTGGGGACCCTGGTGTCTTCCATGGGCTTGCTACTTACTCTCACTTTTTATTTTTAAAGCGTTTGTAGCATTTTATCTTGTCTACACTTGGGGGACCCAGGAGTTTGAGAAATCCAAGAGGAAGAATCCAGCTGCCTATGAAAACGACAAGTGATCCATTCATCTGAATAGTGATTACCGGTGTATGAGGGACACTTCTCTGGGAGAGGAGTCTACACTGTAGTGTCTTGAAGACGTAATAAACTTCTTATGGACTGCACTGTTGTGATTTTGTATTTTTGTGAGCAAGTCCCTGGTGTGACTGCTGATGCTTAAGTTCATGACCTCCCCTTCCTAGCCTGAGTCCTGAACAGTTTGGCTGGTCTGCGAGTCTGGTAAAGGATCTGGACTCGGTGCTTGTTCTATAATCTACAAGAAATTAGCGGCATCCACTCCTGCAGCTTTTCACTTGTGTGTGGGATGAACTTTGGGGTTGGTTCCCAGTGGTCTCCTCCCATAGTAACAATAAGATTTTGGTAACTATAATTACTGTGTTTCAGGTACTTAGCCCTTTACACAAATAAGTACTTGTAAACTTCACAACTGCCTTTGAATTAGGTATCGTTATTGCAGTCATTTTGCACATGAGGACCCGGGAGCACAGTGAGAGTAAGTAATTTCGACCAAAATGACTCAGCTAATCAATGGTGGAGTCTGGCACTAAAGTTTTTGCTCTTAAAGCTATACTAGACTGCCTTTCCTGCTAAGACAGGCCTGCCTTAGCCTGAGGGGAAGGAAGTCAGCTATAAGAGGAGGGGGTGAGGGGCGCCTGGGTGGCTCAGTGGGTTAAGGTCTCTGCCTTTGGCTCAGGTCATGATCCCAGGGTCCTGGGATGGAGCCCCACATCAGGCTCTCTGCTCAGAGGGGAGTCTGCTTCCCTTCCTCTCTCTGTGCCTGCCTCTCTGCCTACTTGTGATCTCTTTGTCAAATAAATAAATACTTAAAAAAAAAAAAGGGGGTGAGGTCACCCCTTGGCCTCTAGAGCTAAACTGCCTGTGTTTGTACCAGGTTGGTAATAGTGGGCCATAATGCTTAAAATGTTTACTCTCTGGCCCTTTACTGAAAAGTTTATCCTTGTTTTAGAGCCTTTAAATTATCTTTTTAGTAGAAAGATACCCTTCCTCCACCCGGAGATGGTTGAGGTAGGTGTTGGTAGTTTTATGCTTCTGGTTCGCTGCTCCATTTTCAGAAATTTCCTCACTTCTAAGGATACTTGCTGCTTGTCCAGAGCAGTAACTTTCACAGTGTAGTTCAGCTTCTGGCTGTAATTTTTTTCTTATTCTAATGATTATTCTCATCTGTTAGGAACTGAAGTTAAAATACTTCAAAACAAACAAAAAAAAGGTAATATAAATTGCATTGATTGGGAGGCAAGATAAAGAACCTGAGTCTGGTGAACTTAGGCCCATACCCTTAACCTGTGCTGCTTCAACTGTATGATACAAGAAAGAAACCTGTGTTCCTGAGCTTTGACCTTTTTGTTGGTAAGACGATGTATTAATACAAAACCATAGGGTTGTGGTAATGGTGGAATGAGTGATCTGTGGGAGTCTGGCAGGCTTAACAGAGAACAACTACAATGAAAACTCCTGCCTCACCCAGCATGGTCCAATTTTCCTGGGCTCTCTATTTGTTCTCAGGGTCTGTTACATGTTTGGATCGTAGACTGTTGAGGATCCGATGAAGCTGTGGACCTGAAGATGTAAATGTTCCACCCATCCTTCATTCTACATAGCTTTTGTTTTTGTTTTTAAGATTTTACTTATTTGAGAGGGAGAGTACAGGGTAGGGGGCTGGAGCCCAGTGGCGAGGATCAGAGGGAGAAGCACACTTCCTGCTGAGCAGGGAATCCGACATGGGACTCTGTCCTGGGACTCTGGGATCATGTCCTGAGCCAAAGGCAGGCACTTAACCAACTACATAGTTTGAACAGCACCAGCGAAAGCTACTTCCTTGACAGGCCTTTGATCTGTCTTTCTCAATCTGGCGAGCCCCGAGCTTTGAGGAGATGGCTACCCTCTCCCATCTTCTTGGCTTCATTTTACCTCAAGACTTTATTTCTTCCTGGTTCCTTGGCTCCTTTGGATATAACAGCTGAAAAGCAAATGTACCCTTTCTCAGCTCAGGTCAGGTGACCAGGCACCAAGTATGGGTCTGAATCCTTTCTATCCGAGGAGCGCTCTGAGAAGACCCTGCTGTAAGCCCTGTTACCTGCTGAGCTTCTGCCTTTGAAGAAAAATTATGAAAATCTGCTGTAAGCCTGTCTCTCCCCAAAGGGCTTGCTTCTCTAAGCTGGGGGGCACAGAGCCCTGTGTAGCAGGGTGCTGAGGTAGGTGGGGAGGCTGGAACGTGGTGAGTTGTATTGCTCAGTGCTCCTGTATGTGACACGGGATCTGGGATGATTTTAGGGACCATTCTGTCTGCCGAAATCTACAAAGAAAAGGAAAACATGAGTGAAATCCCTCAAGGAAGAAAGGGACTACTGCTGTGGGCCGCAATGCCTGTAACCATCCACGTGGAGCCTCCAGCCCTGGGTGTGGCGCCTTCCTCTGCTTCCAGGGCACAGCCACTCATTTCACTCTGCTGTCCTCAGCAGGGCCCTGCCCCCACCAGGACTTTTATCTCTGCGCTGTACAATGTGGCAAAGTGGACTCCAGGTTGCCAACCAAGTCCCAGAGATGCAGGCCTATCTAGTGTAGGCTGTGAAGTCGGTGCCAGGTCCAGCCAGCAGAAAAGCAAATACACTTTGACCCTTGCAGTTTTACCTGGAAGTTTCTCCATTTCAGTCTTTCATTTTTTATTAGGCACATCCTACTCAGGGACAGCAGAAAAGTCTCCAGTTACCGCCGAGCCTTCATGGTCTCCTCTCCTCCTGGAACGTGTTTCAAACTGCTCACGGAGCTACACCCACTTTCTCCCATTTCATCCTCCGCACTTAACCTCAGCGGCGGCAAATCCCTGGGAGTTGTTACCAAGCAATCAGCTATCAAACATGCTTCTCATTTTCTTCCTGTAAATTAATCATTTGAACCCCCAAATGTCAGTGGCTGAGAGGCCTCAGCCATCTCATTGGGAGAACAAAAGAATAAAGCTCTAAGGGAAAGGGTTGGCTTGTGGTTAGTTAATGTAGAACCCCTGCTCCTGCCTCCCAGCCAAGTGTTCTCTCTATGGCTCAAATTAGTAAACGCTGCTTAGACCTTTTTGCTGGAAGAAGGAATATGGAGTTGTGTGTTTATTCATTCAGCGAAATACTTGACTGTAGAGAGCCCATGAATTTTTTAAAATTATTAATTTCAGGAGTAGGATTTCACAACTATTCAAGGGCTGTGGGATGGCTGTGGACAATTGCTGTCACCTCAGCTAATGCTGTCTGGATGCCACTTCGCTTTCAAAGCTGATTTTTGCTCCATGGCTGATTTAAAACAGTGACAGAGGTAATGTAGACATATGTTGAAATACTTTTCCTGAGATGCCTGGGTGGGTGGTTCAGTCGGTGAAGCATCTGCCTTCAGCTCAGGTCGTGGTCTCAGGGTCCTGGGATTGAGTTCTGTGTCTGGCTCCCTGCTCAGCAGGGAGCCTGCCTCTCCCTCTGCCTGCCGCTCCTCCTGCTTGTTCTCTCTCTGTATCTAACAACAGCAACAACAAAAAAATAAATATTTTTCCTAGCAGTGGTCCCTTCCATGGGCAGTAACTAATGGGCTTTTTTCTTTAGGGAGGAGGAGTGGCATACAAAATTAGAGGCTCAAACCCTAAAGGCTTCTGTTGTCACATTCATGTTGATGAATGGTTTCTTCTTTTCCCCTATGCACACTGGAGCCTCAGGCCCTTTCCTTGGCTGGGGTACTGGCTGTATAATAAATTAACACAAAAGGCTAATTTGATTTTTGCTTGCGGTAGTGGAAGGCAGAAGTGGAGGATTAGGAGAAAGTACCCGTGTTTGGAACTAGCAGTTTCCAAATCCCATTTGGCATATCCCTCTCTTAAGAACAGGCTGGCACCGAGGCCACACCAGACCTAACTGTCTCTAGGACATCACGTTGTTCAGTCTCTTGCTTATCTAATCAGGTTTCTTACCCAATGTTCACTAGGTCATCACATAGCTTCTTCCCCACCCCACAGAGGTTCCTAGTTAAGCCCCTACCTGGGGTGATTCAATATCCAAGCACAGGGGTAAAGGGAAGGAGCAGCTGACTAGTCTGCTTCTCCACGTTCCTTAAGTGCAAGCAGTGGTGTCTCCCTCTCGGCTTGGCTCCATGGTCCTTAATTGACCAGAACCAGGACAGACAGATCTGTGGAGTCACACCCCCATCTTCCCCTGTCCCAGTTCTGAGGTTCACCTTATCACTCTCTTCTCCCTTGACAAGAGGATTGGCGACCATCCTGTTCCACCTTCAGCTGAGCCTCATCTCCTCCACTCTAACTTGTGGAACAGGCAGGCTCAAACCAAATATCAACCCCTGAACATGATACAGGCCTTGGCAAGAGGTATCAGTCACCTTTTTACAGAGACACCAGTCAGAGAAATAATCTTGTTACCTTCATCTTGTTGGCTCATCCTTCCAGTCATAGGAAGCTCTTAAGTCCTATAATTCATACTCAAAAGTTACACTATTCCCCCAAATTTATTAAAATGCCCAGGTCATTTTAATGATTACCCACAATACCTCATAACTTAGGCACATGCCCTTTCTTGTTCTAGCGATCTGCAATAGTTCCCACTTAAGTTGATGGATGTTTTGGGCTCTAGCGACATCTCAGTGCTCGGTCTATTCCCCTGAAGCTGCTGGAAGGCTATGCTCTGCAGAAGGACCTAGTCAACTACTGTGAGGAAAACCCATTAATTCAAAGATTGCAGTGTGATTTGTCACCACCATCAGGCAATCCCACTGGCTTATGAGCCCCTGCTAACTCTTCATTCACACATTTAAAAACAAAACAAAAAACCTATATTCCATTCTATTCAACCACAGTTTAAGTCCTGCATCAGTCTTGATTGCCTTTGCCCTGGGAGAAGGCAGGTAGGCTAGACTTTGAACTTGCCACAGCTCGGTCTATTCTTCTAGGGAGATGATCTGGAGCAGGAAACTAGGACAAATCATCTATGAAGAAGGGGGATCTGGGGCACTGTTGGGTCACACTTGCTGAAGCAACTTCCCACAGAAGGGAGATAAGGGCCTTATCCAATTGCCTGTAACACCAGATTGGTGCTTCTTTCCCAGACAAGGTTGAAAGGCGTCAACACGAAGACCTCATTATGAGACTTCTATTTTGATTACAGTGATCTCACTGAGCTATTTTGGAATCAAAATGTGGCTAGGTGCCTGGTTTCCCTCAGTGGCTTCACGTGGCTTTCAAAGGGAAGGAGGGGGTGGTGCTGACTTTTGGTAAAAGGGTCCAAGCCAGAAACATAATCAAAGTCCAGATGAGGGATCAGTAAATACAACGTGCCTGAAAGGCAGGCCTTGAGCACATTCCTCTGGTAGACATTAACTTATTAAATCGACCCTGACTGCAAATATAAACTTTGCCCCCATCTCACCTGGCAACCATAAAAGAGGTGAATTTCAGTCTATAAAAGCAAGTGGGAACTGTCGCTGGATTCCGGGCTCCAACAACCTCCCTCCGGCAAGATGCGGCACCTCAAGCTCTTTGCAGTGCTCATGATCTGCTTGCTGCTGTTGAACCAGGTAGGAAGTGGACGTGCAGGGACTGTGCTGGTGGGGAAATTGTAAGCAGACCTTGAGAATGGGACTCAGCCCTGAGGAAGGGGCCCTCTGCTCTGGAGTCTACAGTATCATTCGCCCAAGGTGTGCAGATGGGTGTCAGCGCTTCCATACCTGAGGTTAATTTGTCTTTGCCCTACAGGCAGATGGCTCCCCAGTACTGGAACTGAGTTCAACAAAGAGAAGGTCACGGAGAATGACCCCGTTTTGGAGAGGGGTCTCCCTCAGGCCCATTGGATCCTCTTGCCGGGACGATTCCGAGTGTATCACAAGGCTATGCAGGTATTCCACAAACTTGAGCGCAGGCCGAGGATCAGCACACACACACTTACCTAAGAATAAAAGTGGAACAGGCGATTGCCTGGGTTGCAGCCTGGAGCTCCCTGGTGAATCCCTTGGGATTCAAGAACCAAGAACAGCTCCACACGGGTACCACGAGAGAGTGGTTCCTTTGCTTTCTGCAGTTTACCCCAAGGTTGGCTAGATAGAGCCAGCAGAGCAAGGAAATGCGAAGAGGTGGCTGGCTCTGGGCACTGCTAGACCTTTGTCTTAAAAACCACCCTTTCTTTTCCTTTAGAAAAAGACGCTGTTCCCTAAGTGTGGCCCAGGAATGATGTACAAACCAGGGGAAAAGAGGACAGCGCTCACCCACAACAATGCTCCGTTCTATGGAATATTGATTAACTGCATTTTGGCTGGAGACACTTAAGTGAAGCAGTCTTGTATTTTTAATATTTAAAGACAGATGTACGCTTTAAACTGGTCTCCGTTTCTTCTTAGAATGTTATGTAGATAACCATTACTAAACTTGTCAATTTAGAGTTTATTTTTCTATGTATACTATTAAATGTCTCAAAATTTTTGCAGTCTGGAATTCAAACTTTTGAGGGTTTGAAAAGAATTCATTTTGTATGCTACAGAAAAAAACCCAGCATTGCCTAAGAGCAGACTTCGCAGTCTGTAAAAGCACAGTGAAAGTGAACATTTAAGAAACAAAGAACACGATGAGAGGCTGAAAGACCAGTTTCCTAACAGCCACGTGTTTAGCCTTGGCAAGTTCACATGCTGTGGCCCTGGCCCTGATCCTAGTCCTTCACTCCGTGTCAGAACTCTTCAGTGAGTTGTCAGAGATGGACTGGCACTTGTGACCTGATGATGTGCCCACATCTGTCTAGGACTTAACAGAAGGCAGAACTGGAAGAAGAATCTAGTTTAATAAAACAATAAAAACCCAAGACCCCAAGAACAGCAGAAAAGACTTTTTTGGATTTCTGCTGAAGGAGGGCGAACTGTGATCTATGCAAAAGGATGCATGGCCATCAAGTTCAGAATTTCTGTAATCAGGAAATGAGAGCTGGACTGGGGGTCCAGATTTTTCAGGCAGAGTAGCAGTGGACACTAAGGTACAAAACAGAAATTACATTGAAAAGGCAAAGTAAGAGTTGAAGAAGTTTAAAGAGCACAGTGTTTATAAACTTTAATACAGAAAATCTATTTGATATTTATTAAACTTAGTTTCTCCAGCTATGGTTTGGCATTATACAAAGCATCTTAATGACACAGTAGAGTTAAAAAGATCTTTACAAATTGAAATGTGATACCCTTGTCTCCAAATATTTTAATTGCCATAAATTTGTTTAAAAATACACATTAAACGCATGTTTGACACTCTAAACTTTCTATAATCTCAATACCACAAAATACATATAATATACTATACAGATGTGGAAAAATCTAGTTAGTATATAATACTTTGCTCACCATTAACAGCTTTATTATGTGAAATGCACATACTTAGAAATCCTAGCTTTTGAGCCCCAAAGTACCTCTGAAATTTTAATGTATTGCAACAAATAAAAATCACAGTATATAATTGAAATTTTGGTTGAAAATGTCAGATGCCTAAATATTTTGGATAAAAGAAATGTAAAACAAAGATCTGGATCATGTACAAAAACAAAGGCATCCTATCAGACACTAACAGTACCTTTCTGCAAAATCAACAAGGCTTTTTAATTTATCAGCGGCATTACTTCCCCTCCAAAACCCTCCCCAAATATCAAACCGTTATTCACCAAATAATTTTAATTTCAAACAAGATAAAAGGATTCAATAAATATATAAGCATTTCCATCCTCCATATACAAAATTTCGTAAAACCATTCAAAACGGAGGCTAGATAGAAATTTTCATAACCATGCTAACCAATCTCACATCTGGTCCTCCGGTCCTCCAAAGTAGTGCCTTTTCAGGCACTGCCAATTGGGCCAGCTCTGGTGGTGAGCCCCGCCCTGCCTCACCCCAAACCCAGTACTGTTGAACGCTCATGTCAATGATTTGCCAGGTGTGTGCATAAAGTTATAAAATGGAGACACTTCTTGAACAGCAACAACAAACTCAACAGTATGGATAACCATGGCAGAGATGTGAAAGGCAGCATTTCCAAACATATTTTCCAGGGAGGAACATAGCAGGTAGAAAATTCCAGTGGTTAAAAGCTGAAAAGAAACCCCACGTGTAAGCGGTAACAGGTCAAAACTGCAGATTACTAGAATTTCTGGGTGGGAGCTTTTCTTCCCCATGCACATTTAGAGAGCTTTTTTGTTTCTTTTTTAAGGATGGCAATTTATGCTTAGCTGAGCAATGGTGGCACAGAGAGGTCAATGCTGACATTCCGAAAGTCAACTTCATTACATAATGATTGCTTTTAGGCTGCTATTTCAGGATACTTAAACATCGAGAAGACTCAGTATAGACTTAACTATAATGCCTTATTCTGTGACCAGATTCCATCAAAAGGAAGAGGTGGAGAGATTTTTCCATTGCTTTTCTAGAGAAAACTAACCACGCGGTTCAAATGAAGAGAATCAGCATGTACTTTACCTACTAGTAATAACTTACTTCTGGTCACTTGCCAGCTTGATTCTAAGGTCTAGAAGTCTAAACTGAATTTCTCCATCACGGAGTATGTGAAAGATAAGCACGCAAAAGACATGACCAACTTGGCCTCTTCCTCTACATATTCCAAATCATTTGACAATTTTCTCTTTATTTTACTGAATAGCAACCCTAGAAGTGCAGTGTTATTTGTTTCTGGAAAAATGTCTGCCTCTCTCAACACATTGATATGTAAAATCAAAATGAAATCTGTGCTCCACATAATTAGGAAATATGGGTGATAGGAGTCTACATGGATGTGAAATGCTTTGCTTCCCAACTTACTTAAAGAAAAAAATCATCACAATCTGCCTAAAACTGTCATTCCCATTAGATGTTCCTGGGACCCAGAGGCAAACTCCTAAAATTCAAAATACATAATGAGGCCATTTTATTCAATTAGCAACTGGAAAATTAAAATCCTTCCCACCCTGTAAGAGCCCTATTATACTACAGAAGGGCTCAAATATATTTTAAAAGTTAATTTACTACAAATCATAGTAATTAAGCTTTAACAATCTAAAAGGAATACACATTGCACCCCTGAACATTAATATTCAAGGTGTCAACAAGAAAGTGTCTTAGATCAATTTAATAAATAATGTGGAAATAGTTGCACTAAGCTAAAATACTAAACACACACATTGTTGACAAACTAATTTCATGTTTTCATACATACATACATATATATAAAGTGTGTATGTGTACATAATTTTAAAATCCAAAGCTGCATACCCTCACACCTAGAAGAGTGCACAGTGTACCTCTCCTCTACACAATCAGGCATCACTGACTGGAGCGACCACTGGCTGCTCTGAAACTCCAGGGTGCTGCCAGCCTCCAGAACCGGAACTTTCATTTAGATCAGGTGCCTTCTGTAGGCTCTTGCTTCACAATGCAAGCTCACTCAATGAAGTAAGTTCCCAAAGTTTCTGTCATTAAATACAAAATGATGCTTGTCTGATTTAGCTGATTAAACCTTTCTTTAATAAAAAGAAACGAACAACAATTAAAAAAAAAAAACAACAACAGTGAATCTAATAAAGCCACAAGTGAATGCAAAATGCGGCCCAGATGCCTATGGACCCGCCAGTGGGAGAGCTAGCCAGAGCACAGGCATGTTGGGCACATGCACACATTACTCTACACCACCTTTTCACTGTAGAATTAAATCAGGAGATGGTCAACCTTCTCCACTCTTCAGCAACTATAGCTGAAGATTTATCTGGAGTACTCATCGCTTTTAAAGTTAGTTCTTGGCTACTTGCCCAGGAAAACGTGGCACTGAGGCAAGAAACGGGCTGAACGCTCCCAGCAAGACTGGACCCAGGCTGGACTGTGGCGGGTGGATCACCTGGAGGGGAGTGCTCCCCACAACCCAGCCCAGGCTGGGCACTTCATCCACTGTTCACCGGCTGCCTGTGAAGAGTCCAGGGGCGTAGGCTGCTGCCTCCTGGCATACAAGTGTGGTCTTAAAAAGCAGTCAACAGAGTGATTTTTTAAATAGCTGCTATTTCTATAATTAACTATATATTAAGTACAAGTCTCAGACGAAGTAAGTTTTTAGCCACTTGTCAAATTCAGTTTTAAATGGTCAGAGAACAGTGAAGACACCTATTGAGGAAGGAGGAATGGTGGCCTACAAAGGGAGTCCAAAGTATGCACTGGAGCAGATGAAGACACAGAAAACTTTTGAGGAGATGGACACAGAGGAAAGGGAGTGGTGTTTCCATGGACTATGACATTGAAAATTCAATTATTTAGGACAGGATTTTGATCCACTGCCCGTTACCACCTGGTGGGAAAATCCCTCCACAATGAAAAGCTTGAAAAATTCATTCCCAAAGAATTAACACAGTTCCAGAGAGAGAATTAACTTAGAACAGCACCATAAAACATGCAGGAAACTATGTTTTAACAAAATATCAGTGTGACCCCAGAAACACTCCTGCTGCCTTTCAGGACACACAAGAGATTAGAATACACTGGAACTCAGAGGTGCCCTGCTGGCTGCTGTGGCTGAAAGCTTTATCCACTTCTAAGACATCACTGCAAAGTAAGGAATCAGAGTAAGAGCAATCAGAGAGGACAGGACATACAGCTACTTGATCAACAGGGTCAAGTCTCTCCTCGAATAACTACCCTAATCACTGAGAAGTTGTCCTCTTAAGGAAAACTATTCCTAAAACATACTAATAAGTTAGATCAAGATTTCAGAGGCAATGTCTCCAAGAGAAAAAGATTAATTTCAGCATAATTTCTGGATTCTAATCCCCAGCGACATGCAAAAATCACCTGAGGTACAGGGCAGTTAAAAAGTTCTGTAAATATGAAGCCACAGGACAACGAAGGTTCATTAGCTTCAGAAATAAGTGTAAAAAAGACTCATATACAGAGGATTCACTGCACCACTGGATTTGGGAGATGTTCTATCCTTTCTTTCCCACTTCAAACCTTAGCAATCATCTATAAACAGTAGGGCAATCTTCTTTTCTCATTGGATGAATTCATTTTTGGAATAGGGAGAAAGACAAACAATTTTTTTGGAGCAGCCATTACCCAATCAGACTAAGTCATGTACCAAGGCATTAGCTTTTCTAAACTAATTCACCTTTATGTGACCCTAAAGGAAGATTAAAAAAGAAAGAGAACTGAACATTACTACTGCCAAAGACCGACCATACTGGGTGATCTGGTCCTAGTGTAAAATATCTGTAAACAATCCATAGAGTTTTCATTCAAAGGTAAGATTTAAGGCACACCAGACATGATAGGGGCACATGACAGGGGCATGACAGAGGGTACATTTCTCACCTTTGACTCCGATATGCACCTTACAGGGAAAGGTACTTTGATATACAACTCTTACAGAGCTGGCTTTAAGCGCTACCCTTGCTCCCCTCCCCTTCCCTTCCCAAGAGAGCTAACACTGGACCAAATTAGGAACTTTTCTAGTGTGAATTTTCTCATCCCATCAGAAACATAAATCATAGGTGAGGGCCTTCATAATACAAAGGGAGTCAGTACAAGACAAGTTTAAAAGGAGAACTTCATCTCTAGCTCGGGCATTATACCTTAAATTGTATAGCAAAAGCACGCGCAGCAAAGCTCCAGCCCACGCCTGCATCAGTCACTGCATGCTCCCATAAGAGCATCATGATCTAGTGTGGCAAAAACAGTTTACAAATAAGAATTCTGAAGAGAGAGTCAACCCTCCAAACATGATCACTGAAAGAGACATAAGTAGCAACCCTCAGGAGGGGGAATCATCCTTTGTTCCATAGTAACTTACTCTTTTTCAATTAACTGTCAAATTATTAGCAATAAAAAAGAACACATGGTTTTAATACAATCCATGAAGTTCAAGATTGTCCTTTTATGAAACCCTTCACATGATATCCTTCTCCTAGAAAGTTTGCCTGCCCTCTTTTGTAATGCATTAAATGCAACCTACAGTCACCTTGTGATTGCTATAGTGTTATTAACACATTCACAGTTCTTGACATAATGCATACCAACTCAGACGCATTTCATCTTCTATCTGTAGAATGCCATCTTCTCATATTTAAATGATTTTTCATGTGTAGAATATCCTTAATACTAAGCATAAATTCTGCAATAAAACTGTAGTTAAGATTTAAAATAATATCAGGTAGTAGATACAGAAAGAACATGTCCATATTTTAGATGAACCAACTCTTACTCTTAGAAGAGCTACCACAAAAAGACATTAGGTAACAAAGCTCCCCAAGTATATAAATAAAAAATGCCTACCTTAAATTTACACTTAATGTTCAACAAAGTAAATTTATAGGCAGAAATAACTAAGTTTTATACTAGCCCCAATCTGGGAACTTAAAAAAATAAAATAAATAGGATTTCAATTGATTAGTTATGAATTGCAATTGGAATTTCAATCTTATTACAGATCACTGAAACCATCTTATCAATGTGCTGCAGATTTAAAAACATTTAAGTAACTTTTCATATTGGGAATATTAAAGGGGTCAACTGACATCGTGGCTTTGGGTTATAAATAACAACAACACATGAACCAGGGAGGAGAAAACCATTCCTCATTCTTAGTGTCGACTAGGTGGCATGTTATGGCAGTTTTCCTTTGTGATGTGACACAGTGTTGTGGAGAAAAATCAGAGGCAACGAGAATGTGTTCAGTTCAAGATATCAGCTTGGCATCCTGGCGAAGCCAGTGCAGTCCCTGGCGGGTGTATCGAACGAGGTCTGTCATGATGCTCGCATTAAAGATGAGAGGGCCCATCGCTTTATCCAGTTCAGCAAAGAATTCTAGAAAACCAGAAACAGTCATTAAATGGTGTACACAGTCTCCTGAAATGCTGCTTTAAAAGTTTTAGGCTAGATTCTAAAATAGTAGTCAAATGAAGTAAAAAAAACACTCCCTCCTACACTACAATGATGACCATTCATGCTTTAGAACAAACCAACCCATAATCTGTCTTTCAAGTTCTAGTATTTTGCCTAAGTCATGAAACTTTTCAAACAGATTGTATGGTTAGGAATTAAGTGTTATACATAAAAGCAGAATTCCACTGATGGAAATTATCAATTGCTAATATGGAGTACACATTACTAAAATGGAGACAATGTACTTCATTGTACTATTACTCGAAACAGTCTGTATATACTGTTTTTGTGTAAGAAGCAAGTGATACAAAAAGTTCTTTGAACGGTTCCCCATAAGAGCTCCTGTGAGATTAGACATTTATGACAAACTTTTTGCTGTAATCATATGCCATGCAACACTGATAAATTATCCCATGTTTTAGACAGTATAGTTTAAAAATGCAAAGGATGGAAATGAAAGGATTCTTCCTGTGTGACCAAATAAAGGCTGATCTGCATGTGATGTGGGTGCAGAGAGGAGGAAGGAAGGACAGTGTCCTAACATTTGATCCCAATGCAATTTTGGGAGAAAGGAGAGGGGTGTAGGACTCAGAAAGGAGAGTTTTTTATAAATGCAGAGAAAAAGGGATCATTCTCACGATAAACACCTGGGCCTATTCAAATAGAAGCAATCAAAGAGGAGGAGAAAAGGGTCTTCTTTATAGAATTCCAGATAATAAATGCAGGTGCAATATCAGAATAGAAAATTCCTGTTTCCTTTTTTTGTTTGTTTTTAAAGTAGGATCCAATGTGGGACCTGGACTCATGACCCTGAGATCATGACCTGAGCTGAGATTGAGAGCCAGACACTTAATCGACTGAGCCACCCAGGTGCCCTGAAAATTCCTATTTCCTAGTGCAATAATGGATGTAAGCAATGGAAGTAAGTAATAACCTAAGTTAAAGTTTAATAGGGAATCTTACATCAAACTGGGTCAGGCTGAAACCACCTGGATTGTGTCAATGGCCAAATGCAAGTATCACTAAACAAGAGATAACCATTAATTAAATGCCTCAATAATATCATATAATAGATCTAGAGCAGCACCCATGAAATGTCAAAAACCTGAATCTAATTAAGTCTCAAAATGTAACTATCAGTATTAAAGAAATAAGGGGGACAGAGGAGCAAGCTAAACGATACCAAGAGGAAGCAATCAGTCAAATCCATAATAGGACTCATTTCCTCCTCAACATAAATGGCACAGTGCCCCATTCCTCCAAACACCAAAAACTGGAAGAAGGAGACAGACTTCGGACACTGATGAAGGAATGTTTGGATCTTGTTAAAAACAAACAGTAAAGAAAAAAAAAGACATATTTGCAATAACAGGAAAATTGGATGATAGACTAGGTATTAGGTGATAGAAAGGAATTTCTGTTAATTTTGGTGATTGTGTTAAAGGCATGACGATCGGGGGCCTGGGTGGCTCAGTGGGTTAAAGCCTCTGCCTTTGGCTCAGGTCATGATCCCAGGGTCCTGGGATAGAGCCCCACACCACATCGGGCTCTCTGCTCAGCAGGGAGTCTGCTTCCCCCTCTCTCTGCCTGCCTCTCTGCCTACTTGTGATCTTTGTCTGTCAAATAAATAAAATCTTAAAAAAAAAAAAAAGTCATGATGATCATGTTCTTGAAAAAGCCGTATCACCCAAGGATGCATACACCTAAGTATGTTCAGGGGAATTGCTTTAAATACTCCAGTGGGGCAAGAAAAGTATGATTCAGAGAGAGGGCGAGGTGAAACAAGATTAGGAAAATGTGTTGAATGAAAGATGCACAGGGATCATTATGCCATTATCTTTCCTTTAGTCAACATTTGAAAAGTACCACACAAAAAGTAAAAGTGAAAGGACAAAGAGAATGAAAGGACAAAGAAAAACAAGGCTAGAAAACTGGCATCAGGAAGAAAAATGGAAAGTAAAGCAGGAGTGATTTAATAAGAATTCCTGCTTTTGTAACCTTTCCTGAGCAATAGTGACAATATTTAAAATTTTAGGAAAGAATTAGGTTTTCAGGGACACAATTTTATGTTAGATGCTGGGTTCCTCTTCTACCTTTCTCCCACCATTATCATTCCTTAGGGATAAGAATCTTCATCTTCATCTCATTACCTGTTTATATTACACATATTTAAATACACTCTGTGAAAAAAGGACACTTGATTGACCAGCGTAGTGTTCCTCTACAAAGGGTCTACCTGAATAGCTGCCACACACACACATTTGCTAATAACAACTATGAAAATAAGATGGTGTTTATAGCAGAGAGAGAGAGAGGGAACCAGGCTCCCCGCTGAGCAGAGAGCCCGATGCGGGACTCGATCCCAGGACCCTGAGATCATGACCTGAGCCGAAGGCAGCAGCCCAACCCACTGAGCCACCCAGGCACCCTTACTTATTTTTTAATTTAAAATCCAATATAGGGGTCTGGGTGGCTCAGTCAGTTAAGCATCTGCCTTTGGCTCATGTCATGATCCCAGGGTCCTGGGATGGAGCCCCACATCGGGCTTCCTGCTCAGAGGGAAGCCTGCTTCTCCCCACCCAACTCTCTGTGCCTATATTCCCTTTCTCACTGCCTCTCTCTCTCTCTCTCTCTCTAACAGATAAATAAAATCTTAAAAATAATAATAAAATAAAATCTAGTATAGTTGGGGCGCCCTGGTGACTCAGTCGGTCAAACGTCTGACTCTTGATTTTGGCTCAGGTCATGATCTCAGGGTCATGAGTTTAAGCCCCACTTGGGGCTCCGCATTGGGTGTGTAGCCTGCTTGGAATTCTCTTTCTCCTCCCTCTGCCTCTCTCCCCATCACCGAGACGCTTCACATGCGTGCACGCTCCTTAAAAAAATAAATAAAATAAAATCCAGTATAGGTAACATATGGTGTTACATTTATTTCAGGTGTACAATATAGTGATTCTTCTCTGGGACCTTTAAATACTTTATAATTATCAATGTTCTTAGTTTGGGAGATAACAAACTTAAGGTACAAAAGCGTCATATAACCTAATATTGAAGAATGCTAGAAACTGATTTATTTTATTGTCTCCTTTATCACACAAGTTTTCCAATTTTCCAGCATGAATTTTTTTTTTTTTTAAAGTAATCTCTACACCCAGCATGGGACTCAAAACTCATGACCCCAAGACCAAGAGTCACATGTTCCTGCAACTGAGCCAGCCAGGTGCCCCTGAATGTGATTTCTTATATATTAAACATCTCATATGTACAAGATGTCTGCATGTAATTGTATGCCTAAGCCAAGGACTGTTAACCACCCTAAAATAGAACGGGTATTTTATTATTTTTATAATTGAAGCTGCACTTAATTTGCCAAGAACAAAGGCACATATGTCCTAGAGCAAAAGCTGTTTTTAGTTTTGTGTGCATCACTGGTACAGTGAGAGGTATTTCTGACCAAACTCCATACATTTGGTATGACTGGTAAGCAATGGTGATTAGGAAACGCTTTACTGTCAACTCTAGACTACCTAATAAACTAAATGCAGATCAGACACTTAATTAGATCATAAAAGCTCTTTCAACAATTTCATCCTTCAAAGTTTCTCCAGAGAACTTCCTACCTTTTTGCTCTTTGGAAAGCTGCTCAGCTTGGTCCCAAATTTCAGTGGCATAGAGGAAGTTGGATGTAACCTGAACATAGCTGGCTGCCATCTGGTGGATCCTCTGTGGAATGGTCACTGAAGAACCACTTGCTGTAGCACTACTGGCCCCAGAAGAGTAATTTCCGGAATTGCCGGGCGACAGCTTTGGAGAAACAGGGGAAGGCATCCCAACAGCTTTGCTACACAGAGATAAACAGGAAACTTATTCATGTGAATGTGGTGAACATGATGAAACCCATGTTCTACTGGCTCTTCATCCATGAAGGCTTTTAAAATTTAAAGACTTTTTTAAACTAGAAGAGCCCGCACAGAAGTACAATCTCTTCTAAGTATTTAGCTCACTAAAGCCCATGGTGAATCATCGCATCTGGACTCTTTGTTTTAATGAATGGCAACAGAACAAAAGACAGCAAAGAACTGAGGAAGTCACACACCTTGAGAGCAGCAATTCACCTCACTCCCAGCTGGACACACTTTCCATCTATTCTGGCAGGTAATTAGGTACTTTTCAAGTTGTTTTGTAAAAAGTTGGAAGGAATTTGCATCTTAACACAAGAAAATTGTGGTAGTACACAGGGACGTCTTATTTTGAACTCCATTATTTCTGGTACTTTCCTAGTTTAACCAAGTTATTCAAAGCTGACAAAGAGGTTCAGCTTTTTCATTCAACTGCAATTATCTCAGTCTTCCTGTCCATTAAATATTCTTAGGAAACACATGCTGAAATCAGGGAAGTTCATTTCAGCAATACTAAAATTTGTGGAAGTGCCCAAGACCATAAAAAAAAAAAGAAAATGAAACAAAAGTTGGGGGAACAAAAGCGATTTGTTGTGAATTTTTTTTACCTTCTCTTTCAGCACTATAAATTTGGTTCGGAAAATACACAAGGGCAAAGACAAAGTCATTTAACATAAAAATAATAACTGAACAGAAAAAATTACAAAACAAAAGCTGTCGTGGTAATTGTCCTCCTTTTGCGGGGTGATTTGGGATGGAGGAGAAACCACAATCATGCCACTGTTACTAATTTCTGTCAGTATTGAGACCTGAGTAAAATAAAGATAAGCTCAATGATAAAAAGCCAACTAGTTGTATAAATTAAACTCTGAGAAGGACTGAGGTGCTGTCAAAAAATTCAGTTTTCTACAGGTGAAATGTCCCCTGCCTACTCCTGTGTTCATTGTATTTTCAACTTAGTAAAAAATAAAGAGGAAAAACGAAGACTTTAAAAAATACTTTATTAGAGATGGTTTTAATTTTTTTTAATTGTCATCTTTTCATTTCTGGAAATTGGACCCTACCCATCCAGCTTTTACACAAAAATAAATCATTTTGTCACAAAAAATATTTTATAGACTAAAATTTACCTACCTTCCCAAGCCAGGTGATGGTGCTTGAGAATTATTATAAGAATTCTGTGGAAAAAATAAGATGTACGTAATTAAAAAAATACTACTTCTGAAGTATTAAATATATTCAAGAATATAGGGGGCCAGAATTGCTACTTAAGATGCTTTGCAAATTTAAGAACCCAAAATATAAGCACGAGAGCAAGAGAATGTGTGTGTGTGTAAATGTGCAACAGGAAGACCTTATTTAGGTGAGAGCTGGGGGTTCTGGAAAACTTAAATGGAAGGACAGAGAATAAGGGACAGACAGACAAGAGGTGAGTCATACTTTGTGCAAAGGCTGTGGACGGATGTGACCCATACAGTTTCCCGGGAGCAGAGGTTTAGGTAAGAACAGGAGAAAGAGACCTCAACGACTTGAGGTCCGGGAAAGAAGCTCAGACCCGACCTGGCAAGCAACAGTAAGCTACTGAAGAGTCTGAACTGAGAACCAGGACAGGATTTTAAGAAGACTGATGTGGGGGTGTGAGGAAAATACATAGACATTTCAGGAAACTAACTGAACAGTCTGAGGAAGCGTGGTAGTAAAAACAGAAGGCCATCTGCGAATTAGAAACTAGGTCTCATGAGAGAAAGAGGCTCCATCCACTGAAATACTAGGAAGAGCTACTGCATATGGCTACAAAGATTCTACAATCAGATGCATGTACATTTAAAAACTTTCCAGGAAGTTTCAACCTATTTGAAAGTTCACCAACAAATCTTGTCCCCTAGGACAGGGACCCTCCTTGTTTCTACACTTACCTTCAGGTGCTCCGTCAGTGTCTTTGAGTACTTCAGAGCATTTTCCTTCTTCAGTTTGAACAGCCTCAGGTACAGCAAAGACTGGCATCGCAGGCTAGCCAATGGAAAAGGGTAGCTTATTTACCAGCACAGTGGACTCTGACCACATATGCACGGACAACTTCTGTATTGTCCAAGAGCACAGGACTGGCTCATGTGAACAGACCACGACATAAGGTCAATGACACTAATTCTCAGGCAAAACTGGAAGCCATGTTCTGATTACAGTACATACCAAAAGGAGGGGAAGAGCCTTAGGACTAGTCTCCTATTTGTTGACCATCAAAAATCAAAACCTCACCCATAAGACACCAACATGTCATTATAACATATGCGTTCAAAGAAATCACTGAGGAGCAGAATCTCTAGATCAAATTATAAATATCTAAAATTCAACAATAAAAACTAGGAAACTCAACTATGTATAGTACAACTCTGAGGCAACATATGGGAACCTTACAATGGCTTGCAAAAGCTTTGCACGTTCACCACTGCCTATCTCTCCAGTCACTTTCACTTCTTCTTGGTCTTTATGTGTAGTTCCTTTAGTTCCTTGATAGTTGCCAGTTTCTTTCCACCATCCAGCCCTTGCACATATCCCCTCTATTTGAAGACCAAGTGTCTCTATACTCTACTCTTTTACAGTTATTATACTTTTCTTTCAAAGTGCTGAATGCATATACTTGTGTGACGATTTGATTAATTTTTATCTCCTCACACTAGATACTAGACTCCATGACAAAAAAGACCCTGTCAGTTTATCCACAGCTACATTCCTAGCTGTTAAAGCCAGTGCCAGGTAAAGTAAATACTTTCATAAAACGATCTGATAATATCGCCCTGGGACTAAGCCAACAAGCCACATTCGTTATTCTGAATAAGCTAAACATTTGCTCCCTACGGGAAGGCACAGGATATGTGAGTAAGGAGAGAGGATACTGAAAGAAGAGCCTGAAAAAGGGACCATGGGAGACATGGGGAGTTCTACTGTCAGTCCTACCCTACCAAGGCTTTGCCATGAGTGCAATGGATCAGAGACTGACAACAACTAAAAGTCTTTCAGTAGGAATTTTGACTTATTTTCTACTTTACCCATCAAGATTAGATTTATGTCTGGGTTATGAAAGGCCGAATCAAGGATAACATTCAGAAGGGCATAAACAGCACAATTTCTTAGGGAACAGCCTGTCATCTAGCAGAGGCTGGAACACAACACTTACCAAAGTACCGTGAGCCTTTTATCTGCAGCTGTAGCATCAGGGGCTAAGTAATTCTTTAGCTTCATAGTGTATCTGTGAGTTAAAGCAACAAACAAATTACACAAAACATAGTACTTCACCTTGATCTTAGGACTTCCTTAGTCCTCAGAACATTAGAACCCAACCTAAACAAAGGCATAAATACCCATTGAAATATCTAATTCTCCTTATCCCAGGACAATAAAGGATTAAGATCCTTCACAGCTTTACTGTATACAGCTGTATCAGCCCCTTCCTAGATGAGCCAAAGAAGTAATAGTGCCAATGATGTGGCAGCCAAGTTTTCCCACTTACTTGATGAGCTCCACTGTCTCTGAATACATAGGGAATGGGGATTTGGATTCCTGAGCATTTTTCTCTAATGCATTCCCACATTCAATGAAAGATACCACAGCATCAAGATAGTATACAGCTTTCTCAAACCTATCAGACTGAAGAAAGGAGAATAAGGGTAATGAGAGATACACTGAGGTACTATGAGAACAAACAATAAATGAAAATTTAAGTTAATTTGATTAAATAAATAAATGTCAGAATGTTTACATACCAATGCATCGGCATTGTGCTTTAGCTTTTTTGCTTCTTGTAAATAATGGTCTGCTGAATAATTTCTGCAATGTAAATTTTTATAGTAAATAAAATAGTAAATGTTTTCATAAGATATTACTTGTTCATTTTCCTCTCTAGCATCCCTCAGTTTTCGTGTCTTCAAGTAAAGAAAATAACCCATTACTAAACATTCAGTTCCAGGTTTTCTGACAAATGTTTTTATTGGGTTAAGAGCACAATTTGTGTTGGCCAACTCATGACAAATTTTCTACTTAGGAAAATAGAGATCAAGCTCCTTAGTATTAAATGCTAATTTTCCCAAGTTATTTGAAAGATTTGGAATAAAAGGAATGTGGGTAAGAGAAATAACCTTTTAACAAAATGGATGAAAAACCCCAACACTTCTCTACTTATTTAAGAAAGCTCCCACGTTAAACAGGGTACCAGCAGCAGTCAGGTTCTACTTGAAGGCACCTTACTCGCATCCCCTAGGAGTCATAGAGCTCAGTAAAAAGGAATTGTACCTGGAGTAGTAGAGTGCCTTTCAATTAAAATCTAAATGTTCTATGGAGCACACCACAAGTATGAATTCTTCTGGTCACTGACAGGAATTTATACCAGTTTCTTATATGCTGACTGGAATGATTTCTCCAATGCAGAAAAAAAACTTTCTCTCACCTGTCATCAAAGGCAAGCTTTGTTCTCCGAGGCTTAGAAGCATCAGGAGTTGGTGTAGATGAAGGACAGTTAGAGGAGCTATTTGGAGCCTTTTCCTGACCAAAAACACATATAATGTTGAAAATACATAATGTTGGAAAAGTATGCATGTTGAAAATTCTGAGGTGATTAAAATTAAACTGAAAGTATTTTTTGAGCCACTAGTAGAAAGGGAACAAAATTCCACTGCCTTTAGTAATTAATTTCCTTGTTATAAAATTTTTGAATTTCAGAATATATAAAAGCCCTTTTTACAGAACAGGTCCAGTTTATATAACCAAAAATATTCATTCTAATAGCAGAGGTCTACTATGTACCAGGCAATGAACTAGACACTAGGTAAAACCTAAGGAGGATACAACCTACTCTGAGAACAGGAGTACTGCTTAAGACAAAATTTACTGATAATTACTGGTCAATGAAAACAGCAATAATAAGATCTAACACTTACTATGTACTTACTACTTACCAGGCACTAAGTTAACTAGGTACTTAGCACAGTCATTAATCCTTCCACAACCTTATGGAAGGTATACTGCTTTGGGGACAAAATAAAAAGCAATGTCAAGGAGGGTAACTCACCCAAATTCGAACAGCTTTTAAGTGGCATTCCTGGAATTTGGACTTTAAATCCAGATCTGTCACATTTTAAAAGGTTAGACACTTTCTTAAACTTTATTGCTCCTCCTATCAACATAGCCCTTTATGTGGGTACTGAGAGCCTGTCTTTTCAACTGCTTCCCTACTTACATTTTCCACAACAAAATACAAGTAAGCAGAATGTATCCTATGAATGCATGTTTCAACATTAAAAAACCCAATTAATATATAATTTTACTGCTTGTGCTCAAAAATCTACTGAAAAGGAACCATAAACCATTTCTTTTCTTAAATGATAACAGCTTTTCAGTTCTACCCAATACAGCTTACCTCAAGGAATGAAAATAAAAGCCTTGGGATTTGAGAAAATACTGTGCTCTCTAGAGTAAAGTTCCCATGTTTCTGAAATGGCTTCCTGCATATTATGATGGAATGTAACATTAGTAGGCCAGTTTTTCCTCTATGTTTTCTAAGTACTTCCAAAATTGCCTAATTATGCTGAAGGAAAACTGAAATCACTAAAATTACGTTCAGAAATTGTCTATGTATTTTAACACACTTTTCTTATATAAAAATTATATGCATGGGATTTGTAAAATCACTGTGTGGTTAAGGAGGTTAACTAAAATTACCATAGTGGGCATTTCACAATTTATCATATATTGGATCATGGTGTGCACCTGAAAATAATGTGTTATGTATCAAATATATCTCAGTTAAAAAGAACTGGCAGAACTAAGAGAGGAAAAAAAGACAAATCTTGTATGTTTGTGGAAAAATGAACAAAAGGACAAAGTCACCAAAAATAGCAGCATAAAGAAGGTTTGAAAAGATGATTAGTCTAACTGAATTACATAGATTCCGTGTCTGCAATATATGCAGAATACACATTTCTTTGCTAACAAAACATTACAAAAATCTACCATATACCATACACTCATAAAGCAAATCTTATTAACAAATTTCAAAAGACTGTTACTATGAAGATTACTTTCAAGCCCCAATGCAATTAAGGTAGCAACATGAATCAGAAGACTACTAGCAAATCTCAGTTTGTTTGGAAATTGACTAACATGTTTTTTTTTTTTTTTTTGACTAACATGCTTTTAATAACCCATGGGTCAAAGATAAAATCACCCTGGAAATTTGAAAAGATTTTAAACGGAGTTATAAAAACACACCAAATCTTCTAGGATGCATGTAAGTAGTATTTAGAGGAAATAATACAGCCTAACTGCTTATATTAGAGAAAGAAAAAAAGGCTTAAAACTAATTTAAAGATTAATGAGCTACGTATCCATCTTTAAAAGTCAGTAAACAGAATAGCAAAGCAAAAAGAAAGAAGAAAGGAAATCATAGGGGCACCTGGGTGGCTCAGTGGGTTAAAGCTTCTGCCTTTGGCTCAGGTCATGATCCCAGGGTCCTAGGATCGAGCCCCACATCAGGCTCTCTGCTCAACAAGGAGCCTGCTCCCCCCCCCCCCCGCCTGCCTCTCTGCCTACTTGTGATCTCTGTCAAATAAATAAAAATAAAATCTTAAAAAAAAAAAAAAGAAAGGAAATCATAAAGATTATAAGTTAATGAAATAGAAAACAAAAATAAACTGCAAAGAATCAACATGTAAAACAGAGGCTATTTTCCGAAAAGACAAGTAAAACTAATAAGCCTCTGATGAGACTGATCAAGGAAAAAGGGAAATGGCACAGAGAACTAATACTAAGAACAAAAGGGGAACTGAAGTAGAGATGTTAGAGATACCAAAAGCATAGTAAGTGACTGTAATGAACAACTTTATGGAAACATATTTCAGATATCTGATAATATGAGCAAATATGCAGAAAAAACAAAATAAAAATTATATGTTAATTTTGGTTTTCCATTATATGTAATTTTCCTTTAGCTAAAATAAGAAAAAGCATATTTTCCAACTAAATTACAGATTCTCTTTAATAAACCCATTTATAGGGACGCCTGGGTGGCTCAGTTGGTTGGGCAGCTGCCTTCGGCTCAGGTCATGATCCCAGCGTCCTGGGATCGAGTCCCACATCGGGCTCCTTGCTTGGCAGGGAGCCTGCTTCTCCCTCTGCCTCTGCCTATGCTCGCTCGCTCTCTCTCCCACTCTCTCTCTGACAAATAAATAAAATTAAAAAAAAAAAAAAAATAAACCCATTTATAATTGCCTAAACTGGAAATTGCCAAGACTAACATTAATGATTTTAGTAATTGTTAAAAGCCCTAAGATCTTGAAAACAAAGTGGTCAGGGCTTATATTTTATATTCTGTCAATAACAACAGAGTACCAAATAACTACATTTGATCCAACAAATATTTCCTGATTACCCAATAAGCTAAGCAGCAATGGAGAAAACACAAAACAAGATACAAATCCCTGCTTTCAAGGACCTGACAAACCAATAAAGAGGAGACACAGTTTTACCTATGAGAGCAAAAAACCAAACGAACTTAAAGAATGTATTTAAAGAGAGAAGGGGGTTACGCATGGGTGGCTCAGTTAGGCCTCTGACTCTTGATTTCAACTCAGGTCATGATCCTGGGGTCGTGGGATTCAGCCCCACATTGGGCTCTGCTCAACAGGGAGTCTGCCTGAAATTCTCCCCTGGCCCAACTTAGGCACACACTCCCTCTGTCTCAAATAAATATATATATATATATATTTTTTTTTTCAAATAAATATATTTTTAAAAAAGATTTTATTTACTTATTTGACACAGAGAGAGAGCATGCAAGTCTGGGGAATGGCAGGCAGAGGAGAGGCAGAGGGAGAAGCAGGCCCCCCGCTGAGCAGGGAGCCTGATAAGGGGCTTGATCCCAGAACCCTGGGATCACGACCTGAGCTGAAGGCAGGTGCTTAACCATCTGAGTCACCCAGATGCCCACAAATAAATCAATCTTTTAAAAAGAGAGAGAATGGTATGAAGTTTTAAGAAATAAGCATTCAGGCCTCAAATCCCATAGGTGAAGTATGGAAAATGGAGAAAGAGCCAGTTAGCAGGTAGACACAGAACTGGGACGGTGAAGGAGGCTAAGAGGACACTCAGATTCCTTAAGGACACTAGGACTAACCCTCTGAACTACTATGTAAGGGTGTCCATGTGGAGAAAAAGCCATCTGTATATCTCAGTTTGAGCCGTTGTTCACAGTTAAAATCACCTCAATTTTAAAGACTTCATTAAACTGCCACATTTAATAAGCACAAGTAACTATCTTTAATGGTCAATTTTTTCAACTCTCAAACCTTTGCTTACTCAAGTCACAAATAACAATCCAGTGAATTATATCCTTAAAAATCTAGGTGTTTTCTTAATTTTGTCAGAGTTTGCTCCTGATCGGTTTAGACAGTAATGTAAATAACCTGGTAGATAAAGTGAAGGTGAAAGTCTAATAAAGTACAGCCTTGAAAGAACTTCTATGATCCACTTCTCCACCCATGAAACATGAAGAACAATCCCCTATATTAAGATCATGCTCCAGGAATAGTTCCAGTACTAGCTCAGCTGAAGAATTTTGTCTCCATGAATCAAAGCCAGATTGGCTACTTTATCACTTTAGGTTATACACTTGCTTGTAAAATCTAATTCTAAAAAATCCAAAGCCAACTTCAAATCACAGACAACTCAATCATAAGAACTGGAGCAATTTATAATTAGATCATAATCGACTAGTTTCTTCCAAAATCAACTTTTCCAATTATGGGTTTCTGTCTTAATATGCACGTAGCCAGGTGAAGTACTGCTTTCACAGTCTCAGGTCAACCGCATACGTTAGTGATCAAGATTATGACATTTTGAGAGTAAAAATGCACAGGCCTATAAATTTAATGAGAAATTTACAAGATCGTCAAAGCACAATGCCACCTCAGAGAATTCCTAAGGCAATGAGATTGCTTTTCAAAAGGCTCACACTCCCAATGCCTTACCTTGACCTCCTTCGAGCTACTGGAAGTCTTCCCTTCAGTCTTCTTCTGCTTTGATGTGGAGGAACTGTTTTTGCTGCTGCCACTATTCTCCTTGTTGCTATTATTACTTGACTTTAAAGAAGATGACTGACTAATAGTCCTCTTCCGAGAGCCATGCTCTGTTTTTGGATCTTTTGAAGGAATAGGCCCCGTGGGAGACGGCAACAAATCCTTTTCTTTCGCAGAACTTTGTTTAGATGACCTGCCAAATCAAACAAAAGCCTTCATTTCTCTAACACCATCATATGGGGGTGATGGATTTTTTTCTATTTCTCTCTGCCTGCTTTCAAGACAAATTTATTTCTCCCTATTTAAGTATTAGGACATATGATTTATCATGAGTGTACATTTCATGAGGACAGGCATCTTACCTGTTTTCCCTGGCTGTATGTATACCCAGTGCCTAAATGTTGGCCTGCCACACAAGTATTCAATAAATACTGGTTACATAAATGAGAAGATGAATGATGAAGATACCAAGTTCCTAAGTTAGAAACTGGTCTCTTGACAGATCCAGATAAGCTTATCATCTAGCCAGAAAGTGGTAAAACTTTACTTTAATTCTTATCTTGTACTCAACCTCATTCCACTACAGAAAGAAGAAAGGAAGAAGAGACTGAATCTTAAAAAACTTTCCATTGCGGGGCGCCTGGGTGGCTCAGTGGGTTAAAGCCTCTGCCTTCGGCTCAGGTCATGATTCCAGGGTCCTGGGATCGAGCCCCACATCGGGCTCTCTGCTCAGCAGGGAGCCTGCTTCCTCCTCTCTCTCCTGCCTGCCTCTCTGACTACTTGTGATCTCTGTCTGTCAAATAAATAAATAAAATCTTTAAAAAAAATAAAAAAAAAAAAAAAAAAAAAAAAAAAAAAAAACTTTCCATTGCAATTAGCTAACAGCAATTAGCTAACAGCTCCCTCCTCTACTACTGGTTGGTATATGTACAACATTTAGATGGACACGACATATAGAGCACATTACAAAGTACCCAATGGCAAATGACATACACATATTAACACACGTGACATGTTTTGGGGACATACTCTCTGTTGCTGGATGGCTTGTGACCTGCTGAATTCTTGTCCTCTGTTTTGGGTTTCTTGCTGTCATTGGTTCGGGTATCATCTTCATTCTGGATGAAAAACAGAGAAAAGCAACTACTATATTTGTAAGGCAGATGTGCTAACCACTACACTATGGAACCTGAGGGCGCAACTACTATATTTGATTTTTATTCATCTAATTTCAGTTTCCGGCAGGAGTCACCTTCAAATAATTTATCCCTGATAAGTTCCAGAAAGAAGATAAATATGAAATGAAAGAATTCATTTAAATAAGGCTCAGTATGGGACACCTGGGTGGCTCAGTTGGTTGGACGACTGCCTTCGGCTCAGGTCATGATCCTGGAGTCCTGGGATCGAGTCCCGCATCGGGCTCCCAGCTCCATGGGGAGTCTGCTTCTCCCTCTGACCTTCTCCTCGCTCATGCTCTCTCTCATTGCCTCTCTCTCAAATAAATAAATAAAATCTTTAAAAAAAAAAAAAAGAAAGGAGAAAATCTTTAAAAAAAAAAAAAAAAGACTCAGTAAACTGAATTTCAAGGCTGAGAAGAAGTCTCCTATTTTAGATAAACAGAGCCCAAACACTGAAACACATTTCCTACAGTCTTTTAGGTGACATCTTTCATCCTAATGATTTGGGGTGTGTGTGTGTAAAATTATAATTAAGATATAATTCATATACCATAAAATCCACTCTTTAGAAGTTCACAATTCAGTGACTTTTAGTATATTCACAGAGGTGTACTACCATTACTGCAAACAATTCTAGAACATTTTCATCATCTAATAGACAACCTGTGCCCTTCAGCAGGCATTCCCCCCATTCCCTCGACCCCAGACTCTAGTAATCACTAACCTATATATTTGTTTTTATGGAACTGCCTATTCTAGACATTCATATAAATGGAATCACATTTGCAGCCTTTTGTGTCTGGTTCCTTTAACTTAGTAGAATATTTTTCAGGTTCATTGATGCTGTAGCATGTATCAAGATTTCATTTGTGGTTATACCTGTATATATTCCATTTTATGCACGTATCACACTTCTTTATCCATTTATCAGTTAATGACCATATGGGCTGTCTCCACTTTTTGACTAATATAACTAATACTGCTTTAAGTCTTTGTGTAGACGTTATTTTCACTTCTCTCGGGTATGTACCTAAGTGGAATGGAGTGGAACTGCTGGGTCATAAAGTAACACTGTGTTTAACTTTTTTTTTTTTTTAAAAAGATTTTATTTATTTATTTGTCAGAGAGAGAGAGAGAGCAAGCGAGCACAGGCAGACAGAGTGGCAGGCAGAGACAGAGAGAGAAGCAGGCTCCCTGCCAAGCAAGGAGCCCGATGTGGGACTCGATTCCAGGACACTGGGATCATGACCCGAGCCAAAGGCAGCTGCTCAACCAACTGAGCCACCTAGGTGTCCTTGTGTTTAACTTTTTAAAGACTGCCAAAACTGTTCCAAAGCAGCCACCTATCATTTTATATTCCCACAGCACTGTAAGAAAATTCTAACTCTTCCACATCTTTGCCATTACTTGTTACTGTCCATTATTTTTTATTATAGCCAAGCCTAACGATTGTGAAAAATTCTTTTTGCTGAAACAAAAGCTGTGAGACCATGTATAACTGCCAAAGCTACCTTCCTTACTGAGTCTAAGTTTTCCTATTGCTTTAAATATCAGACCTCAAGAATCCAAAACATTCTGCCATAACAAAAGAATCTGTTCTTTACACCAATGATTGAAAGTGGACACATAAAAACACGATACAAAAGAATCTACATCCTTCATTACCGTTGGCTGAGATTCCTCTCTCAGTACCATCTGTTTTATCTTCAAGAACTGTCCCTGACACTTAATTTTACCAAAGCCCATAAATTTCAAAAATCATTACCAAGTTTCCAGACTTGATCCTGATTTTATAAAATCAAAATCCAACTTACAAGTGTTGACATAAAAAGGATGGGAAGAATAAAACATGCCAATGAGATGTGGGGAAGGGAAAGAGTATGGTGCAATTCTTTTAGAAGGGGATTTTCCATTTTAAGTTATATACTATAGAATTTTAAACAAAAGAATAAAAAAGGCATTCTATATTGTATTTCTATATTTTATAAAATCTTTTTTTAAGACTTTATTTATATTTTATAAAATCTTATAAAGGATATGTAATACTTTTCAAGCACCAGAGGACCAATTCTTAATTCCATTAAGCTCCTTAGTTTTCTAAAGAGCATAGTCCATCGTTTCTAAGCTCTTACTTCATGTAAGTCTATGAATTAAATCCTGCAACAACGTCCAGCAACTTGAGGTGGTAGCTCTAGAGGGGCCAGCAGCCTAAACTTACCAGGAAAAAACTTCCCTATACTACAATAATGGAAACTCATTAGGTATATCACCCAAAGTAGTAAGCTTCAGTTTTCTATAAATCCAAATTTTTAAATATCTTCAATTTTTGAAAAGTCTAAGAAAAAAGGGTATTATTCTAGTTTGTTCAAATATACTTCATCATCTGCACAATGTACTGTGGTCTTAAGAAAAAGAGGAAAGACCTCCAGCTCACTTCATTTTAAGAAAATGCTTTATTATTCCTATCCTCTCATGTGAGACTCTCAAGGTCAGCTGGGATTGGGGTTTTGCTCTGAGTCTACCTGGTACAACTATTCTGGTACCTATCTGTCCATCTGCTCACCTCTTTGGTATTATATGATCATATTCACACATACGTGTCATATTATTCTTCAACATAAATCATTAAAATTTACTTTCCTCTAAAAATTTCTCAGTAGAGCTGAAAGATCAAACTCTTTTTCCCAAAGAACCCCTGTCTATACATGAAAGTTATTCAGCTCTTTTCATTATATGTCCCTTATCTTCCAATCATAGACATGTGGGTTTTCACATCTCCTGGGTCTAAAAAGGCTGACCTTCAACATATACCAAGCTTCACCTCTAAATCCAAATTACCCCAGATAAATCTAGGACAAGAGCTGGCCATGTGAGAGCAAATGTGTTTAGTCCTGAACTTGTAGACATGGGTGTTCGAAAAGGGAAATAAGCTGGAGCACAGATATGTACAGAGGACTGTAAGTTCCTAAGGATGTGTCCAAATTGGTGAATCAATCTGGAAGCTGGAATTAGCAGTTTAAAAGGTGTGACTTGGGGACGCCTGGGTGGCTCAGTTGGTTAAGCGGCTGCCTTTGGCTCAGGTCATGATCCCAGCATCCTGGGATCGAGTCCCACATCGGGCTCCTTGCTCAGCAGGGAGCCTGCTTCTCCCTCTGCCTCTGCCTGCCTCTCTGTCTGCCTGTGCTCACTCTCTGACAAATAAATGAATAAAATCTTAAAAAAAAAAAAAAAGGTGTGACTTAGTCTGGGCATAAAAGAGAAGGGAATGTTAAAGGTTGTCACAACCTGGAAAATATACATCCCAACTAAAGATATTTAAAATCAAAACGTTAAGAATGTTGTGAAGGCCAGTTTGCAATCCCTGCTTTACTCTCACCTCCACCCTGGCTACCACATTCGCTAAACAGAAGCACTGGCTCATTTCTTACTGGATGAGAAACTAAAGGAGACAGGCAGAGGCTCATTGGTCCTCAAGGGATGGTTCGGTCTGGAGCCTTCCCAGGGTCTCAGGCTCAACCTCTATTTTCTCTCCTAGCTATGACTCAACCAGGTATTTTCTGGCTTACTGAGATTTCCACTGCATTTCAGATTCCGATGTTTAAAAACAAAACAACAAAAACTCTTTACAAACCTTATGTTTCCTCTTGCCTTTGTTGGAAACTTTTTCTGAGGCTTGTTTCTGAGCCTCTCTTGTGTGCTTTTCTGGCACATTTTTCTTTTCCCCCTTGGGTGGCTCTGTTTCTTTATAAGGCTTTCCTGGTATTCTGGTCAAGAGATTCAGGTCAATCTTCACAATAAGTGGATACCTGTCATCAGGCTCACTAAGGGGTGAAAGAAGTTCCTTCTCTTCCATAGGAGAGAACATTCGTTGCCGAAAAAAACTATCTTCTTCCTCCACTGAGGAGGGTTTCACGGGAGTCCTGTTACTCTCAGGGTACTTAGGAGTTTGTGAGGAAGGCGGAAGGCTCTCGCTTTCATCTGAATCTGAGGATGAGGTATCTGTTTCTATGATTTCCCTTGATTTCTGGGAAGATTTACTCGTTGACTTGTATTTCTTTTTCTCTGCAGACGGTCGAGGGGAAGATTTGGACTCCTTTTTAATATTGGGTTTCCTTGAGCCTTTGGTGGCTGCTTTATGTCTGCTGGAGGGCATGCTGGTAGCCATGTCTACAGGGGTTTCGCTTTCTATCTTCAGGCCTCCCCGGGGCTCTTCAGCAGCTGCCTTCTCAGCCTTTTTGGGTTGTTTTTTGCCTACAGTTCTCCTCTGTGTTGTGCTGTCACTCTGTGCAGGGGACTTCTGCCTCCCTCGCCCACTTTCTGATCCCTTTTGTACAGTTTTGGAGTCTCGTCCAGGAGTAGCAGAACTCGTTTCTTTAGGTCCACTCGGATCAGGGTAGCTATTCCCAGTGCCCTGTTCTCGACCTTCCTTTTTATAGCCTTGAGATGATGGGATGTTACTATCCACAGAAGAAGCTGGTGACACTTTATGTGGGTTCACCTTATTCAACCAATTATCAAGTTGCCATTTGTTTGTTGGTGGTGGCTCAGGCTGAAAAACAGAGAAATAAATATGCTTTTGTCAATAATGAAGGTTTTTCCCTCCTCAACGATCTCAAGGAAGAGGAAAAAGCACGTTTAAGACCACAAAGGCATTTGCTATTCACAGTTCTGATTGAACTAAAGCAAAGGGCTGAATATTGACTGTCAGAGCTCTCATCACTTGAATGAGAAGGTAAGCCTGATATTACATAGGGTCCTTAAACATTAAAGATGGGGCACCTGGGTGGCGCAGTCGTTAAGCATCTACCTTTGGCTCCGGTCATGATCCCAGGGTCCTGAGATCAGGCCCTGCATCGGTCTCCCTGCTTGGTGGGAAGCCTGCTAAACTCCCCTGCTTGTGTTCCCTCTCTTGCTGTGTCTCTCTCTGCCAAATAAATAAATAAAATCTTTAAAAATAAACAAACAGGTGGCGTCTAGGTGGCTCGGTAGGTTAAAGCCTCTGCCTTCGGCTCAGGTCATGATCTCAGGGTCCTGGGATCGAGACCCGCGTCGGGCTCTCTGCTCAGCGGGGAGCTGCTTCCCCCTCTCTCCCTCTGCCTGCCTCTCTGCCTACTTGTGATCTCTGTCTGTCAAATAAATAAATAAATCTTAATAAATAAACAAATAAATAAACAAACAGACATACATTAAAGATTCCTATCAGGAACATAACTTCAAAGGTAAAATTACAAATGACCACAGGATATACTTAATTCCAAAAAGTAAACAAATGATGTAGCTACTGATAGAGATTTTTAACCTTATTTTATCAACCTATAGTAAAATTATAAAATATAAGACTCCTTTTATTCACAATAACTACATAACATGAATTACTATGCTGAGATATAAAAAGAAAGCCTAAACTAAACCAATCCAGTATTTTAGGGACCCAAAAATATGACAAGTAATTCCTAATCTAGACTGAGTGTTTGTTCAAGTAACAACGAAACTAAGTGTCTAAGCTTCCTCTAAGATACCCAGTTCAATTTCTTAACCTTCTTTCCCTTCACCTTTTATATTTGGAATAGGTCTTAAGTGGCCCTCACCAGGGGCCATGGTAGGCCTACGGAAGACACCCTGCCTCCCTCTCACCTCAGGAGATGCACTCTGGGACGGCTCATTTGCCTCACTGTCACTGGAGCTACTTTCACTCTCTGAGTCAGATCCAGAGCTGCTTTCAGATCCACTGTGGCTGCTAGAATCATCCCTGGAGTTATCAGCTCCTTCACTATTATGGTGTGAAGGTTCAGAGTTACTAAAAAGAGAAAAAACATATAAATGACCAGAAGATTTTTTTTTTTTTTAACAGTGACAGCAGGAAAACACCCAAATCTGACAACCAACTTTATTAAAATGTTTACTATTTGTTATGCTGTTACAGGTCTATGAATCCAGAATGTCATTTATAAATGAAATACTTTCTTAAAAAGTTTCTAATATGCTGCTCAGCCATTAGCTCTTACCTTTTAAAAAGATTTCTACTGAGGTATAATTTATATACCACAGAAATTCACCCATGTTAAGTGTACAATTCAATGATCTTAAATTAATTTACAAGGTTGTACAATCGCCACTACAATAATATTTACTTTATAAGGTCGATTATAATATTACTATAATGCTATCAGGTGATACCCACCCCTCCAAGTAAAACAAGAAATAAAAGGATGCATACCTTCCTGGTGTACTTCTTGGCATTGTCTTATCACAATCCTAAAAGTAAAACATGAGAGGGAATGCAAATGAATAAATAGTACTCTATCTGCTTAATGTGAATAATATTTGAATTTTTTTATTAAAAATTTTTTTAAGATTTTATATATTTATTTGACAGAGATCACAAGCAGGAGAGAGGCAGGCAGAGAGAGCGAGCAAGGGAAGCAGGCTCCCTGCTGAGCAGAGAGCCCGATGTGGACTCGATCCCAGGACTCTGAGATCATGACCTCAATCGAAGGCAGAGGCTTAACCCACTGAGCCACCCAGACACCCAATATTTGAATTCTTAATAGAACACTAGCAGCTCTAATGTAGCCTCAATGTTTACCTATAACACTTAGGACACACTGTTGTTACCTAAAGAATAACTGCCAAGCTAAGATGAAAAGCTTTGTTAAAAGTTCTTCTTGCCAACAATCTCACGTTTCATGAGAATATTCTGATCCATGATTAAGTAGTAAGGAAAAGCCAATTTAAAAATAAAAAAAGGTTTAAAGACAGAGCAGAACATAACAACATTTCACTGTCAGAAAGCAGTAAGGAACTTATTTTAAATAAATGAATCATGTATGTATCATTCGATTCTAATATTTATAAAATACAATGCAGGGGTGCCTGGGTGGCTCAGTGGGTTAAGCCTCTATCTTTGGCTCAGGGTCCTGGGATAGAGCCGAGCATCGGGCTCTCTGCTTGGCGGGGAGCCTGCTTCCCCGTCTCTCTTTTGCCTGTGGGTCTGCCTACTTGTGATGTCGCTCTGTCAAATAAATGGATAAAATCTTAAAAAAAAATACAATGCAAACCAATACCATATGAAACTGAAAATTCATAAAGCAGTAGACACACCTGCTCCCCATCGCTGTCTTCACTGCTGCTTAGTTTTAAGTCATCTTTTAACATGCTAGAGGGAAAAGGCAGAAAGAGTTAGTAATTTTCTAACAGTGTACCATGGCACACCAGAGTATTAAATAGCTACGAATCATTCTAGAAATAATCATGGTGGTAGACAAAGATTTAATTTAAAAAACAACAACAACAACAAAAAAAACGAAGAAAAGAACCAGTAAGTCTTACTCTGGTGTGCTTCACAGGCAGGGTAAAAACTGAGAAAGGAGGAAGTGAACATTTCAAAAGCTCTCACTTTTCCGTAAGTAAAACATGTAACCTTCTTTTCTAATTAAATAAGCCACCTTCTGCAAACTCTTATTTTGTTATCTCTATTTTTCTAATTGCATCCATAACTACTCATTCATATTAAAACAAATGATCATACTCATACCCAACAGTCCACTAGAGATAAAACTCCTAAAAAGAAGGAAGATAAAATGAAAGTATCAGCAATTCTCTTTCATTGTCCCTCATGCTCCACGAAGAGATTCATACAACTTCGTAATTGTGAAAACCAGAACACAAAATCCAAGCACTAGTTCATAAACGCCTTGGTATGAAAGACGACTGCTCTCTGGAGAAGTAACAATCTGGGGTAAGAAACTTAGCTATAAAATAGAAATGACCACGTATGAACTAAAAATAAACTCCAGGTTCTAAATCTTCCTTGATTAAAGTTCAGATAAATTTAAAAAAAAAACACGCAAATAAATTCTGTAAACTGAGTTTCTGAAATTCATTTTTCAAAGTAAAATTACAGATTTAAATTTTCCTTAAGGTCATAAAATCCACATTAAAATAAATAATCTGAGTAATGGCCCATAAAATATTCCTTGCTTTTTTACAGGAGAACAAAAATTAATACAAAGCTTAGGGAAAACCACTAGAAAAATGCTTAATTTCTCATTACTAGTAGTTGTATTACCTTTCTTCTTAAAATCTCATGACAGTCTCCAATCAGTGGAAAGGAAATCTTCTTTCACTCCAATAACTACTGATACTTTCCCCTCAAAGCTTACCCTGAGTGTCTATATCTGACCCCAAATTCAGATTATCCCCTAAAAGATCACCTTGAAACAAAGTAACCGGATGATTACAGAACTATGAATAGTGTTTTAAGGCTGGCCCAGTTAAGCAGGACAGAAAAAAAGAGTTTTCTTTTGGACAAGGGCTTAGTGCATCTCTATGACTGATACCCTGCAAGGATATGTACTTACTCTGAATTCTCTCAGCCCTTATGATTTAATAATGGCAGCTCAATGAACCTGTTCACACACATGGAGATGTCAAAGCTTTTACCAGACTGCTCAAGGTCCTGCATGTTTTTGTTCCCTCAGCAACCAAAGTGATTCGCACATATATGGTAGGCTTTTACCAGTTCTTTGCATACAAATAAATATGATAAATATGAATATAATTTCAATTCTGTAGCAGTGGGGGGAGGATTTCTTGCATTCACATAACTTCATTCTCAGTTTTTCCTTTGTTCAGCGTAAGAGGCTAAGGTTTTCAGTACAGATTACAGGTTATAGCTTCGAATGCCAGCACTGTGGCCACAGCTTCTTCAGAATTTTGTTTTAATCACTGAGTTAACTTGTCTTAGGAATTGAGGAGTCCATTTCCTGAGCTGGAATTTATTATTATCCAACATATTAGCCTGATTACATTTTGATATATATTCCTGGTTCTACCTACAGAAGGAGGAAAACTTAAAGACAGTACAAACTATGCTGACTTAATATTCTACACAAAGCAGTTAAATGGAGGGCTTACTAAGAATCCTGTATGGTTCGGTCTTCTTTATTAAAAACGAAGTATCAACCTACCCACAAACACTCTAAGAGATGAGAAAAACTGTAATCTCAGAGGAGGTGTAAGCAAATTAAGGCAAGTTAAAAAGTTAAAGTTTTATTGGAACACAACTGCACCCACAGTCTATATTTGCTTTCATACCGCAAGGGCAGAACTGCCTGCCTAGTTGGGACAAAAACCATCTAAGCCCCTAAGGCCTAAACTATTTCACTGTCTGGCCTTTTACTTAAGTTTGCTTACTCCTTCCTTAAAAGATTAAATAAACATATTTAAGTGCTGGGCTAATATATACACACTACAGACAAACTCTTAACAAAACAGACAAACTTATTAAGCAATAAACTTACGATTTAGACTGGTGTCCATTTGAAGTTTTAGAAGAAGGATTATATCTTTCTAGAACAAAAGAAAGAATGCAGAAATTAACAACTACAGTATGGCCATTTAGATCATAAAATATATATCAGTATACCTTCAAAGAAATGTAAATCAACACAAGATGGAATTTGTCCCTCCATCAAATTGGCAACACTTCAAAGTCCAATAAATACAAGATACTGGTGGAAATAGGCATGCTCAGAAGCTGTCTGTAGGATTATAAATTCATACAATCTCTTTGGCAGGCAATCTGGTAATATTATCTTACTGATACTGGAAATGCACGTATCCACTGATGCAGCAATTATGATGAAAAAAAATTTACCTTACAGGTATATCTGGAAAAATACATAAACACACACTCACACACAGATGTTTATCATAGTATGATTTGTAACAGCAAAAACTAGAAACAAATGTCTATCAAGAGGGATCTAGTTAAAGAAATTATGGTATATTCACACAATATATCACAATTTTCATGTTAGAAAGAATGAGCTAGAATTTTTACACTGACACAGACATAGTTAAGTGAAAAACACAGTAATGAAGAGTAGGAGAAGCTTATGATCCCATTTGCCAATAGTTAGTTATGGGGGGAGGACGACAGAACTAAAGAGGAGACATTCTTTTTTTTTTTTTTTAAAGATTTTATTTATTTATTTGACAGAGAGAGCATGAGAGAGGGAACACAAGCACAGGGAGTGGGAAAGGGAGAAGCAGGCTCCCTGCTCAGCAGATGCTTAACAACTGAGCCACTCAGGTGCCCCAAGATGAGACATTCTTAGAACATTTTAACATAGAAAATATAAACTTTTGGGGGCACCTGGGTGGCTCAGTGGGTTAAAGCCTCTGCCTTCAGCTCAGGTCATGATCCCAGAGTCCTGGGATCGAGCCCCGCCATCGGGCTCTCTGCTCAATGGGGAGCCTGCCTGCCTCTCTGCCTACTTGTGATCTCTGTCTGTCAAATAAATAAATAAAATCTTAAAAAAAAAAAAAAACCACACCAAACTTTCTGGCCTATAGCTATTTTCTACATATCAACAATGGTGGGTCCCTTTTTCCTACAACTATAGCTTTAGGGCAGAACCAGTATAGATCTATTTACTAAAGAAGTTAACTGTTCTTGGCAAAAAGACCATTTATTTTGTTGTAGAGCTATATGGGGAAGCCTAGACATTTCCAAGGTTCCTGACCTTATCACTATCAATTCACACAGCCAACATCTCTTGGGACCAGACTTAAATTCCCTAAGGCTGGGGTGCCTGGATGGCTCCGGTCATGATCCCAGGGTCCTGGGATGGAGCCCCGCCTCAGGCGCCCTGCTCCATGGAGAGCCTGCTTCGCCCTCTCCCTCTGCCCTCCGCTCCCCCCTGCTTGTGCCCTCTCTCTGCAAAATAAATAAAATCTTTTTTTAGAAGATTTTATTTATTTGACAGAGATCACAAGTAGGCAGAGAGGCAGGCAGAGAGAAAGGGGGAAGCAGGCTCTCTGCTGAGCAGAGAGTCTGACGTGAGGCTCAATCCCAGGACCCTGAGATCATGACCTGAGCCAAAGGCAGAAGCTTTACCCACTGAGCCACTCAGACACTCCTAAAATAAATAAAATCTTTAAAAAAAAATTCCCTAAGGCTATTATTCCCTCAAGTTCTTCTCAGAAACTAAGACAGGGGGTGAAAGGGGGTTCTACAACAGCAGACTTTCTTCCCAGACCTAAAGACCCAGCAAAAATAAACACATGGACCACATCTTCTTTATCCATTTGTCTGCTGAAGAGCATCTTGGCTCCTTCCACATATTGGCTATTGTGGACATTGCTGCTATGAACACTGAGGTGCATATGGCCCTTCTTTTCACTATATCTGTATCTTTGGGATAAATACCCAGTAGTGCAATTACTGGGTCATACGGTAGCTCTATTTTTAATTTTTTGAGGAACCTCCACACTGTTTTCCATAGTGGCTGCACCAATTTGGATTTCCACCAACAATGTAATAGGGCTCCCCTTTCTCCACATCCTCTCCAACATTTGTTGTTTCTTGCCTTGTCGATTTTTGCCATTCTAACTGGTATAAGGTGGTATCTCTATAGGGTTTTGATTTGAATTTCCCTGATGGCTAACGATGAACACTTTTTCATGTGTCTGTTAGCCATCAGAAAGGATGAATACCCAACTTTTGCATCAACATGGATGGGACTGGAGGAGGTTATGCTGAGTCAAGTAAGTCAAAAAGAGAAAGTCAGTTATCACATGGTTTCACTTATTTGTGGAACATAAGAAATAGCAGGGAGGACATTAGGAGAAGGGAAAAATGAAGGGGGAGAAATGGGAGTGGGAGACGAACCATGAGAGACAATGGACTCCTGGAAACAAACTTAGGGTTTTAGAAGGGAGAGAGGTGGGGAGATGGGTAAGCCTGGTGATGGGTATTAAGGAGGACATGGACTGCATGGAGCACTAGGTGGTGTTATATGCAAACAATGATCATGGAACACTACATCAAAAATTAATGATGTATTGTATGGTTACTAACCTAACACAGTAAAAGAAAAGAATAACTAAATACAGACACAGAAAGAGAAGAGGTACAGTAAGCTACAACCCTTTCCTGCTTATAATTTAACTCTCACAGAACCAATTACCTTCACAAAGGAGACAAGGAAGACAAAAGAATGGTTCTTGGGTTTATGAGGTACCCATCAAACTGAATTCATGAACTCTGAACTTCAAATATTTAATAAAAATAGTTAATTTTGATCACCATCAATCTATAATTCTTCATTTTTAAATTTAATTTAAACCAAGATTTGGTTTAACTCATTACTAATCAACAGATAATAAAAACTGGGATAAGACATGTGAAGGAATTGTAAAAGCAATGTACAATAAGACCATGAGAAATGAATGCTCAATAAAAAGCTTAACTTGAGAACTAAGAGGAAAAGATATACTTACTTTGTTCTCCGGGGCCAAAACTGGACTGCTGAGATTCCTAAGAAAAAGGGGACAGAAAATTATATAGTGGCATTAAGAGAAAGGTTCGTAGTGACAAATGCTTCAAATTAAACTATTCAATTCCAGCTAATTCAATGAAAGATCTGTTGAGTTCCTAGGAATACAGAAAAGAAAAAAACACTGAAAAAATTTAATGATCACATATGATGGGCCTCAGTAATCATGTGGTCAATAATGAACTTTCCCAAAACTCACTACAAAAAGCATCAAGCTACCTAATAGTTCCTCTTTATTATTCATTTCTTTTCAGCAGCATCCATAGTACTCATATACTAATTTAGAGCCCTGGGAAAGCAAATGACTTCAATTTAAGATTCTTGATCTTAAGAAAATGTTTAACAACAACAACAACAAAATAATAATAATAATAGTAATACTAGGGGCACCTGGGAAGCTCAGCTGGTTAAGTGTCTGACTCTTGATTTCGGCTGAGGTCCTGATCTCAGGGTTGGGAGACTGAGCCCTGTGTCAGGCTCTGCACTGGATGTGGAGCCTGTTTAAGATTCTCTCCCTCTCCTTGGGGGTGGGGGGAGCCCTACGTCCAGTTTGAGGCATATGCTCTCTCTCTAAAACAACCAACCAACCAACCAACCTATACTAGAGTAAAAAAAGCTGTACAACCTATATGGACTCAAAAGATACCACCTTTATGAACTAAAAACCTCACATGGTATTCACACATCATTTTATTACCTTCCTTTTCCCATTCCCAGTATCTTACAAACAATTAGCAAGTCGAGGAAAAGATTATCATACACTCTTTTTAAGCTGTAAGCTGTATACTAGAGTTCAGTGTCTAGCACGCAGGAAGCACCGATAAAAAATGAAGCCAAAATGTCACTCTCAGGGAAAGAAACACGGCTTTCCAAACTCATCTTTCATGATCACAACCCGTTTCACATGGGCAAATTATGCATTTTTCTAGCTTGAGTCTGTAGTATACAGTGTAGTATTAAAATTATACAAACATCCCTAAAAGCCTACTTAAAAACAAGCACCATCTGGGAGCCTGGGTGGCTATCAGTTAAGCATCTGCCTTCAGCTCAGGTCGCAATCCCAGGGTTCTGAGACCAAGCCCCACATTGGGCTCCCTGATCAGCAGTGAGTCTGCTTCTTCCTCTGTCTCTGCCTGCAACTCCCTGCTTGTGCACCCTCCCTCTCTCTCTCTCTCTCTCTCTGACAAATAAATAAATAAATAAAATCTTAAAAAAAAAAAATAAGCACAATCTTTAATGACAGAAACATCTGCAAAAGAGAAATCCTCATAGTATGAATTTTTTAAAATATAGTGTCACTGTTTAAAAAAACACTGTACGGGCGCCTGGGTGGCTCAGTCGTTGAGCATCTGCCTTGGGCTCAGGTCATCATCCCAGGGTCCTGGGACTGAGCCTTGTACCGAGCCCCATATTGGGCTCCCTGCTCAGCGGGAAATCTGCTTTTCCCCCTTGCACTCCCCCTGCTTGTGTTCCCTTTCTCGCTGTGTCTGTCTCTGTCAAATAAATTAATAAAATCTTCAAAAAAAAACCCCACAAAACACTGTAAAAAACATCTGTGGTCAAATGATTTCAACAAGTGTGCCAAGAGCACCCAACAGGGAAAGAATATGCTTCTTAACAAATGGTGCTGGAACAACTGAACAGCCATATGCAAAAGAATGAAGCTGGATGCTTACCTCAGACGGTATTAAAAAAATAACTCAAAATGGATCAAAGACCAAATGTAAGAGCTAAAACTACAAAACTCTTAGAAGAAAACTTACAGTCAAACTTTAATGATCTTGGATTTGGCAAAGAATTCTTACATATGACACCAAAAGTATAAAACACAAAAGAAACAAATAGATAAAATGGACTTGAGCAGAATTAAGAACTTCTGTGCTTCAAAGGACACCATCAAGAAAGTGAAAAGACAACCCAAAGAATGGGAAAATTTATCTGCAAATCATGGATCTTTTAAGAGATGGCTATCTACAATACATAAAGAGCTCTTACAACTCAATGATAAAAAGACAAGCAATGAAAAAATGAGCAAAGGATCTGAGAAGATATTTCTACAAATGGTCAGTAAGATACACAAATGGTCAATAAGCACATGAAAAGATGTTGTTCCACACCATTTGTTATGAGGACAATGCAAATCAAACCCACAATGAGACACCACTTCACACCTACTAGGATGACTAGGATAAAAAACACAGATAACAGCAAGTGTTGACAGGGATGCACAGAAAATGAAAGCCCAGCAGGAACGTAAAGTGGTATAACTAGCTTTGGGAAACATTCTGAAGTTCCTCAAATGGTTAAACATATAGTTACTGTATGACCTTGCAATTCTACTCATAAGTACATAACCAAGTGAAACAAAAACATTATGTCCACACAAGAATTTGTACACAAATGTTTATAGCAGCATTACTTCACAATAGACCAAAGCTCAAAACAACTTGAATGTCCATCAGCTGATGAATGTATAAACAAAATGTGATATATATCCATACAATGGAATCTTATTTGGCCACAAAAAGAAATGAAGTCCTGATACCTGCTACAACTTGGCATAACCTTGGAAACATTATGCTAAGTGAAAGAATACAGTTGCAAAAGGCCATATATGGTTAAGATTCTATTTACATAAAATGTCCAGAAAAGGAAATCTACAGAGAAAAAGAATAGGTGAGTGGTTTTATTTATTATTTTTATTACTTTTTTATTTATTTGACAGATCACAAGTAGGCAGAGAGGCAGGCAGAGAGAGAGGGGGAAGCAGGCTCCCTGCCAAGCAGAGAGCGTGATGCGGGGCTCAATCCCAAGACCCTGAGATCATGACCTGAGCAGAAGGCAGAGGCTTTAACCCACTGAGCCACCCAGGCACCCCAAGGTGAGTGGTTTTAAATAGCTGGGAGGGAGAGGGAAAGTGGGTAATAGATGAAGAAGAGGGAGTTTCTCTTTGAGGTGATAAAAATGCTCTAAAATTCACTGTTGTGACAGCTGCACATGTCTATAAATATACTCAAAACCACGTAATTGTACACTTGAAATGGGCAGAAGGCATGGTATGTGCATTGTATTTCAATAAAGGTATTAAAAAAACTATAGAGCAGTGGCCAAGGTCATGCCTGTGAATTGTTTTTTATTTATTTATTTATTTATTTATTTGACAGAGATCACAAGTAGGCAGAGAGGCAGACAGAGAGAGAGGGGGAAGCAGGCTCCCTGCTGAGCAGAGAGCCCGATGCGGGGCTCGATCCCAGGACCCTGGGATCATGACCTGAGCCGAAGACAGAGGCTTTAACCCACTGAGCCACCCAGGTGCTCCAGCCTGTGAATTGTTTTAAGATGCAAATAATCCTCCACCCCCTTGAAATGCCAATTATCTTATACTTATTTACCTGGTAAATGACCTAAAAGTTAATAGCCTATACTTCAAGTCATCTCTCCTTGTCCTCACCTCTGACAAGTCAGTCTGCTGGTTTCCAAATGCTAGTGGATTCTGTCTCTAAAACATTTACCAAATGCAACATCTCTTCTCCATCTACACTGCAAAGACTTCAGGTCCTCACATTTTTCAATTTACAAGGGCCATCTAATGGATCTTTCTGGCTCTAATCTTCACTCAATTCTCCTTCACTCAACTATAGTCTTGAGTTAATCTTCCTAAAGCCCAAATTCTAGTATGAGTCATTACTACTACTTTTATGGAGCCTTCAATGGCTCTTTGTTTTTCCTAGGAATGAAAGCCAAACTCCCTGACATGATATCCATTCATATATCTAAGTACTGGAAAAACAGAATGATAAATAAAAACAAGGAGCTTATAATCATGGAACTTAACACTCATCTGTATAATGTCAATGACTATCTCTGCAACTGTTCACGCACATAAAGGTAAAATGGTTACCTGTGATAAGTACAACGAAAGGCAAATACACACACAATATTATATAAGAGCTGACAATTGTGTGTGCATGAGCATGTGAGGGAATGGGTGAGTTAGTGAGAGTGAGAGAGGGAGGGAGAGGGGGAGAGAGGGAGAAAGATGGACAGACCTAGCCAGGAAGATGAGCAAAGACTTCCCAGAGCAAGCACCATTCAGGTTAAGACCTAAAATGTAGGTAGCAAGTAAACTGGGAAAGGTAAGTGTTCAGGGTACAGAGAACAGCATATGTAAAGGCAGGAAGACAGGAGAACATTTCGTATAAAGGTTTTAAAGGCAGTTCATGGGCACAAAAGGTACAGAAGGAAGGGTGGTGAGAAATGAGACCCAAGACCTCAAAAGGTGGATCATAAAGCATGCAGACTTTATAGGTTATATTAAAGAACACACATACACAACCACATCGGTTTAGTACAATTTGAGATTTGCAGGAGGGACAAAAAAGAAGGGGGTTGGGGAGGAGGTATAATTCATTTTTACATGAGATAACATGTCACGAAACAAACAGTGAACTTCTACGTTAATGTAAAAGATCTGAACTTCTAACAAAAATAATATATTGCGGGGTGCCTGGGTGGCTCAGCTGGTTAAGCCTCTGCCTTTGGCTCAGGTCATGATCTCAGGATCCCAGCATTCAGCCCCACCTCAGGCTCCAAGCTCTCAGTGCAGAGTCTGCTTGAAATTCTCTTTCCCTCTCTCTCCTCCCCTCCTACTGTGCACCCGCACCCCCCAAAATAAATAAATAAATCCTTTTAAAAAATCGTAAATTGAGATAACTAAAGCACCTGTACTTTCATCTACCTCAATATAGCTAATTTTGTACAATGAATGATTTATTCTAATATTTGATTTTTGAATCTTCAGCTATGTTTTCTAACCCTGCCTCAAAAGTATTTCCCGACAAAGAAATGCATTTTAGTATATTCTCTGTTTACTGGATTTTACTAATTTTTAAGTAGAGCAGGAAGACCAAGTTTCTGGACAAAGGTATAGAACACTGGGAGAACTCTCAAAACATATTTTTAATACAATTTACTAAGCCTGTATATTTAAGGACTGGATTGAATTATCACACAACTCAAAATATCAAAGAGTATGAAACATGACACTGTCATAGTTTCATTAGTATCTCAAGATACATTTTAAACTAAAAGCAAGATTAATGACATAAATGCATATTCAAACTACCGTTGATAATCTGAATGTTTTCTTCTTTCTTTTTTTTTTTTTTAAGATTTTATTTATTTATTTGACAGAGAGCACAAGTAGGCGGAGAGGCAGGCAGAGAGAGAGGAGGAAGCAGGCTTCCTGCTGAGCAGAGAGCCCGATGCGGGGCTCGATCCCAGGACCCTGAGACCATGACCTGAGCCAAAGGCAGAGGCTTTAACCCACTGAGTCACCCATGCGCCCCTGTTTTCTTCTTTTTTTATTTTAGGTCACCCTTGTTTCTACTTTGTAGTGACAGTTAAGAGCTCATACCAGAAGAGGAAAAATCTCAGCTCTGTCGTTTTCTTATTTGCTCAAAAACGCATTTTAGTGTTATTTTCACTCAGTAGTTTCATGGCAGGTATATCTTTTAAGTTGCTTGTCCACTAGTGAAGATTAGTTTAATTAAAACCAGTTAATATAATCTGTAAATCATCTTAACTGAGCCAATTTAAAACTGTAATATGCCAGAGCCACTAAGAACAAATGAATGAGAGCAATTCTCCCAACTTTTCCATAATGAAAAGACCTAAACTTCTCCTGGAATACCACAGAAATAAAATGTGATGATCTGCCATTCAGATCAAGTGAAGCAATACTACACTGATTTTGTTTTCTTAGACATAAGAATGGAGAATTTTTCAAATTAAAAAATTAAGAATAAAGTTTTCATCCCGCTTCTCCCCCGCCCCCAATCCAATACACACAACACTGGAGTATACATATGCTTTCCACTTTGGAGGCTAATGACTTCCCATAAAGGTAAGAATAAAGATGGAGATAAAGGAATGGAATTAAAACACATTACAGGAGATAAAAATCATTAGGACTTGGTGACAGTTTATTGGGTATGACAGAGAGGGAGGTACCAAAGATAATTCCAAAAAGGTTTTTCTGGATTCATTAAGACAGGAAATAGTAAAAGAGGATCATTCTTGTTTTCTCTTGCTTTTTGGTTGGGAACTAGCAGAGAGAATCACAAGTTCTCCCTGGAAGATGTCTCAAAGTCACCTAAAACTCATTATCTAAGAAGTGTCAACTATGCAGCTGGATGTATGTATCTGGAATTAAGATAAACATTTTTATTAAGAGAAAAATTTGTAGAACACCTATGTAAAGAGGAACAGGATATAAAGAGAAGACAATTCTAGGTCTAAGCACGGTGTATAGAACTACGCATCCATGTAAACACTAATATGTAATTTTTTTCATTCTTTTGTATTTTTTTTAAAAGATTTTATTTGTTTATTTGACAGAGATCACAAGTAGGCAGAGAGGCAGGCAGAGAGAGAGGAGGAAGCAGGCTCCCCGCTGAGCAGAGAGCCTGATGCGGGACTCGATCCCAGGACCCTGAGATCATGACCTGAGCCGAAGGCAGCGGCTTAACCATTGAGCCACCCAGGCGCCCCACTTTTGTATTATTTTATTTCCACAACCAAACGCTGGGCAGACTGAGGCAAAACATATTTCTTCATTTGTATTCTTTTATAGCGCCGAGCACAATGCCTAGAAAACTCACATTAATTGGTAGAGGCAAAGATAGAAGAGAAAAAGGAGAAGTCAGAAAAGCAGGGTAACTCTAGATTTTGTAAACTGGATCTACAAAATGGGCCAATAGTGGTCATAATGAAAATGGTTTTGGTGAGGTATCATGTGAAGCAAGATCAATTAGACTAGCGTGAGGAGTGCCTGAGTAAAGAAGAACAGATCTCAAATATGAACCACTCTAAGGAAGTTCAACTCCAAGGAGGAGGACTGGCGAAGAATCACATGGAACAGAGGGATTTGCTTTGTTGTATATACGTATGTATTGTGTCGTTTTTAAATGGGTCAGATCAAGGTCGTTTAGGCCAATGATATGGATTCACTAAACCAGCTCTCCAAACATATTCCTAAACTCAACTTCTCATCCACCACGAGCCACATGTGAACTGTGTTTCAGACTTGCTAATGAGTGTGAAATCCTTCCTATTGGGCTTTTTACCTTCCCTTGTGCTTCTGGCACTGCTTTACTTCTCCTTCTAAGCCCAGTTACTGTCATCATCTTTAGGATGTCATCTCCAAATTCCCTAAGTATCAAAATTTTCTTCCTTCTCTGTCCTCTCAGTGGACCTAGTTCATATGGTTAGCACACACAGAGAATAAATACCTATTGAAGCTTCGTATAAAGCTTTAAACTATATTACACAAGAAGGTGTACTCACTGAAAAGACAGAGAATGAGATGAGCTATAAAAAACCAAAACCTAACTTGTAAAAGCAACCCAACCAAATCAATGATCACTAAGTAGCTAACTGAAGTGTTTCAGAAAAACCAAAAATCTAAACACATTACCCAAGTATTTATATCCAAATTCAATAAACAAACATTTACTAAACAGCCATAGGTGCCAGGAACTATTCTAGGCACTGGCACAGATTATTCTAATTGCTTTTTTAAATACCAATCTCAGAAAAGGGTAACATGCAAATGATTCAGTGTCACACCTCTGAAGCACCTAGAACACTGCCAGGAGTTGTTGCAAACATATACTGAATTATGTTCAAGGGCAGTCAAAAGCTTTAGTATGCTTCAAACTATCACTGGAAAATCTACTAGCCTACCTCCAACTATACCCACCTCATCTGCTTTCCCTCCTATGACAAGAAATGAGCTCATAAAGTCAATATCCTGTACTTGAGCCCTGAATCTCAAGCTCTCCTGTGGAGATTTCCTAAGGGCACCCTCTTGTCTTTCCCAGGCAGCATACGCTTTTCCTTCTTATTAAAACATTATGATCAGTGTGTGTGTGTGTGTGTGTATATATATATATATATACACACACACATGTGTGTGTATATATATATATATATACACATACACATGTGTGTGTATATATATACACACACACACATAATACCGATCATAATGTTTAATATGTTATATATATATACACACACACATATATATGATATACATACTATGTAACAAATAAATACATATGTGAAAGTATAATTATATTTAAATAAATTAATTAAATATATATATGATAAAATATTCTCATCTTATAAAAATACTCACCTGAAACATCACTATACCCTTCTTGGCACCATCACATTTCTCTGTTCCTTTTAGCAGATAATGCCTCAAAAGAAAATCTTCTTTTACATGCTCACTGTCTCCAGTGTTTTGTGCCTCTGTAATCATTTTTTATATATACATTTTTTTGGGAAGATTTTATTTATTTATTTGACAGAGAGAGTGCGACTGTGCACACCAGCAGGGGGAGTGGCAGGCAGAGGGAGAGGGAGAAGAAGACGCCTTGCACAGCAGAGGCAGCCTGATGTGGGACTCGATCCCAGGACCCCGGGATCACAATCTAAGCAAAAGACAATTGTCCAACCAACTGAGCCACCCATGTGCCCTGTAATCATTCTTTTGCCCTCAGTTTTCTAACTAGAGTGTATCGTCAGTAAACACAACACATTTCAGAATTTATGGAATGCAAATAAAATATTACTTAATTGTTTATAGCACTAACAGCCTGTATGAGAAAGTAAGAAAGATCTCAAATCAATGACCTTAGCTTCCTCTTTAAAAAAAAAATTTTTTTTTAAGGGCACCTGGGTGGTTCAGTTGGTTAAGCCTCTGCCTTCAGCTCAGGTCATGATCCCAGAGTCCTGGGGTAAAGCTCCACATCTGCTCTCTGCTCAGTGAAGAGTCTGCTTCTCCCTCTGCCCTGCCCCTCCCCTCCCCTCATGCCTTCTCTCTCTGGCTCTCTCTCTTTTTTTTTTTTAAGATTTTATTTATTTGACAGAGGGAGAGATCACAAGTAGGTAGAGAGGCAGGCAGAGAGAAAGGGGGAGTAGGCTCCCTCCTGAGCAGAGAGCCCAATATAGGGCTCGATCCCAGGACCCTGAGATCATGACCTGAGCTGAAGGCAGAGGCTTAACTCACTGAGCCACTCAAATAAAATCTTAAAAAAAAAATTGAATTTTTTAAAAAAGAAATGTAGGGGTGCCTGAATGGGTCAGTGGGTTGAGCCTCTGCCTTCGGCTCAGGTCATGATCTCAGGGTCCTGGAATTGAGCCCCGCATCAGGCTCTCTGCTTGGCTGGGAGCCTGCTTCCCTCTCTCTCTGCCTGCCTCTCTGCATTGCTTGTGCGCGCTCTCTCTCTCTCTGTCAAAAAAATAATAAACAAAATAAAATTTTAAAAAGCAATGTAAATTAAACCAAGAAAAAAAAGAATTTAAATAGAATTTTTTTTTCAAAAGAAGTATAAATTTGGGATGCCTGGGTGGCTCAGTTGATTGGGCGGCTGCCTTCGGCTCGGGTCATGATCCCGGGGTACTGGGATCGAGTCCCGCGTCGGGCTCTTTGCTCAGCGGGGAGCCTGCTTCTCCCTCTGCCTCTGCCTGCCACTCTGTCTGCCTGTGCTCACTCTCTCTGACAAATAAATAAATAAAATATTTTAAAAAAACAAAGAAGTATCAATTAAGCCAAATGAAAGCAGTGGAAACCAATGTAACAAAACCCCCAAAACAAAGGAGAAGAAAAAGCAGTTTTTTAGAAGATCAATAAAAGTGAAAAATTCAAGGGGCACCTGGGTGGTTCAGTCCAACTCCTGATTTTGGCTCAGGTCATGAGATCGAGCGCCACATTGTCAGGCTCTGTGCTCTATGGGGTAGTCTGCTTGAGATTCTCTCCCTCTCCCTCTGCCCCTTCCTCACTCTCTAAAAATAAATAAATCTTTAAAAAACAAAAAAAAGAAATGCAAAGAAACGCACCACATATATGATCAACTGCAATTGCTAAAGCAATTCCATGCAGAAAAAACTTTTTTTTAAGAGGCGGGGGAGGGAGGCCAAGGGAGAGGGAGAGAATCTCAAGCAGGCACCACACCCAGCAAGAAGCCCGGCAGTGTGGGGGAGGCAGGGTTTGATCTCAAGGCCCTGAGTTAATGACCTGAGTCAAAAATCAAGAGTCAGACACTTAACCAAGTGGGCCACTCAGGACCCCCCAGAGATAAGCTTTTTAAACAAATGATGATGGAAATGGATATCTGTATACAAAAAATAAACTGTGATCCATATCTTGTCACCATATACAAAAATTACCTTGAAATGGATCACAGACCTAAATGTAAAGCCTAAAACTATAAAAAGTCTTTAAAAAAAAAAAGAGGAGAACGAGGGTAGGGCAAAATTTTGCAGATACCAAAAACATGATCTGTAAACCAAAAAAACCCCTGATGAATTAGTTTCATCAATATTAGCAGCTTCTCATCTTCAAAAGATAGTTGAGATAATAAAAGGGTAGCTACTTTACTAGGGGGAAAATGTGCAAATCTTATATCTGATAATGGACCTACATCCTGAAAATATAAATTCTCAAACTCAATAAGAAGAGGACAACAGGGGAGCCTGGGTAGCTCAATCAGTTGAGCATCTGCCTTTGGCTCTGGTCATGATTCTGAGGTCTTGGGATCGAGCCCCATGTTGGGCTCCCTGCTCGGTGGGGAGCCTGCTGCTTCTCCTTTTCCCTCCGCTGCTCCCTCTCCTTGTACTCTCTCAAATAAATAAAATCTTTTATAAAAAAATGGAGAGGTCAATAATCCGGTAAGAGACGGGCAAAAGATTTAAATAGTGTACCAAAGAAGATACACAAATGCCAAGTACATTAAAAGGTTTTCAACATCAACTGTCATAGAGAAATGTCAATTAAAAACAAATGGAGCACTCCTACACAACTGCTGAAAGGTCTAAATTTTAAAAAGACTGACCATGGGGCACCTGGGTGGCTCAGTGCGTTAAAGCCTCTGCCTTCGGCTCAGGTAATGATCCCAGGGTCATGGGATTGTTCCCTGCATCTGGCTCCCTGCTCAGTGAGGAGTCTGCTTCCTCCTCTCTCTCTCTCTGCCTACCTGTGATCTCTGTCAAATACATAAAATCTTTTATAAATAAATAAATAAGACTGACCATGCCAAACTCTAATAAGCATGTGGAGCAACTGATAATCTCATCTATCGTAGGAATATATAATGGTTCAATCATTTTGGAAAACAGTATGAGATTTTCCTAGAAGTTAAATGTATATCTACCCTATGAAGGTATTTACTTATGAGAAATAAAAGCATGTGCCCATACAAAGACTTGACAAATATTTAGAAATTTATTTTTTTAAAGATTTTATTTATTTATTTGACAGACAGAGATCACAAGTAGGCAGAGAGGCAGGCAGAGAGAGGAAGGGAAGGAGGCTCCCTGCTTCGCAGAGAGCCCGATGTGGGGTTCGACTCCAGGACCCCGGGACCACGACCTCAGCCAAAGGCAGAGACTTAACCCACTGAGCCACCCAGGTACCCCATCTTGTACACAAATATTCATAGTAGCTTTATTTAACTAAAAACCAGAAAGAGCCCAAATGTTCATCAGTAGGTGAATGGCTAAATAAACTGTGCTATAACTATGAAATTGACTAATACTTAGCAGTAAGAAAGAATGATTTATACATTTGACAATATAGATGAATCTCAAAATAATTGTGCTGAGTGAGAGGCGCCCATGTGGCTCAGTCGGCTGAGCATCTGGCTTCGGCTCAGATCATGACCTCAGGGTCCTGGGATCTAACCCCATGTGGGGCTCCGTGCTCAGGAGGGAGTCTGCTTCCCCTCTCCCTTCGCCCCTCCCCATAGCTCATGCTCTCTTTCTCAAATAAATTAAAAAAAAAAATCTTTTTTTTAAAAAAGATTTTATTTACTTATTTGACAGAGAGATCACAAGTAGGTAGAGAGGCAGGCAGAAAGAGAGGGGGGAAAGCAGGCTCCCTGCTGAGCAGAGAGCCCAATGCTGGGCTCGATCCCAGAACCCTAAGATCATGACCTGAGCCGAAGGCAGAGGCTTAACCCACTGAGCCACCCAGGTGCCCCAATTAATAAAATATTAAGAAAAAATAGTAATGGTGCTAAGTGAAAGAAACAAAACAAAAAGAATACATGTATTATCATTCTATTTACACGCAATTCTCAAAAATGCAAACTAATATATAGTGACAGAAATCAGATTAGCGGTTGCCTAGGGATGGGAAGGGCAGAGACCATAGGAAGAGAACATTATAAAGATCATAAGGAAACATTTGGGGTACATTAATAAGAGGAAAGATAAAAACCATATGAACATTTCAAAAGGTGCAGAAAAAGCATCTGACAAATTACAACATTCATTTATGATAAAAAATCCTCAACAAAGTAGGTTTAGGGGGAACATACCTCAACATAATAAAGGCCCTATATGGAAAACACACAGTGAACATCATCCTCAATGGGAAAAACTAAAAGCTTTCCTCCTAGGATCATGAACGAGATAAGGATGTCTACTCTTACCACTTTTATTCAACACAGTATACTACAAGTCCTAGCCACAGCAATCAGACAGAAAAAAAAAGATATAAGAGATAACCAAATTGCTAAGGAAGAAGTCAAACTTTCACTATTTGCAGATGACATGATACTATATATAGAAAATTGTCGAAGATTTCACCAAAAAACTAGGACTAATATATGAATTCAGTAAGATCACAGGATACAAAATTAAGAAACAGAAATCTGTTGCATTTCTACACACTAAAAATGAAGTAGCAGAAAGAAAAATTAAGAAAATAATCCCCTTTATAATTACACCAAAAATAGTAAAATACCTGGAATATATTTAACCAAGGAAGTGAAAGATCTTTACTCTGAAAACTACAAAATGCTGATGAAGGAAACTGAGGACAATACCAACAAATGGAACGAAACTCCATGCTCATGAATTAGGGAACAAATATTGTTAAAATGTCCACACTATGGAAAACAATCTACAGATTTAATGCAATCCCTATCAAAATACCAACCCCATTTTTCACAGAACTAAAACAAATAATCTAAAATGTGTATGGAACTACAAATGGCCCTGAAAAGCAATCTTAAAAAAGAACAAAACTGGGGTGCCTGGATGGCTCAGTGGGTTAAAGCCTCTGCCTTCGGCTCAGGTCATGATCTTAGGGTCCTGGGATCAAGCCCTGCATCGGGCTCTCTGCTCCTCAGGAGCCTGCTTCCTCCTCTCTCTGCCTGCCTCTCTGCCTACTTGTGATCTTTGTCTGTCAAATAAATAAATCTTTAAAAAAAAAAAGAACAAAACTGGAGGTATCAAAATCCCAGATTTCAAGATATGCTACATAAAGCTGTAGTAATCAAAACAATTTGGCACTGGCACAAAAAAAGATACATAGATCAAGGGAAGAGAACAGAGAATGCAAAAACAAACCCATGATTATATGGTCAATTAATCTACAACAAAGGGTGCATGAGAGGGGGGCGCCTGGGTGGCTCTGTCAGTTGGGTGTCTTGGTTTCAGCTAAGGTCATGATCTCATGGGTTGTGAGGCTGTGTCCCACATCAGGCTTTGCATTGAGCAGGGAGTCTGCTTGAGATTCTTTCCCCTCCCCCTACTCCTACAAACGTTTTCTTTCTCTAGAATAAATAAGTAAATCTTTAAAAAAAAAAAAAAAAAGAATATCCAATGGGAAAAAAGTCTTGCCAACAAATGGTGTCGGGAAAACTAGACAGCTACATGCAAAAGAATGAAACAAACCACTTTCACCCCAGTTTCATTTTATACACAAAAATAAACTCAAAATTGATTAAAGCCTTAAACGTGAGACCTGAAGCCATAAAAATCCTAGAAGAGAGCATAGGCAGTAATTTCTCTGGCTACAGCAACATTTTTCTAAATGTCTCTTAAGGCAAGGAAAACAAAAGTAAAAATAAACTGTTAGGATTATATCAAAATAAAAAGCTTCTGCACAGCAAAGAAAACAATAAAACAAAAAGACAACCTAATGAATGGGAGAAGATATGTGTAAATGATATATCCAAAAAGTGTAAGTATCTAAAATATATAAAAAACTTATACAACATAACACCAAAAAAGCAAATAACCTAATTTAAAAAGTGGACAAAAGACAAGAACATACATTTATTCAAAGAAGACATACAGTTCGCCCACAGACACATGAAAAGATGCTCAACATCACTCATCATCGGGGAAATGCAAATCAAAACCACAATGAGATCTCACCTCACACCTCTCAGAATGACTAAAATAAAAAACACAAGAAACAACAAGTGTTGGCGAGGATACAGAGAAAAAATACCCTCATACGCTGTTGGTGGGAACACAAGCTGGTGCCGCCACTGTGGAAAACATTATGGAGTTTCCTCCAAAAATTAATAATAGAACTACCCTATGTACTGGTAATTGCACTATTAGGTATTCACCCAAAGAATATGAAAATACTAGTTCAAAAAGATACAAGCACCCCTATGTGTACTACAGGATTATTTGCAGTAGCCAAATTACAGAAGCAACCCAAGTGTCCATCAACAGATGAACGGAGGAATAAGATGTGATATGCATACACAGACACACAGATACACACAGACACAGACACACACACACACACACACACACAATAAAATACTACTCAGCCATAAAAAATAATAAAATCTTGCCATTTGCAACATGGATGGATCTAGAGTATAATGCTAGATGAAGTAAGTCAGTCTGAGAAAGACAAAGTACTATATGATTTCACCCATTATGTAGAATTTAAGAAAACAAACGAACAAGGAAAAAGGGGACAAATAAAAAGACTGAGACTCTGAAATATAGAGAACAGATGGTTACCAGAGGAGGGGGGGGTTGGTAAAATAGGTGAAAGGGTTTTAGAGTATGTACACTTATGACGAGCACTGAGTAACGTACAGAACTGCTGAATCCCTATACTGTATACCTGAAACTAATACAGCACACTATGTTAATTACACTGGAATTTTTTTTTTTTAAATTTAAGATTTAGGGCGCCTGGGTGGCTCAGTTGGTTAAACCCCCTGCCTTCAGCTCAGGTCATGATCCCAGCGTCCTGGGATCGAGCCCCACATAGGGCTCTCCGCTCAGTGGGGAGCCTGCTTCCCTTCCTTTCTCTCTGCCTACTTGTGATCTCTGTCAATAAATAAAATCTTAAAAAAAAAAATTTAAGATTTTATTTACTTGACAGAGAGAGAGAAAAAAAAAAGAACAAGTGAAGATAGGGAGAGAAGGATCAAGCCCCATGTCCGGCTTCCTGCTCAGCAGTGAGTCGGCTTGGCCCTCTCTCTCTCTGCCCCTCTCCTGCCTTGTGCACACAAACACACTCTCTCAAATAAATAGAATCTTAAAAAAAAAAAAAAAAGGCAAAAAAGACCACTCAAAGTATGGGAAAAAAATTTTGCAAATTGTTCATCTGATAAGGTACTCTGAGATATACAAACACTATAACTTCATGATAAAAAGACAACCCAATTTAAAAGTCAGCAAAATATCTGAATAGATCTCTCTCTAAATAAGATATACAAAGGCCCATAAACCCATGAAAATACTGTCAACATCATTAGCCATCAGAGAAATTAATACCAAAACTACAATGATAAACCACTTCACAGACACTAAAATATCTTTATTCAAAAAGAAGGATAACAACAACTTGACCAGGATTTGAAGAAACTGGAGCTCTCATACACTGCTGGTGGGAATATAAAATGTAGCAAACACTGTGGGAAACCATCAGGCAGTTCCTCAAAAGATCAAACAGTTACTATATGACCCAAGAATTCCACTCCTAGGTGGAATAACCAAGAGAACCAAAAACACATCTCTATACTAATGTTACAGGAGCAATTTTCATAACAGCCTCAAACTGAAAACAACCCAAATGTCAATGAACTGGTAAATAGATAAACAAAATGTGATATAATCATAAAATGGAATATATTTAGCTATAAAATGGAAAATACTGGTAACATAACATGAATGAAACTTTAAAACATCATGCTAGATACAAAAGATCCAGTCAAGATCTTCTTCCTCTCCCTCTGCCCCTCCTCCCTGCTTGTGCTCATTCACTCACTCTCTGTCTCTATTAAATAAATAAAATCTTAAAAAAAAAAAAAAGAACAGAACATATTCTATTTAGCATACATGGAAACTGGTCATAAAACATTAAAATTTTAAAAACAAATTATACAGCTTATATTCTCAAACAAGAACATAAATAAATTAGAATCAGTAATAGAATGGAAAATCCTCAAATATTTGAAAATGAAACCACGTGCTTCCATGGATCAAGGAAGAAGTCACCTAGGGAATAAAGAAATATCATACACTAAGTGGTAATAAAATCACAATATATCACAATCTGTCAGATACACCTAAAGTAGGGCTCAGAGGGAAGCTGACAGTTTTAAATACAGAAAACAAGAAATGTTTATGATTAATGACCTAAGTCTCCATCTCAGAAGTTAAAAGAAAAGTAAATGAGGGGCGCCTGGGTGGCTCAGTGGGTTAAAGCCGCTGCCTTCGGCTCAGGTCATGATCCCAGCGTCCTGGGATCGAGCCCCGCATCGGGCTCTCTGCTCAGCGGGGAGCCTGCTTCCTCCCTTCTCTCTCTGCCTGCCTCTCTACCTACTTGCGATCTGTCTGTCAAATAAATAAATAAAATCTTTAATAAAAAAAAAAAAAGAAAAGTAAATGAAACCCACAATAAGTAGAAAAAAGACAACAACCACAATAAAGGAAAAACCAAGGAAATAGAAAACTGAAAAAATTAAAAGGTAATTATTGGAAATGATCAATAAAACTGACAAAACTCTAGTTAGATTAATCTAAGAAAATGAAGAGAGAAAATACAAATTACCAATTTCGGGGGGAAAATGACTTTACTAGAGATCCTATAGACATTAAAAGAATAAGTATTTATTGGGGCGCCTGGGTGGCTCGGCGGGTTAAAGCCTCTGCCTTCGGCTCTGGTCATGGTCCCAGGGTCCTGGCATCGGGCTCTCTGCTCAGCGGGGAGCCTGCTTCCTCCTCTCTCTCTGCCTGCCTCTCTTCCTACTTGTGATCTCTCTCTCTCTCTGTCAAATACATAAATAAAATCTTTAAAAAAAAAAGAATTAAGTATTTATTTTATAAATAACTCTATATCAATAAACTTGACTACTTAGATGAAATGAACAAATTACAAGACTGACACAAGGAACAGAAAATCTGAATAGCTCTATATGTACTGAAAAAATTGAATTTATAATCAAATACTTTCCACAGAGAACACTACGGGCCCAGATGGCATCACTGTTGAAGTATATTAAAACATTCAAAGGGTGCCTGGGTGGCTCAATGGGTTAAGCATCTGCCTTTGGCTCAGGTCATGATCCCAGAGTCTGGAGTTGGAGCCCTGTTGTGTCATGCTCCCTGCTTGGTAAGGAGTCTGCCTCTCCCAACCAACTCACGCTCTGTCTTGCTGTCCCTCGCTCTCTCAAATAAATACAAAATCTTAAAACAAAACAAAACAAAAAAACCAACAAACACATTCAAGGAAGATTTGAAACTAAATTCCACATACCAGTTTAGGAAACATAAATGAAGAGAACATTTCCCTACTCCTTTTAAAGAGCCAGAGCTACCCTGATACCAAAACCAAAGACAAGAAAATTACAAGTAACATCTCCTAATCCTGACGCCACCACCACCCCCCACCCCCACACAAGTCCTAAGATTTGAACAGATATTCAAAAAGAGGAATGGTCAATAAAGTCATAAGAAGTGGTTCAACGTCATTAGTCATCAAGGAATCACAAACTGAAAGCAGTACGAGATACCCTTATGTGCCCAGGAAAATGGCCAAAACTAAAAAAACTGATAATACCAAATGTACACAAGGATGCAGAACAAATCAAACTATCATATACTGCTGAGGGATGGGAGCAGAGCGAGCTAGGAGTATGACAGAGTAGCTCAGGAAAATAGTTTTTAGTGTAGTACGAATTCAACGCATGACTGAGCAATTCTACTTTTTACCATATAACCCAATATTTATCCTTGAAAAAATAAAACTTAAGTTTACATAAAGGCTTTTTAGTGAATATTTACGGATACTCTCTTCTTAGCCCAAATCTGGAAAAAATCCCAAATGCTCATCAACAGGTATTTGGGTACACAAATGTTGATATTTTCATACAACACAAATAAAAAGGAACTCAGCAATAAAAAAGAACAAATTACCAATACATTCCTGAACACAGAAGAATTCCAAAAGTATATGCTGAGCAAAAGAAGGCAAACATATACACAAATGGAGTACACACTGTATGGATTCCATTCACATGAAATTCTAAAGAAAGTACAACTTATCTATACTGACAGAGAACAACTTAGTAACTATGAGGGGCCAGTGGTGGAGGTGAGGTAGACTGCAGAGAACCACGAGGGGACTTCTGGGCGGTGAAGGAAATATTCTAATTCTTGATTAGGGTGGTGATTACACAGGTATATATACCTACCAAATTCCAACTGTACATTTTTTATGTGTGCATAGGTTGATTTTAAAAGTATAAGAGTGTGATGGCACACATATAGGTAGAAAGTTACATGCCTACCTCACATTATTCACAAAAATAAATTGGACTAAAGATAATCACAGAAAACAAAATTGTAATTACATTAAAGTAAAAAAATAAGAGGGTATGCTTATGATCCTAGGGAAGGAAAAAGCTTCTTTAAAAGACATTAAAAAGTAGCTTCATAGAAGAGAACGATCTACTTATTCATCAAAATTAAAATCTTCTAGACCATAATACTTAAAAGGACTCTAACTGGGAGATGTGTTTATAGCATACAGAAGAAATGAATAGAATCCAGAACTCAAACAAAAGAACACAAAAAGAAATCCTCCTGAAACTCATTAGATGAAAGATGCAACCCCAAGAGCAGAGGAAACAGGTATACTCAGCTACAGAGAACTAACATGGATGACAAATGTGTAAAGATGATAAACCTAGCTAGCAATCTAAGAAATGAAACGCCATTCTGCACTCAGAAAATTGGTGCTTCAAATAACAAATGGTGATGTGCATGTGAGGAATCAGGGGGAATACAAGTGGGAGTACTGACTGGTACAACCAATAAAAGAGGGAATTTGAGAATATATTAAATATACCATCTCAATACTCAACCATTCCTACTTGACACAAAAGAAACTCATATGCATGAAACTAATGACAATGAAACTCACAGGCATGAAAAAGATAACCACACAAGCAATATTTGTGGAAATGAAAACTTGACAACAACTTAAATACCAAAGGGAAATAATTCAACTAAAATACATTTATACTATGGATGCATATTAAAGAAATGAAATATGTCTATATGTAATCTATTATCTATATATAATAAAGACACAGAGTAACTATAGAATGGTCTCTAAGACCTGTTGCTGATTAAAAATCCAGAACAATTCATCTGGGCAGAAATAAAGTCAAAGAGAGAGTGCTTACATGTAATGATCACATATGTATGTTTGCAAATGCATGTGAAAAGACTTGCAAAGGTATGCATGGAGGTGAGATGGAGGAGACAACGCTGGGAAAGGCTATTATTAGGGGTCCTGGTCAAACTTCCACAAGAAGAATATATTCTTCTATTATTCATGTAAATATAAATTAATGTTTAAAAAATAAAAAGCACATCTGCTGATTATAGCTGAACCTGAACCATTGTCTGAGGAACCTCTTTCCACACACATCAGTATGACTGCTAAGACCAATGGAAAGGGGTTCCTCAGATAAGAGTTTGAGAAACCCTTACCACCTATAGCCTAGAACACCAAAACAAACACTGACATTTTTAATTCTCTTCCCAATTGCCTTCAAAACTTTTTCAAGAACCTCTTAATCCAAGTGGCTCTTGATTCCATTATCTTGTTTTATTTTCTTCATAGCAATGATCACTATTTGAAATTATGTATTTATTGTCTGTCTCCCACTAGAATGGGAATGGCAAGACGACTCTGAATTCATGTGATTTTAGTCAAGCCATTTATAGAGTTTTCTAACAGTATCAAAGACACGTTATTTACTTACCTTAGTTGGAAAAGGAAATTTGGAAGGTTCTGTTTTGCATGGTGTATGAATAGCCGTAAGAGGGGGAGGCCATGAATGCGTCATCTCCTGAAATGTAATTATTACAGTTTGTTTTCAACCAGTTCAAGGATAAAAATTACATAGCTAAAAACCAGATTTGTATTATAAATGCTGGTTTCATGATAGGTCCTCCAAAAGTATACATATTTAATCAATAAATATTAATTAAGCACAACTGTGTGCTAGGCACTACGGGGCAGGAAATAGATAAATAATATACACTCCCTGGCTTCAAGGAGCGTGGAGCTAAGATGATGAAACTTGTTAATCGCCACAGAAATCATCCTATAATCAAATACAAGGTACACAGTACAATGCTACTGAAGAAAAGCGTGCTATGAGAGCGGGAGGGGCAGGTAATAGTAAGAAAAGGAGCTGACATTTACTGTGTACCTTTAATGGGCCAGATACTGTGTTGTTTTACAGGTCTGTTACTCATTTAATACTCATAATGATATTAGGAGGTAGATAACATTATTATCCTAACTCTATGTAGGATGAAACTAAAACACAGAAGTTATTTATTAAAGGCCAAACATTTGTGGACACAAATGGACACCAAATTTCATCTCAGGAAGTCTGGCTACAGAGCTCAATGGCTGATAGAAGTTTTTAGTCAGGTGGAGGAAACCAGAAGAGAGATATCAAAAGCCCATGAGAAGGAAGATAGACAAGCAAGGCTGTAAGTATGATTTCATTCACATATTTAGTGAATTTTAATCACATGCCAACTATGTTCAAGTGGAGATTTGGATAAGATCATAATGTTTATGTTAAAGGAGCAGGGGAAAGAGAGATATCAGATTTAGAGTAAAGAAGGAGTGTTTTATTTCTGGCATTTAGTTCAAAGTAAGCCATTAGGTAGACTGAGAAAATACAATAAATTAAAAGTAGTTTAACTTTTAGGAATTTACTCTTTAGCTATACCCACACAGCTACGTAAAGATACATGTTCAAGGGGCCTACACTTAAAAAATAGAAACAACCTAAATATCCAACAGCACAAAATAATTAAATAAATTACCAGACAGCCATACAATGGGACACCAAGCAGACAGTAAAATGAGGAATTTAACTACTGATATGAAATGTTGTCCACAATATACTATAAAGTGATAGACAGAAATCATAGTCTATGTCCTAGTAAATGTCTTTACATGAAAAAATATGCATGAAAAAAATTCTCTGGCTACCTCTGGACAACAGAACGACAGAAGGGGAAAGAGACCTGGGCACTTGATACAGTCTCTACTATGGGAACTTTGTAAAATAGCCACCTGCACTGTAATTGCTCTTTACCTACTTACAGTACTTTATTTTTTCACAGCATTTCACTTTCTGAAATAATATTAAATAGTTGATTATTTCCAATATCCAGCAAGAATGTCAGCTCAAAGGGTGCAACACTATCATTATCACCACTGTATCCAAAGAGCTTGACACAGGCAGGCTGTGAACTACTCTTTTACAATAAATGGTTACCATTTTTAGATTAAAATTTTCTTCTTTAAGTTTATGATGGAGTTCCTAGAAATAGTATGACTGCAAATCTCAAGAAAACGCAAAGGCAATTTGGACCTGCAGTTCCTTATGCACTGTATACAGGGAAAGGAAACAAACTCAGACACTCTAGGTTTTCAGTGTTGGCATTTTACACCTCAAATACCAAAGTACTTTCAATAGATAATCTATTTAACTCCATCATTAAATGACTGAGCACCTGTTACACCCAAGGCCCTGTGCCAAGCCCTGTATATATAAAATGAAGACTAAATGGTCAGTACCATCAAAGAGATAATTAAATGTGAGAATACCTAAAATTCTTCCAGGTATTACAATGCCATGTATCCTTGAGGATTCAAAGAGAAAAGATAAAGCTCCATTACACTTTTTATATACATGGGGACTGAAAAATGCATGCTATATGAGATTCAAAAGAAAGACTTATCATTGTAATCTGATGGTCTGACATAGGGGAAAGAAAGATTTCATTGGGATTCTAAGAAAAAACAGAATCTGTATATGACTAAAGGCAAAGGAGAAATATAGTTCATGAAAGTTTATTTAAAAAGATACGACAGCAAGAAAGTATAGGGCTTAGTGAAACCAATTTGACAAAAGTGGAGAATTAATAGTGAAAGAGGTAGAAGCAGTCTATGAAAGGTCTAGAATGCTGAACTTGGACACTCTATTTTCTATGGGGCTCAGAGAGAGAGCCACTGAAATTTCGAAAACAGAAATTAACTTATGAAGACAGTGGATTAAAGAATCTGCCAGCAATGCAAAAGACAGATGAGCAAAGCAAGGACTGCAGATTGCAATTCTTGAAGCTCAAGGTGGCAGAAATGGAAATAAAGGAATGTATTTTCAAGGAAAATTCAAACCGTACATGCAGTTTTGTGATTAAACAGAACATGAGGGAAACAGGATTTTACACTGAGAAGCACAGAAGATTGGTAGTACTACTAAGAGAGGAAGGTCTGATAATTCTGCCTTTAGATATGTTGAGTCTAAAGAAGCAGGGAGATACGCGAATGGACACACAGCAAGGGAGAGACATAAACCACAACTCAGAGGAGGTCAAAGAGGTGAGAAAGACTGAAGAGTTAACAGGTGAAGCTGTAACAATAGAGGAAAATCAAGACAGAGCAGAAAAAAACAGAGAAGCTAGAAAAAAGACCAATATTTAAAAGAGAAGACGCCAAGGTTCCCAAAAGGCAGAGAATGAGAGATAAGAAAGGTAGATGGAAATAAAAACAGTGAAGCATAATAATAGTCAAGAAAGGAAGAATGAGGTTTCTAGAAGGAAAAACTAAAAATTCTTGAGAACAGTAGAAAGAGCTGAGAACTCAAAGGAAGCCCTCAGTGAAGGGAGATCATGAGCTTAGCGAAATAGCTTCAGCAAAATGACAGAGACAAATGAGAGACTGCTGGGCTGAAGAAAGAAAGGAGAGAATGAAGTAGAAGTAGCAACACAGTAGTCTTTCAGAAGTATCCACAGTGAAATGCAGGTACAGACACAAAAAATCAGGAGCTTAGGCAAAAATTACAAGTAATACGTGACTGACAGTTTTTCTCTACTGAACCAAAAGCAGTCACTGTCACTCACTAATCCACTAGACCTTCCCTTTTTACAGCTGACAACTTTCTCTTTTCCCAAAAGAGGAACACACATTTTGGTCCTATGTCGATTTTAAACATATTCCGTCCAACACTCAGAATGAGCAGTATTCAGAGGAGGTCTTTCATTGTAGGAACTGACCAGTAGATATAAATGAATTACAAAGCAAGCTATTTTCAATGAAACTGTTTGACTGGTAATTACTAATAAGCTTTACAAAGTACTGGTGTATTTGCTCTCTTCCTCTTTTCAAGGCAAACTATTATGACTGGAATTTGATTTACTTAAAAATGAAAAACAAACAAAGGTAGTAAAGGGCAGGTAGTAAACAAACCCAATGACTCAGAAACTAAATATGAAAATAAGCATAACAGAGTCCATTATTTTTTATAGACATAATGACATTTCACATGTAAGCAATCTGCTGCCCCAGATCCTTTGAGAAATATCAGGGGGGAAGAGGACAAGAATATACCACAGTATCATAAACAAAAAAGACAGAAAGTATTAAAACAATAACAATGACTTACTTTAAGAATTTCATCCACACAGCTCACATCACCGGAAGCAGATGCCTTAAGAGGAAAAGAAACACACATTAGATTTGGGGTCATTTATTATTAGATTTTTATCATTTGTTACACAGATTCAATGAACCTATTAGAAAATGAATTAAATTTAAGGACATAATTATGATCTCACTATTCTAAACCGCAATATTAATTAATCTTTTGACAAATTTCCTTAAGTGCAAATTTTTCAAGCTCTAAAAAATTTTAGTCACCAACTATACAAGGATTTAAAGAACTTTGTATTTATCAAAAGTTTTGAAAAATCTTATCTCTCTTATATTTAGATTAGAAATAAATTTTTAAACGTTATTTTGTAGGTGGAGCAACTTGTCAAAATTTTGAGTTTATTGATACAAAAATATACCATGATACTGAAATACATTGTTTCACATAAACTAACAAAGAGAATAAAACCAACATTATTGAAAGAATACTTGTCTGGAATATGGTGGACATTTTATACAGCTTTCCTTGAATCACAGAAAAGTTGTTTATGCTAAAGCACAATCAGGAATTGAAGAGCTAGAGTTTGAACTCAATTCTACCTCCAAGGATCAAGTTGTTTGAAGAAAGAACAATCACTTCACTGTTCTCCTCAGAGGAGTAATTAGATGACAACTGCCATGAACAATGAGTTTCCCAAGGCCACAGGAAAAATGTTTAAATGTTCTTAAAATAGCATTTCACCTATTCTTGATCCCTTCCACCACCATTTTAAGCTATGAACTATGATTTTCAGTTACAAACACCTTTAATTTTTTTTTATTTTAGAAGATAAAACTTAAACTATTTCACAGCAAATATTCAATTTCTTTAGTTACTCTGATGCTTTGATACACAGTTATTAATACTGTAAATGTCAAACCACCACTATGAATCTAGAGCAGCTGTCTCAAACCTTTAAGTGTAAATAGAGAAAAAGCTCATGGCATCCAAACCATACAACATTTACCATCTTGATGGAACTCCCCCAAAATCCCAACATTTACTATAATTAACCGCAGCCCACATCACATTCATGGTATCACAATGAGAATACAAGTTAATTTTTTAAACAAAAGAATACAAGACATATTCCTTCATAAAATCAAAAGAAGGAAATCTAAGGTATTGATTTCATAGATCATGCTTTTATTCTTAACTGACCAGTCATTTGAATAGTTCAAAACAGTGAATGACATTTTCTCTATTGCCCAAGAGGGGAAGTGAACAGGTCTACTGATCCACTTCAGTCAATGACAAGCCTTTTTTAAAAACTTATATATACCTTAAAACTTATATATAAAAGTTATATATACCAAAATTCAAGTTCAATGATAATTTCACACTCAACTGCTTCACAGAGTCTTAATATTAAATGCTCTAAGGGGCTCCTGGGTGGCTCAAGTCAGTTTATCAGCCAATTCCTGATTTTGGCTCAGGTCCAGATCCTGGGGTGGCAGGAGATTCTCTCTCCCCTTCCCCCTGCCCCTCCTCCTGCTGTCTAAAATAAATGGATAAAATTTTTTTTAAAGGCTCTAAATGTGTAACTTACATCCAATGGTTGGGAAGGTATTTTCAGCTTGGTGAGATGTGCTTTGCTACTGGGCTTCAATTCAGTCATGCTGTTGCCATGGGATTGGCTACTGTAGTGCTCAGAGGACAGCTTTGGTTCCATGGACTCCTGTCCATCCATGGGCCGCACATAGGCAGTGGGTTTCTGTAACATTGAACTGGACTTTGACATCAATGAAGGTGGGAAAGACTGATTTGAATGCTGCCCACTTGAAAAAGGTACACGGGAAGGAGAATCCCAGTTTGCATCAGGGTCCCGAGGTGATTTGGAACGCTGATGTTCCTTGCTATGGTGATCATTCCCATGAGACCTGGAATGATTGGAGCTTAATGAAGAAACAGCCTGTGGTTTCCCAGGGCTGGAAGAGCGTGATTTGGAGTGTTCCGATCCATGCTGGCTTTTTTTCCGACTACTGCTTCCACTACTGCTGTATGAGTCACGGTCATGCCTCTGGCCACTACTACTGGTGCCACCACTGCCACCTGCACTGGTCCGCTGGCTACTGTGTCCACTCTGCAACCCTGAGGACCGTTTCTGAGACTGAGAAGTACTGGGTGCAGGTCCTACTGGAGTCCACTTGCTACTCTGATGAGAGGTCCCATGTCTCTGTTCAAAGAAATTTGGGTTAGATTTTTCATCTGCTGTTGGTGGTACTGTAGGCTTGGGAATTGCAACAAGCTTTGGTATAGATCTGTCTCCTATGAAATCCTTCATTTCATCGTAGTTTCCAAGCATACTCTGAATACGACTTGATAGCTTATCTTCTTTGCTAGTCTATAAAAAATTGTAAAATAAAATGATACAATTAGCAGAACTAGAAATAAAAGATAAAAAAATAAATAAATAAAAGATGCTTCTAAATGGACTTTCCAAACTTCAAATGCAAAGGGGCTTTTCAAAGGGAGGCCTCATCTCATATATTAAGGTTAATCTCAAAAGCAAACTCCAAATATAATTTTTATAGCGAAAAAAATGCACTGAAAGTGAAAAACATTCATGCAACAACACAAATATCCTATGGGACACTGAGAAGTATGTACAAAAGATTCCAGTAGGGGGAGAAAAAAACAAATTTCACCAATAAATATATTGAAACAGTAGTAAAACTCTTTTTTTTTTTTTTGAAGGTTCTTCTTTTTTTTTGAAGGTTTTGTAAAAGTCTTTTAAAGAGTGGGAAAGGTAATGTGCCTTTATGTAGTTAAGTTGTAGGTGAGCAGATTAGCCAACACTCATTATTTTGGCAATGCAGGAAAACATTATATTCTTGGAGTTCAATGTTATAGTTAAAAGGAGAAACAAAAATTTAATGAAACATGTTATACCCAATTGACTTTTTTAAAAATTTTAATTCCTTCTGTTACTGTGACTAATTAAGTTAATAAAAGTCAACAACAAATTAAGAATGGAAAATCCACTGATAGTGTCAAATATTCATTCTATTAACTCTGCCCAAGAAACACTCCAAGTTTTGAAGTTAATGGTACAGACTGTAAGTTTAAAAAATCATTCTTGGATAATAAGAAAGTTCAAGATATCTACAAGCTTTAGGACTCTTTCATGTTCACAAACATGAAAGAGAGTAAGCTTACTAATTGCATTAAAGAAAAAATCAAGACAGAACCACTACATATTTTGAACATACATGAACAGTTAATGACTTCAGATTATCTGAAAATCAGTTTGACCCCTATTAAACAAGAGTGGGAATTATACAGCAATTCATAGACAACATCAAGATCAGGAATCAAATCTAATTAAATTATAAAATAAATGGTAGTATGACTTAAACATTCTGGATCAAACTCCTGGGGTTTTTTTGGAATGCCTTTAATCTAATCCCAAACCCCAGGTTTGTGTGATTGGTGTTACATGCATATAAATGATGTCAGTGTAACTGTCTTTAAATGAAAATCCTTAAAAACTTTTAAAAATGGCTTTAATAGGGGTGCCTGGGTGGCTCAGTGGGTTAAGTATCTGCCTTTGGCTCAGGTCCTAATCCCAGGGTCCTGGGATCAAGTCCCACGTTGGGCTCCCAGCTCAGTGGGGAGTCTGCTTTTCCCGCTCCTTCTGCCCCTCCCCTCCACTTGTGTTGTCTCTCTTTTTCTCTCAAATAAGTAAATAAATAATTTTTTTAAAAAAATGGCTTTTACAGATCTCATAAATAGCCTCTACAAACACCAAATGTTATAAGGGTAAACTTAGAATATGCTGCTATATTTATATTATCAGAAAAAGTCTAACGCACTCTCAGTCTCACACCGTAACCAACAATGGCCATTATGGCTGCAATACCATTATACACAGTACAAGCCTTTAAAATGTAAGGGAATATCAAACGATCCAAAGCCAAGTCAAACATCAGAGACACTTGTGGCCACTACAGCCATGTTAGTTGTCAAAAGTGTTATCATTCAGTGTTTTATGTAATCCCAAATCAAGTACAATGATAGTTACAAAAATAGCAATTGGTTCACTTTATTGAACATCTCTGACAACTAGCTTTTACTCTAAATTGGATATTGTTCATTAAGCCCCATAAAAAGAAAGTCAGATAATTTAGTATAAAACAGAAAAAGGAACCAGACTGATACTGAAGATACATTTTATTCAAATTTAGTAGTAGTCACTGATACTTAGTAAACTAAGAAAGCAAATGGCAAGAAATAAGGGAGAAACAAAAGAATCTCTGAAATATTTGTCTTTGATTGACTTTATACCCAAAAGAACCCAGGAAACAGTACACAATGCATACCCATTTACAAAATTTTAATTTAATTCAGAAAGGTGAAATGCCTGCCCAGGGTTAGTGGTAGAGCCTGGGATGTAGAGATCGATGTCTGAGCTAATCCAGACTACATTTTCAAGAATATGAAATAGCAACAGAGGGAGGGGAGGAAGTTTGGGTTTGAGGATAACTTTAGGATGCTTTATAATACTGTTTCTTGATTTGGGAACTGATTACATAAGGTTGTTCATGCTGTGAAAATTCTTTCAGCTGAAACACACATTTTGTGTATTTTTCTGTATGTATGTTACACTCTAATGATAAGTTTACCCCCAAAACGTACATTATTATTTAGAGGAAAGGAAAAATGTTAAATCGCATATATGAGAGTAACTCTTTCCTACTATAAAAATTCAAGTTTAAACACTTGAAAAGCAAAAATGTCACGCTGTTGAGGGAAAAACCATTCACAGGACTACTTACAACTTTGTATGGCTCTGCAAAGAGAGGAGAGCTAGGTGGGAAGGCGTCTTCGCCCTGCTGAATTTCCTGATTCCGCCTTTCCCGTTCTTTCATACGCAGCACATTTCGGTCTTCACGGTTCATGTTGCTAAGAAGAGAAACACAATATTTGTATCACAAAAAGGAAAGTTAAAATTAAACGTTCTGTACTCATTTTGTGAGTTTAATGTTTTATTCGGAGATTCCCTTCCGACTTCCAAGTAGTAACAGACATTAGTGCTGAAGCTGGGTACCGGTAATGGTTTTACCAACTAATACCAGTAGTGTCTTGCACAACGATTGAGATAGTAAACACTAGCCCACAGTAGTAGGAAGGATCCACCCCATTGAAACATTTAACCTTACCAGTTTTTAAAGTATTCAGCTGGCTAAAAGTGAGTTAAAACTTATACATTCAGATAGATGGAAGGTAGTACTTAAACCCAAATCCTTAAGATTTCCTATAAGCCTTTCATGGCTTCCTCTTCAGAAATCTAACTATTCTTTGCCATTAGAGGGGCACAAACCCACTCCCACCTACCACTCCCTCCCCGCACCCCCCCAGGGTCCAGTGCTTTTTCTCTACTTTGCATCTACCTTATCTTGATTTCTTTTTGTCCCAAACACAGCTTCCTTGGTGTCCATCCTTATGGCAGTTTGACCTCAGCTTTGCTGTTGCTCTAGATACCCTAAAAAACGACATTTCTGCTCTAAATACATTAATATTTCGATTAATACCTCAATAAATGGCAAAACTGAGGCTTTCAGTAATAGAATCTAAAATAAACTTGGGTTAGTAATAGTAGTGGAAATTGTACTGAAAAAGAAAGTCTTCTGGAATGGAGGGGAAAATAAGAGTGTCATTTCTATAAACATTACAGCATGTCATATTTTCACTAAGAACAAACCAAAGAAGATAGTTTCTTTATAGCAGCAGGGACTTATGGTTAAACAGATAATAATGAAAAAGGCTGTTGAACCCTGGGATAAGGGATTGCCAGGGACTCCAGCAACATTCTTCCCTGGAGATAGTAGACCATTTACCTTGGTTTTGTTTGGGGAGGGGGGTGTGGGGAATGGGGATGCGGAGAGTTCTGTCAGATACGAAGGGAAAAAACGAGGTTATACTTGGTGAGCATTTCTAGCCTTATGATTCATAAATCTATTCAGAAAGTTAAAATAAATCAAGATTGGAAAGAAATTGTAATTGTAAAGTCAGAATGGATTGCAGGGGCTCTTGGGTGGCTCAGTCAGGTAAGGGCCTGCCTTGGGCTCAGGTCCTGATCTCAGAATCCTGGGACTGAGGCCCGTGTAAAGGCTCCCTGGTCAGTGGGGAGTCTGTTTCTTCCTCTCCTTCTGACCCTCTTCACTAACCCCTACCCCATTCATGTACCCTCTCTTTCTAAAAAAAAAAAAAAAATGGACACCAAAACCAATATACTCTTGAGAATTTTTATGTGGTTAGAACAGTGCAAGTAAACATTCAAAAATAAAAATTTACTATCAAAGCAATTTAGTATTTAAAAAATATTCTAGGGGTGCCTGGGTGGCTCAGTGGGTTAAAGCCCCAGCCTTTAGCTCAGGTCATGATCTCAGGGTTATGGATGGGATGGAGCCCTGCATTGGGCTCTCTGCTCAGCAGGGAGCCTTGCTTCCCTTCCTCTCTCTCTCTGCCTGCCTCTCTGCCTACTTGTGATCTCTGTCAAATAAATAAATAAAATCTTAAAAAAATATATTCTAATTGTTCCAAATGAATATTCAGATTTTGTATTTGTATTTGTATAATATTCTAATAAACTTAGACAAGAATATAAGCTATTTTGAGGTATTGAAATAGTATGTGCTTTTTTTGGTCTCCCTGGTACTTAGCACCATAAAGAGGCACAGAAAGTGGGGCGCCTGGGTGGCTCAGTTAGTTAAGCAACCGCCTTTGGCTTGGGTCAGAATCCTGGAGTCCTGGGATCGAGTCCCGCATCAGGCTCTCTGCTCAGCAGAGAGTCTGCTTCTCTCTCTGACCCTCCCCCTTCTCGTGCTCTCTTTCTCAAATAAATAAATAAATATTTTTAAAAGCAGCATAAAAAGTATTTGATTCTTTTGGGGTACCTGGGTGGCTCAGTCGGTTGGGTATTCAAGCTCAGGTTCGTGAAACCTGCCCCACTTATGCTTGGGATTCTCTGCCCCTCCCTCCCCTCCCCATGCCCACTTGTGTACTCATGCTCTCTCTCTCACTAAAATAAATAAATAAATTTTTTAAAAGTATGATTGATTCCTTCTTTAATAAATACTAAAAAATATCTACACTTTGGTATTCAGAGAATAAAACCAAAGAACCTATATATAACCCTCCAGTACACTTGAACCAACTAATAAATGTATATCACTAACAATCGGGTTTCAGATAGACCTCTACAACTATGGTGCTGCTACATATGAAGTTATTTGTATCCTAAGAGTCTAAGGAGTAATTCTTAGGAATTACTAAGGAAATGTAATTTCCTTACATTTCCTACATTAAATTCCTTAAAAAAAGAAACACCTTCCTTAAACTATGATTTAATTAAAGCACTAAAATAATCATGCAAGAAACACTTGTACGTTTATTGTAGAAAGATATGATTCCCACAATAAAATTCCTCCTATAATCCAATAAAAAAGTGTTTTCTTTTCTTTTTCTTTTTAAAGATTTTATTTATTTATTTGACAGACAGAGATCACAAGTAGGCAGAGAGGCAGGCAGAGAGAGAGGGAGGAGGAAGCAGGCTCTGTGCCGAGCAGAGAGCCCGATGTGGGGCTTGATCCCAGGACCCTAGGATCATGACCTGAGCCGAAGGCAGAGGCTTTAACCCACTGAGCCACCCAGGCGCCCCTAGTGTTTTCTCTTCTTAAACAATGAGAGTCATCTGACTGAGTATTTCCTTTTAACAGGACTGCCAAGAAGGAAAACAAAAATTAAATGAGTGCTGGGGCGCCTGGGTGGCTCAGTCAGTTAAGCATCTGCCTTCAGCTCAGATCAGGAATCCAAGGTCCTGGGTTCAAGCCCTGCGTATGGCTCCCTGCTCAGGGGGAAGCCTGCTTCTCCCTCTCCCATGCCCCCTGCTTGTTTCCTCTCTCACTCTCTCTCTGTCAAATAAATAAATAAAATCTTTAAAAAAAATTAAATGACTATTTATAAGAACTAATATCCCAGGTGGGTAGCTCTCATTCTCTAAATTTTTTTCTGATCTACCTTATTTTCACATCTAATTTATCAGATTCACATTTTTCTCCCGTGTCTTTAAACATCAGTATCTCTGCCTAAGATAAAGTTTCCCCCAAGGTAATAATTCCAGTAATCAATTTGAGCTCCCCTAAAATGAACATAAAATTTAAATAAGCCAGTTTGAAGTATATCTTTGTTGTACAGACAAACCTATTTCACAGCATTTCCCTCAGTACATTTGCAATACTGAAAAAGAATTTGGTTAAAATTAGCTAATTGCTACATCAAAACAAAATCCATGGGACTGCCAAAAAAAATAATTTTTAAAAGAGTATTAACAAGTAGAAAGGAGAGTTCTCCACCTAAAAATTTTTAATTACCTACGGTAAACTGTTTCAAGTACCCATCAAGTACTTATGTTAAGTTGATACATTAAGAACATTCTATGGTGTAGCATAATGGTATAGCAATTTCATTGCTATAAAATGGAGCAAATGAGTAAATATACTGAGATTCTGGGGGATCCAGGCATGTTACTATGAGAGAGGAGAGGTACAAACATACAAAGAAATAGGGAGAAAAAGAACCTTTGGGGATTAGGACCTAGAAGTAGTACTATGAAAACATGCTTATATTTTAAAAAAATCTCTACCTATCAATCTGTCTACTGATCAAGACAGACAGACACAGACATACTCTCCATTTCTGTACAATGAAAGAGTCTAGGAGCAGCAAAATACTAGAAGAAGGAAGCAGCCTCAGCACCCAAATTCTGATTCCTAATATCATTTCCTACTAAAGTGGAATAGGACTTTTGGAGAAATAGCTCATTCCAAGGCTGCAGCAGAGGAAGTACAAAGAGATCTTAAAACATCTTAAAATAGCAAGAAAATGCACAACAGATGACAGCATCAAAAGGGCATGCCAACCAGCCTGAAGGTGCTCTCACCAGTCAGATTTGGAAACATGAGCATCAAAATAAAGACAAGAATGGAATATAACCAAATGAGTAAAAAAAAGTCCCTGAGGGGCCCCTAGCTACCTCAGTCAGTAGAGCGTGCTACTCTTGATCTTGGAGTCATGAGTTCAAGCACCATGTTGGGTGTGGAGCCTTGTTTAAAAAAAAACAACAAAAAACAGGGGCACCTGGGTGGTTCAGTAGGTTAAGCAGCCGCCTCTGGCTCAGGTCAAGATACTAGCATCCTGGGATTGAGCCCCGCTTGGGGCTCCCTGCTCAGCAGGGAGTCTACTTCTCCCTCATCTTGCTCTTGTGCTCTGGTGTGCACACACATGCTCGCTCTCTCATGCACGCTCTTTTTCTTCCTCTCAAATAAATAAATACAATCTTAAAAAACAGACAAACCAAAAACTCCAAAAAACACAAATCCCTGAGTTCAGAGTGATAATAGCAAAAAATAAAAGAGAAAAAAAGCAGGGAGTAAATGTCCTTCTTTAGAGAAGAATGTCAACTAATAAATGCAGAAGAAATAAAAGAATTAGAAAATCACTTTTTTTGTGACCATTAAAGTAATAATTGAGACAAGAATCATCAACAGAAAAAAAATCATCAATAAATGCTAAAACCACTGGGCAAAAAGTTGGGGGGAATGGAATCTTCACTATCAGGCCACAGACTATTAGAAAAAAAACCTTTAAAATAGAGAAGTGCAGTAAACAATACCCTTAATCAAGCAATCAGACTTAACATTACCAATAATGGGATAAAATGACATGATGTCTTCTGATGAGATGCACTAAAGATATATCACCACCTAGGTATTCTTTCTGCTAAAAATTTAAAATGAATCTAATCAGGAATAAGTGGACAACCTTAAGTCTGCAAAAATTGGCCTGGACTCTTCAAAAATGCTAGTATGAAAACAAATCAAAAAAGAGACTAGGGATTACTTCTATATTCTTCTATATTCAAGGAGAGACAACAACTAAAGGCAATGCATGATGCACATACTGGATCTGGGGAGAAAAAACTGGTTGTGAAGGGTATTATAGGGAAACTTGGGGACATCTGAATATGAACGGTATTTCAGATAATCATATTAAATGTTTAGTTTTTGAACTATGATAATTCTATTTGGTTATACAGGAGAATGTTCTGGGTTCTCAGGATGTACAAAACATACATGGATGAAATGTCATCATCAGATCTTCAACTCTCAAATGGTTCAGCACCCATCTGAATACAGATCTAGCATGTATAGATAGTAAGTGAATGATAGAAAGAGAGGAAGAGTATATGTGTGTGTGCTTGCATGCAGAGAGGGTGGGGGGAGTAGGAAGCAGGGAGAGGACAAACAGACAAGAGAACAGTGGAGCAGCTGCAACAATTACAGCAAAAATATTGACAAATGGTATATCCATGTGAAGGGAAAATGGACATACACTGTATTATAGGTTTGAAGTTTTTTTAAAATAAAAGATAGAAGGAAAAGAGTTATAAAGGTTATATATTAGAGCACTACGGGTACTTTCTAGCATTTTTCAGCCTTGGGATTTATTATCAAACTGTCTCTTCTCAGGGCCTAAAGTATTTCTGTCATGTCTAACATGTGTCCCTTCCTATCTCCATGTTTATTTTTCTTTCTTTTTTTTTTTTTAAATATTTTTTATTTATTTATCTGACAGACAGAGGTCACAAGTAGGCAGAGAGGCAGGCAGAGAGAGAGAGGAGGAAGCAGGCTCCCTGTGGAGCGGAGAACCTGATGCGGGACTCGATCCCAGGACCCCAGGATCATGACCTGAGCCAAAGGCTGCGGCTTAACCCACTGAGCCACCCAGGCGTCCCCTATCTCCATGTTTAAAGTGATCATCCAATTCTCAACTCCTCCTCTACATCACTGTGTATTACACTTCAAAATGTGTAATACCATTCTTGGCTAGCAGGGGACACCAGCAAAATGCCAAGCTTCAGCTTCCCTAAAGTAAATAGGCTTGCCAAATTTAACTAAGGAAAGATTTAATATTTAATATTTAATATTATTTATTTATTTATTTATTATTTAATATTATTTATTTATTAATATTAATATTATTTATTTATTATTTAATATTTATTATTATTTAATATTTAATATTTATTAATAAGTCCATTTGTTAACTTTACAAATATGCAATAAGCACCTATCATATACTTAGTATTGGAGAGAGAACAAGAAGAATTTGTCATAGCAGATATTAATATTTACTATAAAACCATCATCATTATCCAAATAACATGGTACTACAACAAGAAATCAACAAAATGATCTTCAAATTAGAAGCCAGAAATAAATCAAAGATACATGGGATTTTAACAGGTAACAAGTCAAATTCAATGAGAAAAGAATGTTTTATATAAAAAGTTCCAGAGGTGGGCACCCAGGTGGCTCAGTTAGTTAAGTGTCTGCCTTCAGCTCAGGTCATAATCCCAGGGTCCTGGGATCCAGTTCTGCAGGGCGTTCCCTGCTTAGTGGGGAGTCTGCTTCTCCCTCTAACCCTCCTGTGCTCATGATCTCTCTCTCTCTCTCTCAAATAAATTAAAATCTTTTAAAAAAAATGTTCTAAGGGTGGGGTGCCTGGGTGGCTCAGTGGGTTAAAGCTTCTGCCTTCGGCTCAGCTCATGATCCCAGGATCCTGGGATCGAGGCCTGCATTGGGCTCACTGCTCAGCGGGGAGCCAGTTTCCCCCTCTCTGCCTGCCTCTCTGTCTACTTGTGATCTCTGTCAAATAAATAAACAAAATCTAAAGAAAAAAAAAGTTCTAAGGGTACCTGGCTGGCTCAGTCAGTGGAGCAGGGAACTCTTGATCTCAGGGTTGTGAGCTGGAGTCCCACACTGGGTATAGAAATTACTTTAAAAAATAAAAATAATTTGAAAATAAATAAAATAAAATGTTCTATTTAATAACAACAGTTAAGAACCAAGTATTTTTCTAAAATGACATAGTCACTGGGGTGCCTGAGTGGCTCAGTTGGTTAAGTGTCTGCTTTCAGCTCAGGTGGTGATTCTGGAGTCCCGGAATCCAGGCCTGCACTGGGCTCCATGTCCAGCAGGGACTTTGCTTCTCCCTCTGCCCCTCATGCTGCTTGTGTGTTCGCTCTCTCTCTCTCAAATAAATAAAATCTCTAAAATGACATAGTCACTAAAATGGTGAAGTGGTGTTTCAAACTCAGAAAAAGTCCAAAGCCCTTCAACCCAGCAGCCAAGTGGCTATACCCTATAAGCTTATGGCTTATATTTCCATAAGCTACAAAGATGTTTACTGACAAACTGTTGTTAGTGGTAAAATAATTGAAAATAATCAAATTACCAAGAATAGAAAAAAAGAGTTAATAGTGTAGTAAAACCATAGTTTAGGGGCACCTGGGTGGCTCAGTGGGTTGGGCCTCTGCCTTTGGCTCAGGTCAAGATCTCAGGGTCCTGGGACCGAGCCCGGCATTGGGCTCTCTGCTCAGCAGGGAGCCTGCTTCCCGCAGCCCACCCACCCCGCCTCTCTACCTACTTGTGATCTCTCTGTCAAATAAATAAATAAAATCTTTAAAAAAACAAAAACAAAAACACTATAATTTATTGGGGTGCCTGGGTGGCTCAGTGTTTAAGCTTCTGCCTTCGGCTCAGGTCATGATCTCATGGTCCTGGGATCGAGCCCCACATCAGGCTGCCTGCTTGATGGGGAGCCTGCTTCCCCCTCTCTCTCCGCCTGCCTCTCTGTCTACTTGTGATCTCTCTCTGTCAAATTAATAAAGAAAGTCTTAAAACAAACAAACAAACCATAGCTTATTAAAACACATGGGGTAGTGGCGCCTGGATGGCTCAGTGGGTTAAAGCCTCTGGGGTCATGATCCCAGGGTCCTGGGATGGAGCCCCGCATCAGGCTCTCTGCTCAGCAGGGAGCCTGCTTCCCTTCCTCTCTCTCTGCCTGCCTCTCCGCCTGCTTGTGATCTCTCTCTGTCAAATAAATAAACAAAATCTTAAAAAAAAAAACAACACACACATGAGGTAGATCTTTGCCAAAGAACTTGGAGGAATTTCCATCACTGCTGCAACATGAGAGTAAGTAGATGGAACACATTTGTAATATGACTGATCACTTCACTATTTCTTTGGGGTAAATTCAGAAGTAGAATTGTTGAGGTGCTGAGGATATAGATAAGAATTAGATACAACTAACTCAACTAACATCAGAATGTGACAACTAATACTCAACTCTCATAAGCTAAACACCAGAAAATGGAAATGTGAATATGCAGTTTTCATTCATGAGAAATAGGATGTCTCCCTATTTAGCTGAATCTTCTTTCTTGACCCTCAGTAAATGTTTTGGCTATTCCTGTAAGTGTGAATTAGGAGTATTCTTCCACCTATGCATTTTTCAAAAGAGATAAACCTCAACGGTTTTGTTTTTCCAACTATAAAAGCAACACTCATCACTCAAAAACTCTAATATGGCTAATATAAAGTAGAAATTCAAAGTCACCAACAATTTCACTCCCTTGAAATAAACAATGCTGTGAGGAGTCACATACAGTCATAAACATGCAAAAATTATTACACATATAATTCTTATTTCAGTTAATAAACAATGAACATATAAATATACATAAACAATAAATATGAACAATAAACAATATATATGAATTTTCCTTCTTTAATTGACTGTATAGTATTCATTTAACCAGAAAGCACTTGGTAGATATTAGGTTATGTCCAGATTTTAGTATTACAAACATTATAGTGAACTTTTGTATATAACTATTTTAGTTTCACATTATTCCTAGATGTGGAATTGTGGTGTCAAAGAGTATATGCTATATCTTTTCAATGTGTATCACTAGACTGCTTTCCAAAAAGACTCTTTCAATAGACAACCCACCAACAAAATACAAGACTGCCCTTTAATCATGCCATTTTCAATCCTAGGCATTAGGAGTCTTCTTAAGTTATGCCACCAATCCAAGAGGGGAAAAACCTAATTTCATGTGTTTATTTCATCTACCCAACAAATATATGAGCCTATCTACTGTTGCTAGGCACAATGCTAGGATCTAGGGATAAAATGGAGAATCACATGTAGATAGTCCCTCACAGTCAATTGCATTCTACTGAATTTCCTGATAGTTAGATTGCACCTATTTTGTGTGTTAGCCACTTCTATTTCTCCTTTTGTGAACTGTGTCTTCATACCTTTTGTCTATTTCTCTGTTAAAGAGACAGTGTTTTGATTATGTGATAACTATGCTTTTGTAATCCGTCACATATTTTAACTGAGGAATATCAGGTTAGGATTCAATCTTATATTAAAGTGTGCATCCCGGGTGCCTGGGTGGCTCAGTGGGTTAAGCCTCTGCCTTCGGCTCAGGTCATGATCTCAGGGTCCTGGGATGGAGTGCCGCATTGGGCTCTCTGCTCAGCAGGGATCCTACTTCCTTCTCTCTCTCTTTGCCTGCCTCTCTGCCTACTTGTGATCTCTCTCATCAAATAAATAAATAAAATCTTTTTAAAAAAATAAAATAAAATAAAGTGTGCATCCCAACTCTGACTACCTGTTTTCAAGTCTTCTGCCTGCCTCTTCTCCTGGAAGACCATTTCCAAACTCTACTGGCAGGCCCTGCCTAAACTGTCCTCAACCCCGTCACAGTAAATAAACTGTACTGCAGTTGGGGAAATTTGTTAATACTCTCTCCAAGTTGGTTGAACTCTTTCTTCTGTCTGCTTCCTTCCTTCACCTTGATCTGCAACTACTCAGCCTCTCTGGAGTTTTCCATTCTTTATTTCTGTGGGCTAACTGTAATTAATCTAAATGAATAACTGTAAATTCCAATAACACAGATACTATGCTATCTGTATCTTAAATTCTCAGTCATTTAGTAAAAAAAAGTGAGTTCTACTAGGGACAACATGGGATTGGGGGATTGGGGTACTGAAGGAAGGAAACAGCTGGCCCTGCCACCCACTACTGTTATTACAAAAGTCTCATCCACCCACTACTAGCAGCTCCAGCCAATTCTATAGCAACCAGGAAAATTAGAAAGAGGTCACTTCTCTGCCATTTATATTTCTCTGAAGATCCTTAGGACCTCTTGGGGAAAAAAGGCAGGCAATGAGAGAGGGATTAAGAATAGCGATCTCAAAAGAGTATCAAGAATAACTCAGAACATATGATATGTGTGTAGTAACCACCTACTGGATGAATATTTGGAGGTGAAAGAGAGGTCCTCCCTTATTTCTCTGTTATTATCATCGAGGGGCTAAGGTATCAGTTCTCAAGATGACCCTTTATTTCCTAACACATAGTACCTCAAATCATAGGTGATTCAGGTGCTTTAGTTATAATCAAGGACTATTTGATCATCTAGATGTAGAGTAATATCCTGGCTAATAATATTCTCAAATATAAAATGTCTACTAACCAAAAACCAACACAGGCAATTACTTCTTAATTTACTCCTTAAATACATTAATAAAGTAATATAAATTCCAAACTTTAACTGAATTATAAAGAGTTGAGGCATGATAATTTAGTAAATGGGACAAGCAATGATACATTATATAACCAGAACTAAAAATCAGGTACTAGATATATGTTTCAGGTTAAGTAACGTCCCTAAATCTCAGTTTTGTCTTTTATAAAATATCCACGCTACTCTGATGATAATGATTAAATGAAAGTATTTGAATGTATCTGAGTATTTACCACTACACAAGATTAAAGGATTAAAACAAGGAATGGGGGCACGTGGGTGGCTGAGTGGGTTAAAGCCTCTGCCTTCGGCTCGGGTCATGATCCCAGGGTCCTAGGATCAAGCCTCACATCAGGCTTTCTGCTCAGCAGAAAGCCTGCTTCCTCCTCTCTCTGCCTGTCTCTCTGCCTACTTGTGATCTCTGTCAAATAAATAAATAAAATCTTTTAAAAAAAAATCTACAAAAAAATTCTATAAAACAAAGAATGAAGGGTGACTGCAAATGAGCACAAAGATCATTCTGGGGTGATGAAAATGTTCTAAAAATAAACTGCGATGATAGCTGCATACTCAATAAACTGATTAAAAATCGCTCAACTGTACACTTAAAAACAAGTGAATTTTATGAAATTTTATCTCTATAAAGCTGTTTTTAAGAAAAAATAAAAGAATATTAACAGCCTGAAAAGGATTCTTGATTACTACCATTTGTCAACTATTCAAATACTCTATCTTCAAGACCTTAGTGATGGGCTGAAGACCAGTGCATTTCCTTAAATAATTCAGGCTCCTTACCTCCTGCTTAAACTGTCTGTCTCCCTATTAGAAAAAAATGAGGTCTCATATCATTAAAATAATCTGGTGTTGGGGCACCAGGATGGCTCAGTCAAATAAGCGTCTACCTTCTCCAGGTCCTGGGATCAAGACCCCTCATCGGGCTCCTTGCTCAGCAGGGAGCCTGCTTCTCACTCCCCCTGCTTGTGCTCTCCCTCTCTCTCTCTCTCTGTCAAATAAATAAATAAAATCTAAAAAAAAAAAAAATCTGGTGTTACTCAAGAGATAAAGGATATAAATAAAGACAAACATTATAGTCTCTCAAGATTTGATATATCGAACTTGAACACACTATAATAAACCAACAGGTCTTAACAGATACATATACAACACTCTACTATGACAGAATATACATTCTTCTCAAGTACGATATTATCTTAAGGAATAAATACTCAGAAATAAATTTAACAAAAGACAAGAAACCATACTCTGAAAACTATAAAATCAAAGAAATAAAAGAAGACCTAAATAACTAGAAAGACATCTCATATTCATGGAAGAGAAGATTTCCTTATTGTTAGGATGGACGTATTTCCTAAACTCATCTACAGATTCAACACAATCTCTATCATCCCAGCCAGCTTCTTTGCAGAAACTGACAATCTGATCCTAAAACTCAATGGGAATTCAAAGGCCAAAACAAAACAACTCCTGCAAGAGCAAGCTGGAAGACAAACACTTCTCAATTTCAAAACGTACTACAAACATACAAGTCAATAAACAGAACTGAGAGTCCAGAAACATACATTTATAATGAATTTTCCAAAGGAGTGCCAAGATAATAAAAAACTGGACACAGGACTTAAATCAAAACAACTATAGTTTACCATGTAACCCCCCATTAGGATGGCTATTTTCAAAAATTAAAATTAAAAAAATAACAACTGTTGGTAAGAATGTTGAGAAACTGGAACCCTGTGCATTGCTGGTGGGAATGTAAAATGGTGCAGTTGCAGTGGAAAAACGGTTTGGTGGTTACTCAAAACGTATACCATAGAATTTCGTGTGATCCAGCAATCACACTCCTAAATCTATACTCAAAAGAACTGAAAGCAGGGACTCAGGTATTTGTATACACATATTCACAGCAGCACTATCCGCAACAGTCAACAGGTAGAAGTAACCCAAGTACCCACTGAAAGATGAACAGATAAACAAAATGTGGAACATTATTCAGCCTTAAAAAAAGAATGACATTTTGACATGCTGCAACATGGAAAACCTTAAGGATATTACACAAAGTGAAATGAGCCAGTCAGAAAAAGATAAATACTATAGGATCCCACTTATATGAGGTTAAAAGAAAAGGCAAATTCAGAGAAAGTAGAGTTGTGGTTGCCAGGAGCTGGGTATAAGAAGAAATGGGTGGCTCAGTGGGTTAAAGCCTCAGCCTTTGGCTGAGCCTTTGGCTCAGGTCATGATCTCAGGGTCCTGGGATCGAGCCCCCGCATCGGGCTCTGCTCAGCGGGGAGCCTGCTTCCCCCTCTCTCTGTCTCTTCCTGCCTCTACTTGTGGTCTCTGTCAAATAAATAAAATCTTTAAAAAAAAAAAAAAAAGAAGAAGAAGAAGAAATGGGGAATTAGGTTTAATGGGAATACAGTTTCTGTTTGGGATGATGAAAATTTTCTGTAAAAAGACAATGGTGATGGTTGCACAACACTGTGAATATATTTAATGCCACTGTGTTGTACACTTAAAATGATTAAAATAATAAATTTTGGGGGCACCTGGGTGGCTCAGTGGGTTAAAGCCTCTGCCTTCAGCTCAGGTCATGATCTCAGGTCATGGGATCAAGCCCCACATAGGGCTCTCTGCTCAGCAGGGAGCCTGCTTCTCCCCCTCTCTCTGCCTGCCTCTCTGCCTACTTGTGATCTTTGTCAAATAAATAAACAAAATCTTTTAATAAAAAAAAATAATAAATTTTGTGTTATGTATATTTTACAACAAAAGTTACAGTAAGCACACAGTAAAATTTTAATGTACATTCCCAATGAACCAGAAATTCATCTTCTATAATCTCTTAAGAAATACATGTGTTAGTCTATAGCATTTTAAGTTTTTTTTTTTTTAATTTTTAAAGATTTTATTTATCTGACAGAGAGGGAAAGCACAAGTAAAGTAGGCAGAGCAGCAGGCAGAGAGAGAGGGAGAAGCAGGCTCTCCGCTAAGCAGAGAGCCTAATGCGGGGCTCAATCCCACCGGAGCCAAAGGCAGCCACTTAACACTGAGACACCCAGGCACCCCAAATTTAATGTTTTAGGTAGCCTCCATGTTTATAGCCCTGAGATTAAGACCTGAGCTGAGATTAAGAGTCAGACACTTAACCAACTAAGCCACCCAGGCATTCTTTAAATTTTCTTATTTTGAAAAATTTAAAAAGTAAAATGTGACCTTTAACTTGCTTCTTACAAGTGGTGTTCAGAACTGACAGTGTTTTTTTTTTAATTACTGTCTTAGAACAACTGTACTGCTGACAAACAGAGCCATTCCACTACCAGATTATCAAATAATTTAAACTCCAAAAGTCTAAATGAGACTTGAACTAAGATCACAACAAATCTGAAGAGGTAAATTCCTAAAAGGCAGGGAAACAAAGATACTACACCAGAGATCAAAGCCACTAGTAACAAAATATCAGGTCCAAAACTATTTTGCAGAGCAGGACCTTTGCCCCCAAATCGGTAGTGAGACTTTCATAGCCTTTGGGTTTAAAAAACTGTCAGGAAACACACGGAAGCAAAGATAATTCCAAATGACTTGTGCTTTCCTCATTGTATCTTTATATTTTATCTGAATTTCCCATAATCATTTTTCATAATTCACTCTCAACTAGGTCCTCAAAGCTTCCCAAAATTTTACTATCTTTTGCAGATGGATGCTCTTTTCTATTTCTCACTAATATTTTCATGGAGTCCTAGCACTCTCTCTCCTTACTTGCATTCCACAAATGACCTTGTCCTACTGGACAAAGACTAAAAATAGAATATTAAAGATTAAAGAGAGCAGGATGCCTGGGTGGTGCAGTTGGTTAAGTGTCAGACTCCTGATACAGGCTCAGGTCATGCTCTCACAGGTTTGTGGGATTTAGCCCGGCGTCAAGTTCCACACTGAATGTGGAGCCTGCTTGAGATTTTTCTCTCTCTCTCCCTCTCCATCTACCCTTCCCCTCTTCGCTCTCAATTAAAAAAAAAAAAAAAAGGAAGAGAGAAATCCTCTCAGCAATCAACCATCAACTCTGGAACTACCAGTATCTGCATCCATTCTCTTCTTTCCTCTGGTTAAAAAAGAGAACTTAGGGGCACCTGGGTAGCTCAGTTAAGCAACTGCCTTCACCTCAGATCATGATCCTGGAGTCCCAGGATCAAGTCCCTCATCAGGCTCCCTGCTCGGTGGGGAGTCTGCTTCTCCCTCTGACCTCTCCCCTCTCATACTGTCTCTCTCTCACTCTCTCTCTCTCAAATAAACAAGTAAAATCTTAAAAAAAAAAAAAAAGAGAGAGAGAGAGAGTCAACTTACCTCTTTCCTGTCAAAGAACAAGAATGCCCATTTTGCTATCTTCTCCTAGACCTTTAACAATTACTGATTTCTCTCTAGCAACTTCAACTTCTGCTTCTCTAGTGAATCCTTTCCAGGAGCATTCAAACATATTCTTCTTAAAAAAAAAAAAAAAAGCATATTCTTCTTTATAAAAATAAAAAGACTTCCCTAACCCTGTATCTCTCTCCAGATACCACTCTCTTCTCTGCTCTCGTTCATGGTCAAGTTTCTCAAAAGGACTCTTGGTGATTCTCTACTTCCTCTCCAACAATTCGTATAAAAGTTACCTGAAGCAATACAGTCAACACTTGTGTAACCATGAACCACCTTATGAAATACAGCACTGCCAACATAGGGAAAGGCTACTGCGTACCCTCCCTGGACCACATCTTCTGTGCTCCTCCCACCTCGCTGGTGGTATTGGCTCTTCTGATTTTGGCAATAATCATTCTCATAAATCCCTTTATATTTTTATAATTTATGTATGCATCCTTAAACGTGACACTGAACTGTTCTGCTTATTTTACAAAAGGGTATATCCTAAAGACTGAGCCTTTTTAATTTCAGCATTACATTACCAGGTTCATCCATGTTGATACCTATTGCTATAGTTCATTTATTTTCGCTGCTGTGTATCCATACAACTTACTGAACCACTCTCCAGTTGATGGATATTTAGCTTAGTTTCCCCTTTTTCTGCCACTACAGTGCTGTAATGATCATTTTTTGTGCATTTTTCATTATGCCAATGAGTTAGAGTTTTTCTAGAGTAGACACCTACAAGTGGAATTACTAGGGTGCAGGATATGAGCATCTGCAATTATAACACATATAGACAAACTGCTTTCCAAAATGTATCCAATCACTATTCAACATTCTATTTTTCCAACTTTCCAACATTTGTTTTCAACTTCCCACACTCCACTTTGCCAAGATCACACACGTTGTTCTGAATCTCAAAGAAATCGTAACATTCAGTATTAATTAAAAACAAAAAAAAAAGGGGTGATAGTGGTCATTTATGGGGTTTTAGTCCGAAATGAAAATGCAGGAGACATTTAATTTGGTGGATTTGTGTTGATGCCATATTTCTCCTTGAGAAGCTTCAACTGGTCTTCCTTCTTTTTTGTGTCCATTGTCTGAACTGCCCTTGGCATTATAGTACAAATCCACCAAGTATCTGTTACAAACATTGAATTCTGAAAGGTGATCACACACATTCTTGGCATCAAAGAAATCTTTATAGGCTACATAAGCTGTTCCTCTAGTTTTGGGTGTGTTCCCCACTCAAATGTGATGAATAGGTCCATATTTCCCAAATATATCATACATTTCTTCAGCTATAATTTTGTATGGCAAATTCCTTATGTATAAAATCCAATTTACTTTGGGGCGCCTGGGTGGCTCAGTCGGTTAACAGTCTGCCTTTGGCTCAGGTCATGATCTCAAGGTCCTGGGATGCAGCCCCACACCGTGCTCCCTGCTCAGTGGGGAGTCTGCTTCTCACTCTGCTCCCTCCGCCATTCATGCTCCTTCTCTCACAAATAAATAAATAAAATCTTAAAAAAAAAATCCAATTTACTTCAAGTGGAAGTCAAATGTTCACCCTCTTGGTGGGCTGATGAGGTTAGTGCACCAAACACTGGAATTCCTCTGGATACCTCTGAAGCTCACTCAACTTGGACCATAACAAAGCATCAAAGGCAGGGTGTAAACACCCAGGCTCCCTCCTTCATATACTCTTGGCTTTTGTAACTCTAGCCCACCCAGTTATCCCATCACCTCTGTCTCCTCCCATTCTACCTACCAGACTTCTTAGAAGTTGGTACTTCTCTATGCTCAGCCATGGGTCTTATTCTGATTCAGTCCACATTCTTTCCCTACAATCTCGTGGCTTAAAATAATATCTATATACCTCTAATACAAATACCTAAATACGGACCATATCACACTTTCTCTTTTGAGATAGAGAATCTGTTTGCTCGTGTTCTTTGAGGGATCTCAATCTGAATAAATCCCAAATTGATTCCCTCATTTGTTTTCCCCTACCGACAACAACTCCTGGTAAAGTAATCCTCACCGTATAAGCCAACTGCTTTTGTTCAATCTTCCCTTTAACCTCTCTCCACATCCAATCCATAACCAGAGCCTCATCCCTCCCCAGAAAAAAAATACATATATGAATTTTTTTTAAGATTTTACTTATTTGCCAGAGAGAGAGAGAGAGAGCACAAGCAGGAGGAGTAGCAGGCAGAGGGGGAAACAGATGGACCACTGAGCAAGGAGCCCCATGTGGGACTTGATCCCAGGACCTGGGATCATGACCCGAGCTAAAGGCAGACGCTTAACCAAGTAAGCCACCCAGGAGTCCCCTCCCTAAATATATTTTTACTAAATATATATTTACTAAATATATGTTTATTACTTTCTCCACAGCCACTGTTCAAAACAAGTCATCACTTTACCTACAGCTTGAACAAAGGCTACAGCCTTCTAATTAGATTCTTGGTTCCCGTCCTCTCGCTAATTCGTATTTCATCTCATTAATCCATATTTCATACAGCAGCCAAAGTAATCTTTTTAAAACACAAACCAGATCTTGTGACCCAACCCCTGCTTAAAAACTTTTTAAATAAGCTTTCCATTTATCTTTGAATAAACTTCAAGTCCTTGATACGGTATGGCCTACAAAGCAACAATCTGACTTCCTACTTGATTTGACTCCCACCTATCTCATCATATTTATTTTACATCTTACTATCCTCCTTTCCTAGTTCCCACCAAGGGTCTTTATTTTTTCTTTATTTATTTTTTTTGGCTTCTTTGAACTTGTAGTGTTCGGCCTCAGGAAAATCATGTAGACAATTCCCTTTTCCTTCATAGTACTTCATCACAATTAACTACTATATTTCCTTTCCCACTAGATGAAAATCAGGGAATGTGTGTTTTGTGCAGCAATACATACCTAGAACATAACATAGTGGACAATCACTTCAGTAGGTAAACTAATGAACTTCACAGTCTGGTTAGAAAGGAAGAATTATCTCACTTACTACAAAATAATACCTAAAGATCATGACAATCTTTACCTAATACCACAAAATACCAGTATTTCAAAATTGGAATAACCAATACTCATATTACACTAAAATCAGACACCATCTGCAACAAATTTTAATTCAGCAGACATTTAACATATCTGCATTATTTTAGATCAACCAGAATTGAAACACATTTCTTTACTAATCTATCAAGCTATACAACCCGATTTTATAACTATAACTCAATTCAATTCCTCTTGAACCTTTTGCTGATACAGCAAAACTTTATTTCCTCACCTTAGGGACCAAACAGTACCATGATCAATGTTTACTATGTCTTTAAGCAGATACTCAATTGTTCAACAATTAATTTGAAACAGTATTTTTTAAACTAATTACTAACAAACATTCTTTTTGAAACACTAGACAGGGGCACCTCCCTGGCTCAGTTGGTAGCGACTATGACTCTTAATATCAGGGCTCTGGGTTTAAGCCCTATGCTGGGTGTGGTACCTACTTAAAATAAAAATATTAGACAATTTTAAGACTTAATTCAAGAAAATAAATGTTTATTACATACACAAATATGCTTACACTTAAGGGTAAACATAAGAATATGAGTATTCATATTACTTGTAAACAACTGCCTCCCTTTAGAAAATGTTTCTAAATAATACTACTAAATGCTCCTCCTTCCAGTAGTCCTGCACAGTTTTACATGCCATGTAGCTATTTCAAAATCAAAACCAAATCAAATATACTTCTTGGGGCGCCTGGGTGGCTCAGTGGGTTAAAGCCGCTGCCTTCGGCTCAGGTCATGATCCCGGCGTCCTGGGATCGAGCCCCGCATCGGGCTCTCTGCTCAGCAGGGAGTCTGCTTCCTCCCTTCTCTCTCTGCCTGCCTCTCTGCCTACTTGTGATCTGTCTGTCAAATAAATAAAATCTTTAAAAAAAAAAAAAAAGCTTTAAAATATACTTCTTGTTCTTTTACTAATATTTGAGATAAATGTAAATGAAATTTAACTAGTTTAAACTTATCTCAAAAATTGTTACCACAAATTCTAAAGGCATATGGATAAATAAATTGAGAAGTCTATTTTTATCTCGGAAGATAAATACATGGGTGGAGAGAATGGTTAAAATTGAGAGTTTACAGTTCTTTTTATAAAGAAGAAAACAATCTTTTGACTCAGTTTCTTACTTTAAAAGCAAGCAAATATCTAAAACCTACAAAGGTCTCTTATTGGAAACCTCTGTAACGTATGCATTGGTAATTTTATATCTTCATAAAACGGACCTACTTAAGACATTCTTCTGCTTAGAAGTCATCAATACTCCAACCTCTATGAAAAATATAAGTCCATTGTTCTCATTCCAGTATTTAAAACTATCCATAGTTCAATTCTCAGCCATTTCTACAAAACCTTCAGAGTTTACCTGAACCTGAAAATAACCTACACACATTCAGATCCAGATCTTTACTCAAACTAGTCCTTCTAATTAGAATGTCCTTCCTTCTCCCCATTTCTAAATACATACCGTTTAAAGTCTACCACGTATCCCACTTCCTTCAAGAAGCCCTCCAAGGGGCACCCACGTGACTCAGTGGGTTAAGCCTCTGCCTTCAGCTCAGGTCATGATCCCAGGATCCCAGGATTGAGCCCCGCATCAGGCTCTCTGCTCAGCAGGGAGCCTGCTCCCGCACCCCCCGCCCCCGCCCACCTTGGGCTGCTTGCGATCTTTGCCTGTCAAATAAATAAAGCCCTCCAAGATTCCTCTGTCACTAAAGTTATGTACTTCCCAAAGCATTTCTTTGTACCTCATTTGGCACTTAACACTTGCCTTACATTAGGATTATTTTTTGTTATTCTATCTGCCCTCCCTAGTCACCTCCTTATTATAAGCCTCCAGAGAGTAAGAACTATAGATATCACTAGACTTACCGTTTCCCCTCCAGTGCTTTACACAGTGGCAGGCATACAACAGATATTCAAAACATGATGAATTTTATAAAGATTACAACTGTGATCTTGCATTACTGCCCCAAAAGTCAAAGAGTCAGTGGGAATACTCACTAAACACTGGGTTTCAGAAGATAATGTTGCCCCTCGTTTTCTACCCACAGTCAGTCTCCCATTTCCTCCCTAAGACTTTGGTTATATCTGGTACCAAGGAAAGAGTAGGTCTTCTTTTTACCTCATTCAATATATTATCAACCCAATAAAAGGATTAATATTGATACTAAATGAATTCTGTTCCTTTTAAAGCAATTTTTCTACAGGAGTTATCTAAAAGGAAAACAACATATGTTCAAGAAAAAAAAAACACATGTACAGAAATGATCAATTTCTATTTTTACTTAAACCCTGTACGCTGAAATGTTCACCAAATCTAAGTGCTAGACTGTAAAACCTCAGAATCATACTTGGCAAACTGAGGTGTAAAAACTGAATGTTTCAGTCTACAACATCCAGAAAGAAATTATTGTTCAACAGAGCACTATGAGGCTGCTTAGATTTGTAGTACCTGAGGAAGCCAAAAGAAAATAATACAAGTCCAAACTGCAAAATAAAAGCATTTTTTCTACTTAAAAATGCAGATAGCACATTAAACAAAAGTTTAAAAACACTATACAGCAAAGGTTCCTTAGAGTTTACAATAAAAAGGAATTACCTCAATAATTTCATTATTATTCACACATCTGAAAGACAGGTGGTAACAAAGTCCTGGATTTCTTTCTTTTCTTTCTTTTTTTTTTTGTTTTAAGATTTTATTTATTTATTTGACAGAGAGAGAGCACAAGCAGGGGGAGTGACGGGTGAGGGACACGGAGAAGCAGGTTCCCCGAAGAGCAGGTAGCCTAATGTGGGGCTGAGCCGAAGGCAATCACTTAACCAACTGAGCCACCCAGGCGCCCCAGTACCTGGATTTCTTGAAATATATGTAGTTCCTCAGAATACTATAAAAAATGTTGAAGGCAGAATACTCAAGGCTTATGAATTTAAATCAGCCCCAGGCCCAACTACCCTATATCCTGTTAATAAGGTTCTACTAAAATGCACAGGAACATTGCTTTAAGAACTTTAAGGCCATTTAAGGGTTAATCATTTAAGTAAATGACTGTTCTTTAATCACTGGAATAGAAACTCATAAATTATGAGTTATTTATTATGGCACCAAGAATATTTACTTTGAAAGATCAAATTGTGAGTGATAAGAGTAAATCTACTTATTTATTAATTAATTAATTTATTTTTATTTGACAGAGATCACAAGCAGGCAGAGAGAGAGGAGGAATCAGGCTCCCTGCTGAGCAGAGAGCCCATTGTGGGGCTTGATCCCAGGATCCTAGGAGCATGACCTGAGCTGAAGGCAGAAGCTTTAACCCACTGAGCTACCCAGTCTCCCCTAAATCTAGTTTTTAATAAAGATTTATTTATTCAAGAGATAGGGAGAGACACATAGAATGCACACAGTGGGAGGGGCAGAAGGAGAGGGAGAGAGAGCTCACAACACTGAGATCACAACCTGAACAGTCAGATGCTTAGGGGTAGGGAAGGAAAAAAATGAAACAAGATGGGACTGGGAGGGAGATAAACCATAAGAAACTCTTAATTCCACAAACAAACTGAGGGTTGCTGGAAGGTTGGGGGGTAGGGATGGGGTGGCTGGGTTATGGACACTGGGAAGGGTATGTGCTATGGTAAGTGCTGTGAAATGTGTTAAGACTGATGATTCACAGACCTGTACCCCTGGGGCAAATAATACATTATATGATAGCAAAAATAATTTAAAAAAAAAACAGGAAAAAATTTTTAAAACAACAGTTGGATGCTTAACCAACTGTGCCGCCCAGGCACCCCTCAAAATATTTTCTAATTCAGACTTGTAACATATTTAAACAGAATTCAGAAGGAATTCTGAAAACTTTACAATCCTGATTTTAAAACCTATCTCTTCAGTATAGGCCTTATACTATATGTAAAAATACATGTTAACATTCTAGTTCATTCAACAATTATTTAACAATATATATACTGTGCCAGACACTGTGCTAATGTCAAGGATATAAAAAAAAAATTAAAGTAACCCTCATCTCCAAGATTTGGTTGCAGCTAGCCTGACTAGAGAAAAATGGCCAGAGGGAAGAAGAAAGGCAAGATATGATGAAGGGTATAGAAGGAGGGAGGTTGGTTCTAAGCAGAGAACAAGTGTACGGGCCAGAAGAGAGAGCACTGCACACACAGAGAAAAGAGGCAGATCAAGTGTAGTTGGAAAATAGAGTTGGGAGAGTACAAAATAAAAGATAAGACTGGAGAGACATATGGGATCAGAGTAGACCTGTGGGGTTTGTTTCTCAGATCTGAAAGTTATAAAGATACCTTTTCAAAGAAAATGAACTTTCCTAGATCTTGAATGAGGACTTTATTCTGTTAATAATAGTAAAATATAAAAGTAGGTATGAACTCATTATGTTTATAGCTCTTATGTAACTGTAAAACTGAAACTTTAAAAGTTAAATACACAATAAATTTAAAATAATGTTACTGTAACAGATTATGTTGTTTTGCAGAAACTAGACCAATGATACATTCAATCCTAGAAATATGCCGTCTCAAGTCTGGTTCTACATTATTAAACCACTTCTATAACATGACTTCAATAATACTAGTGCCGAAAATGCTTATAAATATGTTATACTAAATGGATTTAAGAACTGCAAATGTTTATTTCCTAGTTTAGGGAAATACAACCATATACTACCATACCAGCTTGCAGTCCATAAACATCAATTTTAAAGAAGCTTCACTTGTTAACTCTGGCAAACTTATCCTTTTGTAGTTTAGCACCTTATTAAAATCTACAGTAAGTGTGTGTCTAATATGATCACTGCTGAGGTTTGGAACAAAACACTGACACTGGAAACAGACTGTTTCAGATTGGTTAATTACATAGATGGGATCCAGCAGATACATTTCACACTGAAAACATGAGGCTAAGTACATGCCAGGGTTCTTTTGGGTTTGGCCTGCCTGTATTAACAACCTACTATGACATAATCCAGTTTCACTTACCATCTTTTCTTGTCTGAGCCACTGCAAAATCATCAGTACAATGCATTATAACTTGGCACAAACACAATCATAAACAAAATCTAAACACAGCAACAAACTCCTAAGGGAGTAGCTGGCTACAAAGCACTGCTTCAGAAGTTACATAAAACTCATTAATGTTGGAAGAATCCCTAGTTAGAAGAAGACTACAGAAAATCAAACACTACTAAGGAGTTTTAAGAAAACAAGTGACAAAATCAGATTCATATTTTAGAGGAAAAAACTACTATGATACAGGGTGGAGTAGATTATTTTACTAGAAGTAAGGAAGCAAACGAGAGGGCTGTTGGAATAATCAATCCTGGTGAGAAATGAAAGCCTGGATTAAGGTAGTAATACTAGGAATGCAGTTATTGTAGAGAAAGGGTTTAGATTCAAAGATGTTAAGGTAGTAGAATCTTGGAGCCAGCCAGATGTGAGAAGTAAAACAGAGGATTCAAGGACAATTTGCAGGTTTCCGGAAAAAGCAATGACAGTGCTATGTTCCCCAAGGCAGGAGAAGCAGTGGATTTGAGGGTTAGGGGATTGAGAAATAGTAGAACTAAAGTTAATTTGTACATGATGAACACATATAGAAACGACCTGATCAGCTTCTAGCCTTACCTCTTCCCCAGCTTTTCTGGAAATTCTTGCTTCCCATTTGCCCTACCTTCAGGGTACAGTTGAAGGATTTAATGAAGTCTGAATCCCTAACTAAAGCTAAGCCAATGCCCAGACCACACCTGCTTTATACATATAGATATATATATTTTTTAAAGATTTATTTATTTATTTGAGAGAGACAGAGTGCATGGGGTAGAGGGAAAGCGCATAGGGAGAGAGAGAGAGAGAATCCCACACAGACACCCCACTGAGTAAGGACCCTGATGTGGCCCGACCTCTAATCCTGAGATCACAACCTGAGCTGAAATCAACAGTTAGATGCTTAATATACTGGGCCACCAAGACACCCCTCTGTATATATTTAATTTATTTGTATCTCTTCAGACACACACACACACACACTCTCTCTCTCTCTCTCTACAATCAAAAAACCCTAACTACCACCATGGTAAACAAGGACTGTGTAACTCAATGTTCAATCCTAAAACAGTCCTCAAACCCATGTATCCACCACAGATCTGCTAAAACAGGAGTTGACAAACTTTTTTAAAGCGACACTATAAATATTTTAGGCTTTGTAGGCCCTACAGTCACCACACTCTGTCATGGTAGCAACAAAATGAGCTACAAACAATATAGAAACAAATGGGTACCTGTGTCCCAATAAAACTTTATTTATGGACACTGAAATCTTACTTTCCTGTAATTTTCACAGGCCACAAAATATTGAGATTTTTTCTCACCATTTAAAAATGTAAAAACCATTTTCACCTCACAGGCCATACAAAAGGGTGTACGGGGCCTACTAACCATAGTTTACTAATCCTTACACTAAGGTAACACAGAACTGCCTTCCCAAAAAACTCCTTCCAGATGTCCTCAGTGTTATAACTCAAGACAATACACAAGGAAAATAATCCTAGTTGACAGAACTGAAAATCTTCATTTGGCTTACCAAAGAACTCACTCCATTTGAAGGAAGTAGGTCAACAAATGAAGGCCCATGTAACAGGCTGCTTTTGCCATCATTTACCTTACACTGTACCTACCCAGCAAGATATGGTACAAGTTTTGGGAAAATGATACTTTCCTCTTCCCTCCCATCCCCTCTTAAGATTTTTACTTTTGTTGTTGTTGTTGCTGTTGTTGTTTCTTCCACAACTGTGTATCAGCTATGTCAGGGATGATTAAATTTAGTATTTAGCCCATAATTTTCAGCCACTGACAAGGCATATCTAGAACCAACTAATAAAGGACATCACCTTTCAAATCTGGACCCAGAGAACAATGATCTCTGGACGTGTCAGCCAAATAGAATTTGGGTTGTCTCCACTGAAAAATTAGGTGTATTTACTAGTATATAAAGATAGTTAAACTATGTTTTAAAAATACTTGGGGCACCTGGGTGGCTCAGTGGGTTAAAGCCTCTGCCTTAGGCTCGGGTCATGGTCTTGGCGTCCTGGGATTGAGCCCCGCATCGGGCTCCCTACTCAGCAGGGAGCCTGCTTCTCCCTCTCTCTTTCTGCCTGCCTCTCTGCCTGCCTGTGATCTCTGTCTGTCAAATACATAAATAAAACCTTTAAAAAAAAAATACTAAATAGGGGCGCCTGGGTGGCTCAGTGGGTTAAAGCCTCGGCCTTCGGCTCAGGTCATGATCCCAGGGTCCAAAGATCGAGCCCCACATCAGGCTCTCTGCTCCGCGGGGAGCCTGCTTCCCCCTCTCTCTCTGCCTGCCTCTCTGCCTACTTGTGATCTCTGTCTGTCAAATAAATAAATGAAATCTTTAAAAAAATTTAAAATTAAAAATAAGTAAAATAAAAAATAAAAATACTAAATATAAGAAAAAGTAGGACTGTGTGTGTACTAAATAGCCATGGAATAAATGAGGATGACAACTATGCTTTAGAGTGCTTTTTATTACACATCTCTGGAATGCTACCGTTAGAGCATGTTACTACCATGTAGCCCCCTAGCCAAAGTAATGCTCCAGAGGAGGACATATAACCAAATGAGTTCTTCTCCTGGAACTGGGATTGAGAGTCAATTATTCTCTGATAGCAGAAGATGTAAAATTTACAACTCAAAAAAGACATTAAGTGTCAAAGCTGGTCTGTAGCAAGGGAAAACTGAACACACAAAGAGCATCTAATGAACAATAAAGAGATATTCCTAACCACCTCTGCAGCCCCTGGATCCACCTGTTCCTGAGTTCTAGCTGTCCTCCTTTGCGTTGATTGCCTTTCTTAGAATTCATTGGATATCTGATTATGTTCTCAACAAATTCTTTTCTGTTTAACTTATATATGTCACTCTCCTAACTAAAACAAAGTCCCTACTAAGCAACCTAAAGGGAGGTATTCAGTTGAATGAAAGCATTCTGGTTCCCACAAAACACTTAAGAGATGGGGGACCTGGGGGCACCTGGGTGGCTCAGTGGGTTAAGCCTCTGCCTTCGGCTCAGGTCATGATCCCAGGGTCCTGGGATCGAGCCCCGCATCGGGTTCTCTGCTCAGTGGGGAGCCTGCTTCCTCCCTCTTTCTCTGCCTGCCTCTCTGCCTATTTGTGATCTCTCTCTGTCAAATAAATAAAATCTTTAAAAAAAAGAGATGGGGCACCTGGGTGGCTCAGTGGGTAAAGCCTCTGCCTTCGGCTCAGGTCATGCTCAGCGGGGAGCCTGCTTCCCCCTCTCTTTCTCTACCTGCCTCTCTGCCTACTTGTGATCTCTGTCAAATAAATAAATAAAATCTTTAAAAAGACAACAACACTCAGAGATGGTACCTGAAGCAATACAAATGGATGAGATCATCCGCAAGAGTGAAAACAAGAATGCCAAGGCTAAAAGCCAGATCTATCAAGGGATTAGCAGAATCAACAGTCTGTAAAAAAGCAACTGGTAGGCAGAAAGAAAAGGGACAGAGTCATAAAAGTCAAGGAAGAAAACGGTATCAAGGAGAAAATGGTTAACAAAAGCAAGTAGAGGGCACCTGGGTGGCTCAGTCAGTTAAGCTTCTACCTTTAGCTCAGGTCATGATCCTGGGATTCTGGGGGATCAGGACCCATGTCGTCATCGTCCGGCTCCCTGCTCAGTGGGGGTCTGCTTCTCTCTCTGCCCCCTCTGCCCCTCCCCCCACTTGTGCTCTCTCCTCTCTTTCTCTCTCTCTCTCAAATAATAAAATCTTTACAACAAAACAAAAGCAAGTAGAGAAGAGGTAAAGGAGTAGGTGATGATTATAAAATTTGGAAACACAGAAGTCACAGGTGGCCTTAATAAGCAACTTCACTGGCAGGATGAGAAGCCAGGGTGAAGGCTTAAGAGTATAGAGGAAGTACACAACACTACCCATGAAGTATTCTTGCCATTAAAAAAAAATTCAAGCCTGGCTGGTTCAGTTAGTAGTGCATGTGACTCTTGATAACAGGGTCGTGAAGTTGAGTCCCAGGTTGGGCACAGAGTTTACTTAAAAATAAAAATCCAGGGGCGCCTGGGTGGCTCTGTGGGTTAAGCCTCTGCCTTCGGCTCAGGTCATGATCTCAGGGTCCTGGGATCGAGCCCTGCATTGGGCTCTGCTCAGCACAGAGGCTGCTTCCCCCTCTCTCTTTGCCTGCCTCTCTACCTACTTGTGACCTCTGTCAAATAAATAAATATCTTTAAAAAAATAAAAATTAAAATAAATAAATAAATAAAAATGCAAGCCTCAATCGGATCAAGCTTCTGTATGTAACTACTAATATATAGGAAAAAAGGGACTGAGGAACATATTACATGAAACTACAGGGATGCAATCAGCACAATCTGGACTGTGAGAATTCTCATAGGGCAAAGATGTGGCTTCTTAAACAAATTGTATAGAAACAAGAATAAGAACAAAAAGATATAATCGCATTTGGATCCTAATTCACACAAACTTTTAAAACAAAAACTGTAATCAGGGAAATCTGCACACTGACTAGATACATGATGAGACTAAGGAATTAGTGTAAATCTCTTCAGTGAAAGGTGGGATTATTATTTTAATCCTTATTCTTTAGAACTACATTTTGAAGTAGTATTAAAAAGTCTAAGATGTTTTCCCTGAGACACTGTGCTGACTGTCACCCAGCAGGCTATATAATCCCATAGTTAACAAAACAAGCAAGAGAGATGACAAAAGTGATGCAGAGATTCAAAGAGGGTAGGTGCCAAATGGAGTAGCAAGAGGAGTCAAGCAAAACTTTAGGAAGGCAACAGTACCTGCACTAGGCCTTAAAAAACAGTGAAATTTTAACAGGTAGGTAACAAGAAAGGAAAAGTGATATTCCAGATTGAAGAAATGAAAGCAACTGCAAAGAGGTGGGAAGGCCTGTCAATACAGAGCACTCACCACTCCATAAAACTGGTGCTACCATAAAATGACAAGAAATGGAAAAGTCAAAGTGAAAAATCATAACCCACTGGGCATCTCTAACTTAAGAAAATGATGACAGCCATTCAGCCCTTAAGTAGCCACAAGGAACACAGTCCCAGGATAGATCATGACAGTAACTGGTAGCGAAACCATAGTGGCTTTCCAGGGCACTCTATTCATGTCAATCACTGATTTCTCCTGCCACATACACATAACTTTGGAAAAACAATGCACAATTTCTTTTTTTTTTTTTTTTAAGATTTTATTTATTTATTTGACAGAGAGAGACATTGAGAGGGGAGATCAGGCAGGAGAAATGGGAGGGGGAGAAGCAGGCTTCCCTCAGAGCAGGAAGTTGGAAGCAGGGCTTGATTCCAGGACACTGGGATCATGACTGGAGCCAAAGGCAGACACTTAACGACTGAGCCACCCAGGCGCCCTGCATAAGGTTCTTTAACCCATCCTAAGAAATAATTGAAAAAATTAGTTTAAAATGATACCCAATAATAAGCTTTGTCTACTGGCCTAAAAGCCATCACCATGGTCTATTTGGCACTCCAACACAGATAAAGTTACATGAAATGCCTTCCCTCAGAACATTCCTCAGGTTACAGATTTTTAAATAAAGTATAACTGATGAAGCAGGTAGATTTCATTTTTTTTAAAATTTTTTGATTGTATCAACTAGTTCTTTTTCTTTTTTTAATTCTACTGCAGTTAATATACAATGTTATATTAGTTTCAGGTATACAGTAAGTGATCAAACAGTTCTATATATCACTCAGGTGTTCATCAAGACAAGTGCACATCTCTTGCAGAGTGCACTGTGCAAGTGCACTATATGTTAACTATACTGGAATTAAAATAAAAATGTTTTACAAAAATAAGCGCATTCCTAATCCCCTTCACCTATTTTACCCATTCCTGAAACCCACCTCTGGTAATCATCTATTTATTCTCCAGAGTTAAAAGTCTGTATTTTGGTTTGGTTTTTTTTTCCCTTTCCTTTTGTACATTTGTTTTGTTTCGTTTCTTAATTTCCACACGAGTGAAATCAGATGGTGTTTGTCTTTTTCTGACTTATTTCGCTTAGCATTATCCTCTCTAGCTCCATCCATGTTGCAAATGACAAGATTTTATTCCTTTTTATGACCAAGTAATACTCGTGTGTGTGTGTGTGTGTGTGTGTGTGTGTGTGTGAATATCAATGGATACTTGGGCTGCTTCCATAGTTTGGCTATTGCAAATAATGCTGCAATAAACAAAGGGGTATATGTATCTCTTTGAATCAGTGTTTTCATATTCTTTGGGTAAATACCTAGTAGTGTGATTACCGGATTGTAGGATAGTTCTACTTTTAACTGGCTGTACCAGTTGGCATTCCCACCAACAGCACACAAGGGTTCATCCTTCTCCACATCCTCACCAACACTTGACTTTTGAATTTCAGCCACATGAAGAAGATAGACTTTAAGTAAATCTTTTTCCTTCAAAACCAGAATTAATGGGGCGCCTGGTTAAGTCTCTGCCTTCAGCTCAGGTCATGATCTCAGGGTCCTGGGATCCAGCCCCACATTAGGCTCCCTGCTCCGTGGGGAGCCTGAGTCCCCCTCTCTCTCTGCCTGCCTGTCTACTTGTGATCTCTCTCTCTGTCAAATAAATAAATAAAATCTATAAAAGAAAACAATAAATAGTCTCAATGTTAAAATGCTTCTGGAATATTTTGGAAATGAATTCAGTGGTTCTAATATTTTCTGTATGCCAATACGATTAAAATTCTTCAGATCTGATGCCAGTGAAAACGAACATCAAGACAAACAGGAATGCAGATGATCAGCCAAAACTCAGTAACTGTCATGTTTATTACATCCTCCTCATGTACTAGAGTATCACTTCAAACAACCAAGATGAATATAAAAACTTACTACAAGTAGAGGTGCTTTTCTTAAAGCAAAGGAAAAAGCAGCAAAGTGAGGTTGGCCTTTAAGCAGTCTTTAATCACTGACTACACCTTATTTCACAATAATGGAGACTGGCACACACCCTCCCAGAAATCAAGCATAATCATTTCAACTTATCAGAGGAAATGAAAAAGAAAATGAGTAAATATAATGAGGACTGGGAGTTCAAAAGCTGGGAAACCTGTATATTATATAGGAAAGTTAAAAAAAAAATTTTTTTAGTATATTTGACACAAGGAAAGTTTTAATAGTAAGCTACCCAGAGCATAGAGCTAAAATAAAAAATAAAACTTCAACTTTTATAACACACATGGCACTTCTGGATCATTATTCAGGTGTGTCTTCAATACCTATAAGAACACCTCTTTGATTTTATGTAAAATACTTTGAAGAGAAGGCCTTATACATTTTGGACTCCATTCCAAACCAGTAGATGGCCACAAAAGAAGAAATACCTGTTTTCTTTGTTCCTCTCAGGTACACATAAAGCCATGACATTTACCTCAACTCTTCAAAAAGGTAAGATAAAGAACTTTTAGAAGGCTTCATCTTCTGTCATCTTCTGCAGCTGACAGTCACATTTTCCCCTTCAAATACTGATCACTTATTCATACAGTTTTCTTTAGATTACACTTTTGTGAAATCTTAGGTTGGGTATCATATTCAAATTCAATCTAATAGTTGTGTAAAATACTGGGGAGGACAGGAGAAATATAAATATAGTTCTTGTTCTAAGCACACTACAAAAGACCTATAAGAAAATTACAATACAAAAGGAGAACATAGGGAACCTGGGTGGCTCAGTGGGTTAAAGCCTCTGTTTTCGGCTCAGGTCATGATCCTAGGGTCCTGGGATCGAGTCCTGCACCCCGCTCTCTGCTCAACAGGGAGCCTGCTTCCTCCTCTCCCTCTGCCTGCCTCTCTGCCTACTTGTGATCTCTGTCAAATAAATAAATAAAATCTTTAAAAAAAAAAACAAACAAAAGGAGAACATACCAACTGTTATAAAAGCCATACAATAACTCAAGAACACAGATAATCTATGTCATCTGACAAGCAAAAAGTGAATCAAATGAAAATATTCTATCTTTAGTAATTCTTAATAACAGAGTTTCACCAAAGCACTGTACAATCATCTTTACACCCCAAAACTGTCGAGCACTTTCCAATTAACACAGTTAAGCTCTTTTTTTTTTTTAGCCAGGCAGTAAAGGTTGGGTCATTCACAGACCTGCTATCTTGTCCCCACTTGACTCAAAATTTGACTTAAAGTAGAATTTGCCTACAGTTCCTGCATAGCTAACAAAAAAGCCAAAGTTATCAGCATGCAAGCCACCACAAACTGAATGAAACTGCTGATATTAAAAAATACATATGTATATATATTGCGTCCAAGTAAAGTGACTCTAAAAGACAAGTAAAAATAACTTCTTGAGGTTTTTTTTTTTTAATATTTAGAGAATTAAGGATGCAGTGATGAATAAGGAAAATAAACCTGAGAAATTTAGAGAAGCCAGCTTTGTTAAAAACCAAGTGGCCACTTGCCAACACTTTTTTATGCACATAGGACCAAAGATGATTCCAAGCAGATTCGCAGGCCACAAAGGCTCTTTATCAAATGCCAAATTAAGAAAATTCTCATAAATATTTCAATTTTGATAAGTCAAAGTACAGTTAAATAAAAAAGCACTTTACAAAGCTTTGCAGAATCAATATGGAAACAAAGCTCTGAGCTTTTAACACCTGAGTCCTAAAAATCAACACGTATTTTAGACGTCACATTTACAAACATCTTATTCACAGACACTTGGAGCTTAGATGCCGTCAACACAAATACCGGTCACTGGAAAAGGGGCTGGCCTTAGGTTAAAATTTCCATAAGGCCATCAGGAAACAGATCGTACAATTCTGAATTGCAACTGACTGCGAGAACCCTAAATCGAACTCTTCGTCTCACTTGAACTCCATACACGAGCATTTCAGATTTGTACTTTCAACTTCCTATAAATGATATCCATTGTGAGAGAAAAAGCAATAAAGATACTCCTCAAAGTCCTATACCCCATGATCCATCCTCAAAGAGTGGAAGGAACAGCAAAGTGGAAGGAACAAAGCACTGACGTCAATTACGAGATTAACCCCGGGCACAGGCAGCTGGAGGAAAGGCCTAAACATCAATATCCAAATACAGGCTATCGGGATAACTAGCTAACAGACAGACTGCGAAGTTATGGGGGGTATTCAAGTATTACACCCCCCACATTCCCATTTCTAGTCAATGCCCTTCCCTAGGCGAAGGTGGAAAATTTTTTCCTTTTTTTTTTTTTTTTTGCAGAGAAGGTGGGGGTGGGGGGAGACGTGCGCAGGATCGCGAGAAGGAAAGCGAGAACTAGTTGGGTAATGATAGCTAGAATCTGGGCCTATTTTCTCTTTAACTAGAAATAACTTCCCATTGAAGAGGGTATTAAAAAGTAACAAATCAGTCGCTGGAATTTCTGAGGGAAGGAATGGATTCAGAAACGAAAGCGTAGAGGAGAAACGGCGAAAAGATGGATTTCTGGGAATTTCTGTTAGGATGGGTTAGCCTTGTATTTTTTTTTGTCCGAGGGCGGGGGTGGGGGGGCGGTGAAACGGGAAAAAGAGAGGCGAAGCCGGGTCGAGCTGCCCGGGCCTGGAAGATCTCCCCGAGCCCCCAGGCGGACCCGGTTCTCCGTCTCCCCACCCCCACCCGGCGGCCAAACCAGGCCCGGCCCTCAGTCAGTTCCGTCGGCCCCTCTCACCTCCAATCCCTGCTCCGCTAGGCCCGAACCATCTCCTAGCTGCGGCAGCGGCGGCACCCGGCCTGCACCTTCACCGGACGCGCATTCGAGCCCGCCCGGGGGGCGGCGACAGGATGCCAAGGGCGAGGGGCTTCGGGCGGCAGCAAAGGTTCGGGAGGTCTGGAAAGGAGCAGGCGGGGGCGGCGGCGACGCGCCTCACACGGAACAGGCGGAGGTCCCGCCCCGCTCCATGACGGTCGGGCCCAGCCCGGGACGGCCGACTGAGGCGGCAGGGGCGGGTCGACGAGGACCTGGCACCGGGATCCCCGCCCCGTCCGCTGGAGGCGGCGGCGGCGAAGGCGACTCGGCTCCCGCAGCCAGGACTGTGACTGACGCAGCGGCCGTGCCACCCATGTGACCAGGGCCGGGCGGGGGCGAGGCGTCACGTGGCGACGCCGCGCCCCTCCCCGCCAGAAAAGCTGGGGGCTGCGGGGCCGCGGGACCTGCAGTGACGGGAGGCGACACGGGGCGGTGACTTGCGCGGCTGTCGGGTCGGACGACCCAGGACAGGCAGAAGCACCGGCCCGGGTGGCCTAGGCCCGAGTTTCTGGGCCCCGTGGCCGCGCGGCGCAGGGCGGTCGGGCAGGACCCGGCCTGCAGATCACACCCTCCTGTGCACGTAGCCGCTACCGAGGTTCCGAAGGGCGGGGACGGGCCTAGCCGGATCTACCGGTTCTGGGGCTCAGGTGACGGGGCTCAGGCTGTCCGCCCCTGGCCAGGGTCTGACCGAACCCTGAGCCCCCTAGACCGGCTTCCCGGTGCTGACGTCGATGCCCCGAGTCCAGCAGCCCTCAACAGGTCGGCAGAGAAAGGAAGTCTCCGAGGACTCACGCGGGAGGATGCTAGGAACCTCCCTTGAACTTCTCCCGTGAAGCCTCACCAGCCCTTTTTTGTTCTGCCACTAATACTGTTTTCTGCCACTAATACTGTTCTTCAGAATATAATTTTCAACACTTTCCTTCATCTCTTAACATCCTGCCAGTCTGAGCAAGCTGTAATTTAATTGAGAGTAAAATAATGGTTACAGACCAGACAGGATTTTCGAAGGGTCTTACAGAATCCAGTTTGGTAACTGTTCAGAGAAACAACCTCTGGCTCATCATTTGAAAAACACTTTATAATCTCCTGCCTCTTACCTGTTTTTTTTTCCCCCTCTGTGAAGAAGCCTCAGGAAGCTGTGTTGTTTTGTTTACTTTCTACTAACTTTAAGAAAAGCGTTTTAAAGATTGCTTTTGATAAGGTTCGAGGTTTTTGAGGAAGGAATGTGCGTATGAAAATGTTTTTATCAGCCCTAAAAAATGGTAATTCACCAGCATCCATAGAAGTATAATTTTTTAAAAAATTTTGAACTGACCACCTATTATTTTTTAAGCTTCACTGTATATATCTGTATAGATTTTATCTATATGTCTATAAAATGAGCAAGTGTATTAATTCAAAATCAAAAAAGGACTATGATGAAATAGAATGAAAAATAATTCCCGCTCCCATCCTTGCCCTTCAACTACCATAGTCCTGGAGGCAATCATTTAGCATTTCCTAATGTATCCCTCCCAAGAGATGTTATAAATAAACATGATAATAGTTATACTTCTTTTTACAGGAAAGATAATGTACTATATATACTGTTAAGTTCCTTCCTTTTTTCTCTTAAAATAGCCTGGATATTCTTCCCTATTGATGTGGGGCCACAAGCAAATGGTCCAGAATTCTTGAGACATTTTTGGTGCAAAAAGGTGCTTACATTATAGCATGAGAACAGGAGCTGTGGGCAGAAGGAGCTGCACTTTTGTTGAATGAAGCCAGTGGTGATCTGCTTAGAGCTCAAGGGGGAGGGGATGTGCAGCAAGTATTAGATCATAAATGTCTTCCTCAAAATTCTACTGGTAAAACTAGTTTTGGAAGATTTCTCTGGTGCTTATGGTTCAGCCTGATATTAACTATCAGTGAACTTTACAGGCAGTCATGAGACCCTTTAAGAATGTAGCAATCAGCCCATGTTTGATCCTTATCTAAACTGTGGAGGCTATAGGTCACCTTTCTGGGCTAAAGGTGAACATTTTTCTGCATCTATACATCATCACATATCACTGCATAAAGAACTGCTTCATTCATTCATAAAGAACTGCCATTATATGGCAGTATAATTTTCCATTGTATGCAAATATCATATTTAATCAATCCCCTGTGGGTGGACATTTAGATTGTTGCCAAGCCAATATTATCACAAACTAAGCAGCAACTGATAACTAATTACACCACACAAAGGGCAACTATACCAATAAATCCTTAGACTGGAACCTTTAGATCAAAAGGTATTTTTAATTTTGGTAGATATTGCAAAATTATTCTCCATAGAAGTTGTGCCAATTTTATTTGCTTTCTTTCAAATTTTGCCTGGGAAGATTTACAAGGCTATATTGGGAGGGAGTAGGGATGATAAGAGGTAAGAGAAAGATTATTTATCACTTTATACCATAATTAAGTATTAAGATGCAAATTGATATCAAACAAACTTTACAAGAAGGTTCCTTTACTTATTTTGGAATAAATTGGCTAACCAAATGATGAGATGCTTTTTGTCCTATAAAGGATCATGATAACCTTTCACTATAAAGTGAGCAACTTACTTAAAAAACAGAAAAGAGGGATTGAGAGTAGAAAATGAAGACTTTTCGGTGCCTGGGTGGCTCAGTCAGTTAAGTGTCTGCCTTAGGCTCAGGTCATGATCCTAGCGTCCTGGGATGGAGTCCCATGTCTGGCTCCCTGCTCAGTGGGGAGTCTGCTTCTCCTTCTGCCCCTCCCCCCACTAGTTCTCTCGATCTCTCTCTCAAATACATAAATAAAATCTTTTTTAAAAACTGGAGGCTTAAAAAAAAATGGAGGCTTTTCTTTGGCATTATTCTGCAAATAAGAATTTCTTCCCTATCAGCAATGAAAGAAAAATTCCTAGAATTGTTTCTCAATACATAACATTTTATTTTTTTAAAAAATTTTATTTATTTATTTGACAGACAGAGATCACAAGTAGGCAGAGAGGCAGGCAGAGAGAGAGAGGGAAGCAGGCTCCCCGCTGAGCAGAGCGCCTGATGCGGGGCTCGATCCCAGGACCCTGAAATCATGACCTGAGCCGAAGGCAGAGGCTTTAACCCACTGAGCCACCCAGGCGCCCCAATACATAACATTTTAAAACTCTTATCATTTTATTTGATCAGATGCATCCATTTTTTAAAAGATTTTATTTATTTATTTGACAGACAGACCACAAGTAGGCAGAGAGGCGGGCAGAGAGAGGAAGGGAAGCAGGCTCCCTGCCGAGCAGAGAGCCCTATGTGGGGCTCTATCCCAGGACCCTGGGATCATGACCTGAGCCAAAGGCAGAGGCTTTAACGCACTGAGCCACCCAGGCACCCCCAGATGCATCCATTTTAACAGTGAATTTTCTCTATTTTTATGTCCCAGAATGTAAGTCAACTTCACAGAATGGAGAAATAGTAGAAAATACCTACCAGAGCTGTAAGAGGAAAAAAACCTCAAAGAAATAGATGATTGCTTTATTTACATATAAGATTTTAACAAAGTATTCAATATGTATTGTTCTGTAGCAGTTCTGAGTAGAGTTCTGGTTTTTAAGATTTTTATTTTTTAAAAACTTTCAGAGGGGTGGGCAGAGGAAGAGGGAAGGGGGAGGGGCAAAGGGAGAAAGAAGGGGGAGAGGCAGAGAGAAAGGAAGAGAGAATCTTAAGCAGGCTCCAACCCCAGCGCAGAGCCCAACTCGGGGCTCCATCTCACGACCCTGAGATCATGACCTGAGCTAAAATCAAGAGTCAGACAATCAACTGAGCTGCCCAGGCACCCGGAGTTCTGTTTTTTTTAAGTCTTTTTTTTAGATATAATTCACATACAATAAAATGGATCCTTCTTAATGAGTTCTGACAAATGTGAACAGTTGTGTAACTACCACCATAATCAGGACATACATTTCCGTTACAAGCAAAACATTCCCTCGTTCTCCTTTGTAGTGAACACCTCACCTCAACCCCAGTTGCTGGCAACTACTGATATGCTTTCTTCCCCTATTCTTTTACCATTTCCAGACTATAACATAAATGGAATCATACAATTTGTAGCCTTTTAAATCTCTCTTATTTCACTTAGAATAATGACTTTGAGATTCATCCACTGTCATTGCATGTATTGGTAATTTATTCCCTTTTATTGCTGAGCGGCAATCTATTATATGGCTCTAACACAGCTTGTTCATCCCTTCATTAGTTGAAAGACATTTAAGTTTCCAGTTTTTAATGATTATGAATAAAGCTGAGATAAATATCTATGTGCAAAGTTTCATTCAGGCTTTAAATTTATGGTTTTATAAAATTAATTTTTTTTTAGAAAAAATATTTCATTTTTAAGTAATCTCCACACCCAATGTGGGGCTTGAACTCACAACCCCAAGATCAAGAGTTGTATGCTCTACTGAGCCAGCCAGGTGTCCCTAAAATTATTTTCTAAGAGTCACATCTAGGTTTAGGAAATACCATGTCACAACTTCATCGACATAAATATCATTTCATATTATTTTAGAAGCTTAAAGTTTATTCATTATCAGACATTTATTAAACATCTGTATATAGCAGGTACCATTCTAGGCACATGGATAAAACCATTGTCAAATTCTCCTCCCAAAAAATACCACCCAAACAATATGGTGATAAGGCAAAATTGAGTTTATTGTTTACTGGTAAGAGGGATCAGTATTTTGACAGTCTCAGTAACATTTCCAAGAGGGAAGGTTTTGGGGTCTGGTTTAAGGGGGCTCTTCAATCAGGAGGTTTGATTAGGATTTGGTGACAATCATGACATAATAGGTTAGGATTAGTAGACACAGCAAAGTAAGGGGGTTTTAAGAGTCTTGGAGAGTGTATTAGTTATTATTGCTACTCTAACAAACTACTACAAAGTTAGGGGCTTAAAATTGCACAAATTTATCATCTTATAATTTTGTAAGTCCGAAGTCTGACACTGATCTTGCTGGGTTAAGACCAGATTGTTGGCAGACTGAATCCTTCCGGACACTCTAGGAGACAATCCCTTTCTTTGCCTTTTCCAGCTTGGAGAGGCTATCCACATCCTTTGGCTTATAGCCCCTTTCATCTTTGGAGTCAGCAATTGCTGGGTGAGTACTTTCCTAAATCACAGCACTCTGACTTTCTCTTCTGCCCCCTCTTCTACTTTTGAGAAACCCTGTGATTACTGTGGGCCAACTCAGATAATCCAGAAAGATCTATTTTAAGGTCGACTGAATTAACAACTTAATTCTACCTGCCACCCTATATCCCTTTGTCCTGTAACACAGCATATTCGAAGCTTCGAGGATTAGTACATGGACAACTTTGCGGGGCTGCTATTTTGTTTACCACAGTGTACACAGTCATTTAAAGTCATCTACTGAAAAAATAGAAAAGATTCAGCACTAAGAGAAAAAAAAAGTTAAAAAATAAAGTTATCTACTGAAAAGTTGAGCAGTCTGATGTTCATTTATTTGACAGAGAGAGAGAGATCACAAGTAGGCAGAGAGCAGGCAGAGAGAGAGGGGGAAGCAGGTTCCCCACTGAGCAGAGAGCCTGATGTGGGGCTCGATCCCAGGACCCTGAGATCATGACCTGAGCTGAAAGCAGAGGCTTAACCCACTGAGCCACCCAGGTGCCCCCAATCTGATGTTCATTTAAATGGGATTTTGAGGGGTGCCTGGCTGGCTCAGTGGGTTAAAGCCTCTGCCTTCGGCTCAGGTCATGATCCCAGCATCCTGGGATCAAGCCCTGCATCAGGCTCCAGGGAACCTGCTTCCCCCCGCCTTCTCTGCCTGCCTCTCTGCCTACTTGTGATCTCTGTCTGTCAAATAAATAAGTAAAATATATAAATATATATTTATAATATATGAATAAAATAAAATTTTAAATATATAAATAAATACATAAGTAAAGTTTTTTTTTTTAAAGATTTATTTATTTATTTGAGGGAGAGAGTGGGTGTGCATGCTCGTGTGAGTGGGGGAAGGGCCGAGGGAGAGAATCTTCAAGCAGACTCTCCACTGAGTGTAGAGCCCCATCTCTGAACCCATGAGGTCATGACTTGAGCTGAAACCAAGAGTCAATAGCTCAACTGACTGAGCCATCGAGGCCCCCCAATGCTAAATACTTTCAATGTGTTATTTCATCTTCCCAACCTTTTCATCTCTGTCTTGTCCACTACCACCATGACACTGAAACCACTCACCAAGAACGCCAACAATGACCACATTGCCAAATTCAAAAGTTGAATCTTTGTCTTTACTTTAGTGACATTTAATACAGCTGACCATTTTCCCTGGTTTGAAACACTTCTGTATTTTTTAGAGATGCCCCACTCTTGAATTTCTCTCTCAACCCCCTGGCTGCTACTTTTCAGGCTCATTTGCAGGAGATCCTTTACCTTTTTCTGACTTCTGAATACAAGTGTCCTAAGACTTGGTTTTGAGCTCTTTCACTGGAGAGATCCAGAGATGGCCAACATTTTCTATAAAGGCAAGATAGTAAATAGCTTAAGCTTTGCAGGCCAAGCAGCAAAATCAAGGATTTTAGGTAGGTATATAACAATAGATTTAATTTTTCCATTAAATTTTTAAAGTTTTTTTTTTGGTAAAGATTTTATTTATTTATTTGACAGAGAGAGAGAAAGAGAGATCACAAGTAGGCAGAGAGGCAGGGGGAAGCAGGCTCCCCACAAAGCAGAAAGCCCGATGCGGGGCTCGATCCCAGGACCCCGAGATCATGACCTGAGCTGAAGGCAGAGCCTTAACCAACTGAGCCACCCAGGCGCCCCTATTAATTTTTTTTTTAAGATTTTATTTATTTATTTGACAGACTAGTAGGCAGAGAGGCAGGCAGAGACAGAGAGAGGAGGAAGCCTCCCCACTGAGCAGAGAGCCTGATGCGGGGCTCGATCTCAGTACCCTAGGATCATGACCTGAGCCAAAGGCAGAGGCTTTAACTCACTGAGCCACCCAGGCGCCCCCCTATTAATTTTTTTGATAAAATTCAAACTATAGTGATTGAGTAAGCTTTGTAATTCAAGTCTACTAATGAGGATAGTAATTTTTCTTTTTTTGCAGGGAGTGAAGATAACATTTCACTTGATTGGGATTCAGAATTAATGTTTCCTGTCACCAGAAGTGCATTCAGGGTGCCTGGCTGGTTCAGGTGGTAGAGCATAGGAATTTTTTTTTTTTAAGATTTTATTTATTTATTTGACAGACAGAGATTACAAGTAGGCAGAGAGGCAGGCAGAGAGAGAGGAGGAAGCAGGCTCCCTGCCGAGCAGAGAGCCCGATGCGGGGCTCAATCCCAGGACCCTGGGATCATGACCCGAGCTGAAGGCAGAGGCTTTAACCCACTGAGCCACCCAGGTGCCCCGAGCATAGGAATCTTGATCTTGGGGTCTTTGGGGTCTTGAGTTCAAACCCCATGTTTGGTGTTTAGAGCTTACGTTTTTTAAAAAAGTGCTTTCAAATACTGATCTGTTAATCCTGATCTGTAATGAAATTCTATTTCACTTTTGAAAACATCTTTTCACACAGATGGGTACTGCCAAATACTAATATCGATCTGTTGGCATGTGATATTTATTAAGAATAGGCATGTCTTGGGGTGCCTGGGTGGCTCAGTCTGTTAAGCAATTGCCTTCAGTGCGGGTCCTGATCCCAGAGTGCATGCTCACTCTCTCTTTCTAATAAATAAAATCTTAAAAAAAAAAAGGAATATTCATTTCTTGGGAAAAAATGTATAGAATTTCACTGTTCTTTTCTTGATGTATTCCTTAGCACAAAGCATTACCTTGAAGGGCAATCACCTCTAATTGAAGATTGAATGGGAGATCCTCAATTGTATAGATAGGTGGATTTTGAAATATGAAAATTTCCTTTACATCTGAAGTGAAGTTCAGAAAACAGTGTAGGCACTGAACTCAGAAAAGATATATGCAGCAAATATGTGTGATAATGCACATTTTACTTCTTGCTGTAACTTTTGACAGCACAGGAAGTGTGTGAAGCAATTTACATCGCTTGTCTTCAAAAAAAGTTATTGTTGCTGAAATAACTTCACTGCGGTAAAAGTTTTCATGTATGAACAGTTTGCCTTGTAATTACAAGTTGAACTCATTAAGACGCAACACTGAGTCTTCAGTAAAAGCTAATTTCCAAATTATTTCGTGTTCAACAGTAGATCAGGGCAATTCTCATTCATAAAAACTTCTGTCTCATGTTATTCACGATCGCCAAAAGGTGGAAGCAACCCAAGTGTCCATCGATGAATGAACGGATAAGTAAAATGTGGTATACTCATACAAGAGCTTATTACTCAACCTGAAAAGGAGGAAAACTCTGACACATGCTGTAACATGGATGAAACTTGAGGATGTTATGCTCAGTGAAATAAGTCAGTCACAGAACAGACAAATACTGTAATATTCCAGGTCTATGAGTACCAAGACTAGTCAAATTCATAAAGACAGAAGGTAGAATGGTGGTTGCCAGGATATCGGGGAGGGGGAGAATGGGAACTTTGTTTAATGAGTATAGAGTTTCTGTTTCTCATGATGAGTTTTGCAGATGGATACTGACAATGGTGGTGATGGTTTCACAACAATGTGCATGTACTTAACACCACTGAAATGGTCACTTGAAAATGGTTAGAATGTTAAATTTTACGTTTTACTATTTTACCATCTTTTTAAAAAATTTCCATCCATGTCCTGAGCTCCAACAATCACAACAATACTTTAACCCCTACTAAGCCATGAAACTACAGTGTGGCAGAGTCAGGATAACCAGGTTTATTTCTGAAAGAAATTCCTGGAACTCATGATGGTTAAATCTAGGGGAGCAAATGAAGTTCATTATTGACACCATTGGTTCAATAACATGTGATAAATTCAAATGTTTGCCCTAAGGCTTTAGACACCTTACATTTTCAAAAACTTAATAAATCTGTTCAATCGAATTTTTTCTGCTTCTCACATATTAGTACCATTGATTGTAACACATCTTATCCCACTCAACTTCCAGTTATAGTGAATTAGTGTTTCCTCAATTTCTTTGAAAATATTCTCACACGTAGAAAATATTCTCACAGACTACTCTTAGAGGCTAATTCTTCGGTCACTTCTAAATCAACATTGATTCTTTGAATAAACAACTGACAGTATGGCATAACATCCCTGGGCTTATCAAGGGTTGAAGAGAACATGGATTAATAGAATTGAGAAACTATAAATAATTCCTAACACTTATCATCAGTTGGTTTTCCACATGGGTTCCGAGGTAATACAATAGGCAAGCAATACTCTTTTCAACAAAGAGTACTGGGACAACAGCATATCCATCCATATACAAAAGAATGAATTTGGACCCCTACTTTATACCATATACAAAAATTAGCTCAAGATGAATCAAAGATCTAATTTTAAGAGCTAAAACTGTTAAACTCTTAAAGAAAACATAGGCATAAGTTTTAAGACTTGGATTAGGCAATAGTTTATTGGAAAGGTGTGATATTGTGATTTATAATTTAAATGTGTATTTATATATGAATGGCCAAATGTATTTCTTATATATTTGGTGCTTGTGCACAATTTCTGGCTCACAGCTTCCAAAACCCTTGGGATTCCCTAAGTGCTGAGAGTGATAAGGCGTCTTTTGTTTATTAATAAGGAGACTTCTGGGATTCACCTAAGGATGGAGACTGATTACCAGGAAGACCAACTATGTGATTGGAAGGTTGAAACTATCAGTCCCATTCACAACCCCTTTTTCCCCAACCTCCCCAAAGGGAAAAGGTTGACTCAGCCAGTGGCCAGTTACTTAATCAATCATGACTATGCAATGAAGCCTCCATAAAAACCAAAAGGTACTGGTTCTGAGAGTTTCTGGGGGAGAATTACATACTTGGAGAGGGTGTGGAAGCTCTGTGCACTTTCCCCATACCTCCCTCTGTATATCTCTTCATCTGCATGTTGAGTCATATCCTTTATCATATCCTTTGATAGACCAGTAAACACAACTATTTCCCTGAGTTCTGTGAGCTAAGGAGGAGGTTATTTAGAACCTCCACAATCTGTAGCTGGTTGGTCAGACACAAGTTATAGCCTGGGGCTTGTGTCTGGCATCTGAAGTGGGGGATAGAAGGCATCTTGTAGGACTGAGCCCTGAGTGTGTGGAATCTGATGCTATCTCTGGGTAGATAGTGTCAGAATTGAGCTGAATTCTTGGACATCCACCAGGTGTCCAAGAATGGCTTGGTGTTGGGTGTGGGGGAACCCCTCCCATATTGGAATCGGGTCTAGGAAATTTAAAAGAATACAACACCAAAAAGACAAGCAGTGAAAGAAAAAGATAGACTTCTTCAAAATTAAAAACTTTTGTACATCGGGCGCCTGGGTGGCTCAGTGAGTTAAAGCCTCTGCCTTCGGCTCAGGTCATGATCCCAGGGTCCTGGGATCGAGCCCCGCATCGGGCTCTCTGCTCAGCAGGGAGCCTGCTTTCTCCTCTCTCTCTGCCTGCCTCTCCGCCTACTTGTGATCTCTGTCTGTCAAATAAATGGATAATCTTAAAAAAAAAATTAAAAAAAAACTTTTGTACATCAAAGAACAGCATCAAGAAAATGAGAAGACAAGACAAATACCCTGTTTTTCAAAAGTGGGCAGAAGATCTGAATGAACATTTCTTTTTTTTTTTAAGATTTTATTTATTTATTTGACAGACAGAGATCACAAGTAGGCAGAGAGGCAGGCAGAGAGAGAGAGAGGAGGAAGCAGGCTCCCTGTGGAGCAGAGAGCCGGATGCGGGGCTCGATCCCAGAACCCTGGGATCATGAGCTGAGCCAAAGGCAGAGGCTTTAACCCACTGAGCCACCCAGGAGCCCCAACATTTCTTTAAAGAAGATATGCAAATGGTCAATAAGCATATGAGAAGATGCTCAACATCATTAGCCATTAGGGAAATGCAAATTAAGACCACAATGTGACTAAATTGAATTTAAATAAAATTTTGAAAATAACAAACAAAATTTAAAGATTTAAAAAATAAAAAAAAAATAAAACCCACAATGCAAAAGATACTACTTTATACTCATGAGGATGGCTATAATCAAAATGACAGATAATTACAAGTGTTGGTAAAATGCGGAAAAATTGGAACACTCGCAGATTGCTGTTGGGATTATAAAATGGTACAGCTGCTTTGGAAAACTGTCACTTCCTCAAAAGATTAAACATAAAGTTACCATATGTCCCAGAAATTCCATTCCTTGGTATATATACATGAGAATTCAAAACATATGTCCACACCAAAACTTGTACACAATGTTCATAGCAACATTACTTATAATAGCCAAAAGAAGGAAAACAACCCAAATGTCCAACTGGATGAATGGATTAACAATGTGGTATGTCTATACAATAGAATATTTATCATTTGGCAATAAAAAAATGAAATACTGATGCTACTCTACAGATGAACTTTGACAATATTATGCTAAGTGAATGAAGTGAGCCACAAAGGGCAATATATTATACAGATTCCATTTATATGAAATGTCCACAACAGGCAAATCTAAAAACAGAAAGAGATTGGTGGTTATCAATGACTGGGTGGTTAGGAAAGAAATGAGTAAAAACTGCTAATAGATACAGGGTTTCTTTTTGGAGTGATAAAAATATTCTAAAATTTATTCTGGTGATGGTTGCACAACTCTGAATTACACTTTAAATGAGTAGATTGTATGGAATGATGATTAAATCTCAACTATTATAAAAAATAGAGAGTCGAGGAAACCAGTTGACATTGCTTACCTTGTTTCTTGACAATTTTTTTTCTTAATTGACTATTGATGTTGGTCTCAATATCTTCTACTCTGAGCAACTGTTCTAATGGGAAGGCTAAACATCTTAAATAAGTTTATTTTCTCTGGATACAGTTCTTTGCTTCAATCAAATGTGATTTAATGAGCCTGCCATCAGTAAATGGCTTTCCTTGCTTGGATGACAAAGACTCACTGAGAAACTTATTTTGGTTATAGCCTCCTTTTCTTTTTTTCTTTTTGTGAAGAAATTCAGTTGTCATGAGATAGCCCATTTAAAATTTCCTTTTTTTAAAAAAGACACTCCTTTCACTTTCATTACCCTTTTTTTTTTCAGATTATTTATTCATTTATTTGACAGAGAGAGAGATATCACAAGTAGAGAGAGAGGGGGAAGCAGGCTGCCTGCTGAGCAGAGAGCTGAGCTGAGGGCAGAGGCTTAACCCACTGAGCCACCCAGGCACCCCCCATTTAAAAATTTCAATACCTTTTATGATTTAGCCTCAGAAGTCACATCAATGTCTGTGATATTCTACTGGTTGCATAAGTCAGGACTATTCAGTCTGGGAAGGGATGTACAAGGACATGAATATCAAAAGTCAGGAGTGACTGGAGTCCATTTTAGGGGCTGCCTACCACAATGTCCTTTTAAGTGAATCAACAAAAAACCACAAGTGTCATCATTATTTTTCATGTCATAAAACATGTTTTGTTGTAATGATTCTAATGCAAATATTAAGTAGTTAATACAAAGTTGCTCATGGCTCATAGTCTCCATATACCTATTGCCCCCACCCCACCCCAGAAATGAAGTCCAAGTAAACAATTAAGGCAAATGAGAATATTAACAATCTTATTTATCATTTATTTATTCATCGTCTTAACAATTATCTACTGAATGCCGATTGTCTACCAGATAGCATTATAAGCATTCTAGACTGTAGAGGCAGTAGTGAACAAAACAGTTCTGGTTCTAATGGGGCTTCTATTTTAGTGAAGACACAGACACACAAATACACACTTATATATGATCAACTCTCAGGTATAAATACAAAGAGGAAAAAGGGAAAAGGGATAGAATGACTACAGATACTATTTTAGCTAGATTGGCCAGGAAAAAACCTCTCAAAGGACATGAATATTAAGGAAAAACTTAAACATGGTCTTTTAATAAATGTTTACTTTAAAACATATGAGCATTGGGGTTTTTAAATCATAATTACTGCATAACAAATGGCTCAAAACTTAGTGACTTAAAAGAACAGTAACCATTTATTATCTCTCACAATTTCTGTGGGTCAGGAATGCAGGTATGGCTTTGGTAGGCAGCTCTGGCTTAGAGGTCTCTGAAGAGGTAGTAGTCATTGGAAGACTTAACTGGGGATAGAACATCAGACGTGGCTTGTAGGTTGCTGCTGGTTGTCATATAGAAGATGCTGTTCCTTTCCACTGGGGTCTCTCTACAAGGCTGCCTGAGTATCCTCATACCAAGGAGTGAGTGTTTCAAGAGACAAGAGACAAGGCAGAAGCTGTAATGCCTTTATGACCTAGCCTCTGAAGTCACACACTGTCACTTTTGTATTATTCACCTGGTCACGTAGATTAGCCCTGATTCACTGTGGGTAGGGACTACACAAGGCATTAATAACAGGAAATGTGGATCATTGCAAACCACCTAAAAGGCTGGTTATACCAATCCAAACCATCGTTTTCTCTCGTATGTGATTTTAAGCGTTTACATGAAGGGGGAAAATCCATTAATGAACACCAAAATCAATTTTTTATATTGGTCCAATTTCATTTCTAGTCTTTATTCACATGCATAACCTGTGTAAATTCACATTTATAGAACACTGTACTCAACAACGCTAGAATATACATTCTTTTCAAAGTAAACTGTGAAGGTACACTTACCAAGGTAGTCCATACTCCAGATCATAAAACAAGTCTCAGTAAGTGTAAAAGGATTCAGACCAGGAATGCCTGTGTGGTTCTGTTGGTTAAGCATCTGATGCATGACCTCAGGGTCATGGGATTTAGCCCAGAGTCTGCTTGAGTTTCTTTCCCCTCACCCCCCGCTCACACACCCTCTGTCCTTCTCTAAAATGAATAAATCTTCAAAAAAAAAAAAAAAAGTACGGGGGTGCCTGGGTGGCTCAGTCACTTGGCTGTCTTCAGCTTAGGTCATGATGCCAGGGTCCTGGGATCAAGCCCCACATCAGGCTCCCTCCTCAGTTGGGAGCCTGCTTCTCCCTCTCCCTTTGCCTTCCACTCTGCCTACTGGAGGTCTCTCTCGCTCTCTATCAAATAAATAAATAAAATCTTTTTTTTAAAAAAAAGTACAAAACACTTTAAGAATGGATTTTTGTTTGTGGGAAATTTTAATTTCTTTAAAAATATTGGGTATTTGAGGGGCGCCTGGGTGGCTCAGTGGGTTAAAACCTTTGCCTTCAGCTCGGGTCATGATCCCAGGGTCCTGGGATCGAGCCCCACATCGGGCTCTCTGCTCCGCAGGGAGCCTGCTTCCTCCTCTCTCTCTGCCTGCTTCTCTGCCTGCTTGTGATCTCTGTCTGTCGAATAAATAAATAAAATCTTTAAAAAAAAATATTGGGTATTTGAGTCATCTGTTTATCTTGGGTGAAACTTGTTAGTTTGGCTTTCAAGTATTTTTGTTTCAACTAACTTGTTAAATGAATAAGTTATATGTTCCCTTATAGTCTTTTTAATATCTGTGGAATCTACAGTGATATCATCTTTCTCATTCCTGATACTGGTAATTTATACCTTCTTTCGTTCTATCCTGAGCAGTCGGCTAGCGGTTTATCAATTTGACTGCTCTTCTTGTACAACCATCTTTTGGATTTATTGACTTTCTCTATTGTTTGTACTATTTTCCATTTCATTGATTTCTGCTGTGATCTTCATTATTTTCTTTCTTTATTTTTTTTTCTTTTTCTGGCTTTCTAAGGTGCAAGCCAAAGATTGAGAACTTTCTTTTTTGCCTAGTATTTGCACTATAAATTTGCCGTAAGTACTGCTTTAGAAGAATTTCATAAATACTGATATGTTTTGCTTTCATCTTAGAAAAATATTTTCTAATTTTCCTTTTCAGTTTTTTGATCCATGGGTTGTATCAAAGTGTATCATTCAGGGGTGCCTTGATGGCTTAGGTGGTTAAACCTCTCACTTGGGCTCAGGTCATGATCTCAGCGTTCTGGGAGATAGAGTTCTACATTGGGCTCCCTGTTGGGTGGGGGAATCTGCAGGTCCCACTCCCCTCTGCTCATTCCCCCTGCTCATGCTTTCTCTCTCTCTCACAGGTAAATAAATAAAATCTTAAAAAAGAAAAAGTGTATTATTCCATTTCCATACACTGGGAGATTTTCTAAAGATGCTTCTGTTACTGATTTCTACGTTAATTCCACTGTGGTCAGATATGCCTTGTATATACCTTGCATGACTTAAATTCTATTTGTTAGGAATTGGTTTATCATCAGGAATATGGGCAACCTTGGTAAACATACCTTAGTAAATGTTCTGGGTGCACCTTGAAAAGACTGTGTATTCTGCTATTGTCCGGTGTTTGATATAATGCTAATTATATCAAATTGGTTGGTTGTATTGTTTGTTTATCCTTCCTGATTTTACAACTACTTGTTTTATCACTTATTGACTATGGACATTGAAATCTCTATACTATGAATTTATTTCTCATTTTATTTCTTCTATCAGTTTTACTTGATATAGTTTCAAGATCCAGTATAAGGTGCACCAATACTTAGGATTGTTATGTCCTCTTGATGAATTGACCCCATTATCATACAAAATGACCTCCTTTAGCCCTGGTGATATGTTCTTCTGATTTCTACTCTGTTACATAATATGTGTTCTCTAGTTTTCTGTTTACTAACGTTGGCGTATCTATTTGTGGATTTCTGGTTGGCAGCATGTCTTGCTCTTTTTTCCAATCTGAAAACCCATAACTTTTAGTTGGAATGTTTAAATAATTCAAAACAATTTTTTTATTAAAGATTTTATTTGTTTATTTATTTATTTATTTAACACACAGAGAGAGAGGGATCACAAGTAGGCAGAGAGGCAGGCAGAGAAAGAGAGAGAGGGAAGCAGGCTCCCCACCAAGCAGACAGCCCAATGCGGGACTTGATCCCAAGACCCCAAGATCATGACCTGAGCCGAAGGCAGAGGCTTAACCCACTGAGCTACCCAGGTGCCCTAGATCATTCAAATTTAATGAGAGTACTGATGTGTTTAGGTTTAAATCTATCATCTTATTTTTTGTCTAATTGTTCCATTTGATTTTTGTTGTCTTTTTTCCTCAATTACTTTTTTTAAAATTCCATTTATCTCCTTTGTTTGGTTATTAGTATAGCTCTCTGTTTTGTCATTTTATTGGTTGCTTTAGGGTTCATAGTATATTTCATTATCCTCTCTAGGACTTTTGCCATGAGAAATGAAAACATATAGCCAAGCAAAGACCTGCTGTACGTTAATGTTTATAACACCTTTATTTGTAATAGCCTCCAAATAGAAACAGTCTGTCTAAATGTCCATTAATATATGAATAGATCAACAAATTTCATATGCCCATACAATGGAATACTACTCATTGCTAAAAAGGAAGGGACTTTGAGGGGTGTAAGAACAGTTCTCAAAATAATTATGCTGAGAGAAAGAAGGTATACCAAAAACACATTATATTATTCTATTTATATAAAATATAATAAAATGCAAGCTATGCTATGGGTTTTTTTTTTAAGGGTTTTATTTATTTATTTGAGATAGAGAGTGAGAGAGAACACAAGTAGGGGCAAGGGGAGAGGCAGAAGCTGAAGCAGAGGGAGAAGCAGACTCCCAGATGAGCAAGGAGCCCTACATGGGGCTGGATCCCAGGACCCTGGGATCATGACCTAAGCCGAAGGCAGATGCTTAACCAACTGAGCCACCCAGGCACCCCACAAGTTATGCTATAGTTAAAGAAATTATATTTGTGGTTGTCTGGGGATTATTGAGGGGGAAGGGGGTCAGTAAACTGGGAGGAATGGGTGGGAAGGATTACATAGGGACACAAGGGAACTTTGGAGATGAGGTTTCATTATCTTGGTGGTGTTGATTTCATGAGTCTGCATATATGTCAGATTATACACTTTAAATATATACAGATTATTCTGTCAACTGTACCTCAGTAAAGTTTATTTAGAAGTTTTTTTATTATAATCACCAGTGCTCATCTCAATAAGAGCGCTCCTTTAAAAAAATAGATTTTTTAAAGATTTTATTTATTTATTTGACAGAGACACAGAGAGGGAACACAAGCAGGGGGAGTGGGAGAGAGTGAAGCAGGCTCCCTGTGGCAGGGAGCTGGATGTGGGGTTCAATGTGGGGATCTATCCCAGGACCCTGGGATCATGAACTGAGCCAAAGGCCGACACTAACAACTGAGCCACCCAGGTGCTCCAATAAGAATGCTCCCTAGACCCCATCACCTATTACACTCATCCCGCCACTCCTGTTCCTTCTGGTAACCATCAGCTTGTTCTGTATAGTTAAGAATCTGTTTCTTGGTTCATCTCTCTCTTTCTCTCCTTTGCTCATTTGTTTTGTTTCTTAAATTCCACAGATGAGTGAAGTCATGGTATTTGTCTTTCTCTGAATGACTTATTTTGCTTAGCAGTACACTCTCTAGCTCCATCCATGTTGAAGTTTTAAAGAGAAGTTGGAAAGGAAAGAAAAAATGTCATCTATGATCTTACCACTCAAATATGAAAGCTGGTAGCAATTTAGTCACTGAAAAATCTATAGACAACAACCAAAGGAGTATCTGAAGTTTTTCAAAAACTGTAATATTCCATTATGTTAATAAAAATAGTTTGACCTTCCCCCCATTGCTAGGGTCAATTTGTATTTGTGAAGATTGTAGTTGCTATTATTGTCATTATTGTACTAGAATGGGTATTTTTGTTTCAATATTTATCCAAACAACAGATCTGGCTGGAAACTTTTCCAGGTATACCTTTCCACTGTAATCAACTGATCACTAAATTCTGTAGTATTTGTCACCTCCTTTCGACTATCATTTTTTTTTTTAAGATTTTATTTATTTGCCAGAGAGAGGAGACACAGCGAGAAAGGGAACACAAGCAGGGGGAGTGGGAGAGGGAGAAGCAGGCTCCCCAATGACCAAGGAGCCTGATGTGGGACCCAGGACCCTGGGATCATGACCTGAGCCAAAGGCAGATGCTTAACAACTGAGCCACCCAGGCTTCCCTCCTTTCCACTATCACTGTTAATGTGTTGGGTGTGTATAAATATTTGGGTTTGCATAGATTATAAGAAAGAGCACAAAAACCACACAATATAGACTCTACCATAAAGGGGTGAGTTCTCTCTGGACTTAGTGATGGGGACAAGTTGATGTGTCAAGTTTCTGAGGACCAAAGTCCCTAGGAGTGATCCTCATTTCTCTTCTGGACAACTGCAATAACATCTCTCATTCTTTTAATTTAATGTTAAAGGTATTAAACCAATAAATCTATGGATGCCTGTGTGGCTCAGTCGGGTAAGCAACTGCCTTCGGCTCAGCCCCATGTTGGGCTCCCCATTGAGCCCTCTGCCTGCACCTCCCCCTGCTTGTGCTCTCTCTCTCCCACTCTCTGACAAATAAGTAAATAAAATCTTAAAAAATAAATAAATAAACCAATAAATCTAATAACATGTGAAGAAACAATTTTTTTTAAAGATTTTATTTATTTGTGAGAGAGAGAGAGAGAGAGCAAGCACAGGCAGACAGAGTGGCAGGCAGAGACAGAGAGAGAAGCAGGCTCCCCGCCTAGCAAGGAGCCCGATGTGGGACTTGACCCCAGGACGCTGGGATCATGACCTGAGCCAAAGGCAGCCGCTTAACCAACTGAGCCACCCAGGCATCCCGTGAAGAAACAATTTTTCTTGAGCATTTAAATATTGGTTACAAGATGATCGATTAATTAAATGAAGCCATGCATTTCATATAATTGAGTATTAATCATATACACATACATACATATTTATACACAACACTAACATCATGGATTTTATTACTGTCTTTATTACCTCTATACTAATTTTTGTCTTCCTAATTTTTGATCCCCTCCCTACTGCTATGCTTTTCTTCTTTTTGATATTTTCTGAAGGACCTAATAATATTTTGATTTGTTCCTAGAATTACATTAATATTACCATATCAAAAGTAAAATTAGGGGTGCCTGGCCAGCTCAGTTGGTAGAGCATGTGACTCTTAATCTTAGGGTCATGAGTTTGAGCCCCACTTTGGGTGTAGAAATTATTTAAAAGTAAAATCTTAAAAAAAACCCCACTAACGTTAAACCATCTCAAACAAACTGAGATTACAGAATTTGGGTCACAGTTTGGTTTAGTGGAGTTCTGGGGCTTGGCTTTTTCTTAAGATCAAGTCAATCAATTGGTTTTACTTCCAGTCTTGACATTCTTAAAAAGATTTTAAATGTTTTTTGAATCTGAGGCTCTCCTCTTGTCTCCCAGATAAAATAAATTCCTTACCCTGACATAGAATAGCCTTGGGAATATATCCCCCCTTTGCAGCCTCAACCTCTGCTGGTGTCCCACACAAACAGGCTTCCAGCCATTCCCACCAATTCTTTCTCAGTCAAAACATACCTCCTGTGAAAGGCTTATTATCCAAACTCTTTCTGGCAATTGTTTCAGACTCTAAGCTCTCCAGCAAATTCTTTGTAGCACTTAAGCAATATCTGTAATTGTTTATTAATAGCCTGGGAATTCTTGGAGGACAGAGACAGATACTTATCGATAGCTGTTAAATTTTGCATGAACGGGGGTGCTTGGGTGGCTCAGTGGGTTAAAGCCTCTGCCTTCGGCTCAGGTCATGATCTCAGGGTCTTGGGATCGAGCCCCGCATCGGGCTCTCTGCTTGACAGGGAGCCTGCTTCCCTTCCTCTCTCTCTGCCTGCCTCTCTGGCTCCTTGTGATCTCTTGTCTGTAAAAAATAAATAAATAAAATTAAAAAAAAATTTTTTTTTTGCATGAACGAGTGTTTTCTCCTTTGTCCATACACTCATTATTCCCTTCAAGATAGCCAACTAGTTAGGGATTGTGCAAATATTTTTTCTTTTCTTTCTTTTTTTTTTTTAAGATTTTATTTATTTGACAGAGAAAGACACAGCAAGAGAGGGACAGAAGCAAGGGGAGTGGGAGAGGGAGAAGTGGGCTTCCCACCAAGCAGGGAGCTCATGCGGGGTTCGATCCTGGGACCCTGAGATCAGGACCTGAGCCAAAGACAGACACTTAAGGACTGAGCCACCCAGGCACCCGGGATTGTGCAAATATCTGATGACATTGGCTTATGTGCTTTGTGATCCTAGATTTTATTATGGATATGCCTTGTAATAACAGAAAATATATAATAAGAGAAATAGAAAATCTAAATAGAAAAAATATATTAAAATAAAGCATCTTTTATTTATTTTAAAGATTTTATTTATTTATTTGACAGAAGAGAGAGAGAGAACAATCAGGGGGAGCAGCAGAGGGAAAAGGTGAAATAGGCTCCCCACTGAGGAGGGAGCCCAAATCAGGGTTTGATTCCAAGATCTTTAGATCATGACCTGAGCTGAATGCAGGCACTTAACCAACCGAGCCACACAGGAGCCCCCTATACTGAATACTAAAGACAAACAAACAAATACTGAAAACAAACAAAAGAAAACTGATGAGGATTTGTTTAAAGAATAAAGGAGTGGGGTGCCTGGGTGGCTCAGTGGGTTAAAGCCTATGCCTTCAGCTGGGTCACGATATCAGGGTCCTGGGATGGAGCCCCACATCGGGCTCTCTGCCCAGCAGGGAGCCTGCTTCCTCCTCTCTCTCTCCCTGCCTCTCTGCCTACTTGTGATCTCTGTCTGTCAAATAAATAAATAAAATCTTAAAAAAAAGAAAGAAAAAAAAAGAATAAAGGAGTCATCCTGAAGGTGCTTTCCACATAACCAAAGGTAGAACAATTTGAACAACAAAAGAAAGAGGGACGCCTGGGTGGCTCAGTGGGTTAAGCCTCTGCCTTCAGCTCGGTCACGATATCAGGGTCCTGGGATCGAGCCCCACATTGGGCCTGCTTCCTCCACTCTCTCTGCCTGCCTCTCTGCCTACTTGTGATGTCTCTCTCTGTCAAATAAATAAATAAAATCTTTAAAAAAAAAAAAAAAGAAAGAAAGAAAGAGTGGTGGGGCACCTGGGTCTGTTGATTGTCTGCCTTCATTCAGCTCAGGTCATGATCTCAGGATCCTGGGATCAAGGCTGCATCTGGCTCTCTGCTCAGTGGGAAACCTGCTTCTCCCTCTCCCACTCCCTCTCCTTGTGTTCCTTCTCTTGCCATTTCTCTGTCAAATAAATAAATAAAATCTTCAAAAAAAATTATAATAAAATAAAGCCAATTCCATCTTTAACAAATTAAGATTAAAAAAATGAGGGAGAAGAGGGGTGCTTGGGTGGCTCAGTTGGTTAAGTGTATGCCTTCAGCTCAGATCATGATCCCAGTGTCCTGGGATGGAACCCCACATCGGGTTCCCTGCTCAGGAGGGAATTTGCTTTCCCCTCTCCCTCTGGCCCTGCTCCCCTTCTCCCCCACCCCCGCCTCATGCTCTCTCTTACATGTGTACTCTCTCTTTCTCTCAAATTAATAAAATCATTTATTTATTTATTTATTTGAGAAAGAGAGAGAGCACAAGCAGGGGTAGGGGCAGAGGGAGAGGAAGAAGCAGGTTCCTTGTTGAGCAAGGAGCCCGACATGAGACTGGATCCCAGGACCCTGGGATCATGACCCGAGCCGAAGGCAGACCCCTAACCAACCAAGCCACCCAGGTGCCCCTGAAATTAATAAAATCTTTAAAAAATAAAATAAAGATAAACAAAATTTTCTAAAATTGGGGGAGAAGACACAGCTCTACCTTATAGGATTCCAATTAATGTAGAAGGAGAGAGGGAAATAGAAAATCACGACTTGCAAAACATCACAGTAACAACTGGAGACAAGACCCACTAAAACTGGTGGGTGAGTATGCATGAACAATTTGCATAGTCTCAAAGCATCTCCCCCAAAGTATCTATTAAGTAAAAAGGGAACTTTAACACAGAGAAATGGGACAGAAACCACCTTAAGCAAGTAATCAAGGTCAACGTAACAACTAATATATAAGACAAACTGACATTAGGAATCTTGTGATAGGGTGGATGGAGGACACAGCTTCATTGTTGTCATATCCTTCCAGAAAGTATCAGTTCAATCACAAGAAAACACCACAGAAACCCAAACTGAGGGACATCAGACAAAACAACTGATTAACAGTCTTTCAAAGCGATATGGGCATGAACGACAAGGAAAGACTAAATTGTTATTGACAGTAGTAGACTTACAAGTAACTGTATTTTCTGGGTGATATTCTGGAATAGAAAAAGGACAATAATGGGGACGTTGGTGAACTATGGTTATGGAAGATGCTAACATAAGGGGAAAGTGGTTGAGGTATAAATGGAAAAGCAATATTTTTGCAATGTTTCTGCAAACCTACCATCAATTCAAAATAGAAAGTTAAAAGAATAGCACCATGAAGTATACCTTCTTTGTACTTTTTTTCTATTACTAGAAATAGGCTAATGTGTGGCCTTAACCATATTTTAATTCCAGGACAACATACTAATGAAATGTCTTGGAATGAAAACCTATGATCTAATGACTTTCCTTGATATGGTTGTGGTTGAGAAAAAAGACATTTAATATATTTGTCAGGAACTCAACTTTCACATTTTTGCTTTTTGACAGGATAAGGAAAAACTCTGTGGAAGTTAGACTCTTCTTTGCCACTGATTCTGTTATGACTAAACTGTATGACTAAAAAAGAATAGGATTCCTATTTCCTGTACTTCTCTAGGGATACCTTATAAGAGAATAGTAAAAATAATTAGAATTTGCTTAAATGTCCTTACCCTCAAAAGGAATTAAGAGCTCATCTTAAGACAGCAAAGACATAATAGATGCTTAAGCTTGTGAGCACAAATGATGAGTTTTATTTAATTGCCAAGTGTTGCAATCTATGTACACTTTTCTGTTCCACATTTTTTTACTGCTAAAAATATCCTCATGGAGATGACCAACATTGTAACATGTGTCTAATTATTTATTAAATTTACCTGTCAATTGATATATTCTGTATAGAGTCTTTGAAATGATGTTTTGAGAATTAATTTACAATCACTGAAAGGAGATGGTTCTAAAAAACATACACGGAATTACAGTCTCCTTAAACTTGGAATATTTATTACATATATTTCAACATTTAAATAGAAGCCCATTTTCAAAAGCAATTTTCTACTACTTTCTCATAAAAATATAAAAAGGGACAACATTCATATTTTTAAAAACCCATATTTAGCCCAAATCAGGATTTTTCTACAAATGATACCTCTTTCCAAAAAGCTTAAAAGACATCACAGAATGATGTCATGCGAAACTAAGTAATTTCACCACAGCAGAGTATTTTACTTTTAAGAAACATTGTGCAGTATTTCTCTTTAATCTTACATGCTACATTTCAACTGTGTATATGGTATGTAAACACACCAGATTAATCCAAGTCATTCATATTTATGTAGTAGAGTGTCAGATATGACCAGTTGCCATGTAAACCATCAATACCACGATTGCAAAAATGATAAAAGGCAATCCTTATGAAAGCTTAGAAAAGCTTAATAAAAGGCAACCAACATCACCCTAATTTTCTGTTAAAATTACCTCTCTTCCTAACTTTCTTTTCCTCTCCTACCTTTTATAGCATAACACACAATGATATTTATATCACTTTTACCTTAAGTTAGGCTTTCAAATGACTCTTTTCTGATACACAGCATTTATCAAAAGGCACCAAGATTAGACTGCCAAGTAGTTTCAGAAGTTTGGTTCCTTTTTAGGTTCCTCCAGATTGATTTTCTCAGAAAAGAGTAACTTTACAGGACACCTGGGTGCCTTATTCAGTTAAGCATCCGACTCTTGATCTCAGCGCAGATCTTGATCTCAGGGTTGTGAGTTCAAACCCCACACTGGGCTCCACGCTGGGTGTGGAGCCTACTTGAAAAAAAAAAAAAAAAAGAGTAACTCTAAGAACCAGAAGAAAATGAGTAATATAACACAATAACTTGACATTTGTACCATCCAAAAGGTATAAATATATTAATAGGTTCCTTGAGCTTTTCATTTAGGACAAGAACTCCGAACATAAACATAGAAAGAGGGCACAGTTATTAAGAGGAACACTCTTAATCTTATAGTAACAATGTATTAAATCTTATATAATAACACACAGCCAAAAGCTTTAGAAATTCACTGCCAGATATTCTGATGCATTATCCTGAAAACACATCTGATACATAGCACTAACATATAACAAAGTATGGCATTTATTTCACAGGGAGAAAAGTTAAGTTTCATCCCAAAAACAGACCTACTGGATTCAGCTTTGATTAAGTTTTACAGATATATATTAAAGATAAAAAAGAAAAACAAGATTTACCCTGAAAATAAAAAAAGTCTTATACATATGTATAATCCATTATTAATATTCTTTATGCTCTTATGATGTAAAACACTTAGAAACTTTTAAACTCCAGAAATGCTGATCGGTTAATCTATTTGGCCTTAACATATTCTAAATTCCCTTTCGAGAATCACATTGTTTGCAGACCAGCAGTCCAATAGTGATGGAGCAATTCTATTTCTTTTTCTTTTTCTTTGGTGGCTCATCTTCAGAGCTACTCTCTGTGCTGGTGCTGCTGCTACTGGAAGAGCTGGAATCTGAGTCTGAATCGGAGGACGAGGAAGAGCTTGTGGAGGAGGATGAAGATGATGAACTGGAGGAGCTTTCATCTGTGTCACTGTCCTCCGAGGAGGATGAGGTAGATGTTTCTTCACTCTCCGATGAAGAATCACTGGCTGAACTGTCACTGCTGTTGCTACTGGAACTGGTTACACTCTTAGACCTAGTAGACAATGAGTAGTTAGATGCACGGGAAGCTGACGTTTAACAGAATAGTTAAAAGCAAGTGCACAGGGAAACTCCGTGCACACACTGCAGCTCTACTGCGTGGAACCGCTGGATCTGCTGTGCTGGGGATTGCATAAGTGGAGAAGTCCCGCGGCAACCACAACGTCTTTTACTTTAGCAATTAAACTCTCCTGGACAGAGTTCAAGATCACTGTTCCTACTCTATTATGCTCTAGAACAAATAATGTTAGAATAAAGTTGCAGTGTAACACCTGGGTTTACTGAAACCTCAGGCAGCATGGTAAATGTTTCATAATCTTTACTCTAAACCAGACAGAGCTGGTCAACAATTTTTTTTTTTACCAGTCTAAGAATATTTCTTATTCTAATGTAATAAGAGAGATTTTTAAGAGAAATTATTTACTATTTCCAGGTATAAAGCCTATGAGAAGTTGGAGAAAAAGGAGAAATGAAGGTAGTATGTTCCAGTTAGGTAAAGAGAAGAACATATCAGGAAAAAAGGATGATACTGAATCATGAATTACAAACAAGAGACTTTAGGTCTACTTTATTATTATTATTATCACTATTACTTTTAAATTTTTCTTCCCATCCCTCCCCCTAGTATTATTTATTATACATAAAAAACTCCTAAAGCCACACATACCTTTTTTTCTTAGTCTTCCTTTCTACGTTAGTTTCTCCGATGCTGATAAATATGAGGGGGGAAAAGCTCCTGTTAATAGAGTGATTATACACAGCTCAGACAAACCCTTCAGCTAGCCTCCAAAGTGTCTTACATTGGAGAAACACTTTGTCTTTCACGACATGTACAGAGCCCACCATTTCTTGTTAGAACCTGCACCCCTTCTGAGTTACCATTACCAGTATTCCTATACAATTGATTAAAACAATACAAAGGGATACCTAGATGGCTTAGTCAGTTAAGCATCTGCCTTTGGCTCAGGTCACAATCCCAGGGACCTGGGATCAAGTCCCGCATTGGGCTCCCTGCTCAGCAAGGAGCCTGCTTCTCCCTCTGCCTGCCATTCTCCTTGCTTGTGTGTGCCCACCCTCCCCCAACCCTTTCTGACAGATAAATAAAATCTTTAAAATAAAATAAAACAGTATAGAAATACAGTACAAATTTTAATAATTATTACACATCAAAGTAAATTTACTGGAAACACATCTCTTAATGATATTGTTTTTCTAGTTTATGTATCCCTGGATCTTATTGCTAGGTTGTGACAAGGTTCAGTATTAATTCAATTCCTGTACTTAATTTTTATAGATTTAATCTAAGAAACTTTCTTAACCTAAACAGGTAGATTGAAATAGAGTTTTGTTGTAGGAGTGTCACTGTTTGAATATCTTCAGTGATGGGGTCCACTAGTCACAAAGATGTATGATTAAAAATACTTTTATTTATTTTTATTTTTAATTATTATTATTATTATTTTGGGGGGAGGGGAGAGGGAAAGAATCTTTTTTTAAAAAAGATTATTTATTTATTTATTTATTTGACAGACAGAGATCACAAGCAGGCAGAGAGGCAGACAGAGAGAGAGGAGGAAGCAGGTTCCCCGCAGAGCAGAGAGCCTGATGTGGGGCTCGATCCCAGGACCCTGGGATCATGACCCAAGCCGAAGGAAGAGGCTTTAACCCACTGAGCCACCCAGGCACCCCGGAGAGAAAGAATCTTAAGCAGGCTTTATACCTAGTATGGAGCCCAATGCAGGGCTCGATCTTAAGACCCTCAGATCATGACTTCAGCTGAAATCAAGAGCCAGATGCTTGGCTGACTGAGCCACCCAGTCGTCCCTAAAAAATACTTTTAAATTGGTAGCCCAATTAGATCCTTTTTCAATTTTGCTGGGGAAAAAAATTACAAAAGAATTTGCTCCTGGGGCGCCTGGGTGGCTCAGTGGGTTAAAGCCTCTGCCTTTGGCTCCGGTCAGGATCTCAGGGTCCTGGGATCGAGCCCTGCATCTGGCTCTCTGCTCAGCAGGGAGCCTGCTTCCCTTTCACTCTCTGCCTGCCTCTCTGCTTACTTGTGATCCCTGTCTGTCAAATAAATAAATAAACTCTTTAAAAAATATATTTGAAAAAAAAAAAAAAGAATTTGTTCCTGGGACACCTGGGTGGCCCAGTCAGTTAAGTGTCTGCCTTCAGCTCAGGTCATAATCCCAGGGTCCTGTGATCGAGTCCTGCGTCACGCTTCTTGATCAGCAGGGAGCCTGCTTCTCCCACTGTCTGTGCTCCCCCTACTTGTGTGTTCTCTCTCTCTGACAAATAAATAAATAAAATCTTTAAAAAAAATTGCTCCCAATAATTAGAGCTATCCACTTTCTTAGTACAAACACCGGTATTTTGAAAAACATCTAGGTTTCTACACAGGAGAAAAGGGGAAGTAGAAAAGGAGAATGAGCAGTCAAGTTCTTATACAAATTTATTTTTGGAAAAATTATATATGAAAGTTGATGACTTAGAAATTGATTACCTATCTATTCCTGCATAACCTTTGAAGAGCCATCACGTCCACTAACTGTGAGACTACTGCCTTGCAAGTTCCCATGTTTCAGACACTATTATACAGCTAATGTCCTTATGAAGATGCTGCTTCTGATCTGTAGCACTGAGCACACCTGGCATCTTCCTCTTTCACTTTCTCAAACATGTTTACTTACTTAATTCATAGCAAGCTTTATTTAAGGGGTGCCTGGGTGGTTCAGTCAGTTAGGCATCTGCTTTCAGCTCAGGTCATGATCCTGAGGTCCCGGGATCAAGTCCCGCAATGGGATCCCTCTTTGGTGGGATGCCTGCTTCTGCACCCTCTCCTCCCAGCTCCTGCTCCCTCTTCCTATCTCTGTCTCTCTCTCTCACATAAATAAATAAAATCTTAAAAAAAAAAAAAAAAAAGCTTTATTTAGGGGCACCTGAGTGGCTCAGTCAGTTAAACGTCTGCCTTCAGCTCAGGTCATAATCCCAGGGTCCTGGGATCCAGTCCCACATCAGGCTCCCCGCTCAGTGGGAAGCCTGCTTCTCCCTCCCGCTGCTTGTGCACTCTCTCTCTCTCAAATAAATAAAATCTTTAAAAAGGGGGGGGGGCTTTATTCAAAGGACACAAAAGAGTAAATAACAAATTTCCAGTTACCCTCCTATCCAGTTCTCCTAGAAAGGAGCCACTGTTACGGATCATTTCTTTTTCCAAAAAAATTCTGTTATTCCTTTCCTTCTTTTTTAACATAAATGACTGCATATTATATATACTGTTCTCCATGTAGTTTATAGCCTTAGTTTAAGTATCTTGGATACTTGTCTTGGATATCTTTCCACATTAGCTCTGAGAAAATAAAGGGAACAGCATCTAAAATGGACTTGGGCAGCCTGGAATGGGGAGTTGGCACACACTACCCCTCCTCATCAGCAGCCGACCCCCACACAGAGGGCAGCACTTTGTTCTCAACAGGAAGAAGCTTATTTTACTATCTCAGCAGGAGGAAGGAAAATTTTCTTCTTGCCTTGCAATACAACAGCCCATGAGAAATTGCCCCAGTTGTCCAATGAGAAGCTTACACTCTCACTCTCCCCCAGCTGACATTTGTTTCAAACAGCTCTTCCCAATTTCCTCTTTTCCTCGATAAAAGCAGCCCCTGTCCTTTGTTCTCTGGACTTGCCCATGGTTTGCCACAGTTTTCTTGTCCTGGATTGCAATTCCCCTGGTATTCCCCAATAAACTCATTTTGCTGGTAGAATAACTGGCTACTTTATCTTTATGGTTGACAGCTCATATCATCTACCTCCTGGTATTCTGCTGCCACTTCACTAGCAGCTGAGTCAACAAAGCAAAGTGATTAAGAGCAACAGTTTAATCTTTCCACTTACTGGCTGTGTGACACTGATGAGTAACTCAACTTCTCTAGGCCCTAGTTTCTTCACATGTAAAATGGGGAGAATAGTACCTACCTTAATGGTATAGAGGTGAAGCTTAACTAAGCTAATACTTGTGAAGAGCTTAATACAGTGCATGGCACATTGGAAGGACTCATTAAACATTAGCTAATATTATAACTGAAATCTGGATAACCACCAAGATACCTTTAGTCACTTCATAAATTCTATCAATTAAAAATATTCCTTTGGATACCACAGGTCAACATACCTTTGTTGTAATAATAATAATCTGTTTTCTTTTTCTTTTAAAGCTTTTTTTAGTTCTGCTGTTCTTGATGGCCTATGTAGGTATTTTCTTTTTCCTGTACATTCATAAGTCCAATGTCCAAATTCCAAGCATTTCTGACATCTTACATGTTGTTTATTTGCCTCACTGCGGAGCAGAAAGAAAAAAAAAAGAATACAGGTCTTAAAATTTTGACTTGACATTTTCTACCCCGAAAAGTATAAATAATATGAACATTTTTAGGTCAAAAATAAACATAATTTTACACTTTAAATTGTTTACTATGTTAGATTTAGTCACAAGGCAATATAGTAGTCAAGAACATGGACCTTGAGAGTTAGACCGAACTAAGTTCAAATCTTTATTTCCTAATTCCATTCCAGTAACGGCAGACTAGGTAACTAAAACCAACTCCTCAGATCGGAAATAGAAAAAAACATTCAAAACATTTTTAACAATCTGCCTGAGGTATCAAAGAACTAACAATGGGGTAAAGAACAACCAAGCCAAGATATGAAAGAAAATGGAAATCCAGAGTAGTCAGCTCTGTATTTAAGCTAATTCTTGCACTGGAAGTGTTTGCCCAACTCAACAGGGTAAACCTCACTTACAACAAGTTAGGGAGACGAACTACGTATCCAGCATTAGGTCTCTGAAGAGTCATACCCTAAGAATAAACCAAATGTATATGGAATACAGCCCAGCTTTTAGTCATCTAGGAGACTAAAAAAAAAATCTTAATCCCTCAACCCTGATACTGGACTCAGATGCAACGAGTTAAAGACAAACATGAAAGAACTGGGAAGGAAAAAACAAAATGGTCATTCCTCACTTATGACTTATTATGTACATGCAAATCCAAAATAATCTACAGGCAAAAATATTTTGAAATAATTAGAATTCATAAGTTCAGCAAGATTTTAGATTGGGGTGGGAAAATGTAAAGAGTCAGATAGTAAAAGTTTCAGGCTTCACTGATCAGGAGGCAAAATTGAGGATATTATGTAGGTACTTACATGATAAGAGAGAAAACACAATTCCACAGATATTTTATTAATACAAATATTTCACAGAAAAGAGATTTAAAGGATGCAATTCTTTTGTAGAACATTCTTTTGTAGAACATTCCACTCATTTGAGGTTGAAAGTTCATGTTTCCTATCAAATTAATCATATACATACACATGTAATTAACATCCTTAACCCACAAGCCCACAAGAACAAGCATCAAGTAGGATTCAGTAGACAACTGTTTGCTGAGCTCTGTATTAGATATAAGGTAAACACATAAAAATCAATAGAATTTCTATATAATGAAAACATTTAAAATGAAATTTTAAAAAGTGATATTTGTTATTTCCTAAATAATATCAAATACCTAGAAACACATCAAAGAAAATATGTACAAGACTTCTATGCACAATATAAACATTACTAAGAGAAATTAAACATCTAAGTATGTAGCCACATAGAAAAATATACCATGTTCATAGACTGGAAAACACAGTAATTGTAAAAATGTCCATTCTCCACAAACTGATCTACAGATCTATGATCTATAGATTCAACACAATGCCAATCAAAATACAAACAAGTTTTTGTTTATTTGTTTGTTCTGTTAACAAACTTATTCTAAAATGTATATGGAAATTCAAAAGGCCAATAGCCAAAATACCCTAGTAAAGGAACAAGTGGGGAAGCCTTGGGTTAAAAACTGACTTATGGTAAAGCTGTAACAACTAAGAATGTGAAATTCGAGCAAAGGTACACAAACCAATGAACAGAACAGAATGTCCAGAAATGGACTAATGTATATATGAACGCATGATTTATGACCACCATGACACTGGAGAGCAGTGGGGGAAAGGACATATTAATGGTGCAGGGACAACTGATTTGCATATGGAAAAAATTACAACTAAACTCTACTCTTGGGGCACCTGGGTGGCTTGGTTGAGTGTCCAGTTCTTGATTTCTGCTCAGGTCATGAACTCAGGGTTCTGCGATCAAATCCTGCATTGGCCTACATACTCAGTGGAGAGTCGGCTTGAGGATTCTCTATCTCCCTTTGCCCCTCCACCTGCTCATATTGTCTCTCTCTCAACTAAGTAAATAATTCTTTTTTTTTTTTTAAGATTATTTATTTATTTATTTATTTGACAGACAGAGGGGTGGGGGGAAGCAGGCTCCCTGAAGAGCAGAGAACCTGATGTGGGGCTCGATCCCAGGACCCTGGGATCATGACCTGAGCTGAAGGCAGAGGCTTAACCCGCTGAGCCACCCAGGCGCCCCTAAGTAAATAATTCTTTATTAAAAAAAGAAAATAGGGGCACCTGGGTGGCTCAGTGGGTTAAGCTTCTGCCTTCGGCTCAGGTCCTGATCTCAGGGTCCTGGGATCGAGCCCCGCATTGGGCTCTCTGCTCAGCAGGGAGGCTGCTTCCCCCTCTCTCTGCCTGCTTGTGATCTCTCTCTATAAAATAAATAAAATTAAAAAAAAATAAAAAAAGAGGGGGCACCTGGATGGCTCAGTGGGTTAGAGCCTCTGCCTTCGGCTCAGGTCATGGTCCCAGGGTCCTGGAATCGAGCCCCACATCGGGCTCTCTGCTCAGCAGGGAGCCTGCTTCCTCCTCTCTCTGCCTGCCTCTCTGCCTACTTGTGATCTCTGTCTGTCAAATAAATAAATAAAATCTTAAAAAAAAAAAAAAGGGGTGCCTGGGTGGCGCAGTGGGTTAAAGCCTCTGCCTTCGGCTCAGGTCATGATATCAGGGTCCTGGGATCGAGCCCCGCATTGGGCTCTCTACTCAGCAGGGAGCCTGCTTCCCTTCCTCTCTCTTTCTCTGCCTGCCTCTCTGCCTACTTGTGATCGCTGTCAAATCTAATTAAAAAAAAATATTAAAAAAAAAAAAAGAAAACCTCTACTCTCCACCATATGCAAACATTGATTACAGACTGCTCAAGTAATAAATGTCTTAGATGGTGGTATTAAAAACAAGTGACATGGGGGTATCTGGCTGACTCAGCTGGAAGAGCATGATCTTGAGATCGTGAGTTTCAGCCCCATGTTGGGTATAGACATCACTTAAAAATAAATAAACTAAAAAAAAAAAAAAAACCTAAAAGAAAATAAAAAAATAAATAAACTTACAAATAAACAGTGACAGGGGCCCCTGACTGGTTCAGGTGGTAGGGCATATGACTCTTGTTCTCAGGGCTGTGGATTTGAGCCTGACACTCAGTGTACAGATTGCTTAAAAATAAAATCTTAAAAATAAAATGACATATTTGACTTAAGAATTCTTAAAAAACAAAACCAAAATACTAATAATCATAAAAAAATGACTGTTAAGTTAGACTATGCTAAAATTAGGAATTTCTTTTCATTGAGGCACCTGGGTAGTTTGGTTGGTTAAGTATCTGGCTCTTGATTTCAGCTCAGGTCATGATCTCAGGGTTTTGAGATCAAGCCCCGTGTCAGGGCCTGCACTTGGTATGGAGCCTGCTTAGGATTCTCTCTCTCTTCCTCCTTCTCTTAAAAAAGAAAGCAAGAAAGAATTTCTGTTCATCAAAATACACTATGAAGAGAGTAAGAAGGGAAGCCAAGAGGTTGGAGAAGGTTTTACAAATCAGTAAGAACATGATGAATCATAAAAAATAAGATGAAATGGAAAATGGAAAGACTGGACAAAAATGGGCCTGGGAAACACAAGTTAACACTATACATACAAAAAGTTGTACTTTACTAATCAAAGAAAAACATATTAGAACCCCCAAAAAGGGGCATCTGGGTGGCTAAATCAACCAAGCATCCAACTCTTGATTTTGGCTCAGATCACTATCTCAGAGTCATGAGATCAACCCCCGAGTCAATCTCTGAGCTCACTGTGGAGTTTGCTTAAGACTTCTTCTCCCTCTCACTCTGTCCCTTCCAACTCCTGTATGCATGCTCTTTCTTTCTCTAAATAAATAAATAATTATTTAAAAAACAAAATAAAACCAAAAACCCAGAAGATACTACCTATCACACTCCAGAAAGACTGAAATTAAAAACTGGCAACAGCAGGGGCGCCTGGGTGGCTCAGTGGGTTAAAGCCTCTGCCTTCGGCTCAGGTCATGATCCCAGGGTCCTGGGATCGAGCCCCACATCGGGCTCTCTGCTATGCGGAGAACCTGCTTCCTCCTCTCTCTCTGCCTGCCTCTCTGCCTACTTGTGATCTGTCAAATAAATAAATAAAGTCTTAAAAAAAAAAAACAACTGGCAACAGCAAATGTTAGCAAGAATACACAGCAAGAGGAACACACATCCATTGTGGGGATGAACACAAACTGGTACAACCATTTTGAAAAAAATTTACCATAGTTGAAGAGAAGCACACTCTATGATTCAGCAATTCCACTTGTAGGTATTTATACAATAGAGATCAATGCAGTGCCGCCTAGGTGGCTTAGTTGGTTGATTTCAGCTCAGGTCATGATCTCAGGGGTGTGAGATGGAGCCTCCCAGTGAGCTCTGAGCTGGGCGTGGAGCCTGCTTAAGATTCCCTCTCTCCCTCCCCCTTTTCCCCTCCCAAACCATTGGTCTCCATCATGTGTGCATTACACACACACACACACACACACACACACACACAAAAAAAATTTAAAACAGAATCAATGCACAGCTATACCAGATAACATGTGTAAGAATATTATTCTTGAGCACCTGAGTGGCTCAGTTGGTTAAGTGTCTGCCTTCAGCTCAGGTCATGATCCCAGAGTCCTGGGATCAGGCCCCACATTGGGTTCTCTGCTCAGTAGGGAGCCTGCTTCCCCCTCTCTCTCTGCCTACTTGTGATCTCTCTCCCTCTGTCAAATAAATAAATAAAATCTTAAAAAAAAAAGAATATTATTCTTTATGTAGCTCTTCAAATTTCTGAAATAATTGTAATTTTTTTTAAAGATTTTCTTTATTTTATTTGACAGACAGAGAGCACAAGCAGGCAGAGAGAGAGGAGGGAAGCAGGCTCCCTGCTGAGCAGAGAGCCCGATGCGGGGCTCTATCCCAGAACCCTGGGATCATGACCTGAGCCGAAGGCAGGGGCTTTAACCCACTGAGTCACCCAGGTGCCCCTGAAATAATTGTAATCTTATAGAAAATATGCAAGTACAGTTCAAAGCACCATTTTTCCTGAACTATTTGTAAGTTGCCAACCTGATGACCCATCAACTCAAAATATTTCATTGCATATTTTCTATAAACCAGGATATTTTCCTGCATAACAATGTAACCATCAAAATCAAGAAATTAATATAGATATATTCCTACTATTTAATCTCCAGATCTCATTTATTTCATCAAATGTCCCAATAATGTTCCTTAGAGCAAAATCCAGTTCAGCATTCTGTTGCATTTGTCATGTTTCTTTAGTTTCCTTCTGTCTAATGAATTCATTAGTCGAGTCTTGTTTTTATGACCTTGGCAATTTTGAAGCTTACAGGCCAGTTATTTTGTAGAACGTGCTTCAATGTGAGTTGCTTTCAAACTCACTTAGGGGGCTCTCAGTAGGGAGCTGCGGTTCCCTTCCTCTTGACCTCTCCATAGGGCTGCTCACAACATGACTTCCCCCAGAGGGAGTGACCAAGACAACTTAAGAAATCAGTCTTTTATAACCTAATTTTGGAAATGACATACCATCACTTTTGCTGTATTCTACTGGTCGCACAGACCAACCCTAGTATAATGTGGGAGGAGACTATACAAGAGCCTGAATACCAGGAGGCAAGGATAATTGGGGGTCATCTTGGAGGTCAACTACCACATTGATATATCTCTACATGATCAGATTCAGGCTATGCACCTTTGGCAGGAATGAAATAGAAATGTGCTGTCCTTCTCACTGTATTGCTACCAGGTGACACAAGACTGTAATTCATCTTAATACTGTTGATATGCACTTTGATAACCCTTGATTAAGGAAGGTCTACCAGAGTTTGCATTGTAAAGTTACTTTTTGTCTTTTGTAATTGTGGTGGTTTTAAATTAATGTTCACATTAATTCTTTGATACTCTTCACTTCAAGAGGTGGAGCCCTAATCCCCTTCACCCTGAATGTGGCTTGGACTTAGTGTCTTAGTCTAACAGAATAAAGCAGAGTGATGGAGTGTGACTTCAAAGATTAAGTCATGGAGCTGCCATGTCAGGCAGACACTTAAGCAGCCTCTAGGGAGGCCCAGGTGGTGAACAACTGAGGCCTCCTGCCAATAGTCCTGTGAATGAGCCATCCTGGAGAAAGATGTTCCAGTCTTGGTGACGCCTTCAGATGACTGCAGACCCTGGCAACATCCTGACCAGGACAATAAGGGAGAACATGAGTTAGAACCCTCAGCTAAGGGGTACCTGGGTGGCTCAGTGGGTTAAAGCCTCTGCCTTCGGCTCAGGTCATGATCCCAGGGTCCTGGGATGGAGCCCCACATTGGGCTCTCTGCTCTTTGGGGAGCCTGCTTTCTCCTCTCTCTCTCTGCCTGCTCTCTGCCTGCTCTCTGCCTACTTGTGATCTCTGCCTGTCAAACAAATAAATAAAATCTTTAAAAGAAAGAAAGAACCCTCAGCTAAGTCACTCTTGGATTCCTGACCCACAGAAACTGAGATAATGTTGATTGTTAGAAGCTACTAAAAGTTTTGGGGTGATTTGTCAAACAACTCTAAGTGAAAATTAATATAACAATTAACAACTACTTTGTGGGTCGGTATTCGATATTATATAAATACCCAGCCCATTAAATTTTTAGTTCATTTATTCATCTATCAGTATGAACTCATATTTTTCTATTTTACTCCATGAATTTTATTCAATGAGTTATAGTCCCATTACCACCATTTATTTTGAATTGTCCTAGATATGGTCAGTGGAAAGGAATCCTTTTAAGCTATATTGTGTGTTCTTCTGACATGGCTCCATTTTGGGGGCACTTCCTTGCTTTCTGGTACAACAAAATATTTCATCTACTTTACCTGTCCCAGCCTGAAATCAGACTGATGGAGCCCTGATGATATTTAGAGTCACGTCCTCTTTCCACTTAGGCTCTAACACTTCTTATCAAATTACATGTTGCTTCCCCTATGTAGATGTTCTCTCCACTAGGGTGACAACTTATGCTAAATTGCTCCTGTGTGGACACGTTCCTCTCACCTGGCTTGGGATCTCACATCCCACACTAACCCTTCCCCTCAGTGGATGCCCTCCACAGCCTCCTGACACTGCAGATCACTTCACACACTTATGTGGATTCCCTTCTAAGGCCACTTTGGCCCTTACACTCCAATGCCAATTCAACCTTCTGCTTGAAAGCCTACTCTGCTCTACACTACTTAATGGCTTTAGGCATGACTTATGGAAGAAGGGAAGAGAAAATAACTGTAAGAATATTCGTAACAGCATAACCTGTAATATCCTCAAAACCAGAAATAACACTGAGATAGAATGGAAAATTTGTGGTACAGAATATAGCGAAATACTTCATAGTACTGAAAATGAACAAACTTCACAGTTTTAACTTACATGGATCTTACATCTAAGAAGACAGATTATGCAAAAGAATCCAAATTGTCTGATTCTGTGTAAGTTCAAAGACAGGCAAAATAAAACTCCAGTGCAGAGTAAGATGGTAAAAGCACAAAGAGAAGCAAGGGAACAATTACTATAAATGTTGGGTCACTGGTTGCCTTTGGGAAGGAGGGAGGAGGTCATAATTGGGAAGGGTCTTAAGGGCTACTGGTATATAGGCCATTTTATTACTTGACCTGAGGGATGTCACATGGAATGTTCCCTTTATAATAATTTGTTAAGTGGCATAGTTATGTTGTTTAAACTTTTTGTATATGTGTTATATTTCACAATAAAGATTTTTAAAAATCTTCTCTTTCACTACATAGCTATAGGCTCTTCAGCAAACTGATTTAGGAACCTTAGTTTCTCTTCTAAAAGACGTAGTAAATATCTACTTCACTAGGGTACTGTAAGAATTAGTTAAACCATAGCCACGGCTTATATTTACTCTGCCAGGACTTTAGCTAAGTATTAATCATGCATAATAACATCCAATCTCCATAACAACCCAGTGAGTTTGAAAGCACTATCCCCATTCTACAGATGAGGATGTGTATATATTATTGTCATTCTACATATTAGGCTAATCAATTGTCTGGAATAAGGATACATGGCACTTTAAGTTTTCTCATAACATGGTTGCACGATGAGATGCTAGGTTCTTAATGCTGACCTACAGCAGTCTCGTTTTTTTATCCTTAGTGAACACATAATTGGTATTCAGTAAATGTTTGTACAATGAATGACTGATGAAAAAGGCAAGTGTTTAAGAAAACATTATTTTGGATTGTGGGACAGGTTCTGTAATCCTGACAATTAATTTAGTTTTAGCATCTATCCAAAATTTAAACTAATCCTAATCTAAAAGAATGTTACAAGTAAAGAACTAAGACTATGTCAGTAGATACGGTATTAAAAGATAATAAAGAAGACTCAGCTTTTGTTTAGTAATAGTTCTTAAATTTCAGCAAGCAACTGCCAGAGCCATGATTATAATTTCAGACCTTATCTGAATATGTAATGTCAGAGCACTTTTAAGGGCATCAATAATAAAACACTCAATGGCCTTAATATTAGCTTTTGAGGCAAAAAGAACCACTAACATATTTAACATATACACAATTGTAAAACGCACCCCAGAAATAATTAATTCAGAAACATCAAAAATGTTTTTTACACCTGTAAAAGTGTAAAATCATGATTCTCATTCAAATACATATAAAACGAACACGGGTCAATCTAATCATTAATTAAAGGAACAAGTAAGATGGTATAACAGGTTCAAAAGAGAATTCAAAGAATACACATATATATGCAATCATGCTGAAATGAATTTACAGATAGCTAAAAACTAATTAATAGCCACATTGCAAGAATCAACTGTACTGTGTTTTTATGGGTAAGAATATTTTCTACCAGTATCCTATACCTTACAGTTTTAAAATAGCTCAAAGACAATGATGCACAGGCTCTCATAGAGTCACATAGCCAGGAAGAGTGGATTAGACAAGATACCTAGCAATCTTTGTTTTGAAATCCATTGCAAAGCCTTTCACAATATTTCCTAAAAATGAAACTATGATTGGTATGGAGGGAAGCCTCTCAGAATCAAGGAAATAAAGTCTTCTCCAACTCACAGGTTGTTTCCCCAATATTAAGAAACTTAATTTTTTAAAAATCTATTTTTTTTTAAATTTTATTTATTTATTTGACAGAGATCACAAGTAGGCAGAGAGGCAGGCAGAGAGAGACGAGAGGTAGGGTCCCCGCTGAGCAGAGAGCCTGATGCGGGGCTCGATCCCAGGACCCTGGGACCATGACCGGAGCTGAAGGCAGAGTCCTTAACACACTGAACCACCCTGGTGCCCCTCGATTTTATTTCTTTAAAGATTTATTTTAAAAAACGAGAGAGAGGGGCGCCTGGGTGGCTCAGTGGGTTGAGCCTCTGCCTTCGGCTCGGGTCGTGATCTCAGGGTCCTGGGATCGAGTCCCGCGTCGGGCTCTCTGCTTGGCGGGGAGCCTGTTTCCCCCTTCTCTCTGCCTGCTTCTCTGCCTACTTGCGATCTCTCTCTCTGTCAAATAAATAAAAATAAAAAAAATCTCAAACAAACAAACAAACAAAAACGAGAGAGAGAACATGAAAGCAAGTGGGGGGGGGGGTGACGGGCGGAGGGAGAGAAACTTTTAAGTGGATGCCCCACCTTGTGTAGAGCCCAATGTGGGGCTTGATCCCACAACCCATGAGATCATGACCTGAGCTGAAATCAAAAGTTGGAAGCTCAAATGGCTGAGTCCCTCAGGCAACCCAATACTAAAAAATTTACAATTTAAGATAAGTAAATAATTAAAATAAATAAATATAAATTTAAAAAGCAAATAAATAAACAAATTAAAAATATTATCCACCAGCACTATGGCGTTTTCTGTAGCTATAAATAGAATATTCACAAATATCTAAATTCCTTTATGACTGACATGTTCTAACCATTAATTAACCACTCCTAAAAACAGTGATCTTCCACAGGGAGTGCCTTATGAAGTAGACTTATAATTTCAAAATAAACAAGATCAGCATTTCTTTCTAACCATTTGGGTACCCTATTCACAATATTCCATTTCTATATCCTAAGCTAAAGCCCAAAGAAGTGTTCTAATGGGACAGGCTTTTTAAGTGAAATCACCTTAGTAAGACATGCCTGCCATAATGATGGTCTATTGTTGGCAGAGGTACAGAACAGGCACTTTGCATATGTTCTTAACTGCTGGGAAGAATATAAGTCGCACCAACTTTCTGAAGGGCCATTTGGAAACTACAAGAAAAATCTTGAAAATGTACATACACACACACAAAAAACAAATTAAAAAAAAAAAAAACCCCACCAACCCAAGACAGTATAAATGATGATTATCTATGTGGAAAATCCTTAGAAATCAAAAACAGAGCTAATAGAACTAATAAATGAATTTAGTAAAGTCATACAATACAAGATCAATATACAAAAGTCAACTGTATTTCCACATACTAGCAACGAACAACTGAAATAAAAAAAAATGCCACTACAATACTTAGATATAAATCTGATGAAAGTTGTTCAACATCTCTACACTTAATTATAAAACGTTGGGGAGGTAAGTTAAAAACCTTTAAAAAATGAGTACATTTTAACACACACATTCATGGGTCAGAAAACCTAAGACTGTTAAAGGATCCATTCTTGAAAAGCTGATCTATAGATTGAAAGCAATCCCACTGAAATCCAAGCAGTTTCTTTTGTGGAAATTGATAACTTGATTCTAAAATGCATAAAAAAATACAAATAATTTAAAATAGTTGCAAAAACTGTGAAAAAGAGCAAAATTGGAAGACATCACTTGATTTCAAGACTTACTACAAGGCTACAATTATCCGACAGTATCATGTTCACATAAATAAACAGATCAATGAAACAGAATAGAATCCACACACATGGACAGCTGTTTTGTGACAAAGGTGCAGAAGAAATTCAGTAGAGAAAAATTCAGTAGTCTTTTCAACTATTGGTACTGGAACAAAAGGACAAACTTCGAAAAAGTCTGCCAGTTTCCAAAAAGTTTTCTGAAAAAGCTACCGTGTGGTCAAGCAATCTACTCTTAGGTTATTTATCTAAGAAAAAGGGAAAACTGAAGGCACCTGGGTGGCTTTAAGCCTCTGCCTTCAGCTCAAGTCATGATCCCAGTGTCCTGGGATCGAGTCCTGTATTGGGCTCCCTGCTCAGTGGAGTTCTGGTTCTCCCTCTCCCTCTAAGCTTACCCCCCCACCCCAACCCGGGCTTAAGCCCTCTCTCTTCCTCTCAAAAATAAATAAAATACTTAAAAAACAAGAAGAAAAGGGAAAACTAAAGTTTACATGAAAAATTTTAGAAGACCATATGGGCAGGGCCCCTGGGTGGCTCAGCCACATTAAGTGCCTGACTCTTGATTTCAGCTCAAGTCATGATCACAGGATTGTGAGATTGAGCCCATGTAGGGCTTGGGGTGGGCATGGAGTCTGGTTAAGATTCTCTCTTCCTCTCCCTCTGCCCTCCCCCCACACTCTGGCATGAGCTGTCTCTCTCAAAACAAAACAAAACCAAACCCCAAACTATACACAAATGTTTATACCACTTTTATTAAAAATAACCCCAAACTGGAAACAATCAAAATGTCCTTCAAATAGCAAATGGGTCAACTGGTATAGCCATATGATGGGACACTGCTAGCAATAATTAAAAAAAGAAGAATGCACCATTAATACATACAAGAACTTCAGTGAATCTCAAAGGAATTAACTGAGTGAAAGATGCTGGACTCAAAAGGTTACACATTTATTCTATTCATACAACATTCTGGAAAAGGTAAAATTACAGGGACAGAATCTGGAAAAGGTAAAATTACAGGGACAGAAAAAAATCAGTGGTTTTCAGAGGGTGGGGTAAAGAGTTTACTTACAAAGGCTCGTGAAGAAATTTTTCATAATGAAATTGTTCTATATCTTGATTTTGGTGGTGGTTACATGACTACAGGTATCTGTCAGAATTCATAGAACTGTACATTAAAAAGAATACATTTCGGGGCCCTTGGCTGGCTCATTTGGTAGAGTATGCAACTCTCGATCTTGGGATTGTAAATTCAAGCTTCATGTTAGGTGGAAAGATTACTTAAAAATTAAAAAAAAAAAAATCTTAAAAAAAAAAAATAAAGACAGTGGCCCAGTTGGTTAAGCATCCAATTCATGATTTAGCTCAGGTCATGAATCCATGGTCATGAGATAGAGCCCCACACTGGGCTCCCTGCTCATTGGAGAGTCCGCTTCTTTCTCTCCCTCTCCTCTTCCCCTGCTTGTGTGCTCGCAAGTGTGTGCACATTCTCCCTCTCTGATAAACAAAATCTTAAAAAAAAATTCTCTCCCTCTGCACCCCCCCCGCCCCTGCTCGTGCATATGTGATCTGTCTCCCTCTCTCAAAAATAAATACATACAATGAATTTTGCTAAATGTAAATTAAACATCAGTAAACCTGATTTTAAAAAGTATTTAGTTGGGCGCCTGGGTGGCTCAGTGGGTTAAGCCTCTGCCTTCGGCTCAGGTCATGGTCTCAGGGTCCTGGGATGGAGGCCCACATTGGGCTCCTGCTCAGCAGTGAGCCTGCTTCCTCCTCTCTCTCTCTGCCTGCCTCTCTGCCTACTTGTGACCTCTGTCAAATAAATAAATAAATAAATAAAATCTTAAAAAAAAAAAACACCAAAAAACCATACCATCTTAAAAAAAAAAAAGTATACAGTTAACCCAGAAAAATGGATATATGCAAAAATTTAGTTGTATATTTATTATAGGAAGTACAAATGGTTTACAAGAGTAAACCTGTTGGAAGCTACACTAACAGTGAGCACAGCTTAATGTATAAACTTGGGGAATCACTATGCTGTGCAACCGAAACATAACACTGTGTATCAACTATACTGAAAAAAAAAAAAAAGTAGACCTAACTCTCCAACAGCAAAGGAAATGTTATTTCCACTACCATTTTCCAATAATAAAAAGTTATTGTTTATCCGTAAAGAACACTACGAGGCTATTTAAAGTATTAAAAATAGCCTGAAAGTTTATACATTAAAATGTAAAAATGATTACCTTTCGGATAGGGTTATAATATACTTTTTCATATCTGTATTCTCTAACTTTCCTATAATGAACATGGACTGCACGTGAAATCATAAAACAAATAGTAAAAGATGTTTTTCAAAGGAACATATAAACTAAGGAATATAGGAGAATGCTAAAGGCCTATAAGAGAAATATTTAAACCTAATATAAATAAATACCCTACCAAAATAAACTGAGGCTTATGAAAAGTATCAAGAACAACAAAAATTATTTTGTGTTTTAGTTACATTTAAAGCACAAAGAACCAAAAACAAGATAGGTTCATTATTTGGGGTGCTAGGCGAATACATCACCAATGTTAAGCTACAGGCTGAGAGTACAAGCAGGATTATTTTTATTTTGCTTTAGTCTTCACACAAACACAATGATATACAGAATGAGAAGAGTAGACCTGAACCCCAAGATAGTGAGGGGTGTTCACTCTGAATGTGTTTAACTCACAATGGCCCAAGTGACTGCTCCCCAACATACCAGAGATTTTCCAGGTGAGCTGACTATACTGCTGCTGGTAATCTGAGAGACACTGGCAAACAGGAGTGGTGCTGAAAGACTAGGAGTAGGCAAATGCAGTTTTGATTTTCAAAGTCGGGGGAAAGGAAGATTCCACAAACTAGACCAGTGAACTTGACATTCATTCCAGGCAGAATTCTCAATGGATTTATTAAATCCATTCAGAAAGAAAAGCCCTGATCACTAAGTATCAGATCATTACAGACTAATACCCTTACTGGCTTTTGGGAATTTGTATTTCAATCAGGCATCCTGGAAAGTCTTACAATATCCTTGTGAACAAAACAGAACAATTAGATAGATCAGTTGAACATCATGGACAAAAGACTACCTTTTTTTTTTTTAATTGAAGACTTTATTTATTTGACAGACAGAGAGAGACAGCATAAGCAGGGGGAGCTGTAGGCAGAGGGAGAGGGAGAAGCAGGCTCCCCGCAAAGCAGGGAGCCTGACTCGGGGCTTGATCCCAGGACCCTGGGATCATGACCTGACCCAAAGGCAGTTACTTAGCCAACTGAGCCACCCAGGTGCCCCATAACTGTTTAATGGCTTGAAGTAAAGGTACAGAGAGGTAACCAGTGATGGCCTGAATGATTGGTCCTGAGTTTGGACTTGTTCAACATTTTATAAATGACTTGGAGGGCACTGATGTGCCTATTTATCCAACCTGCAGCTGACACAAAGCTAAGAGGGAGGAGTAATACAAAGGATGACCAAATCAGGATCCAAAAAGGTCTTGACAGGCTAGAACTCAGTGTCAAATCTAACAAGATGAAATTTAACAAGGGTAAAATTAAGTCTGACTCTTAAATCCAGAAAACCAATACAAGTACCAAGACAGGGGAAGCCTGATTTGATGGTAATTCAAGTGGATAACACCTAGCATTTTTAATTGACTGAAATCACAGTTTAGGTCCAAAGCTAGGAAGTTAGAAGTGAGCAGGGCTTAAGCTTCATAAATATTTTCCTTTCAGTTCAACATAAACTTTTGATAGATATGAAAAATGTAACAGGCTACTTCAGGAGGTAAGTATGTCTTTCCTGGAGGTCCTCAAGCCAAAGTTAGATAATTCCCTTGGATGGTGAAGACACAGTACTGGAATCCAGTGGAAGGTTTAGCAGAAGAAATGACCCCACACAGTGCCAAGATTCTATAATCTACTCACATATAAGTAGATGTAATTACAATTTACAAACAGAAAGTAAGTTCTTTTCAATTGATATAAAGTTAACTCCCTGAAAGATCGGCTGAATAGGAATTTCAAATTTAGGCTCTCTCTCTTTTTTCTCTTTTATTTCCTCCCTTTCCTCTGTTAGTCTAAAGACTCTTACAAAGAACGATAACAGTACTTTCTCACTTCTCATAACTAACTTAAAAATAGTTTAAAACTTATTATGGAAGTAACACATGCTTTTTATAAATAAAACTAAAACTTTGTGATGAACATAAAATGAGAAGTAATGGCTCCTCTTCTACTCCCACCCCAAAATATTCCCCAAACTCTACCAGACTCCCCTAACTTCTGAAAGCTTCCTTCTCCAACTCCCTGAAGATTTACTCTGAATACCATGACTACTTTTATTATATGCCATTTGTTTTCTTGCCAACAAGACCAGAAGCTCCTAAAGCAAGATTTCTTTTACTTCTGTGTAGCTCATATACCAAATACAGGCATTCTATAGAAAAACAACATTGTTGAACTTTCTGATACTTTTGAAATGAGATATAGCAATATTCTTCAGATGCTTAAAGTCTTTCACTTCATATTTAAGTGGACATTGCTTGTTTTTGCCCTCCTAGTATTTATCATCTATCTAATCTAGTTATCTAGCTCATCATTGGTTTATAGAAATCCATCTGATCATGCTGGAAAAAGAATGCGATCTGACAATCAGAGCATCACAATCCCATAGACATGATTCAACCTACACAAATGAGATACCATTAAATTGAAGGTGAGAGGATATAAAGGACCAAAATACAGTGCAGCCATCTTGGGACCAACAGAATGAACCTAACCTATCCAAATATGGAACTAACACCCAAAAGAGCAAACCTGAGAGTAAGAGTCTCTGGTGACATAATCTAGCACACCTATTATGTATTATATTCACTTCATTCTTGACTTCTTGACTTATTCTCCTCCACCAGTATACTACCCTGACTCTCTAGGTCTTTATCCTCATGCTCAAGGAACTCTTTTCATTAGGTGTGAGAGGTAGAATCTGATGGAGAGAAGAAAAGGAAAGACAACAAAAAAGAGTAAAAAACAGAAATGTAAAAAGAAACATACACATATATATGCAAGCAGACTAGGAGTGATATATCATGGACTTGCAAATGGTAACAGCATGAAATGCTAAGAGAACGATTGTTCAGGTGTGCAGGTTGGTAGAAGAAAAAGGACTTTAGGGGAAAGGGACATGTGGGATGATTATCTCCATTACACATCCATGGTAAACCTCTTGTGCCACTCTCTCTTGGTCACTAACCACAATGGCCAGCTTTCAGTTTTTAAAAACTAAAGATCTTGGGGAGCCTAGGTAGCTCAGTCAGTCATGCAGAGGACTGGATTTCAGTTCAGGTCATTATCTCAAGGTTGGGGACCAAGCCCCAGTTTGGGCTCAAATCTGTAGCCTGTTTAAGATTCTCTCTCCCCTCCCCCTGCCTCTCTTAAAAAACCCAAAAAATTAAAGTTCTTTCCTGTCTGAAGGTAATTATGCCACTGTCTGATGCGCTTTCCCCAAATCCTCTCATGATTGGCTCTTTTCTCACACTTCAATCTCTGTTCAAATGCCACCACTTCAGAGATGCCTTTCCAGTCCAACCAATCTAACCTGGGCCTTTCTTTCCATCACCTCTTAATTCCTTCAAAGCTCTTAACACCAACTCTATTTACTTAAAATGTTTAGTTTATCGACTCTACCAACGGAATGTAAGTTTCCTGAAAGCAGGGATTCCTGTCTTGAGTACTTCTTTTTCTTTGTACCCAAATTCTAGCAGAGAGCGAGACAGTTAATAAATTATTATTTACTGAAGAGAACGAGCGGTAGAAAGTGAGAAAACTTGGGAGGAAAGTCGGTGTTATAATCAGGCTGTTCCTAGGGAAGGAGATAGGAAGGGGACAGGAAAAGCCAGCTGCGCGGGAGACTGCACAGGGAGCTGAAGGCTTACGTCGTTGAGAGTGGAAGGTGTCGGATCTGGGCTTCAGGCTTCCCTTGGCCACCCGTAGGGTGGGCGGCTGGGTGGGCAAAGGGGCATACGCCACTTAGTGCCCAACTTCTGGGCGTCCGCTGTGCGACAAGCAAACGCTAGGCTCTCTTCAGAACCCCCCAATTCCCACCCCATAACCTAGGTCCCGCCCCGTGGACCTTACGCAGTCGTCTTCCACGCAATCACTAGCCCGTGGACACCAAAGTTACCACCCGGGCCGAGCCCCTGTGGAGCAGCAACAAGTGAGAAAAGACCACCCTCCGCCCGTCCACACAGAAGTTCCCATACCTGCCCCCCATCCCCGCCCGGGCTCACCCGCCGGCTGACGCGCTTCTCCCCGCCCCCAGCCCGCCCCGCGGCCCTACTTGGGCCCTTACTTACGCTTGTCTCCGAGCTATGAGCCGATGCATGGGAGTCGCCATCTTAGCGCGGCTGAAGACTGCCGCGCTGGGTTTTGGGAAACTCCTCGGAAGGGGCGGGGACTTCGAACCCCGCGTCCGCCTGCCTGGGCGGAGCCAGGGCGGCCTGGAGGGCTTCTGGGGCAACTTTTGGGGTAAGCAGTGGGTGGGTAGGCGGTATGTCTTGTTTCCTGTGTGTGTCTGTAGTTCAAGAAAGAGGGATGAGGCCGGTTGTCTCACATGAATGGGCTTTTGAAGGATGAGTACAGGTATACAGCATGAAGAGGCAGGGAGAAACATCCTCAAATGAGGGAAATATATGTACATATATACATAACCGTGAATAAAACTGTGCAGTGTTCAGGAAGTAGTCTGGAAAGCAAAGTAAAAAGGAATGAATTGAGATTAGGACCATAAATTAAAAGACTGACTTTAGTAAACCATATACTGCAAATATGTTAATTATTCCTATATTTATGTATTTCATAGGGATGGTATAAGGACCAAATGACACTATGTAACTAAAGCTACTTTGTCTACTGGAAAAAAATTACACAAACATTAACTATTTTAAGATATTTTAGCATTTAGTGGCAGATCATGGAAATTTTATTCCCTTAAATCCACATTCTTTGAACCATACATAAATTTTTGAAATATATCTGTATATCTGGGCTTCCACTCATTTTTTTTTCAGCTATTATTTATGGAGTTGTTATTTATGGAACATTTAAAACCTAAAATGTTTTGAAAAGTGAGGCTAGGGTATTGAACAAATAAAGTCATTGCACACATGGAGGTTTCTACAAACAATAAAAAAAGGCAATGTCCAATGAGCATAATTACTCTAAAGAAAAAAATTTAGGGTTGGGGATAAAAAGTCTTTTAGCCCTGGGAGTTAGAGAAGGTGATGTCCCTCACCTTTGAGCATATCTTCTTCTTAACAAAATGGAATCTTACTATCTGTTCTATTCTTCAGCTTGCTTGTTTCATTTCTCAGTGTACTTACAGACATCTTTTCTCATATGAGCACATACAGAAATGATTCATTCTTTTTCTATATTAAGTTATATAGGTCACATGGATATTCCACAATTTATCCAACTAGTACCCAATTTTGTACAATTAGACCATTTATCACAAAGATGGGATGAATAGATTTTTAAGCACTCATCTGTGTTTCTGTTATATGACTTTCTGGAAGTAGAACCGCTGGGTCAAAGGATATGTATACTTTTAATTTTGATTTGTATTATCTATTGTCCTTTAATTAGGTTTTACCCAAATGTGTTTCCTCACCAGAATTGAGAATGGTCAAACTTTTAAACTCTTTCATATCTAATAAGCCAACTGATACATTATTGATATGATCCCTGGAGACTATTTTGTTCATGAATTGTCTGTCAAATTCTTTGCTTATTTTTCTCTTGGATTTTTATCTTTTTAATAATGATTTGTAGAAACTTTTGAAGATTTTATTTATTTATTTGACAGAGAGAGACACATCGAGAGAGGGAACACAAGCAGGGGAAGCTGGAGAGGGAGTAGCAGGTTTCCAGCCAAGCAAGGAGCCTGATGTGGGGCTTTATCCCATGACCCTGAGATCATGACCTGAGCCCAAGACAGAGGCTTAACCCACTGAGCCACCCAGGTGCCCCTGTAATTCTTTAATTACAATTATGGTTATATTCTGGGGCGACTGGGTGGCTCAGTCGTTATGCATCTGCCTTCAGCTCAAGTCATGATCCAGGGTCCTGGGATCAAGTCCCATATCCATCTCCTTGCTTGGTGGGGAAACCCACTTCTCCCTCTCCGGCTTCCCCTCCTGTGTTCCCTCTCTCTCTGTGTATCTGTCAAATAAATATATAAAATCTTTGAAAAAACAAAACCAAAACAAACAAACAAACAATTATGTTTATATTCTTAATCCTCATTTTTAGTTTTTGAAATACCGTTTACTAAATAATCTATCACTTCTTTAATGATTTGAAATTCTGCTCTCTTGTACACTGCATATATACAAATTTAGTTTGAACATTTTGTTTTCTTCTGATGATCTATTTTTGTCAGGATGTAGTCATTATTTTAACTTCCATGGTTCAATAGGATACTTTGATATCTGGTACAGTAATTTCTCCTAATTCATCCTTCTTTTCCCTCAATTTTATTCACTGCTCTGAGGCCTTTATTTCCCTAGATAAGCTGTATTCTCAAATTTTCAAGTTTCCCACAAAACAAGATTCATCTGTCAGCTAATTTTATTTTTTATTTTTATTATTTTTTTAATTTTTTTATTTTAATAAACATATAATATATTTTTATCCCCAGGGGTACAGGTCTGTGAATCGTCAGGTTTACACATTTCACAGCACTCATCATAGCCCATACCCTCCCCAATGTCCATTTCCCCACCACCCTCTCCCGTCCCCCCTCCCCCCTGCAACCCTCAGTCTGTTTCTTGAGATTGAGTCTTTTAAGGTTTGTCTCCCTCCCAATCCCATCTTTTCATTTTTTCTTTTCCTACCTCCCCCCAACCCCCCCCGCCTTGCATCTCCACTTCCTCATATCAAAGAGATCATATGATAGTTGTCTTTCTCCGATTGACTTATTTCGCTAAGCATGATACCCTCTAGTTCCATCCACGTCGTCGCAAATGGCAAGATTTCATGTCTTTTGATGGCTGCATAGTATTCCATTGTGTATATATACCACATCTTCTTTATCCATTCATCTGTTGATGGACATCTAGGCTCTTTCCACAGAGGCTATTGTGGACATTGCTGCTATAAACATTCGGGTGCACGTGCCCCTTCGGAGCACCACGTTCATATCTTTAGGATATATACCCAGTAGTGCAATTGCTGGGTCGTAGGGTAGCTCTATTTTCAGTTTTTTGAGGAACCTCCACACTGTTTTCCAGAGTGGTTGCACCAGCTTGCATTCCCACCAGCAGTGTAGGAGGGTTCCCCTCTCTCTGCATCCTCACCAGCATCTGTCATTTCTTGACTTGTTAATTTTAGCCATTCTGACTGGTGTGAGGTGGTATCTCATTGTGGTTTTGATTTGTATTTCCGTGATGCCAAGTGATGTTGAGCACTTTTTCATGTGTCTGTTGGCCATCTGGATGTCTTCTTTGCAGAAATGTCTGTTCATGTCCTCTGCCCATTTCTTGATTGGATTATTTGTTCTTTGGGGGTTGAGTTTGATAAGCTCTTTATAGATTTTGGATACTAGCCCTTTATCTGATATGTCGTTTGCAAATATCTTCTCCCATTCTGTCAGTTGTCTTTTGGTTTTGTTCACTGTTTCCTTTGCTGTGCAAAAGCTTTTGATCTTGATGAAATCCCAATAGTTCATTTTTGCCCTTGCTTCTGTTGCCTTTGGCGATGTTCCTAGGAAGAAGTTGCTGCGGTTGAGGTCAAAGAGGTTGCTGCCTGCATTCTCCTCAAGGATTTTGATAGATTCCTTTCTCACATTGAGGTCCTTCATCCATTTTGAGTCTATTTTCGTGTGTGGTGTAAGGAAATGGTCCAATTTCATTTTTCTGCATGTGGCTGTCCAATTTTCCCAGCACCATTTGTTGAAGAGGCCGTCTTTTTTCCATTGGATATTCTTTCCTGCTTTATCGAAGATTAGTTGACCATAGAGTTGAGGGTCTATTTCTGGGCTCTCTATTCTGTTTCATTGGTCTATATGTCTGTTTTTGTGCCAGTACCATACTGTCTTGATGATGACAGCTTTGTAATAGAGCTTGAAGTCTGGAATTGTGATGCCACCGACTTTGGCTTTCTTTTTCAATATTCCTTTGGCTATTCGAGGTCTTTTCTGGTTCCATATAAATTTTAGGATTATTTGTTCTATTTCTTTAAAAAAAATGGATGGGATTTTGATAGGGATTGCATTAAATGTGTAGATTGCTTTAGGTAGAATAGACATTTTCACGATATTTGTTCTTCCAATCCATGAGCATGGAATATTTTTCCATTTCTTTGTGTCTTCCTCAATTTCTTTCATGAGTACTTTATAGTTTTCTGAGTATAGATTCTTTGCCTCTTTGGTTAGATTTATTCCTAGGTATCTTATGGTTTTGGGTACGATTGTAAATGGGACTGACTCCTCAATTTCTCTTTCTTCTGTCTTGTTGTTAGTGTAAAGAAATGCGACTGATTTCTGTGCATTGACTTTATATCCTGACACTTTACTGAATTCCTGTATAAGTTCTAGCAGTTTTGGAGTGGAGCCTTTTGGGTTTTCCACATATAGTATCATATCATCTGCAAAGAGTGATAGTTTGACTTCTTTGCCGATTTGGATGCCTTTAATTTCTTTTTGTTGTCTGATTGCTGAGGCTAGGACTTCTAGTACTATATTGAACAGCAGTGGTGATAACAGACATCCCTGCCGTGTTCTGTCAGCTAATTTTAAAAGAAATGACATTATATCAAATATGAAAAGATGAGACAGATGAGCTATAACAAATCAAAAGGAGAAAGCAAATGGCATTATCTGTGATGGTTTGGTTGCGTACCTGGAAAACTTACAAGAATTAATTAAAAGCCTCTAGAGAGTTCAACATTGAGGGTCAGATACATATACACAAAATACAATAATAACTTGCTTTTTCAGTGGCAAGAGCAAGCCAGTGTAGATGTTTCCCATTTAGGCCCATGGGCTTGAGGGACCCTTAGCTTTGTTCAGAGAATTTAGGCCAAAATTCAGATGCTGAGTTTTATAGACCTTAATGGGTTGCAGCTGAAGGAATTAAAAACTCTTGTGAAAGCTACAAGTAATTGCTATCTGGCAAGAATAAACATTTTACTAGTCTTTAAGCAGACTGTTCCTTTTCTAGGAAAACCTTAAGTGTGTTCCAGTTATGTAAGATGTCTCAAAGAACTGGGGGAAGGATGGATGTAAAAGGCATGTATTGGAGAGAAAGTTGCATCTCTCTGGCCTGGGATGCTTTGGGACAAGGTGGTTGTTTCCTGCTCTGACCCTGGCCGGGTAGTGACGACCTGTAGTTTGAGAGCAGAGCACAGAACAGGGCCTGCTTCAGGGGCAAGCTGTGTACAGTTCAGGACTCTGTGCTTAGAAAAATCCCACATTTGGTTTAATTGTTCTGCTACTGCCATTTTAAAATTCATAGTAAGTTTTGAACAGGGAGCCCACATTTTAGTTTTGTACTGCACCCTGTAAAGTATGTAAATGGTCTACACCAGAAGTCTGTCAAAGTGTCTCACAAGACACTGACCTGACAGTGAAATGTGAACTAGCTCCACCAGGGTCAGAAGAGGGGAGAGCACTATCTTCCCACTTTTCCTGGAATTCAGATTCAGTCTTCTCCCTCAAGATTGGAGACTTTTTTTTTCTTTTTTAAGAAAAAAAAAGCTTGTTACCTTTTCATTATGTTTTACAACTAGTTGTTGTAACTATTCAAAAAAAGGTCAGTGTTGGGGCACCTGGGTGGCTCAGTGGGTTAAAGCCTCTGCCTTTGGCTCAGGTCATGATCCCAGGGTTCTGGGATGGAGCCCCACATCGGGCTCTCTGCTCAGCAGGGATCCTGCTTCTTCCTCTCTCTCTCTGCCTGCCTCTCTGTCTACTTGTGATCTCTGTCTGTCAAATAAATAAAATATTTTTTTAAAAGATTTTTTATTTATTTATTTGACAGACAGAGATCACAAGTAGGCAGAGAGGCAGGCAGAGAGAGAGGAGGAAGCAGGCTCCCTGTCGAGCAGAGAGCCCGATGCGGGACTCGATCCCAGGACCCTGGGATCATGACCTGAGCCAAAGGCAGAGGCTTTAACCCACTGAGCCACCCAGGTTCCCTAAATAAATAAAATCTTAAAAAACAAAACAAAACAAAAACCCCTCAGTGTTGTAAAATTGGATCCTGGGGTAAAAACAAATGTGGGTTCTTCCTTCATATGCCTTTGAATACAAAAAAAGGAGCCCTTTTCTTTACAGTTGAATAAGAGAATTTGACTAATTTAGCTAAATAAGAGAGAAAGAGTCAGAGCAGGGAGACTATATGTTTTGTAAAGAGGAGTAGCCATGCAAGGGGACTGGCGTAAGGACTCCCCAAATGCAGAAAGGATGGCTTTTCCATCCACCTTTGGGCATGGAGGTGAGAACAGTACCTGAAGCTCTTTGGAACTGGGGGAGAGCTGCCTTCCTCAGTTGCTTCCACTTCCTGTGATGGCTTGTGTCACAGTCTTTTATCTTCAGGCAGAGCTGCGGGGACTCCTCGGTCTTTGGGCCTGGATGGAACACATAGCTTCACGGGGTGTTTCTGAGGCTGCGGGACTGTGAATGCAGGATCTTCCCTCTCTTGTAATTAAACATATCAGCAGTGGGGGAAAAGGAAGCTGACATCCTGAGAGGACCATAGAGGAGAGACAGAACAATACCTGCCTAGCCTTGATTGTTTTCCTTTTAGGTTATCATGGCTTCTCTTTAGTAAATCCCTTTTGTGATGAAGATGGTTCCAGGTAGGGGGCACCTGGCTGGCTCAGTCAGGAAAGCATGTGACTTTTGATCTTAGGCTTGTGAATTCAAGCCCCACAATGGGTGTAGAGCCAACTTAAAAAAAAAAAAAAGTTGGTTCAGGCTGGGTTTCTGTGTCTTGCCCCCAAAGAATCCTTGATTTTATCACCAGAGTTTATCCCCCTTTTTACAAATGAAGGAACTGAGAGACTTTTCTTTGTTTCAAGTCCTTAAGGCAGGGTATTGGGAAAAGTTTTCAATTAGAAAGCATTGTGCCTCTGATAAACCTCACTGGATACAATATTGCTACTGTGCTAAGCTCAGGCATCTTTCTTAAGTGATTTATCCAAGGTCCATGGCCCTGAACTTTTTCCATTGCATACCTTCCCCACCCCTCCAGCCAGTTGGGTTTATTTTGAAATAATATAGAAACCCTTCCCTTATATTACTGAGGATTCAATTGCCTGAAGCAAAACACAGCTTTCACTAAATAAACCAAGAATTTATTGGTAGATCATAGTTTAGGAGGAATGGCATACTCAGCCTTGAGAAGTTCTTGAACCAGAAAAGCCTAGATCTTACTGGTGTGGTGTTGGGTCCATGGTCAAAGGAGCAAGACTGATACAAAGCGAAGGTCAAGCAAAGCTTTATTTTGCACCAAGCATCAGAAAATCAAACTGACCAGCCAGGGCCGTCTCTTGCAAAGAGGCAACACCTCCCAGCCTCATAGACTAACTTTTATAGAGTAAAGGCCATGTGGTTGAGCCTGGCCACACAGGTGGCCAATTGTATTACAATTCACCCTATAGTAACTATTTGAACTAGCCTATCACTCTGGTCAGAATTGGTGCCCAAAAGGGGCTCAAAAGGCAGGGCCCACATTCTTCGGTGGTTAGGGAGTTTGCTTTCCTGATTGGATGTCTCCACCTGGCTTGACTCATCCTTGTAGTCTGGGCTCTGTTACCTCCCCCTGACCTGACACAATCTGGTATATGGGCTCTGTTATCAGGGGCTGGTCAGTCATATTTTACTGGTTTCCCAGACTTGTTTCAAAGTAAGTTTCGGGGGGGGGGGGGCAGGGCCAATCTAAGTTTACTGCATAAACAACAAAATGGCTCGCTCTGGCTAAGTAGGCCCTTACATGCGGAACTACTTGTGTGCTACTTTTTTTCGGCTCTTGCTAGCAGATGATTGGGTCCAACCCCCTGCAGTACTGTGGAGGCCAAGAAAAATCAAGGCCATCCCACATCAGGTTTAGCCTTAGCATAAGTACAGCCATCTCAGACCCCTGTGCCCAGAGGCTGAAGTTTCCCCTACTTTACTTTAGTTCTAAGAACCCCCACCCTACTTTAGGAAGCCCCACCCTACTTTAGTTCTAAGGACCCCCACCCTACTTTAGTATCAGGAAGCCCCACCCTGCTTTGGTTCCAGAAACCCCCACCCTGCTTTAGTAACAGGAGCCCATAAAACCCCTGCCTTAACTAAGCTTGGGGTCCAAGTCCCTACTCCGCTGCATCCGGTATACTTGGGCCCAAGCTTAAGCTTGTCAAATAAACTCTCGTGTGATTGCATCCGTGCTTGGCTCCTTGGTGGTCTCTGGGACGCGAAAACTCGGGCACCACAGTACTTGTGTGCCTCATGTCAACAGTAAAGTTCGCCATAAGAGCTTCCCTGGTTTCTTACTGGGAGGTGTCCATCCCTCTAGCCATGAGTGGGATCCTGCAGTCAGCAGCCAGCGGGAAGGAGGAAGAATAGAGGAACAGATTAAGGAATGAGTGTTGAGCAGAAAAAACAAAAGATGTACATTATCTCCTGCAACAGGACCTTTCTACAAGATGTTTTGGGTAAGTTATTCACAGCTAGATGCAGTGGGAGAAGTCAGTGTTTTGCAAAGGCCTACAGTGAACCAAACATTTAGGGATGTCATATAGCAAATCCAAAGGAAAGTAGCTTTCTCTCTCCCTTTTCTGGTGAGGACGATAAACATCTGTGCTCTAAATCCAATCATTTTAATTGCCAAAGCAGATACGTGGTAAATTATTAAAGTTCATATGAAATTCAGAATCGTGCTCTAATATTTCTTTCTTTTTTTTTTTTTAAGATTTTATTTATCTGACAGAGAGAGAGAGTGAGAGAGAGTACAAACAGGGGAAGTAGCAGAGGGAGGAGGAGAAGCAAACTCCCTGCTGAGCAGGAAGCTAGACCTAGGGCTTGATCCCTGTGATGAGGGAGCAGGAGGCTGGCTGAGGACAAAGCAAAAGCTGGCACCTTGCACCCCCTCTCCATCTGCTCCCCTCGGTGATAAGTGTAGCATTCCTCAGGCACCCGTGACCGCCATAAATGAGAAACAAATAGTTAACTTGCAGAGATCACAATCCTGCAAGACAGGAATCTCCCAACTATCTTGATGTTAATGGCTTGCTAAAAGACAACATTAATCAAGCTGGGAGACCTCCAGTATCCAGATCCAGCACCTTTCAGCACCTTGTAGACCTCCTTTAGCATATGAAAACTCCGTTCAAACCTCCATTTCCCTTGCCTTCCCCCAACCGCAGGGTACACAACCAGCCATCCCTCACAACCCGGGGCAGCAGCTCTTCCTGCCCATGGGTCCTGTCCCCGTGCTTTAATAAACCACCATTTTGCACCAAAGATGTCTCAAGAATTCTTTCTTGGTCATCGGCTCCGGACCTCAGCCCACCGAACCTCACTTAGGTTCTAGAACTTCATCATATGGCGCCCAACGTGGGGCTGTGAGTCTTTACATTTGGACTCTGAGCTTTGGTGCAAAATTGGTGAGTACTTTCTCTCTCTTTTCCTTTAGTCTCATTTCAGGGCTTTTCAAGGAGTATGGTCTTATGGGAACACTTGCATGTCAATTGCTCAGGCTGTAATCCTCTAGCCCATGGCTGCTCTACGGGGAGGAGAGCGTCTGCCTTTTGGCTGTAAGTTAGTACCCTGGCCGGAATGGCAATACCATATAAAGAGATACCCTCTCTTTATTCCTGTTCTTATATAAAGTTGTCTCTCTTGGGCACGGGACAGCCACCTAAGTCACCAGGACGGCTGCCAATCTTAAGACTCCCATGTGAGGTTTCCTCCTGATTGATCTAATGTGATCCCCTCCACATCCCTGGTCTAGCCACTTCTGGCCGCGGGACTTCCACTAGGAGCCGGCCGAAACCAGTACCCGATTGAATTAAAATGCAACCAGGGACCGTTTCCTGGGGAAGTTGGCTGTAAGGACCACATGTGTTGGAATGTCTCATAGACCGTGATGGATTTCAGTCTTTACTCTTTCTTGTCAGTGTCTTCTACAGACTATGTAAAGCTATGAAGTTGGGTAATTTCCCCTTGCCAAACTTTTCTAGTATTTCCATGGGTTAAAATGGCAAAACAGTATGCAGTTTTCAGTACAGACGATGGCATGGCATGGCACAGTATTTTGGTCCATTCACCAGGCAACCATCAGCAGCCTAGGATGTGATGGGGAAGAGGAGGGATGTAGCACCCCTCCAGGGCCTTTTATGGCAGGAATGCCTTCCCGGGGAAGGCAGGATGGTGATCAATAGCGATATCTTGAGGGACACCTCTGGTCGCTTTTGACACACGGGAACCTCTGACATATCCTGCATGGGACGCCACCCAGGAGTCAGGGGGGATTTGGTAATGGACCTTCTTTATGTTTCTGGGAGCATGGCCTCCGTAGGCTTCTTCAGTTCCCAAGGACTCTACCTTGGGGTGCCTTTTAACCCACTGGAAATAATTTGGATTGCAAAACTTGGAAAAGGACTGAGCTCCTGTAACACTGCATGGCCTCAGTGGGATCTATCAGTTAGATCTCCTCTGAAGGAAACAGGGCAAATGGACCTAGGATACCTTCATTGCTCATACCTAGGCCTTCATTGCTCTGCACCAGGACCCTGAACTAAGAGGCTTTTGCGAAATGTGTTTGCCTAAATGAGTCAGCTAGTAAACTTCCTCCTGACATATTGGATGATAATTATGTTAATAAGCCTCCTTCTAGTAAACTCAGGTTGCTGGGCCATCCCTAGCAAAGGGGACTCTGACTTTCTCTCTCTCTGTTCCTCCTAATAGATGTGGGGGCTTCTCCCTCACTCATTTCCCATGTTAATGGCTATAACTGGAGCCAACTGGGGTTAGTCTAACGCAAGACAGAGACCATAAGGAATATTCCCAAGCAGCTGCCGAAACTCTCTTTGTTTCGGGGAAATTCCCTGTTTTCTCTGGCCTGACTTGGACTGCTTAACCCCTTCCCCGCGCTGGTGGGAAAACATGGTGTCTGCTCCACTGTTGGGGCTGATGAGCTCTAAAACTGGGAATCCTTTCTCTGCCTCCTGGCAGCACTTTATTTCCTCTGTTTCCCCCTTCTTGTGTTTCTGCACCAATGTGCGTGCAGCCTGCATGACTAGTCTCTAGATCATGCACCACGGCTCCTTCTCTCCTCACTGTCAAGGAGCAAGAAGAGCAACCCCAGGACCTAACACCCGCCACTCCAGATCTCCCCACTCGTGTCTCAGGTAAACATTCAAAGTGGAGTGGGCCCAGGTGGAACATAAATCAGTTTGGAACTAAGTTAAGTTTGTTGGTTTAATTAAGATAGACGTGTCTTTGAAGTTAGAGCAGTAAATGTGAAGCTTTTATTGTATCAAAGTTTACTGAAGGTCAAATAAGCTCGTGTTATTTGTTAAAATTTTTTAGCAAAGAAATGACTAAACTGATGGTTAATTGTCTGTCTCAAAGTTTTAATGGGTAATTGCTGAAGTAGCTTTCAAAGTCTTTGGTAACCTAAAACTTTAAAGTTTTGGTTGGATGACAAATGGAACTAAATTATGGACATCTAGGTCTTAACCAAACAGGATAAAATGCTAAGTCATTAATAACTGGATGTAGGTTTGTGCTTTTGACTTCTTATTGCAAAGAAACTAAGAGTATTTAAATCTGTTGGTAAACATGTTTTGTGCTTAACTGATTGATAAATTTGCCATCTAAAGAATTCTGTTATAACAGTTCACAATTGGTTAATAACTGATTAAGGTGTTTCTAAGAGTACAAAATGCTAAGTGTAACTAAGACTGATGGAAAATAAGGGAAACAACTCTGTGGAAAAGTAGATGATATGTAAGAAAGATTTAAGGAATGGAAATGCATTTTATTAAAGGTAAAAGGTAAATTTGTCCTAAATAAGATGGTTGTTTGGAAGGAAATGACTTGGGACAAAACCTGAATGCAAAGGAAAGTTGTAGAAGGTTTGTGAAGGGAAATCTTCAGAAAAGGAATTTTAGCTATGGTCAGGACGACTAAGATTGAAATGAATGGGTTTTAAAGGTACATTGGTGAAAGACTGAAATTCTCTCCGTTCAAAAAGATCAAGTTTTCTTAGATTAATTGATGTGCTGCTAATAAAATGTAAATGGTTTTCTCTTTGCCTGCCCAGAAAACCCAGTTTCTATGTTTTGTCTTATCAGGTGTTTAACATCCCTAATTACATTTAGGCATGTGCTTTAAAACTTTATAAGATTTTAGCAAATGTTGACAAGATTTAAGTTGTAAATTTCTTTAACTCAGGCTTTTCCTTGGTAATCTAAGTTACTCATGAAGTACTGCTAAACCAATGATAAACCTTGGGTCTCATTTGGGAAAATGCTGTAACTATTCTAGAGATTCTATGCATTTCCTAAAGTTCTAATGTTTTGAGAGATCATCGCTTGATATTGTAATTATGGAAATGTTATGTGTCTCAGAAATAACCTGATTTCCTTGCCAGCTAAAGTGTAAACTCTCCTCTCATCAGCTCTAACCATATCCATTCTGAGTTTTTGTCATTTATAATTGTTTTATTTCTCTTGTAAAATGAGTTTTATCTTCAAGGATATTAATATAAAGGACTTTCAGGACAAATACAGATATTTGATATACTTGAAAATCCTAAAACTGAAATGGGTAAGAATTTCCAGAACTAACTAAAGCTGCATTCACCAGATTTAGTAACATGGGACTAAATGAACTAAAAGATTACAGTGTTGTGTCTCTTAATGTTTTGTCTTGTTTTAGACATTGCTGGTTTTTTAATGTTTGCTCTTCCAGACTAAGAAAACTTTTTTCTTAAGTTATCTGTAACTTACAGAGCTGTAAAAGTACTCATTTGTAACGGAATCAAAATCATTCAACTTTTCTCTCTATCTGAACCCTCTAAAACCAAATGGTCTCAGTAAGTATTCTTTCTTCCATGGCAATCAGTCATTTGCATAAGTTCAAGAAGAATCTGTTCTCCTTGTAACAGGACAGCATTGGAAACTGGTTTTTTTTTTTTTTACCAGGGCTTTGACTGGAATGTCATATTTGAAAAGACTCAGATATGACCAGACAGCTGAAAGGAACTAAGGTTGACTTTATGAAACCTGGAGCCGTAAAGCCCTTGGAACTGTTGGCCTGATACCTTGCTTACAGAGTTCCCAGCAGCCTCACCAGGTGAGTAAAGAATGTCACTCCCTGGCAGGATACTTTGGGAACCTCAGAAGAGGCATTTGCCCAAGACGACAGGTATTGCAGGCATGTCTGATGGCAAGTACATGGCTTGGCTTCTGGCCCAGAGAGGCTACTAAAAGTTCAACCTAGAGATTCCTTATAAGAAGTTCCAGCAAAGCAGATTCTAAAAGATCTATATGATCACTCACTGTTCTTGCTGAGCTTATGTAAATAATTAGGCCAAGTTTGTTAAAACTGGACTTGTTTTTCAAATGACTTAGTCCTGATTTGGCTATCTCTGGAGATGAGGGTTATTTTAGAGAGAAAAATTGTTTTAATAACCCACCTTTATGGGTGTTAAATCCTAAAGTTGATTGTTTTTTAAATGTTTACCTAAGCTAGACAATTTGAGGTAAACTTCAGAAAAGTTGCACAATAGCTCATTTAGACGATCTTGTTTTTTTTATTCTGTGGGGATAATAACAAGACCCCATGGCATGTGATTAAACAACTAGAAAATGGGATTGATTCCCCTATAATTGTATAACTTAACTATCACCTGGTGTGTGGCTGAGATAATGAAATTGCCTAAAAGCCAGCATACCGTACTCCATAGGATTAACTATGGACTTGTGGAGATAATGGATGAACCCACTTTCTTTATAATTAAATTGGATGATGCATGGGGAACTCCCCTTATCTCTTGACAAGTTTTCTCCCACTTGCCAGTGATCCTTTGTAATTAGGATATTGTTAAGGCTGGACCACTCAAAGGCTTCTTAATGGTTTCGTCCTTTAGTCATATTTATCCTAGAAGCCACCTCTCTTGAGGTACAATTGCAAACAGATGTTTTAGCCAAGCATAGAACAGCCCTCCTCATAAAAAGAGCCTCAAAGCTCACTATGGGACAGTCTCTGACTGTAATGACTTCACATCAGGTTCAGATTTGTCTTAGAAACCAAAGGCCACCAATGGATGATGGAGGCCAACTTATTAAATACTGGGCTACACTTACAGATATGCCACGAATAATACTTAAAACTTGTCAGACTTTAAACCTAGTTACCTGTATGCCTGAACCTGACCATTGTACTTCTCTATAGAGCAAAACTGTTCAGAGGTTATTGATCTAGCTTACTCTAGTTGGCCAGATTTAAGATGCTCCTATTAAAAATACAAATGACAGTTGGTTTACTGATGACAATACTTTTCATAGAAAGAATAAGAAAAGCTAGGTATGTCATAGTGCTCACTAGCACTTTGCAATTGCCAAAGCCTAAAAGTAAACAACACTGACTCCAAATATGCCTTCCTGGTATGACATGCCCATGGAGCTATTTGGAAGGAAAGGGGATTGCTGTCAAGCCATAACTCCCCAATCAAATATGGGCCTAAGTTACAAAACCCTCCTTATCGCTATACTAAGGATGGCATATATCAAATCTGGGATACATATTTGTGACTCACACCCACTATTGGACAGCTCAGTCGAAAGGCAGTTTTATGCTGGGAACAAAGAAATCATATGTATGATACTTGGGCAAATAACACGACATCTAGGACGGCTATCATTAGAAATGTGTTCCCAAATAATAGGACTCCAGGCTACTGACTGGTTTGCTACTGATTGGGCAAGGTGACCTGGCATTAGATGGTAAGCTCCAAACAGAACCCACTGGATATGTGGAACCAACCTATGGCCCTGGCTTCCTCCAGGGTGGATAGGTCGCTGTACTTTAGGATTTGCCTGGATTCATGGGCACATTCCTAAAACCATCACCACTCCAGCTAATCTCCCCAATTTGAAGCAAAGATGGACATGATCTGTTTTTAAATGGTATGATCACTTAGTATCCATTTTTGTTCCATCTGTGGGACTAGAGGATGTCATGTGCCATGTAGACGCCCTTAATAAATATACTACAAAGGCACTCAACGATTCACTAAATAGCATCTCCCTACTTAATACCGAAATCTCACAGATAAGGCAAGGCAGTCCTACAAAATAGGATGGCCTTAGATGTCCTGACAGCAGCACAGGGTGGCACATGTGCAATTATCAAAACAGAATGTTGTGTATACATCCCAGACTATCACAAAAATGTCTCAGGACTAATAAAAGATATGAATGCCCAGATTAAGGCTCTACAAGATCCTTCTCTCTCTCTCGGTGATTGGTTAGCTTCCTGGTTTGAGGGAGGACTATGGCCAACATTTAAAAATCTCCTTTTCGGGCTTCTCATTCTTACCACCTTATTAATCTTAATTAACCTTAATATGTTGCTTTGTTCAGTGTTACTCTACTTGGTGCCGAGACTCCATTGGTGCAATGACTTCACCACGACAGATGATCCTTACTACACATAAAGACACTTCTTCCCTGTCAGCGCTGGATTCAGCTGCCTCCACCTTTCCTAACTCCCCTACACATTCCTCAACTGATCAATGTTGACCCGAGTAGGTAGGGACAGCTCTACGCCCCTGTTCAGCAGGAAGAAGTTACAGAAGATGAGACCTTCCACCTTCAACCACCTTAAAGATTTAAGGGTCAATACTGTTTAGGGGGGAACGATGAGGGAGCAGGAGGCTGGCTGAGGACAAAGCAAAAGCTGGCACCTTGCACCCCCTCTCCATCTGCTCCCCTCAGTGATGTGTGTGGCATTCCTCAGGCACCCATGACCGCCATAGATGAGAAACAAATAGTTAACTTGCAGAGATCACAATCCTGCAAGACAGGAATCTCCCAACTATCTTGATGTTAATGGCTTGCTAAAAGACAACATTAATCAAGCTGGGAGACCTCCAGTATCCAGATCCAGCACCCTTCAGCACCTTGTAGACCTCCTTTAGCATATGAAAACTCCGTTCAAACCTCCATTTCCCTTGCCTTCCCCCAACCGCAGGGTACATAACCTGCCATCCCTCACAACCCGGGCCAGCAGCTCTTCCTGCCCACGGGTCCTGTCCCCGTGCTTTAATAAACCACCATTTTGCACCAAAGATGTCTCAAGAATTCTTTCTTGGTCATCGGCTCCGGACCTCAGCCCACCGAACCTCACCTAGGTTCTAGAACTTCATCACCTGGACCCTGGGATCGTGACCGCAGCAGAAGGCAGTTGCTTAACCACCTGAGCCACTGAGGCACCCCATCTAATATTTCTTCTAGACATATCCCCAATGGTCGAACTGCTTTGGCTTCCCAGCCTCTCCACTGCACCTTCTCAGGCTAAAATAACTTTATTCCAGTCTTAAGTGAATAGTCTTAACACCATGCCTCCTTTTAAAAACCACGAGTAATCCATTTTTATTCTGAAAAAACTTGGAAATAGAGATTAAGAAAAAGTAATGTATATTACTTTCTACGATCTACAGAAAGAGATGCTTGATGTGTAAGGGCCTATTTAGCCGGAGCGATTCCATGTGGTTAAACAATGACTTTGTTGTTTATACAGTAAAACTTAACTGTACAGTAAAACTTAAACTGTCCCTGCCCCCAGGGGCCTTACTTAAAAACAAGTCCCAGAAACCAGTTCCAGGTAACAAAGCCTAAATACAAGGGTGGGTCAGGGCCAGGTGGAGGTAGGTATCCAATCAGTGGGGGCACATACTGTCTCCCTAGCTGTCAAGGAGTATGGGCCCCACCTTTAGGGCGCCAATTCTGACCAAGGTGATAGGCTAGTTCAAATATCACCTATAGGGTAAATTGTAATTCAATTGGTCACTTATGTGTGACCTAGCATGACTGTGCAGCGTTCTCTGTGTGTTACAATCTCATTGGCCACCTGTGCATGGCCGGGCCCAACCACATGGCCTTTGCCTTTAAAAGCTAGTCTGTAAGGCAGAGAGGGGTCACTGATGAAGTTCTAGAACCTAAGTGAGGTTCGGTGGGCTGAGGTCCGGAGCCGATGACCAAGAAAGAATTCTTGAGACATCTTTGGTGCAAAATGGTGGTTTATTAAAGCACGGGGACAGGACCCGTGGGCAGGAAGAGCTGCTGGCCCGGGTTGTGAGGGATGGCAGGTTATGTACCCTGCGGTTGGGAGAAGGCAAGGGAAATGGAGGTTTGAACGGAGTTTTCATATGTTAAAGGAGGCCTACAAGGTGCTGGATCGGGATGCTGGAGGTCTCCCAGCTTGATTAATGTTGTCTTTTAGCAAGCCATTAACATCAAGATAGTTGGGAGATTCCTGTCTTGCAGGATTGTGATCTCTGCAAGTTAACTATTTGTTTCTCATTTATGGCGGTCACGGGTGCCTGAGGAATGCTACACTTATCACCGAGGGGAGCAGATGGAGAGGGGGTGCAAGGTGCCAGCTTTTGCTTTGTCCTCAGCCAGCCTCCTGCTCCCTCATCATCACCACTTTGCAAGAGACGGCCCTGAAAGATTGGTTTGATTCTCAATGCTTGGCGCGAAATAAAGCTTTGCTTGACCTTCGCTTTGTATCAGTCTCTCTCCTTTGATTACGAACTCAACAGAAGTTCTCTCTTGGGAAATGTAGATATTACCTATGTCCATAACTGACCCTTAGCTAATTATAACACATTGTAAAATATCACAGACAATATGTCTGGGGAATTTTAAATTGTCCTTAGCAGCATTAGTAGATATTTGCTTCTTGGTGATTTTTTTTTTTTTTTTTAGCAACACCGTTTATTGAGGGTCACACACTGTGCTTCATAGTTGAGGTATAATTTACATAGAATAAAATGGGCAGATTTTGGACTATATAGCTTGATGAATTTTACCAAGTACACATACCCATGTAACCACAAAAGATGCAGCCACCACCTAAATCAGGATATAGAATATTCTCTCAGTGATTTTACAAATCATAAGACAATGGTACACAGCAAGAGGCATGAATAAGAGTTCTACCATCACAGTGGTCTACCTGGAATGGAATGAGGGTGTCCATTTTTTCCATTTCACAGTGTCCACATCGCTCTCAGCCCCATGTCTCTGTAGTTAGGGGGAGGATACTCTTCTATGTGTACAATTATGAGAGTGCCTTATAGCAATCATTAGCATCATAAAAAGGTGTCACTTTCCCTGAAGAATATATTTACTTTTGAAAATTTGAATTTCACATAAACCTACTTTCTCTATTCAGTCTAGGCAAAATTATTTCTTCTTTTAAAAGATTTTATTTATTTATGTGAGAGAGCACAAGTGAGAAAGAGAGAGCATGAGCTGGGGGGTACTGGGACAGAGTGAAATGCAGACTCCCCACTGAGCAGGGAGCCCTATGTGGGCCTCTATCTCAGGACCCTGGGATCATGACCTGAGCTGAAGGTAGATGCTTAGCCCACTGAGCCACCCCGGTACTGCTAGACAAAATTATTTCTTAAGTGTTCTACTTTTAAAAAGTTTTACTATTGGTGAATGCAAAAAAAATATATGGGAAAACACACACTTTACCTATATGTCCTTAGGTATATGGGTTGAACATTTATAAAACATTTATTATAAATTTTAAAAATCTGTCAATGTCTTTGAATGTTTATCTTTTTTTTTTTTAAAGATTTTATTTATTTATTCGACAGAGAGCGATCACAAGTAGGCAGAGAGGCAGGCAGAGAGAGGAGGAAGCAGGCTCCCCGCTGAGCAGAGAGCCCGATGTGGGGCTCTATCCCAGGACCCTGAGATCATGACCTGAGCCGAAGGCAGAGGCTTTACCCACTGAGCCACCCAGGTGCCCCTCTTAAGTTTTAAAAAATGTGAAGCAAATAACATTTTGTAGAATTAAATGCTCTCCTCTGTAATTGATAAAACAACTGAAAAAGGCTTTTTCCAAGTTATCAGTGTTACTAGTGAAAGAACTCAAACCCTCCAAAGTACTTCAAAATAAATTCCTCTAACTCATTTTTCATTGGAGTGCTAATTAGAAAAATATCAAATCAAGATTCAGTTTATATGGTGTGTAAAGCAGAAATAAAATAGTAATTATACTTTGTTTTATGAATAAGAATGGCAAGATGGCTTTTCTCCACAAAAAAAACATATAGCCTAAGAGCCCTTCTTCCTTCCTTCCTTCTTTCTTTCTTTCTTTCTTTCTTTCAGATTTATTTATTTGAGAGAGATAGAGGAAGAGAAAGCAGTGGGGAGGAGGAGAGGGAGAGAGAGAATCTCAGGCAGACTCTGGGCTGAGTGTGGAGCCCATCACAGGGCTCAGTCCCAGGACCTTGAGACAACCGCTTGAGCTGAAAGCAGAGTTGGATGCTTAACCAGCTGCGCCACCCAGTCGCCATTAAGAGCCCTTCTTTAATATTGTGAAGTTTGCCTTTTTGTGAGAAGCATTTTGTATAGTGTCAGTTTAGGTTCAAGGTAGGCTCTGGAGTGGTCAACCGATCCTTTTCTTGTACTTGCTGTCAGTAAGTGTGCTATAAAGATTTTCTTTTTACACCATCTAGTCTTTATCAGTCTTTTGAGAATTCGGTAAAATGTGAATTAACTTTGGAGATGGTTAAGATTTGCTTCAAATTTCCAAGTATTACTAGCATCTGTAAATCTTGTCCACTTCAGGTAATATAGCTTTCCATTCATCACATGTTAGATCAGAACAATTTTTGTGACATTCATGATCTCTCTCTGCATTTAAGAAATACTAACTGTTTCTTTTCCATTTCTTTCTTCTTCTTGTTTTTTAAAGACCTTATTTATTTATTTGACAGAAAGAGCACAAGCAGGGGGAATGGCAGGCAGAGGGAGAGGGAGAAGCAGACCCCAGGCTAAGCAAGGAGCCTGTTGTAGGAATCGATCCCAAGATGCCAGGATCACCGCCTGAGCCGAAGGCAGACACTTAACTGACTGAGCCACCCAGGTGCCCCCTTTCCCATTTCTTCACTGAAGTTTCATGAACCCATTTAAAAGTGGATGTCATGAAGGGCTTTTTTAGTGGGGGAGTATGAGTGGCATATAACATTTCTTTCAGGTATTCAACATAATGATTCCATATTTGTACAGATGGTGTCCAACTTACTATGGCTTGACTTACAATTTTTCAGTTTTACAATAGTATGAAAGAGGTATGCATTTCCTAGAAACTGTACATCAGATTTTGAATTTTGATCTTTTCCCAGATGTGATATTCTCTCTTGATGCTGGGCAGTGTCAGTGAGCCATCGCTCCCAGTCAGCCACATGATGGTGAAGGCAACTGACAGACTTACGGTTGTAAGTTCCTATCTATAGAGCCATTGCTTTTCACTTTTAGTGAAGTACTCAATAAAATACATGAGACATTCAATGCTTTATTATAAAAGAGGCTTTATATTTGATGATTTTGCCCAACTATTAGTTAATGTAAGTATCCTGAGCATATTTAAGTTCTGCTAGGGTATGGTATGATGTCTGTAGGTTAGGTGTATTAAATGCCTTTTTAACTTATAATATTGTTGACTTGCTATGGGTTTATTGGGACGTAACCTAATGGGATGTAACCCCACGATAAACTGAGCAAGATGTGTATTGCAAAAAGAACACCACAATAGGTCTAGTTAACATTCACGTGAAGGGCTTCTTATCCTTAATAAATCTTCAAAGTGAATTTTAATCCCCAGTATTTATTTTAATCCCCAGTATTTTTACATGAATATACTTACTGTGCTTGCAAGGTAAATTTTGAATATGGTGGATTTAATAGTCAGAGCTACTCATGTTGCAGGTGACAGAAACCAGAACCAAAATAACCATGTTAAAAATGGGACTTAAGGAATGCCTGGGTGGCTCAGTCACTTAAGTGTCTGCCTTCAGCTCAGGTTGTGATTTCAGGGTCCTGGGATGGATTCTCCCATTGGGGTCCCTGCTCAGGGAGGAGCCTGCTTCTCCCTCTGCCTGCTGCTTCCATTGCTTGTGTGTGTGCGCTCTCTTTCACTCTTTGACAAATAAATAAAATCATCTTTTTTTTTTTAAAGAATTTATTTATTTATTTAAGAGAGAGATAGCAAGAGAGAGCACAAGCTAAAAGTGGGGATACAGGGAGAAAGAGAAGCATGCTCCCCACTGAGCAGGGAGCCCGATGCAGGGCTCGATCCCAGGACCCCGGGATCATGACCCGAACTGGAGGCAGAGGCCTAATGACTGAGCCACCCAGGTGCCCCAAGTAAAATCTTTAAAACAAAACAAAAACAAACAATGTGACTTAGGGGATAGATACCTGCAGATGCCAAAGCAGGGTATTTCTAGGCACCTAGGCCCAGAACCAGGGATGGGGTGCCTTTTACAAGACAAGCTAGTCTCTACTTTCATCTGAGTAATAGCCTCATTCCCTCAGACCCCTCTCTGTGGCTGGGAATATGGCCACTAAAACCTTGGTAACACATTTTTATAATTCCACAGCCTGTCAAAGACAAAAACCAGACAATAATCAAAATTAGTTTTATTTAGGGTGTTACAATAGGGAGAGCATCCCGGATCTGACGATCATTACCTTCAGCAGGGTAGTTTGTCTGGAGACTTTTCTAGGGAGGAGTAGACAACTTCTAGGTAGGGCAATTTTATAGTTATGATTGTTTTTGTAATCAAGGGGTCTCAGTCAGTGAGCTGAACAGGAAATGTTTGTGTCTAGCAGGTTTCATTGGGAAAGACAATTCACAGAATCATTTATGAGTCAAGGGGAATGGGAAATCTGAGAGTTTCTGTCTGGCCTTATCATAGGTAAACAAGGGGGTCATCTGTGGGACTTATCTAAGTCAAATGAGGAAGAGTGGTTCTTTGTAGTAAAGTTGGAACATGAAAGGGTCACAGGTATTTCTTAACCTTCTCAATTTTCTAGGAACACAGGGCTTAGGTAAAGTTCAACATTGTCACAATGGAGAAGGCAGAAGGGAAGTTTCCCACCAGCTGCAAGAGATATATTTTTGGAACAGTGCCATGTGCTTGGTCCCATGTTCATCTGCCTATCTCTAGTTCAGTCTTTGTGGCCCAGTGGGTGGAGGTTCTTTGAGTGATTCAGCCTGGGTTAGAGTGCCGAAGAGAAGGGGTAGTGGGGAGACAAAGAAAATGGTTTTACAGTGGGGAAATGGTCACAGTTCAATTTCAAGTGTGCTAAATGTGTGAATTTTTCCTTAAAGCCAAAGAAGACACAAACCTTTGTTCAAAATTCAATAATGGCACTGTAGTAATGATATTGGTAAATTACCATGAATCCTTTTCCCCGAACTTGAAACAGTCTTAGGAGTCTCACATGATGTTTCCATCCTCAGAAAAATTGCCCCTCCCTCTTTCCAATTAATGCTATAAAATGGAAACCACAAATAGTGAGAGCCTTTAGTAATATTTCAAACTACTTATTCTTTTTTTTTTTTTAAGAGAGAGAGAGAGAGAGTGAGAGCGAGCACAAGCAGGTAGGAGAGCAGAGGGAGAGGGAGAAGCAGACTCCCTGTTGAGCAGAGAGCCCAACGTGGGGCTCAATCCCAGGACCCTGGGATCATGACCTGAGCTGAAGGCAGACGCCTAACCGACTGAGCCACCCAGGCATCCCCAAACTACTCATTCTTTTTGACAATTTTTTTTTCAAGGTACTTGCCACTCTCCCATTCTACTTCAAGGCCAAATTGGGCTTACTGTGGTTTGGAAATCACAGATCTCTCTGCTCCCACCACCTAAGAGCTTTAAGGGCTCGTGGTTTATGAATCCACGTGGGGAGGAAACAGCCCTCCCCCCCCCCCATAACAACGTCCCATGGAAATCTGACTCCTTGGACCAGTTGGTGCCCAAAGAAGCAAATACAGACTGGAAGCCCTAGAGTCTAAAGAACACTTAAGGGTTTTGAAATGCTTCACCTTTCCATTTCACCAGCCCAACTGCTGGTAGGGAAACAGAGAAACCCCATCCTGTGAAGGATCAGGATTCCACTTTATAGTTAGTTGGACTTAATTTAGTCACAAGTGATTTAATTAGGCAGCTATTGGTGAAATCTTTGTGGTTTCTGAGAGCTTCAGCGCCCTTAGAGAACTTAATAAACTTGGCTCCCTTATCCAGGCTCTGAGTAATTCATAGATTACTCCATATTGGATGGTTTGATTCCTCTTAAGCTTCTCTTTGTTCCTACCCCAGGTCATACCGGGATATTTGAAGCTGCATCCCCCTTGCAGGTAACTCCCAGAAATCCTGTCACACCCAGCGTCTTACGAAAGGTGTATGGGCTTCAGTGGAAGGTAGTCACATGTAGATGAAGTGACTGCTCCCTATCTCTCTCTGGCAATTACTAATCTCCCTTACTTCATCTCAGATCAAGACCCCTCTGTCCACAGTCCCTACATGTCACCTTGTAAAACGCTTCAGAAAGTGAGAAATAGTAAATACCCATCCCCCAATATAATGAATGCTCCCCCAACAAAATGTTTATTTTCTTTCTTTCTTTCTTTCTTTCTTTCTTTCTTTCTTTCTTTCTTTTTTTTAAGATTTTTATTTATTTATTTGGCAGACAGAGAAAGCACAAATATGCAGACAGGCAGGCAGAGAGAGAGGGGGAAGCAGGCTCTTCACTGAGCAGGGAGCCCGATGCAGGACTCAGTCCCAGGACCCTGGGATCATGACCTGAGCCGAAGGCAGACGCTTAACCAACTGAACCACCCAGATGCCCCCCTCTCTTTATTCTTTACAAGAGCCTCCTTCTTACTTGTCTTTTCTTGGGAGACCACACCTTCCATTTTTACCTTGAAGTAATTCTGTACTCTCCCCAAAGCAAATTCCCCATCTCCCCGTCACTCCTTCCCACTTGTTCTACGGAGACTAGGGGGTCGAGGTGGTTGGAATGGGGAAGAGGCTGGAAATACCTAGGCTGTTTCTGCGTCCTCTGTTAGGGGAGTTGGCTGATTCCAGTTACTGGCAATTTTCTTTTTTCTTTTAAAATATTTTATTTATTTATTTATTTATTTATTTGACACAGAGAGAGAGAGATTACAAGTAGGCAGAGCAGCAGGCAGGGAGAGAGGGAGAAGCAGGCTCCCTGCTGAGCAGAGAGCCTGATGCGATGTGGGGCGCCATCCCAGGACCCTGAGACCATGACCTGAGCTGAAGGCAGAGGCTTAACCCACTGAGCTACCCAGGCGCCCCTACTGGCAATTTTCTTTCTTTCTTTCTTTCTTTTTTTAAAGATTTATATATTCATTTATTTATTTGACAGACAGAGATCACAAGTAGGCAGAGAGGCAGGCACAGAGAGAGGAGGAAGCAGGCTCACCGCTGAGCAGAGAGCCTGATGGGGGGCTCGATCTTAGGACCCTGGATCATGCCCTGAGCCAAAGGCAGAAGCTTTAACCCACTGAGCCACCCAGGTGCCCCACCTACTGGCAATTTTCTTAAGGGTATGGATTAGTGAGCACTTTTTAAATTCTCATCTATGGGCCTAATCACCAATGCTTTGACAACTGGGAAAAATCTCATGCAATATCCTGTTAGAGCAACAACAATAACAACCATCTCTAATATTTCTTTTTTTCTCTTAAAAATTTTGTGTTTAAGTAATCTCTACACCCAACATGGGGCTCAGATATACAACCCTGAGATCAAGAGTCTCACACTCTTCTGAGCAAGGTAGGCACCACTGTAACAATTCTTGATAGCTCACTATGTATCAGGCAATGCGTATTTTATATTAACTGTCTTATTTAATCATCATATTAACCCTATGAGGTAGATCTTATTATTTCCTTCATTTTTCAGGTGAGGAAACTGAGGCTTAGAGAGTATTAAGCTTAATAACTCTTTAATACTTAGAGAGTATTAAGTATTAACTCCAACAATTCTGGTGTAACTGGTACTCAAGCACAGGTTATAGGGCTACAGAACCTTAAACAGTCTACTATCCTCCCGCTCTTGTACACCCATGGGAATCATGCTTGCCTACCATTTTTGGAGGGTATATTTTTTGAAATACAAATATTGTCACAGGGTATACTTACTTCCCAAAATGCTCTCTGGGAAGTCTGAACCAGATCATAATTTCTCACATGCCTTTGCCAGTACTTTCTAATGTAATTTTTTTCCAGTATGGTTTGGGAAAATGGAATTACATTATTGTTTTAATCAACTCTTTTAGAAATTCCAAGTGAGGTTGAGCATGATGTGTTTATTAGTCATTTGTATTCATTCTTCATTGAATTTTGTCTTCTAATCTTTGGTCTACTTTTTTCTGATTGACTTATGACAACTGTGCGTAGATCAAGAATATTGCCTCTTTTTAAAAAAATTTTTATTTTTTTTTTAAAGATTTTATTTATTTGACAGACAGATCACAAGTAGGCAGAGGCAGGCAGAGAGAGAGGGAAGCAGGCTCCCTGCTGAGCAGAGAGCCCGGTGTGGGGCTCGATCCCAGGACCCTGAGACCATGACCTGAGCTGAAGGCAGAGGCTTTAACCCACTGAGCCACCCAGGCACCCCTCTTTTTTTTTTTTTTTAGAGATTATTTATTTGACAGAGAAAGAGATTACAAATAGGCAGAAAGGTAGGCAGAGAGAGGGGTGAAGCAGGCTCCCCGCTGAGCAGAGAGCCCTATGCAGGGCTCTATCCTAGGGCCCTGAGACCAAGACCTGAGCCAAAGGCAGAGGCTTAACCCACTGAGCCACCAAGGCGCCCCAGAATAGTGCCTCTATGATGTCATATATATTAAGAATATTTCTTTCCAGGGGCGCCTGGGTGGCTCAGTGGGTTAAAGCCTCTGCCTTCGGCTCAGGTCATGATCCCAGGGTCTTGGGATTGAGCCCTGCATTGCGTTCTCTGCTCAGTGGGGAGTCTACTTCCTCCTCTCTCTCTGCCTGCTTCTCTGCCTACTTGTGATCTCTGTCAAATACATAAATAAAATCTTTTTTTTTTAAAAAAAAAGAATATTTCTTTCCAAAGTTGAAAAAGAATAAATTTTTTTATTGTGGTAAAATATATGTAACATAAAACTTACCATTTTAACCAGTTTTAAGTTTACAATGGGATGACATTAAGTGTATTCAGAATGTTGTGCAACTATCACCACTAATGATTTCCGGAACTTTCTCATCATCCCAAACAGAAACTCTGTACCCATTAAAAAGTAATTCTGGATTTGCTCCTCCCCACATCCTCTGGGTGTCTCTATTTTATGTTTTGTGAATTTGCTTATTTTATGTACCCCATGTATGTGGACTCATACAATCTTTGTCCTTTTGTGTCTGACTTATTTCACTTAGCACAAAGTTTTCAAGGTTTATTCATATTGTAGCCTGTATCAGCATTTCATTCCTGTTTTATGGCTGAATAATACTCCACTATATGTGTATCCTATATTTTGTGTATCCATTCACCTGTTGATGGACACTTGGCTTGTGTCCACATTTGGGTTATTGGAATAATACTGCTGTAAATATTGCTGTACAAATATCTGTTTGAGTCCTTGCTTTTAATTCCTTTATGTGTATAAGTAGGAGTAAACTGACTGGATCATATGGCAATTCTATGGTTAACTTTCTGGACAAAATATGATTTTTTTTCAAAGTATGATTTTTAAAAATTTAAAAACATACATGTGTCAGTGATTTATGTAACTAATTAATGAGAGGACCAGCAGGATCTTAAAGCTGATTCATTGAAGAACTCAAGAGGCTTAAGTGAAGGAAAGAATACTGAAGTCAGGGGGTGCCTGGGTGGCTCAGTGGGTTAAAGCCTCTGCCTTCGGCTCAGGTCATGATCCCAGGGTCCTGGGATCGAGCCCCACATCAGGCTCTCTGCTCAGCAGGGAGCCTGCTTCCCCCTCCCTCTCTCTCTGCCTGCCTCTCTGCCTACTTGTAATCTCTGTCTGTCAAATAAGTAAAAAAAATCTTAAAAAAAAAAAAAAAGAATACTGAAATCAGAATGCTAAATTAAATATAAAACTTATTATTCTACCTGGTAATAAAAGCATAGTCTTTGGAAATATCTTTTCCACCAGACAGAAATCATTTGCATCTCTCCCATACAAACACCATTTACACTTTATCAATCTTCAGTAAAGTTAAAGTCTAATTTTACAGTCTGGGCCCTAATCAACAGAAAATGGCAAGTCAAAGTTACATTTTTCCTAGAGAATCATAGGTCCCTTAGGTAAGTTCATTAAACAATGTCTTAATATGGTATTGAAAGAGCAAGCAGTAATCTTTTTTCCTTATCTCCAAATTTTGGGTAAACTTTCTTAATTTTGTATTTATCGCCCTTAATTTTGTTGATGGTCATTTTTACATTCTGTTTTCTATCTTTTACTGTTTTTGTCTTTTGGTGTTATGCTTCTATAAGTTCACTATATGTCTGTATTTGCATAGATATATATGTATATGTATGTAATCACCTTTTTTTCCTGGTAATTATATGGTTTGATTTTTGAAATTTAACTTATAAACCTTTAACTATTTTACTTACTGGGAATATATTCTTGTATGTAGTTTGAGGTAGGGATCTAAATTATTTTCCCAGATGGTTAGGTCGTGTCTGCAAATCGCCCTCTTCATGACTCGTTTGAAATGCCATGTATCATATGCTAAATTCTCATACTTGGGTTTGTTTCAGGACTTTTATTTCTGTTTGTCTTTGTCTTTTCTGGTACAAGTATCACAGTTATTATTACTGCTTCATTATGTTGTGTTCTCTTTTGCAGTTTTGACAGTATGGTTCTGCCACCAGCAGTGGCAGTGGCTCTTCAGTGAAGAGAAGTCCTCACAGAGGAGGGGCAAGTGGCTAGACCTGCTTCACAAGGCAACTCTCATATATTGAAGTGAAAATGGGTTGCATGCTTTAGAAAATTCCACAGAAAATTCAAGGGAAAGACACTCACCTAAGCAATCAAAGTAAATGCTGAATTGCATGTATGTGTGTGTGTACACAGGTGCGGGTGGACTTTGGCTTGCCAAAGTGGGAGGTGGGGGGTTGTGGAGGAGCCATTAATGAACTTCCTCTCCACTATGTGGTTATACTTCCTGTTCATTTACATAGAGATGCCAAGTTGTCACCGTGTTCCCCAGACTTTGGAAGGGTATTTAACTTTTTTTTTTAAAAAGATTTATTTATTTATTTGACAGATCACAAGTAGGCAGAGAGGCAGGCAGAGAGAGAGGAAGGGAAGCAGGCTCCCTGCTGAGCAGAGAGCCCAATGCAGGGCTTGATCCCAGGACCCTGGGATCATAACCCAAGCCAAAGGCAGAGGCTTTAACCCACTGAGCCACCCAGGCGCCCCTCACTTTTTTTTTTTTTAAAGATTTTATTTATTTATTTGACAGACAGAGATCACAAGTAGGCAGAGACGCAGGCAGAGAGAAAGGAGGAAGCAGGCTCCCTGCTGAGCAGAGAGCCCAATGTGGGGCTCGATCCCAGGTCCCTGAGATCATGACCTGAGCCGAAGGCAGAGGGTTAACCTACCGAGCCACCCAGGCGCCCCGGGTATTTCACTTTTGAAGAAGAAGCCCTAAGGCACTACTCTTTCTTTAAAAGTAAACTTTTGCCTTTAGTGGAAATGTCACAAAATATATTCATATTTAATAGACTAAATCATATTCTTAAAGGGCTGACATCCGGTTTTGAAGAATGACTTACTAACCACATTTCTGTTCTCTGCTAAGTACATTATTTTTTCAAAATATTTGAAGAATACTCAAAGTTCTTATCTTGCTTTTTGTTTCATCATATCTCCATTATGGAAGCTTCTTCTGGTCACCTTTCTCAGACTTGTCTTTGTCTTGTCTGGAAAAGAAGTTTTGATACTTCTGGTGAGCTCAGATTGTTCCCACTCTTGTTTTAGCTTGTTGCTGCTGCCTTTGACCATAGGATGGATTCCTGTGCCATTGCCAGGAAAACATGTTAGTCACTCTTCCTCTGAGTTAGGGCTTACACTGCTGGCATTTAGTTGCAAACTGTAATCGTCTGTGATATATTTAGATTTTGAACTCATATTGCATTTGAACATTAACTACATGTCAACACGAAAATAAATGGTCCCCCTCCGGTTATGAAGCAATGTACGGGCAGGATGCCACATGAGCTTGTTCATAGTAACACTGTTCATAGTAACACTGATTTTTTTTTTTTTTTTTTTTTTAGTAACACTGATTCTTAATCAAATTACAAATATTCACAGTCTAAGCTCCAGATTCCTTTTGAATCAGGAAACCTAAAGAGTAAATTATTATCAGAGGGCACAGGGCCTTTAAAAATCATTTTCTTGGGAACCTGGGTGGCTCAGTGGGTTAAAGCCTCTGCTTTCGGCTCAAGTCATGATCCCGGGGTCCTGGGGTTGAGCCCCACATCGGGCTCTTTGCAGAGAGCCTGTTTCCTCCTCTCTCTGCCTGCCTCTCTGCCTACTTGTGATCTCTGTCTGTCAAATAAATAAATAAAATCTTCAAAAAAAATCATTTTCTTTTGAGTTTTAGAGTGAGAAGCAAAGAACATTCTGTCATGAGAAATGAGTTGTCTTTAGCTGAAGGGAAACCATCCAGCATAGGATTTATTGAGTCCTGATGAACTTGATAGTTAAGATGAAAGCTCTTGTAAAGGGGTGCCTAGGTGGCTCAGTGGGTTAAAGCCTCTGCCTTCGGCTCGGGTCATGATCCCAGGGTTCTAGGATCGAGCCCCACATCAGGCTCTCTGCTCAGTAGGGAGCCTGCTTCCTCCTCTCTCTCTCTGCCTGCCTCTCTGCCTACTTGTGATCTCTGTCAAATGAATAAATAAAATCTTAAAAAAAAAAAAGAAAGCTCTTGTAAAGAAAATTCCATAATTTGTAGAAATGAGATGGCAGCTGTTCCTATGGCAAAATATCTCCCTGGGGGTCCCCTAATGCTCAGGAACAGGACAAACCCCAGCAAAATTGGGCTGAGCAGGTCAGAATCATGTTTGTGCTCTCAGCGGACCAATTTCACAGGCAGGATATTGGGGTGGAGTTGGAATGTCAGCTACTAGAAGTGGGAGAAGACCGAGTTGAGTCTGTGGCTGGTTGAAGAGAGGCTTCAGCCAGTAGGTAAGGACATTGTGAGTCAGGCCAGAAAAGTGGTTGTTGATTAAGGGATCTAGATAAAGGGGTTACATTTTCATGATGGTATCAGCTTGTGTGGCCTGGAGAAATCTGTGCAAAGTTCATTCATCGTGTTAAGATTAGGAAGAGGGAAAGGACTGGGATTGATAATGGCACCGGGAGACATAAAATAACTGTCATCGGACCAAAAAAGGACAAAAAAGTGGGGGTTTGGGGAAGGACTTCAGAATGAGATCATGGTACTACTATGTAAGCAGACAGTTTGATAGAGTGAGGAACGACCCTATCATTTCAGCCAATTTGGACTTACAAGTGAATTATAATGATAGTTTTTATATCAAAAGAGTATTAGCATTAGAAAAGTACTTGAGGAGGGGCACCTGGGTGGCTCAGTGGGTTAAGCCCCTGCCTTCGGCTCAGGTCATGATCCCTGCGTCCTGGGATCGAGCCCCATATCAGGCTCTCTGCTCGCTCAGCGGGAAGCCTGCTTCTTCCTCTCCCACTCCCCCGGCTTGTATTCCCTCTCTCACTGTGTCTCTCTCTGTCAAATAAATAAAAAAATCTTTAAAAAAAAAAAAAAAGAAAAAAAGAAAAATACTTGAGGAGAAAAGGAGACTTAATTGTGCTCTCCTATTCCTTAAACAGTATTTCTTATGTTTATACTTTTATTTATGATTAAACAGATTTTCTATAGGACTTATCGGTGTCTGTAAAATGGCAATATTAATCTATTATTATCTCATGGAACACTGTCCCATGGAACACAGTTTGGGAAAAGCTGATTTAACCTAATGTTAAAAAAACACAACCCAATTCAAACATCCTATGTAACAAAAATAGTGAAAGGGAGAAATGTATTCCAAAATGTCAACAATGAATGACTGGTTGAGTTATTTCTCCTCCTCTTCTTCTTCTTCTTTTTTTTTTTATTCCTGTTACTCTTCTGTGTTTCCATATTCAGTGTAGTGACCCTTTACTAAGAACATGAACTTGAAGAAAAGAGTGGCATAGTTATAGGAGACCAATGTCGAAGTCAGGAGTTTTAAAAGCTGTGTAACCTTGAACCAGTTCCTTAACCTGACCAGGTCTGTTTTCTCATCTATCAAATTGGAAAATAATATTTACCTAATGGATTTGCTATGAAGATTAATTGAATTATGATATCCAAATCACCCAGCACAAGGTCTGGCACATGCTGTGGAATCTAGAGATGAGGTAATTACCATTATTATTGAGTTGCTAGAATTTTAGAGTTTAAGAAAGGAGTGCTGGCTGGGTTAAGGGCACTTAGTCCACTCAGTGTGATATCACAAAGGCCCAAAACCACCATTATGAGAGTTTGTACCTTCCTCCTGAAGCAAAGAATTGCAGAAGCTGCTCCAGAGTGTAGGACCCAGTTCCACTGGACACTTGGCAGGGAAGATTACGAATTCCCAACTGAAAACCTTTTGTCTCGTGTAGGGCAGTCTGTTAACACTGCATATTTAAAACAAACACCTTCCTGGTTGCTTAGAACTAAATTTAATCACTGTACCAGAGAAAGGCATGCAACAATTCCTCCTTCTAAAATTCTCAAGATGCTCTGCTGAATGAAAGGAAGTTGTGCTGCAACCACGATACCTTCAACATAAAATGTTCCAGCAACTTCATTGCTTCACAGTTGTGATTCTTGGAAACTTGTCACTTTAGGTTCTTCAGAATTCTTTTTTTTTTTTTAAAGATTTTATTTATTTATTTGACAGACAGATCACAAGTAGGCAGAGAGGCAGGCAGAGAGAGAAGGGAGGAAGCAGGCTCCCCGCTGAGCAGAAAGCCCGATGTGGGGCTCGGTCCCAAGATCCTGGGATCATGACCTGAGCCGAAGGCAGCGGCTTTAACCCACTGAGCCACCCAGGCGCCCCTCTTTTTTTTTTTTTTTAAAGATTTATTTATTTATTTATTTGACAGAGATCACAAGTAGGCAGAGAGGCAGGCAGAGAGGGAGAGGGGGAAGAAGCAGGCTCCCCGATGAGCAGAGAGCCTGATGTGGGGCTCAATCCCAGGACCCCGGGATCATGACCTGAGCTGAAGGCAGAGGCTTTAACCCACTGAGCCACCCAGGCGCCCCTAGGTTTTTCAGAATTCTTAAATAGCTTTTTCTGACTTCATTTACTTAAATATCCCAGAATAGCCTCTTGAGCTATAAGTTTGATGATCTAGGAAACTATTTATAGCAGGATGAGTACTCTCCATGACTGATGTTATGTTTTATTTTGAGAAGGATAAATCATTAAAAAGATTGATAGGGCCAATGGTATTTTATACTGAAAGCAGAGCCAAGGCAAATAAGGTAGGTAGGTATGATCATGGAACACAAAAAAGATATGGTTGTACTTTTTTGCCAGTTCAGTTGAAGGCTGGGGAGGTCTCCCACATTCTAAAAGGAAGGCAGAGACAGAGTTCATAACCTGGACCTAATGATATTTTATTTTTAAGATTATTTATTAATCTATTTGAGAGAGAAAGAGAGAGAGAGAACAAGTTAGGGGAGGGGCAGAGGGAGAGAGACAGGCAGACTTGCTGCTGAGTGGGGAGGCTGACATGGGGCTCTATCCCATGACCCCAAGATCGTGACCTGAGCTGAAGTCAGACTCTTTTTTTTTTTTTTAAATATTTATTTATTTATTTATTTGACAGACAGAGATCACAAGTAGGCAGAGAAGCAGGCAGAGAGAAATGAAGGGAAGAAGGCTCCCTGCTGAGCAGAGAGCCCGATGCGGGGCTTGATCCCAGGACCCTGGGATCATGACCTGAGCTGAAGGCCGAGGCTTTAACCCACTGAGCCACCCAGTTGCCCCTGAAGTCAGACTCTTAACCAACTGAGCCATCCAGGTGCTCCCAGACCTAGTGACATTTTTTTTAATTAAAAATTTTTTTTAAAGATTTTATTTATTTGATAGACAGAGATCACAAGCAGGCAGAGAGGCAGGGAGAGAGAGAGGGGGGGAAGCAGGCTCCCCGCTGAGCAGAGCGCCTGATGTTGGGCTCTATCCCAGGACCCTGGGATCATGACCCGAGCCAAAGGCAGAGGCCTTAACCCACTGAGCCACCCAGGCATCCCGACCTAGTGACATTTTAGGTAAACTCACTTCAGCCTTCAGCCTGTAGCACCCTGGCCTCTGTTTGCCCAGTGTTTGTAATGCAGAGCAGACAGACACAGGATTCTCTGTCATCACGAAGGCCCATACTGTTCTTGGCATTCATTAATATCCTCCTAGGTAGGAGACAAATATAAGGCAGAAAGAGGTCAAGGTCAATTTTTTTTTAAATCTTTTTATTGTGGTAAAATACGCAGAACAAAATTTATTATTTTAACCGTCTTGAAGTATACAAATCAGTAGCAGTAAATACATTTGTACTGTTGTGTGATCACTAGTACTATCCATCTCCAGAACTTTTTCATCATCCTAAACTGAAACTTTGTACCCATTAAACAGTAGCTCTTCAGGGCCACGTGGGTGGCTCAGTGGGTTAAGCCTCTGCCTTTGGCTTAGGTTGTGATCCCAGGGTCCTGGGACTGAGCCCTGCATCCCCTGCATTGGCCTCTCTGCTCAGGGGGGAGCCGGCTTCCCCTTCTCCCTCTGCCTGCCTCTCTGCCTACTTGTGAGATCTCTCTCTCTATCAAATAAATAAATAAGATCTTAAAAACAAACAAAAAACTGTAACTCTTCATTCCCCTTCTCTCAAGCCCTTGGTAGCCACTATTTTATTTTCTCTCTCTATGAATTTGCCTATTCTGATTTCTGTGCCTCTCCCAATTGGATGGGGGCCACCAAAGGTGGGGCAGTCCTATCAGGTGGAGGCTGGTGGTGAAGGAATTCACCCAAGGCAGAACAAGGGAGGTAGAAATTTACTGAAAAACACCACAATGAAGTGGTGGGCAGGACAGCAAAACAGAGTCTGTCTGCAATGGTGGGGGGCTGTAGTTAAAAAGGGAAGGTGAGAGAGTATGGGAACACATGGAATTTTCCTTTTTTGGTAACTGTGTCTGGATCTAAGTAACCCATCATTCAGCTAGGGCTTATGGCTGTTTTGAGGTGGGTCACCTAATGGGCATGTTTGTATCAGCCAGAGGATTGGGGGTCACTGCAGGCCCTCCTATGTTATTCAGGTTTCCATATTTCAGATTGGTTCCTAAAAGTGTCCTCTAAAGTTTCCTCATATAATTGAATCATACAAAATTTGTCCTTTCCTGTCTGACTTCTTTCACTTGGCATAATATTTTTAAAGTTCATCCATGCTGTAACAGGTGTTAAAAGTTTTGTTCCTTTTTAAGGCTGAATAATATTCCATCACATGTATATACCATGTTAAAAATTCATTCATGCATCAGTGATTATTTGGATTGTTTTCACCTTTTGGCTATTGTCAATAATGCTATGAACAGGGATATAGAGTACCTGTTCAACTCTGTTCTCTTTGTCCAAAGGCCTCTTCTTGCTGCCTCTACTATTATCCATCTCCCTCAATCTCCTACCCTAGGTAGCACTCAGTACTCAGTTTTGAAGACAAAGTACGACTGGTTTAGCCAAAACATTAAGAAATGTGTGGTAATTTGGAAGTGTAAAGGAAAACAATCTGGCCTTTGGGCATTGTTCCAGGAGACTGAGGTGTGTGTGTTGGGGGGGGGGGCTGTGGGGCAGGTAATGCAGATTTGAGAAAATGTACTTTCTTCTTGGCTCATTCATTAAATGATCCAATTGTTCTAGCCTTAAGATAGAGATCTTTAACTCCCATTTTGTGCATAACACTTGCCACCTTGTACTGGGATTCCTTTTATTTATTTACTTATTTTAAAGATTTTATTTATTTATTGATAGACAGAGATCACAAGTAGGCAGAGGCAGGCAGAGAGAGGGAGGGGGAAGCAGGCTCCTGGCTGAGCAGAGAGCCCGATGCGGGGCTCGATCCCAGGACCCCGAGATCATGACCTGAGCCGAAGGCAGAGGCTTAACCCACTGAGCCACCCACCCCTCCTTTTAGTTTTTTAGCTATCCTTGTGTCTAGTGGGATTCAGGTTTTGAGGGACTGAAGCATATACATCTATACCCTTAAAAAAGTCACAAAATAAATATGTAGGACAAAAAAAAATCACAGCAAATTACTGGAGACTTGGGAGATGCAGATTTCCCCACTGAAACCTCTCCAACCCGTATATCAGAAATTCTTATTATATAGGAGTTGCTTTCCAAAGGCAAGCAGGCTTCCCGTTTGCTCCTGGAACACTCGTGAGGGGCCCTAAAGTTTAAGATTCTTTAGCCTCGAATAATCCTGTCACTGGCCGGTCTGGGCCGACCTAGGAAGCCTGTCATCCATCTGTATCCCTTGCATTCAGCTCAGGACAGCTGCTTGGAACGTGCTGGGGATTTCAAGGTTTAAGTATTGTTGGCCCCTCCGTCGGCTCTAAGGACGCAAACGTCTTAGAGAACGGTGAGGCAAAGCTGAGTGAAAAAAAACCTCGGCGGTGGGACCGAGAGGATTCCTGCCCTCCGCTGGAGAGGGCGCTGTCTTGGACTTCGACAGAGCCCTTACCTAAGGCCCTCCTCTGGACCACATTTCAAGGGCGGCCTTGTCCTCTACCGGCGGACCTACCCGGTAGGGACCAGAGGGGAGGGCGCTCTGGACTTTGAAGCCTAGCTTGCGCTTCCATTTTGGGAGCGCAACACAAATGGGGGCGCAAGAGTTCCTATCACCGGAAGTTTCTTTGATAAAGAGAAACGGCGGAAGTAGGCCAACGGCGCCTCTTCAGTTTTTGCCTCAACCTGGCTTTCCCACTTTCTTCTGTAAGGGGAGGAGCCTCACTGCTTTTTGCCGCCGTGGGGAATAGCTGCGGCGGACTCCGTGCTTAGGCTCAATTGGCCTCCCAACCATCTTTCAACCGCTGAGCCACTTTCGAGCTTCTCCTGCCTGAACGTGACGTACGCTTGTCGTAATCGGGGGCGGAACCTCAGAAGGAAAAGCGACTGAGCCGAGGTCTCGCGAGAACATTCCTTTCCTTCTCAGTTCTCGCGCTACTGCTTTAGTCTCGTCGCGACGAGATCTTTCGAGATCTTCTCCGCCCCCGCTACCGGCGCCCCCTCTGCGGCCGCTGAGCCGGAGCCGGCCTGAGCAGCGCTCTCTGCTGCCGCTCCCTTCCCAGGGACTTAGGCGCCCGCGAGGACTACCTCACGTCCTCCGCTAGCCCCGGACCCCCGGCCCACGCGGCCCTCACTCCGCGCGCCAGCTCCGCCGGGGTCCGTGTCCTGTTTCGCCGGCCGGACCTGGGCTCGAGCCCGAACTGTAGCCGGCGCCATGTCGGTGGTGGGCATAGACCTGGGCTTCCAGAGCTGCTACGTCGCTGTGGCCCGTGCCGGCGGCATCGAGACGATCGCTAATGAGTACAGCGACCGCTGCACGCCGTGAGTGTGGGCCAGTCTGGCCGCGTGCACGGGGTGGGGGTGGGGGGATGTAGCGCTTGCTCTGGTTTCCGACCCTCGCGGTTTGGGGAACGCGAGCCGGGGAGTCACCTCTGTTTGGAGCCCATTGGGTAAGAACCCCCCGCTGGGTGTCCGGTCACTAGTGGCTGCGACACCCCGTGAGGGTCTGCACCAGCGGCAAGGCCTTTACCCGGTGGCCTGCGGGTTGAGGGCTCTGAGCTGGTACTCGTACCAGCAGAGGGCATGGGTAGGAGCTGGAGGGAAGGCAGGCCTGGGATATATAGTGTACCGACTTCTTGTTTTAGAGGGCAGAGTCCAGGCCCAGGGCGTACTGCCGTTTTTTTCAGCCTACGACAGAGTTCGGACCTTTGCACACAGTAGGCGTCTAATAAGTTAGTTGAATTAAACGGGTTTTGGCGTTTGGGGCGGCCTGAAGATGGAGCGGCCAGAATCCCACGTGAGTGGGGGCGGGGCAGCACCCGGAAGAGAGGGAGCCTAGCACCAGAGAGAGGTTCGTGCTCCGCCTGGAAGGCACTGCTACCAGAAAAGTACTTAATAAAGTCAGTGTCGTCTTGATGCTTTTGCGCTCACGTGGTTTTTCACATCGTTTCAGTATGTTGAGCTATGTTGTGTCATTCTCTCCTTTCATTCTCTGCTCGTCCACACCTAACAGCGTTCCACTTTCACAGTTAATACATTCCAACCAGGGTGTTGGCCGCAATATGAATGACTCAGGGGCTCACTTTGACTTCTAGAACCTATAGTAAGTTAAGGGACCAGTATAGACACAGCTCCAAAAAATCATGACTCACTCAGGTCTCTCCTTGGGTAGAGTATGCTTTTTAACTGTAGAGGTACTTTTCAATCCATTATCCTCTTTTGGGGCAAAATCTTTTAAAAAGCTTCTTTTCTAGGTTCTCTTATTTTCCACGTGGCCCTTCCAAGGGCTTCTGTTCAAAGGCACATTTTTTTCCCCATAACTTTGGTCACCCTTCCTGCACTTGGGTAGCTAAACTAGATTGCTCCCTCCAGTGAACTTGCTGCTCAGACACTCAAAACATTTTCCTTCCACTTGTAAAATTTCTGCCCCTTATTTAGACCTGGACCAGGTGCTTCCCTGAAAATTCATCTCCCATACTAAAACGTGGTTTGATGTCCCCTACTCAATTATAGTGGTTTTTTTTTTTTTAAGATTTTATTTATTTGACAGAGATCACAAGTAGGCAGAGAGGCAGGCAGAGAGAGGGGGGAAGCAGGCTCTCCTCTGAGCAGAGAGCCCAGTGCTGGGCTCCATCCCAGGACCCTGGGCTCATGACCTGAGCCAAAGGCAGAGGCTTTAACCCATTGAGCCACCCAGGCACCCCTCAATTAGTTTATAGTTTTATTGAGAGCGAATTCACATAATGTACAGTCAACCCATTTAAAGCGTACAGTTTGTTTTCAGTGTAGTCACAAAACTGCAACTATGTCCCACAATCAATTTAAAAACTTTTTCTCAGTCCTAAAGAAATTCTGTACTCATTAGCTGTTACATACCAGTTCCCCCATATTTATAGTTTATTTTATTTTACTTTTTTACAAATTTCATTTATTTGATAGAGAGCGAGAGAGTGGAATACAGGCAGGGGGAGTGGGAGAGGGAGAAGCAGGCTTCCTGCTGAATATCAGGGAGCCTGATGCGGGGCTGGATCCCAGGACCCTGGGATCATGACTTGAGCTGAAGGTAGACGCTTAATGACTGAGCCACCCAGGCACCCCATATTTATAGTTATTTTTTTTTTAAGATTTTATTTATTTGAGAGCGTGCATGAGAGGGGAGAAGGTCCGAGGGAGAAGCTGACTCCCCGTGGAGCTGGGAGCCCTATGGGGGACTCGATTCCGGGACTCCAGGATCATGACCCAAGCCAAAGGCAGTTGATTCAGCAACTGAGCCACCCAGGCGCCCATATTTATAGTTTTTAATAGTGGGTTTTATATTCTAATTTGTAATTCCAGAGAAGGTATAGTATACTGAGTTTTTTAAAGCATTGAAGGTTGTTTTTGAGCATTAATTTTTTTAAGCATTAATTTCCATTTGATACTGTTTCCTCTCCAGATTCAAGTTTTCTTCATTTGTAAAGATAGTCTTCACCAAGAAATCAAAAAGGGTGGTGCACTGAGTAAGGCATTTAACTTTTTGATCCTTTCCTGCCTACATTTGAATTTGCATCCAAAGGGAAGGGAATTCTCAATATTAGAACTAACAGTGTTGTCTTTATTTTCTGTTATGTTCAGTTTTCTTTTTAAGACAAACAGCTACATCAGTTTTACCGTGAATTCAATAAAAAAAAATTAATCTTTCCAAATTGGAATTAAATTTGCCTCAGTGACTAGGTGATGGGTGACTAGATACATTATGAAGTTGTGATAAGACTACCATTTAGGGGTACCTGGGTGGCTCAGTGGGTTAAAGCCTCTGCCTTTGGCTCGGGTCATCGGGCTCTGTGCTCCGCAGGGAGCCTGCTTCCCCCTCTCTTGCTTCCCTTTCTGCCTGCTGGTGATCTCTGTCTGTCAAATAAATACATTCTTTTTTTTTTTTGAAGTGCCATTTAAATACTTAAAGTGATTTTCTTTTTATGTTTTCCCTTATTTTATATTTTCCAAGAACTTGAAGGGATACCATACATTGAAGTAATTTTTGAACTATGATTTTGATTAACTTGAATTTCATTCTTGGAGTCCCTAAGTAGGAGATAAGAATGGAAAAGTTGATTTTTGTAGTAGTCTCAGAATAGTGGATTTTGGTTTCAGGTACACAGAGACTATGATGTGGGTTTGCTTTAGTGTCATAGTGGAAATGAGATTCTGTTTCTGGAGGGTCGGCTATGATGGAAGTACCTTATTTCAAATCCAAATACTGTAACAGTATTTGGATTCAGCATTTGAGAATCCAGTTGACTCTTGTCCAGAAGAGACCCTTACTTTTCACCAATAACAGGCTTTCTTTTCTTTTCTTTTCTTTTTTTAAAAGATCTTATTTATTTGTTTTGACAGAGAAATCACAAGTAGCAGAGAGGCAGGCAGGGAGAGGGGGGAAGCGGGCTCCCCGCTGAGCAGAGAGCCGGATGTGGGGCTCGAGTCCAGGACCCTGAGATCATGACCTGAACCAAAGGCAGAGGCTTAACCCGCTGAGCCCCCCGGCACCCCTGCTTTCTTTGTTTTAGCAACTACTGAGTGCCTCCAGAATGCTAGCCATTGTGCTAAGCACTGGAGGTGCTCTGAACAAATAAACAAGATCCTGCCGTCATGTACATGGGTACTGGAGAAGAAGCCAGATGCTAAACAAACATGTAATTAATTACTAACTGGTAAAGGTCCAGATGGGAAAGTACAGAATATGATGACTGGGGGACTAATTTAAATTGGATGTGTGATGGAGATGAAAGGTGGTCTTAAAGAAGTGCTGTTTAAGTTAAGACCTGGAGGATGAGTGGAAATTTACATGGAGGTGGTGTGTGGGTCTAAGGAAGAGCTGATTAAGGCAGAAAGAACAGCACGTGAGGAAGACCTGAGGCATTCACGCTTGACTGACTGAGAATATCATAACTACTCTTGAGTCACTTGCAAGAAAGGTGTGAGGTGGATTGGAGAGGAGTTAGGCAGGACTTTGTAAATTATGGTAAGGATTTCTATTTAGGTGCAATTGGAGTTGATCCAGTTTAAATTTTAAAAATATAATTGGCTTTTTTTTTTTTGGTGGAAATTGGGTTTATCTGAGAAGGGGAAGAGAAGAAGTAGGGTGTTGCTTAGCTTATGGCAGTATTTAGTCTATGTGGGAGTTAATGTTCTCTACTAGTGTAGTAGCATGGGAGGAAAGTGTGGGCGGTTCCGAGATAAACTTTGGAGTAGGAGCATCCATGTTGATGAATTTGATCATAGGCTTTGGAATCAGATGAGAATCCTATTATATTTAGTGGGATTATTATAGTAGAAGGGGTACAACCTTAAAGCTTTGGAATGAAAGTGTTAATGGAGTGCCAAACATTACTGAAGGATTGGGCCCTACTTTCCAAAAAGAAATGAATTACTTACAAAATAATTTCTTTGTGTGAATTGTTTATATTACTATTTTCATGGACTTAGTTCTTAATAAAACAGTATATTAGGAGGGGTGCCTGGGTGGTTCAGTGGTTTAAAGCCTCTGCCTTTGGCTCAGGTCATGATCCCAGAGTCCTGGGATGGAGCCCAGAGCCTCGCATTGGGCTCTCTGCTCAGCAGGGAGCCTGCTTCCTCCTCTTTCTGCCTGCTTCTCTGCCTACTTATGATCTCTGTCAAATAAATAAATAAAATCTTTAAAAAAACAAAAAAATCCAGTATATTAGGAATTTGAAGGGATGAAAATGTCTATTATTAGCTACCTTTGAGAGAGCAGAAGCTGAAAGTATGTACTTTCTGGTTAACTGGAAGAGTAACATCTTTTATTTATTTATTTATTTAATTAAAAAAAATTTTTTTTAAAAGATTTTACCCATTTATTTGACAGAGATCACAAGTTGGCAGAGAGGCAGGCAGAGAGAGGGGGAGGCAGGCTTCCCACTGAGCAGAGAGCCCGATGCGGGGCTTGATCCCAGGACTCTGGGGTCATGTCCTGAGCCGAAGGCAGAGGCTTTAACCCACTGAGTCACCCAGGTGCCCCTGGAAGATTAACATCTGATACCTAACTTGTGCAAGAAAAGTATTCCTGTGAAGTAAATATTTTTACATGCTGTATAGAGCTAAGTACAGCAGTAGGTTTTGAGTTTTTTGGATTCAAAGAAAAGGAAAGTTGATTTGTTGACTAAAGTTTGGATTACTTACACCATTTTCCTTCATATGTTTAATGGTAGAAGTTACGAAAGTAGTTCCTTAGAATCATTTAAGAGCTAAAATACAATCTTGAATGCAAAATTGGTAGACTAATCGACAGGAACTTTGTCATTAGGTTCTTAATTAGATCTCCTAAATTAAAACATTTTTTTCTTGACTTAGTTGTTGTAACAGTAAAAAACACTAAAGTGCTGAAGTTTCTTGTCCTTCTCATTTTTGCTGTTTGTTGTGTATCCTTGTGTACCTTTTTCCAGACTTCTACAACTATATTCGGTGGTGGGTGGGTATGTTTAAGCAAACAGGAACATACTATGTTTTGTAAATTTTCTTTACATATATTTTAGACTTCTTTCAGAGTCAGTAAATATGAACCTACCTTCTTAAATGTGTAATATTCTTTATTATGGCTGTAACTACACCCCGCCCCCCCTGAACAGGTTATTTCTAACTTTTGTAATTACAGATTGTTAATTGAACAGTAGTCTTTTATACTTGGGTTTACTTGTTAATATTTTTATTTCTGTTGGATAGAGCTCGACGTGAATTTGCTAGGGCAAAGAATATACAGTTGACCCTGTACATCATTGTGGGGTTTGGGACGCTGACTTCTGTGCAGTTGGAAACCTGTGTGTAAAAACTTTTGATTCCAAAAAACTGAACCACCAGTATCCTGCTGTTGACCAGAAGTCTTACTGACAGTGTAAATGGTTGATTAACACATGTTCTGTATATGTATTCTATTCTGTATTCTTAAGAGTAAGCTAGAGAAAGAATGTTATTAAAATCACAAGAAAGACATTTATACTATTTTTGTATTGGAAAATCCATGCATAAGTGGACCCACACATCTCAAACCTGTATTGTTCAAGGGTCAACTCTATGTTCTTAAAGTGCTATTGCCAGGGTACTTTACACAAATTTAAGGGGTTAATTTATAACAGGAAGATAAGTGATTCACTGGGCAGAGTGAAGATTATAATGAGCTAACACTATATAAGGTGTTTAGGAAAACCTGGACACAGTATATATTGCCCAAATATTTTCTAATACTGCTGTTATACCTTTTTGTATTTTTTAGTTAATCCTCATTAATAGTCTATATGTTGGGATAATAAAATGAAAACAATTGAAATTAGCATGAAGAGGTCATAATTTATAACTTTTAATATGCAGATCTTATTGATTAGAGAATTTGGTGTGCTTTAGGAACTGTGTATTGTTAAGTGTGAGGAGTTTGGTCTGTTTGATGTTAGTTTTCTGGGGTACTTTCTAGCTTAGGGGTAAGGAAGTATGCAGAGGACACTCTGACTAATGTATTCTTTTCCATGCCAGTTTTGCTTAAATCTTTTATTTGATAGTCTCAGTATTCTTGTGGGTTCTCTGATAAACTCATTTTCTTGTATCGGTTACGAAAGAGAACTAGAGCAGCAGCTGTTCTGAACGTTCCAAGAGCAGTTCTACACATTCTCATAAATGTGAAGCTGTGCCTTTTAAGGATCTGTGTTGATTGCAGCTGTTCATAACATTCCATTAGAATGTGCATAAATATTTGGTCAGTAGTATCTCTTACCCATGAAAGGGAGACCAGTGTTATTCTCTGGCCTAAAAAGATTATTTCTAGGGCTTAACGGATTACAACAGGGGAGTATTGAACTTAATTTAAATTAGCTTCTTGTGGGGCGCCTGGGTGGCTCAGTGGGTTAAAGCCTCTGCTTTCAGCTCAGGTCATGATCCCGGGGTCCTGGGATCAAGCCCCGCATCGGGCTCTCTGCTCAGCAGGGAGCCTGCTTCCTCCTCTCTCTCTGCCTGCCTCTCTGCCTGCTTGTGATCTCTGCCTGTCAAATAAATAAATAAAAAAAATGTTTAAAAATAAATTAGCTTCTTGTAATACCAACCTGTATTAGGGAGTAGAGGGAAAGTAATGCTAGTCAGGTAGCAAGTGTCTGTTTTTAACAGCATTGACTTGGAATTGTGTGGCATAGAGAGGAAGTGTAAGGTAAAAAGATTCCTGCTGTTTAGAAATAGAACCATTCTTGGTGGAAATATGAGTGATATAAAGCAGTGGTAAATAGAATAAGAACAGTCATGGATGGGTTATTAAGTACAGACTGAAAGTGTCAGTGTGGAGGAGAGTGATGAGGAGTATCAGTGGGGAGGGGAGTGGCAAGGAAAGGCAGGGGTGGGACTTGAACACATAGGATTAAAATACATGGATGAAAGATTTGGGATGGTCTAAGTGAAGGTATAGAAGTAGGAATAAATCTAATTGGTTTGCTAGGCAGTACAAAAACAGGTATATATGGGATTTGGAGTCCGGTAGTCCTGATTTTGAATGGAATCTTGGATGCTTATATTTACCAGTTATTTTTCTGGATGCATTAACTTGGCTTGAATCAGATCTTCGTTTATAAAATTGGACAATAATAGTTATTATCTCTGAGTATTTGGGAAAATCAAGCATAGGTTGCTAAGCACATATGATACATGAAAGGTGTGTGAAAGGTGTGGGAGCTTGACCTGCTTGGTTGAAAGAGAGGCTTCCTGCCATAAAGATTGGATGCAGGCTGTGTGCACATTTTTAAAGTTGCTGGTGAGTGGGGAGTAGTAGATAAGTTTGTTTATTATCTTGTACCATGTACAAATCCTAGTGGAGTAATTCAGCCATTGAAGATTTTTTGATCATTTTTTTTTTTAAAGCTTTTATTTATTTATTTGACAGAGAGAGGTACAGTGAGAGAGGGAACACAGCAGGGGGAGTGGGAGAGGGAGAAGCAGGCCTCCCACTGGGCAGGGAGCCAGATGCCGGACTCCATCCCAGGATCTCGGGATCATGACCTGAGCTGAAGGCAGACGCTTAATGACTGAGCCATGCAGGCACCCCTCAGATTGTATGTTGAGGAGACACAAACTGAATTGAGGGTATTTAGCTTATTATTACTTTTTTAAGGATTTATTATATTGATTAGAATAACATAGGACTATTTACTTAAATGCTTATGGTGGCCACCCATGGTGGGTGGGTGGAATTACAGATAATGTTTCTTTTCTTTGTCATATTTTTTGTTTTCTAATTTTCTGCAAAGAGCTTATACTAACTGGAAAGCACTGGCCTATGTTCTAAAATGGGCTCTAATATTTGACTTCATGTTTTGGCCTTTCTTCACATTTAAATATTAGGTTTTCTTATGTAAAGCTTTTATTTTTAAAAATCCTTCAATTTGTGTAGTTTGACATATTGACCCTCATTTAGTTGTTCTTTGTGAATGAAAGGACTTTTATTCCTTATGGGTAGATGATTTTGAAGATGGCAGACTGGATTTTAATGGATAGTTTGAGGAGGTGAAGCAGAACTTTCATGGCAGACTAGTTAGTATATTTTTGTATGAAACTCAGACCAGGGCTTCTTCAGTGGTGCAATAATAATGGCTAGTATTTTATTTTTTTATTTATGATGTGCCAGTCTCTGATACAAACCCTTTAAAAGGGGGTCAACATAGGCCACTTGGTGGCTCAGTTAAGTGTTCAACTCTTGATTTCACCTCAGGTCACAATCTCAGGGCTGTGAGCTATAATCTGAACTGAGACAAAGTTTTATTTAGCTCTTCAAGATGTTCAGAGCAGTTCTTACTACTGTGCTGGGCTCAGTGCTGGGCATGGAGCCTGCTTAAGATTTTCTCTCCCTTTCCCTCTGCCCCAAACTTGCTCTAAAAAAGTATATGTATATATGTAGTAGAAGTTGATCAACACATTTAATTTTTATAGGAGGTATATGATGTAGGTGCTGTAATTTCCCCCATTTTGTTTATTTTTATTTTTCCTGGTCTGCATTCAAATCCCTGGTTTATTCAACACAGTCCTTTCAGACTGTACAACAAAGTATAAACACAGCAGTGCCTAAAATGCTAGAAGTTTATAAGATTCAAAACAAAAATTTTATAGTATTGACTGTACAATGAAAGCCAGAAAAGCAGTGTTCATGTTGCCAATGTCACCTGCAAGACCCCCATGAAGAATAGGTGGAACAGAGGGGTCTGGGGTGACCCTGCACAGCTGGTTCTCAATTTGCTCATCAGTTTCAGAGAGAAAGGGAGACCTGGGATGTGGGTGTGTGTGCATGAGTACATGTAAAAACAGAACATTTTTGGTAACTAACACAGGGTGTTTAATCCTAGAGGTTGGAAGAGGATGGGGCCAGGAGAGCAGGACCAGGCTAGCAGGAACAGCAGCTGCATTTTCCTGAGACACTTTTTCCTTTAGATACTCTGCAGACCAATAAGCAAGGCCATGATTAGGCCACCAGACTAGACCCTGTACCTGCAGGCTGGGACCACACTGCTACCCTGTGTCCCTGCTGGCTTTGCCACTAAATTGACTCTAAGAAGCTGAAAATGTGGGAGCTTTCTAGCCAGGAAACCAGAGAGCATCTTTACAGGCTCAGCCCCAAACCAGTAATACTCCTGCAGCTGGAACTTTGCTTTCAGAGAGTATGTCTCAGTTACTGTCTTCAAAGCTTTCCTGAGCGAGGAATTTGTTTCTTACGAAATCCTCCTTTGGCCAGAAAAGTGACCAGACTGAAGTGGATGAAATATAAGTTACAGGACACAGAGTTTCCATGGCTCTATTTATCGGGAGGAATTGGAGCTGGAGTGGCTACTGTGGCAGCAGCCAGGGGAGTGACATTGCCCCGTGCACAGTGGGGCTACCCCTCTGGGAACTCAGTCTTCTCATCCATGGGCATGACTGGTGCCATGTGAGGGATGGTGGCAGCATTTTCCTTGGAGGGCTGAATTGCCTGGGCTGTGGTGTAGGCCAGGGAGCCAGCACAGTGGTGATAGTGATCTCCCGGCCATTGATTTGTCCTTAAGCACCTTTTTGGCCTCATATGTATCTTCTGACTCCACATATGCATAGTCTTTAGACAGATAGGGTGGGGGAAGGGAGACATCCATTTATAGGCATGTCAGTCCTGTTAATTTTCCCAGAGGTGGGGAAAATCTCCATGATGTGGTCCCTGCTCTCATTCCTAGTGAGCCTCCTGATGTACACTTCGGCTGGTTTAGGGGAAGAAGTCCACTTTTTCCTTTCATCTCTTTTGGGTGGTTTGGATTTGGAGCGGGAAAGCCCCCTGTTGTTATGCCAGTACCCAGAGGTACTGGTTGAGCTAGAGGAGCTGCTGGAATTGGAGCTGTAGGACATGCTGGAACTTCCTCAGCAGTTGGACACAGAAGAGGAGCTTGAGCCACTGCTCAAGCCTGTGCTAGTGCCAGAGATAGGGCTGGACTGGGACCTGGTGCTGCTGCCACCCCTACAGGTGTTGTTTTTCTTTCGAGTTTTATCCCTGTTGCCATTCTTCTCACTCCACTACTTGGGTGCCCCTTTCTCTTCAGCATGATCCTAGGACTTCTCATCAGAGTGATCTTTGTGTTTGATAGGAGAGGGAGCCATCTCCCCACCTTCTCCTCAGCTGCTAAGGCTGATGCCCTAATTTTCCCCATTTTAGAGTTGAGCGGATAGGATTTCAGAGAGATTAAGCAACAGGATTCACACTGCTAGAAAGGCAGAGAAAGGATTTGGACAGATTCATACTGAGTCTACAGTCAACTTTTGACTGCCAGTGTATTCAGATCAGTAGTTGATGACAAAGTGGAAAAGCTAAGGATTTTCTTCAGTGCAATAGGATTACTGTTACAGAATTTTTTTTAGAATTTGAGAGTTGCTTTGTAGTGAAAGGATATTGATGTTTCCTTATATAGTGTAAAGTGTGGACTTTCCCCATACTTCACAGGAGTTATACTTTGAGGCCTTGTTTGTTGTATCGTGTGGTGAAGATGGACATTGCAGTAGTGGCAGTCGATTATTTTGTAAGAAGTGGTAACTGTAGGGTGTGTGTGTATGAGCCAAAACAAGATGAATACAATTGACTCTTGAATAATTTTGGGGTTATGAGTGACAATCCCCTGCATAGTTGAAAATTTACGTGTAACTTGACTAACCAAAAACTTAACTGCTAAGAGTGTACTGTTGACTGGCAGCCTTACTGATAACAGAAACAATTGAATAACAAGTTCTGTATATGTATTATATACTATATTCTTGTAATAAGGAAGAGAAAGTGTGATATTTACAGTATGATATCACAAAATACCCATGTTACAAGTGGACCCCCACAATTCAAACCAGTGTTGAATTTGAACTGAGACAAACTTTTATTTAGCTTTTCAAGATGTACAAAGCAATTTTTACTACTGTTAAGGCAGATGTAGATTTACCAGACTTCAAGGGAGAATATTACCTAGAGCTACTCTGTACAGTAGAACATACACTGAGAAGGAGGTATTCTGTATCCAATTCTAATAAATTTTAAGAGATAAAAATGATTTGAGTTTTACTTTAGGGCCACTGGGAAGGCCTCACAAAGTGGGTAATCCTGCTGGAGAGTGAGTGAGATATAGAAGGACCGGAGCATTTCAGGTGGCAAAAGTGGTCTGAGCAAAGCAGGAGGATGGGAAGACTAAGTTGTGTTGGTTCACTGTGCCTGAGATGCAGGTGGAAAGTATGGTTGGGGTTGGGATAGTAAGGGGCCTTAGGTTCCACAGTTAGGTACTCTCATGGACAGTTTTACTCAGTAGAGAGGTCAAAATCATAGACGACTTGTGTGCTTTTACAATATGTGGCTTTTTAGCTAAGGCTCAGAAAAGTTGCTTGCTGTGGTGGATGTAATGTTTGGATGTAATGTTTGGATGTAATGTTTCAGTAAGGTTTGGTGCTTAAATGTGTTTTTTTCCCCCTCCTTAGGGCTTGCATTTCTTTTGGTCCTAAGAATCGTTCAATTGGAGCAGCAGCTAAAAGCCAGGTAGAGTTTTGTTTTTTCTTTCCTAAAATGACTTATTTCTCTCCTTTGTCCATCTTCCCTTCGGCAACTATTTCAGTGCCCATTATATGCCTAATATGACAGTCTCTAGGTGAACAGCTGAGAAACAGGCCTTATCCCTAGTCTCCTGTGCTTGAGTGAGAAGCGCATAGCTTTTTATAGGTATTAGCTGTATAGCTATTAGCTCATTAGCATAAGCAGGAGCCCCTGGTTGGCTTCCTTGGTTAACTTGGTTCCTTGGTTCCTTGACTCTTGATCTAGCTCAGGTCCTGGTCTCAGGGTCATGAGTTCAGACCTCATTTTGGAAGTTATATGTGCTCCCTTTATCCAAACATCACTGTTAGTATCTTAATGTATAACCTTCTGTACTATTTTCTATGGATTTAAATGCTTCCCCCACTCCAAAAGTGAGATCCTACCATATAGATACTTGTCTTCCAACTTTCTAAAAGAATGCAACCCACTATATGGATATATCATTTATTTGCCTAGTCTTCTGTTAATTGACTGTCTAGGCTGTCTCAAGTCTTCTGCTGTTGTAAATAGTATTTGGTCACTATATTTCACATTTATCTTTATGTACTTACTGTCTTTTTTTTCCTGCAAAATTCCTTTCACTGGAATTTCTGAATTGGTATTGCTACATTGACTCCTAGAAAGTTTGAATCACAAATTATGGTAAAACTGTAATTTTTAAAAGTTAAAGCTCATTTTATGTAAATGTTAATGAGAAGTTTAAGAACAGAAGAATACCTTCGTACATGTACAGTGACCCGTTTTTAATGGAGAATTAGGATAAGCTGGGCTCTAGTGCCATCCCTACCACTGTGGTCTTAACAAGTCCGTTATTCCTCACTTCATATGTGAGCAGGCATCATGCAGAATGGTGTAGTGCTAAAGAAAATGAAATTCAGAAGGAAACCTTGTGAAGTTAAGATGCTGCTAGTTTAATCCGAGGCTGTTGAATTTTTTTTCCTCCTAACTTAATTGCTCTTAGTCTTTTCACCCTGATGCTGATGTTCTTTATTTTTAGGTAATTTCCAATGCAAAGAACACAGTCCAAGGATTTAAAAGATTCCATGGCCGAGCATTCTCTGATCCATTTGTGGAAGCAGAAAAATCTAACCTTGCATATGATATTGTGCAGCTGCCCACTGGTTTAACAGGGATAAAGGTAAAGTCTGAGTGATGCCTTACAATTAAAATACAGTGTTTTATTATATCAGGTCAATGTATATCTCTACCATTCTGAGTTCAAGTTGTGAAAAAGTTCACAAGTGTTTAGGAGGGGGTTGGGTAGGAAAGACCATTTGGCCTTTTTTGAATAATCTGGATTTTGATTGAGAGCGATAGGTGGCACTGTTAAAATGGGTTGGATAGCAGGGTAGTGGTAGTTTGAAGATAACATTGTCATTGCTGCTTGTATTGTTTACTGATGGATCAGTCTTTCTGGTGTGATTTTAGTGAATGACTTCTGGAATGCCACCCATAGAACTTAACACTTCACAGTTACTAACCAGATGTCTGGTCATACTCTTGACAATAGCACTTAGGTTGGAAAGAGGTATTCTTTCGGGGGAAAATGGAATTTAGCCTTTGCTATCTCTGGGACATCTAGAAGAGTTTGTGAAGCATGCAGTGAACTGATCCTACAAAAGAGGCAGCTGAGATTAATTATGGGGGGATTTGGTGCTTGGGATACCGCATTTGGAGAAGTCAGGATTGTGGGACCAGGCTCAAAAGCCAAGAGATGATGAGAATTGTGAGAAAAAGGTAGTGAGTTGTGCTGTTGAGTATTCAGTTGAATTTAGAAGTGAAGTATTCTCATAACGGGAGATTGATGACTGACTGGGTTTACTGAAGATATCTGTGGCAATAACCTCAGAACAATTTGAATGGCTGGTAATGGATACATCTGGAGTACAGGAGAAGGAAAAGGGAAAAAAAGGAGGTGAGTAGATGGAGGATACTTATAGGCAGGAAAGAAGTAGGATTAGGTATTGGCAGATTTATTCTAAAGCATTGTAAGAGCCAAAGAAGGAAGAGATGAGGGAGAAGATCTGGGCAACAAGTAGATTCGAGTACAAGAGTGGAGGAATAGACTAAGAATTAAGCAGATAGCAGGGAAGAAGAGGCTCATGGGGAGGGGTGCTTTACCATCTTTATCATACAATAAAGTAAGGGACTAATAGATTCTGAATCAGAATAAATTAGGATTGGGCTCAGAAGTGAAGAGTTTAAGAGAAGGTGGTGTTCAGGTTCACTTGGACAGCTGCTGAGAGAAGAGAGTTACGTTTTCAGGTGTGGATTATATTTGGGAGTGGGCATGTGGGATGGGGCTTGTCCAAGCCAGACTTGGAGCATTTAAAGTTTGTAGCCCTTATCCAAGTTGCATACTTTTATGCAGGGTAGGATATCTTGAAGCTTTTTTCATTTATCCTCTAATTCAAGTATTTATTGGGTCAGGTTTGTTCTAAGTCTTGGGCCTACAGCAGTAAACAAAATGACAAAAACTGTGACCTCAGGCTAGACTGGATCCTAATTTTGGAAATGATCCTAAAGTCAACACGGTAAACAAAGTAAAACCCAGCTAGTATGCCAGGTGGCAGAGTGTCCACCACCAGACCTGTTTATGGAGGTGCAGTGTGGGCCATGGTGAGCTCTACGAGTTTGTTTCTGCACAAGGGATCTCAGTTTTTGTTGGTGGTCACAGCATGCTGTTTACATAATGGTTCTTATCTTTAGGTATTGGTGTTTGATAAACATGTTAAAATGCCAAAAGTGACCTTCAAGTTGTTTTTGCTTCCCAGACTAGTGTTTTTCAGTTCTTTCTTCAGATACTGTTCCATTGATGATGTGTTAGACATCCTCATTTTAGGCTTGTAGATCATGAAAAACTTGAATAAGTTTAGATCCTTTTGTTGTTTTATTGCAGGTGAAATATATGGAGGAAGAGCGAAATTTTACTACAGAGCAAGTGACTGCTATGCTTTTGTCCAAACTGAAGGAGACTGCAGAAAGTGTTCTTAAGAAGCCTGTTGTGGACTGTGTTGTTTCGGTGAGTTTGATCCCTGTGTTTTACTGGGGGCTTAAGAAGTAGAGACAAGAATGTTGTCAGTTGCAAATAAAATTGCTTGTTGCCTTCGATTATAGAGATTATTTTAAGAATTCATCAAACTAGCCTTCCATTTTCTTGAGTATTCTTTTCTACCCCCTAGTTTTTACTCAGCCCTTCTCTGTTTTCCCTGTTTGAAGGCTTACCTCAAAACCCACTGCCCTTGGATTCCTTTTAGTACCTCGCCTAGTGCCTGGCATGTGATAGCCACTTGTTTGTTGAATTAGTTGGATACTCACAATTAGAAACATTTTCTTCATTTCACTGTCTGTATTTTTGCTTGTCCTGTGTTTAGAACTAAAGGCAGGGCAGCAGTAGACTAATCTTGTCTTTTCCATACACTATATAGTTTTATGCTTGTAGGACAATGGCATCCTTAGGAACTGTTGAAATTTGGGTTGATTTATTAGCTTTGCAGTGGAATCTCTTGTTCTGCAGTTGTTAGTATTAATATCTTAGTTCCGTGGTCTTTTTTGTCTTTGTATTGGTGTATTCATTGGCAAAGCAAGGGCTGTTAGGTGACTTTTACCCTGCAGTCTCTTGTCAGGTAGATTCCTTTGTTCTTGGTTATCTAGTAAAGTAGAACTGACATTTGTTAGGAAGAATTTGGGTTATGGTTGTGTGCTGTATTCTGGGGACGCAAAGAATAAAGTTGCTGCATTTCTTAAGAGCTCATATTTAATGCAGGCATTGTGTTCCTTAGGTGCATTTCTTTATTTCCCTAACTATTGTATTTTCAAGTTTGTCCTCATTTCCCCCACCTAGTGCCCTAACTTTGATTCTCAGTTATGCTCAGTATAGAAGTGAAACTCACGTACAATGGCAGAATGCCCAAGTGAGTTTTCCAGCATTTGACATCAAGTCAAAAGGTGATGTATTAAGTCCTGTGTTAGGGGTCCTCATGACTATACTGAATTTCAGTGACTTGTTGGGGACAATTTGTAGAACTCAACATATTGCCATACCTATGGCTAGGATTTATTACAGTGAGAAGATAGAAAGCAGAATCAACAAAGGGAAAGGTACAGGGGCAGTTTCTGGAGGAAACCAGGCACAAACTTCTAAGAATCCCCTTCCAGGAGAGTACTGGATGCACTTAATTATTCTAGTAGCAAGTTGTAGTAATACCTGACAAGGTCTGCCTGAGCCTAGGAGTCCAGGGTTTCTAACTGGAGGTCAGTCATGTAGGCACCTTGTGCTTAACCCATACCAAAATTCTAGACTCCCAGAAGGAAAGTAGCTATGTAGCATAAATTACGTTGTACAAAAGTTTAAGTGTAGTGAGTCTCTCTTGTCTTTTAGGGAAGATTTTCTTTCTGTTTAGTGACCTGTTTATCATTTAAGTTCCTCAGTGCTGGAAAAGAGCTAACCTTTTCATCAGGCCTCTCTAAGGATAGCTGCCTCTGGCCGCTATGCAAACTCTGCTGCACATTGACTACCCTAGCTCTTGGCTGTCGGTATGTCTCATTGCTATATAAATAGAGCTTGGGGGTATTTTGCTTTATTTATGAATTGATCATTGTTAAAACATAAACTTCATTTTTTTGCAAAGGTAATAGTAGCCCCAGTATTCAAAAATCGAATGCATGCATGGGAAGCTTCAGCACCCTCTGCTTCCTAGAAGGAAGTTTTTTCTTCCCAGATGTTACTAATTTTATTACTTGGTTACACATCTTCCCAGACATTTTTGTGTATCCAAGTAAATATGTATATATATACTTTTTTAGTTTCATTTCTCTTTTGATCAATTTTAGACACTTTATCTTTTATATCTTTCTTAGTGGTAAAGAAGGGCTTTGTTCTTCCCAGTGGCTGCAGAGTATTCCAGTTGATGCATGTATTGAAATCTCTTTAGTCTTTTTTTTTTTTTTAGGTTATTTATTTATTTATTTGACAGAGACACAACGAGAGAGGGAGCACAAGCAGAGGGAGTGGGAGAGGGAGAAGCAGGCTTCCCACCAAGCAGGGAGCCCGATAAGGGGTTCAATCCCAGAACCCTGGGATCATGACTTGAGCCGAAGGCTGATGCTTAATGACTGAGCCACCGAGGCGCTCCTCTTTAGTCTATTTTTGTTGGACCTGTGGTTGCTTCCTTTTTTTTTTTTTTTAATTTACATATTTTATTTATTTATTTTTTTAAGATTTATTTGAGAGAGCGTGCATGTGAGTGGGAGGAGGAGCAGAGGGGGAGAGAATCTCTCAAGGGCGGTGGGGGGGGCAGACTCCCTGCTGAGTACAGAGCCCACCCAGCATGGGGCTTGAGCACACAAACCTGAGTTCCTGACCTGAGCTGAAATAAAGAGTTGTAAGGTGACTGAGCCACCCAGCTGCGTCCCTCCTTTTTTTTTTTTTTTTTCCAAATTGTAAAGAATTTAAAAAAAAAATTGTTATTGCTTTGAATAAACTTTAATAGGTAAGATTTTGCTCTTATGTGATAAGTTTATGGGACTTAGTGGTTAAATTCCTAGAAGTACAATGCTAGGACAAAGGGTATGTGTATTTGTGATTCTTGTTTTAAGATTTGTTTATTTGTCAGCACTAGAGTACAGGCAGGGGGAGTGGCAGGCAGAGGGAGAAGCAGGCTCCCCATTGACCGAGGAGCCCAGTGGGGGACTTAGTCCCAGGACCCTGGGATCATAACCTGGCCTGAGCTGAAAGCAGAGGCTTAACCAACTGAGCCGCCTAGGCGTCCAATGTATTTGTAATTTTAACCACAGTTGTTTAACTGCCCTTTAAAGAATTCGTACTCACGCTTCTTCCTGCAGTGTATAAGAGGACTTGTTGGATAACAGCCTGATCAGCACAGCTTATTGGGGTGTTAGCTAATTTTCTAATAGGTGAATAATGCTGTGAAAGTGTATATCATTTTAATGTTTCATTCTTTAGGTGAAGTTGAAAACATTTTTAAATTTAAGAGCCCTTCTGCATTTCTTTCTTGTAAAACATTCCTATTTGCTCATTTTGAGTTTATGGGTCTACCTTTTGATTGGTGGTTCTTCATATATATTAGAGAGATTAGCTCTATCATTTTATGTTATGAGTTGCAAGTATTTATCCCATTTTTAAAAAATTTTTTATGAGTCAGATATATTAATCTTTATGAAAAACTGTTTATAGTTGACATACAGTGTAACATTAGTTTCAGGGTACATCCTAGTGATTTGACAAGTTTATACATTATGCTGTGTTCACCACAGTGTAGTTACCATCTGTCTTGTTACATTGCTGTTCAAATATATTAATCTTTTCTCCTCCTTTTCTTCTTCTGTATTTTGTGTTAAGTTTACGTTTACAGAATTTCTTCCTACTCTGATGGTAAAGACTCCCTTTCCTTCTGGTACTCATCTTTTTTTTAACTGTTAAATCTTTGATTTGAAATGTATTTTGGTATGAGGTGTGCAGTAGGGATGGTACCTAATTTTTCCTCTATGTGGTTATCCATTTGTTCCAATATGTGTGGAACAAATATTCTGACTTTTCCCTACTGGTTTGAAATACTTCCTTGATCACATAACGGAATAAATTGCTCTAGATATTTGAGGGCATTTCTAGATTTTACTGTGTTTTGGCAGGTGTATTTTAAATGAAGACTCCCTAATAAAAGAAACTTTCAAATCTTTTTGTAGGTTCCTTGTTTCTATACTGATGCAGAAAGACGATCAGTGATGGATGCAACACAAATTGCTGGCCTTAATTGCCTGCGATTAATGAATGAAACAACTGCAGGTAATGGACTATTAGCATTCTGTGACTTGGTGAATGTTGACGTTTCTGCCATCTTAAAAACCCTGAGGTTTCTTGTTCTTTATTTTGCTTGCAGCACTTACACTTATGTGCCATAGTATTTTTGGATACTGTGTCACACATGAAGAATTTATCTGACCAGTGCTTTTTCTTTATCCACATAGCACTTACTTTAGTACTTAATCACATCCTCCTTTGGAAAGTAACACAGTTATTGTGTGCTCACAGTGTGTCAGTTTATAGATCGGCCTTTTCTCCAGCTCTTTATAAACATTTGAAATCTTTTTAAAGATTTTATTTATTTATGTGTGAGAGAGAATGAGCATGAGAAGTGGGAGGGTCAGAGGGAGAAGCAAACTCCCTGCAGAGCAGGGAGCCCGATATGGGACTCAATCCTGGGACTCCAGGATCATGACCTGAGCCAAAGGCAGTCGCTTAACCAAAGGAGCCATCCAGGCGTCCCTCTCTAGCCCTTTATTTTTTATTTTTTTAAGATTTTATTTATTTGTTTGACAGAGAGAGAGATCACAAGTAGGCAGAGACGCAGGCAGAGAGAGAGAGAGAGAGGAGGAAGCAGGCTTCCTGCTGAGCAGAGAGCCCGATGTGGGACCCATCCCAGGACCCTGAGATCATGACCCCAGCCAAAGGCAGAGGCTTAACCCACTGAGCCACTCAGGCACCCTCCAGCCCTTTAATGGGCTGTAACTTGTAAAGCAACATCTCAGGGAGAGATATGTGGGAACGTTGAGATGGTGCAAGTGTGTAAGAAAGAAATCCTGGAAAATATGTTTGGAAAAGTAGGGGAAGTATTTGGGAAAAATTGCCAGGGTCATTGGAATGAGAAATTGGAAACGTTAAGAGGTCTCAGTGAATGTCAACATTTAATTCTTTGAAGTAACTGCTCCTCATGAATACATTATGCAAAGCATATGAAGAATTTGATTCTTTGTAAAACATAGCACATGATGCAGTCCTATTCATTGTATAAGTTTTTTTTTAACTTAAAGTGAATTTTTAATGTACTATTTAAATGATAATGTTACATTGTAATTTTTTTCTTATGTAGTTGCTCTTGCCTATGGAATCTATAAGCAAGATCTTCCTGCCCTAGAAGAGAAACCAAGAAATGTAGTTTTTGTAGACATGGGGCATTCTTCTTACCAAGTTTCTGTATGTGCGTTTAATAAAGGAAAACTTAAAGTAAGTATATTATTTCCGGAAAACTTTATTACAAGTGTATGGTAGTGAGGAATTTATGGGAGGTAGTTGAAAAAATAACTTAAAAAATTTTGTTTCATTAACGGAAACTTGGCATGAGCCATCTAAACTGGAACCAGGTATGTAGAAGTAGGGTAGAAGCTGTAATTTTCAAGAGTTGGTATGGTGTGAAGCAAAGAGCATAGAGCTTGAAGAAGAAGCTCTTGAGATTTCTGATTCTTATTTTTCTAATCTATGATTTTTGGAAAATAATGTTTACCCTGCAGGCTTATTAGAATTCTTTAACAGGTAGTCCCTTTGTTATTTTTTTTTTTATACTGAGGATTAAAGACAAAAGTATTATTTTCTTGATCTTAAGGTTTTGAGTGTTCTGGGAAAAGAGTGTGGGGACTAAAACTTGAATGCCCAAAAAGAAACCATCTGAGAGTGACATTCTAGATTTTTGGAAATCTTAGAGCTCTGGAGAAAACACTTTGACACAGAGAAGTCTAGCAGTGTTCAAGGCAAGGAAGGCCGAAGAGTTAACATGGTCACATTTGAATTTGCCAACTCCATAATGGGATATAAAATCAGTTCTTTTGCTGATTTTATCTAGAATTTGCTTAAGAACCAGTGAGTTTTTGCGTGTTTACTTCAGTTACTAGGGCTGGGGATCAAGGTTTCTTTGTGCCAAGGCCTCAGTTGCCTCTCCTTCAAATTTGGGGATTGGTAAGGAGGGTCTGTCTGTCTCACAATAAGTATTCGTTAGGTTTGGAGGCCATTTTGAGACCCTATTTATTACAATCCTTTTATTTTGAAAACTAGACTTGGTTTCACTTTATATCTGATTTATATTGTTTCTAGGATTTTTTTTCCTTCTTTTTCTTTTTCCAATAAAAAGAAAATGAATCTTTGAGATGTTGGAACTAACAGGTTCATGATTTTTTTTTTAAAGGTTTTATTTATTTATTTGACAGTGAGAGATCACAAGTAGGCAGAGAGGCAGGCAGAGAGAGAGGAGGAAGCAGGCTCCCTCCTGAGCAGAGAGCCCGATGCAGGGCCTGATCCCAGGACCCTGGGATCATGACCTGAGCGGAAAGCAGAGGCTTTAACCCACTGAGCCACCCAGGCACCCCAGGTTCATGATTTTTACAGATGTAAATACTTAAACATTTATCACTAATCACTTTATTTCTAAAGTGCATTGTATACTTTAACTTTTTTTTTTTTTTTTTTTGTTAAAGCTTCTATCTATTTGGGAGGGAGAGAGCATGCACAAGCAGGGGGAACTGGAGCCAGAGAGGGAGAAGCTCAACAGGGAGCCTCATGTGGGGCTCAATCCCAGAATCCTGGGATCACAGCTGGAGCCAAAGGCAGACACTTTGAGCTATCCAGCATCCCTCACCTTTTTAAATAGAAGCTATTGGCCATAATTAGCTTTGGCTTTGGGTCAGAATGATGTGTATTTGTGATTATTTGCCTTCCCCCACCCCCACCAAAATTGTCCTTTATTATCTCCTGTCATTTGTCAGTTTTGCAATTATAATTAAAATTTAATTCTAAAAATACTCACTATGAAAACACCCCAAACTTGAAGGACATTTTTGTGGTAAAGCATTCACAATGTTAGTACTATGAATAGGATGCTGTATTTCATTTTAGTCTTTTGAAGAAAACAAATTAGACTAATCAGTTCTGTGTCCTGTTTTTTTCTTTACTTAATATATTAAAATTTCCCCACGACATTTAACATCTTTGAAGAGATTTTTTATTTAATTTTTTCATAAGAATGTAATCATTTTATTTAACCTACCTTCTGTTATTGAATTGGATTAGATCTAGTTTGTGTCTGATCTGCTCAGGATATTTTGGGTAATGGATAATCAGAGCTAGTGAGACTTTTACAAGTTGCTGTGAATTAAGCTTCTAGTATGTTTCCTGGTAGTAAACTGCATCGAGGTAGGGCTTTGGTATTATTCATAGTTTTGTGACAGCAATAAGACCAGAGCTATGTAATGACATGTTAGTGCATTTGCCTTGGGTATTTAATTTTAGCTTATAATCAGATGGGTGTAGTAGTAAGGGCTTGGATTTTGAAATTGAGGGGATTGGGTTTTGAATTGCACTTCCGCCACTTACTAGCTTTGTGACCTGCAGATTATTTGATCTGTTTGGGCCTGTAGCATCATCTGTAAATTGGGGATTACATTGTCTCTTTTCAGAGTGATAAAATGACAGGTGGAACATTTCCTTGTTTGTGCCTACTCATAATTTATTAGTTAAATATGTTATGATAAAATTTTAAATTGGTTTATTTTTGAATTAATAATCATCTTTTTCCCTAAGGTTCTTGCCACTGCATTTGACACAACACTGGGAGGCAGAAAATTTGATGAGGTGTTAGTAAATCACTTCTGTGAAGAATTTGGGAAGAAATACAAGCTGGACATAAAGTCCAAAATTCGTGCATTATTACGACTGTCTCAAGAGTGTGAGAAACTCAAGAAATTGATGAGTGCAAATGCTTCAGACCTCCCTTTAAGCATCGAATGTTTTATGAATGATGTTGATGTATCTGGGACTATGAATAGGTAACTAGACCAGTATTTTGGTGTTAAACTGAACTGTGATTTTTCTGCACTTCTGTTAGCATTTATTTAGTTAAACATTGAAATGATCATGGTTGCTATAAGATAACTTCTATAGGTAAAAATTAGAGACCATTCAGGATCCTGCTTTTTTTTTTTTTTAATTTATTTTTATTTCTTTTCAGTATTCCAGAATTCATTGTTTATGCACCACACCCAGTGCTCCATGCAATATGTGCCCTCCTTATTACCCACCACCAGGCTTACCCAACCTCCATCCCCCTCCCCTCTAAAACCCTCAGTTTGTTTCTCAGAGTCCACAGTCTCTCATGGTTTGTCTCCCCCTCTGATTTCCCCCAACTCACTTCTCCTCTCTACCCCGGCCATGTCCTCCGTGTTATTCCTTAAGTTTCACAAATAAGTGAAACCATATCATAATTGACTCTCCCTGCTTCACTTATTTCACTTAGCATAATCTCTTCCAGTCCCATCCATGTTGATACAAAAGTTGGGTATTCAGGATCCTGCTTTTCACGTGAAGTTGGGTTTGATTATTCTAATAATGTGGACTAATCTTTTTGTTCTGATTATTCCAGTAAGTTGACAGGTACATGGATTACGTGTGAGTTAGTAGTTTTAAAAAAATCAAGGCGAGGTACTTTAATGCTGAATAGTATTGGATTTGATTCAGTTGTTGATCCAGAAATTGGTGTTCTTGGGTAGTTCAGGGTCACTTGTGGGCAATAGCTCTTTTTGTACAGTGCTGTAAGAATTCTGGGTAATTGACATTTCATCCTATCCTATCCTCAGAAACACCCAAAATGTTACTCTTGTCTCTTGGGTTGTTTGCATGATGAGAGTGGTAAGTTCTTTAGGATGTGAACTCTACTGGTAGAAATTTAGGCACATGCCCCTCTGCCTACTTGTGCTCTCTGTCTGTCAAATAAATAAATTAAAAAAAAAATTTAAGCACAATTGATGGCTTGCTTGGGGAAGTATGGCCTCAGTTACTCTCAAAAAATTGAGATGAAATTAGAATTATATTAATGTGCTTAGTAACCACATTTGTAGTCCCCTTTCCTCTCCACTTGAAAGTGAGGGTTTTCATTTTTTTTTTTTTTTAAGATTTTATTTATTTATTTGACAGAGATCACAAGCAGGCAGAGAGGCAGGCAGAGAGAGAGGGGGAAGCAGGCTCCCTGCTGAGCAGAGAGCCCGACTCGGGGCTCGATCCCAGGACCCTGAGATCACGACCTGAGCTGAAGGCAGAGGCTTAAACCACTGAGCCACCCAGGTGCTCCAAGGGTTTTCATTTTTATTAAGCAACAGTTGTGTGTGTATGTGTTAGGGAGACTAGGGTGTAGGGGAGTACCATTGTGTTTTTCAGAAATTGTTGGTAGAATGTTTTGTGATAATCAGAGCCAAGTAGGCATTTCTAAGTAGTTTATACTTTTTTAAAACTGGAAGCAACCTCTATGCTGTTACTTTTACCAGTTGTACTTTGTGTACATTGAGAGTAAAACTGTCATATCTTGTGCTCTAGTTTATAGTCTTCATATAGTCTGTAATGCTTACCAGCAGTCTTTTTTCTTTTTTAACTAATGGAACTGGATTATTTCTGACATTACTATTAATTTTTTTTGAGGTAAAGTTTACATTTTTTATTTTTATGATTGTTATTTTTGAGGATTTTTTTTTTACTTAGAGCATGAGCAAGGGAGAGGGAGAAGCAGGGACCTGAGCCCTCACATACCATTTTAAAGTGAAAAACTGGGATGCCTGGGTGGCTAAGTCGGTTAAGCATCTGTCTTCAGCTCAGGTTGTGATCCCAGGGTCCTCGGATCTAGTCCTGCATCGGGCTCCCTCCCTCTGCCTACTGCTCCCCCTGCTTGTGTGCCCGTTCTCTTGCTCTGTCTCTGACAAATAAATAAATTCTTAAAAAAAAAAAAACCGTGAAAAACTCTGGCATTAAAAAACAAACAAACCCCAAATTGACATTTTTAATACATTTATGTCGTTGTGCAGTGACCACCTCTATCTAGTGACAAAACGTTTTCATCACTCCAAAGTAAAACCTCATAACCATTAAGCAGTTCCCTTGCCTCTTGTACCTGGCAACCACTATTTTTTTTTTAATCTCTATGGATTTACCTATTCCAGATGTTTCATATAAATGGCATTATAACTGTGTTTTGCTTCATTTGTTTCTGACTCTTTCACGTAAACATTATGTTTCCTAGCTTCATTCACATTGTAGCATGTGTTAGTACTTTTTTGCTTTTTATGACAAATAATAATCTGTATGGAAAAACATCACTTTTTTTTTTTTTAAACTCTTGCATCAACTGATGGACCTTTGTGTTGTTTTTTACCTTTTGGCCTTGAGTAGTGCTTCTGTGACTAGTCATGAATAAGTATTTGTTTGACTCTTTTGTTTTCAGTTCTTTTTGAAATAAATGTAGGAGTGGAATTGCTGAGTCATACACTAATTCTGTGTTTAGTTTTTTAAGGAATTACCAATTTATTTTCCTCAGCATTTGGACCATTTTACATTCTGATCAACAGTGTATAAGGGTTTCAGTCTCACCACATCTTTCCTGAGGCTTGTTATTTACTACTGCTTTATGTTAATGTATTTTCATCATTTTGATTGTTGGAATGAGCAATAGATTTAAAAAAAAGGGCACATGTTAACTGTGTAAAGTTCTCACACGTTGATGACCATTTCCACATTTATACCTGGTTGGATAGAAATGACCTTAGCTCGTATTTTTCCCCTGATTATCTTGTTTATTTCTTTGAAGTTTTATTTATTTATTTATTTGTCAGAGAGAGAGAGAGAGAGAGAGAGAGAGAGAGAGAGCACGAGCAGGCAGAGTGGCAGGCAGAGGCAGAGAGAGAAGCAGGCTCCCTGCTGAGCAAGGAGCCTCATGTGGGACTCGATCCCAGAACCCTGGGACCAGGACCCTGGGACTATGCCCTAGCCAAAGGCAGCAGCTTAATTGATTGAGCCACGCAGGCGTCCCTAAAGATTTTTTTAAAGTAAACTCTGTACCCACTGTGATTCCCAAACTTACAACCCTGGGATCAAGAGTCACATGCTTCCCTGTCTGAGCCAGCCAGATGCCCCTTTACTTGATTATCTTAAATGGAGTAATAATATTCTTTTGGCATATAGCATTCCTGTTTAATTGTGACAGTGTACTTTTCAGTTATTTGTTATTTGTTCTTTTTGCTAGGTGCCCCCATTTTTTTTTTTCTTTTTTCTTTTCTGGAAAGTCTAGTTTACCAGGATAAATTGGGTTTTGCTGCTGGTTGTTACTGATCTTTTTTCCCCAGGTATGCAGTGTGTGTTTTCAGTATGTAGTTTCGCAGCCATTTAAAAACCAAGGAAGTTTTCTTGAATTACATTATTCAGTATTTGTTCTGTTCTTGTACTTTGATTTTATTCTTTCAACGCTCTTACGTAAGTATGTTGGATCTTTTTTGCTTGTGGTCTGTATTTGTCATTCTCTTTCCATTCATCCCTTTATGCCACTATTTGGGCTATTTGTCCTTGTGTTATTTCTAGGTTATTTTTTATGTCTGACATTTGTTCTTTTATTTCTAATTCTTAGTTTTTTAATTCTTTTAGCTCTTTCAATTTCTTTATCATTTTTTTGTTGAGATGCAATTCATATACCATAAAACATGTAAAACTTCAAGAATTCAGTGCTTTCAGTATACTCACAGGGTTATACAACAAGGACCATGATCTAATTTTGGTATGTGTTCATCAGGCCAAAGAGAAACCTTGTATATCCATTAGCAGTCATCTCCATTCCTCCCACACTAACCATAAGGATTTACTAATCTTCCTGTCTCAGTGGATTTGCATAGTCAGTCTCATTTTTTTGTATTTTATTTTATTTTATTTATTTAAGATTTTATTTTGGGAGATAGAGAGGACAGGTTAGGGGAGGGACAAAGGAAGAGGGAGAAGCAGATTCCCTGCTGAGAAGGAAGCCCAGTGTGGGGTTCCATCCCAGGACCCTAGGGGTCATGACTAGAGTCCTTAGGCAGATGCTTAACTAACTGAGCCACCCAGGCACCTGTGGTTCTTTTGTTTTGTTTTTTAAAGTAAACTACCCCCCCAAAATGGGGCTTAACCTTATGACCTCAAGAACAAGAGTCATATGCTCTACTGACTGAGTCAGCTAGTCACCTGTCTAGTCTCATTTTTATGTAAAATCTATAATACTGCTGAACCATTTTTTAAAATTAATTAATTTATTTTAATAAACATATAATGTATTTTTATCCTCAGGGGTACAGGTCTGTGAATCGCCAGGTTTACACATTTCACAGCACTCATCATAGCCCATACCCTCCCCAATGTCCATATCCCCACCACCCTCTCCCGTCCCCCCTCCCCCCAGCAACCCTCAGTCTGTTTTTTGAGATTAAGTCTTTTATGGTTTGTCTTGCTGAACCATTTTTAAAAAAAGTTTTACTTATGAGAGGGAGTGTGTCAGAGAGAGTGTCAGTGTGGAGAGAGGCAGAGGGAGGAGGAGAGAATCTTCAGGCAGACTGCTTACAGAGTGTGGAGCTGATGCGGGTCTTGATCTCATGACCCTGAGATCATGACCTGAGCTAAAACTAAGAGTCAGACGGTCAACTGACTGAGCCACCTACACAGCCCCAACCGCCTTATGTTTTTTATTATTCCTGAAATTTTAGACTGGAAGTGTGATTTAAGAGTTTTTCCGAATTCACTACTCCATAGTGCCCTGTTTTGTTTTTACGAAATGTTTTTAAAATGTCTTCTTAACCTTATGTTTTTCTTTATTCTGTCTTCTTTTGTCTCCAGTGTTCTCTTTGCTTCAGATTTTATCAGTAGTTCTTCCTCACTGTGGCCTTTTTTCTTGAAAGAAACTTTTTTTTTTTTTTTGAAGATTTTATTTCTTTGACACAGAGAGATGGGGAGAGAGGGCATACAAGCAGGGGGAGTGGGAGAGGGAGAAGCAGGCTTCCCGCTGAGCGGGGAGCCTGATGCCCCTGGGATTGTGACCTGAGTTGAAGCCAAATGCTTAACGACTGAGCCACCCAGACACCCCTGAAGGATTTAATTTGGTTACTGTAGAGCATTTATTGGTTCCTATTCCGCATGGTTCTTAATGTACTGCATTGAGGACCTTTTTTTTTTTTAAAGATTTTATTTATTTATTTGTCAGAGAGAGAGAGAGAGAGGGAGAGTGAGCGAGCACAGGCAGAGGCAGAGGGAGAAGCAGGCTCCCTGCCAAGCAAGGAGCCCGATGTGGGACTTGATCCCAGGACGCTGGGATCATGATCTGAGCCGAAGGCAGCTGCTTAACCAACTGAGCCACCCAGGCGTCCCGAGGACCTTTTTTATATTCTCTTGTTCTGGAGTATGCCAACCCCTCCTTGACTTCACCTCTTTTCAAATTGGCCTTCTGACTTTTGGTTTATTTTTTCAGGTCCATTATATTTTCAGGTCCATTAAATGTCCTGTTGTTTTCCTCTTGCTTCCTTTTGCATAGATACTGATACTTGGAATTATATAATTATTGATGGTTTTTCTTTACCCATTTGTATTTTGGGGTTTGTGGTGAGTACTGTGTTACCTGTTTTTGTTGTGTTGATGGGGTTTTGGTTTTGCTATTCTAGTTGCTGTGTATTTGACAGGACATGAAGAGATTAAAAAGCTGTACTGTTTGTATCTAGAATACACAGAGGTGATTACAAGTGAAAATAAAATGACAGTCCAATTAAAAAATGGGCAAAGGACCTGAATAAATCTTCTCCAAAGTACATACAGAAATGGCCAGTTAAGGGTATGAGAAAGATGGTCAACATCATTAGCCCGTTGGGGAAATGCAAATCAAAACCACAGTGGGACAACAGTTCACACCCACCAAGATTGCTGTTACCAAAAGCCTTGAAGAGGCTGCTGGTGGCGGTCAAAATGGTGCAGCCATTTTGAAAACAGTTTAGCAGTCGCTTAAAATAGGTTAGACGTAGAGTTACCATATAATTCAGCAGTTCCATTCCTTGGTATACATTCAGAGTAATAAAACCCGTGCACACAAAAATTTCACGCATGAATGGTCATAGCAGCACTACTCCTAATAGCCAGAAAATGGAAGCAGTACAATGGAATGTTGTTTGGCAATTTAAAAAATGCGATCCATAACATGGATGAACCTTGACAACTTTATGTCAGGTGAAAGAAGCCAGTTGGAAGGGACTGTATTTTTTATCATTCTGCTACATGGACTGTCCAGCATGAGTGGGTGCCTAGGGCTGAGGGGTAGGTGAGGGGGTCTGGGGAATAATGGTTAATGGTGACGGAAGTGTTATAAAATTGTGATGATGCTTGCACAGCTCTGAATATACTAAAAGCCATATAATTATACATTTTAAATAGTTGAATTTTATGGTTGTGGGAATTTTCCAAACAAATTTTATTTTTTTTAAATTTTATTTATTTATTTTTTAAAGATTTCTGTTTATTCATGGACAGAGAGAGATCACAAGTAGGCAGAGAAGCAGGCAGAGAGAGAGAAGGGCAGGGGCGGGGGAAGCAGGCTCCCTGCTGAGCAGAGAGCCCGATGCGGGACTCGATCCCAGGACCCTGAGATCACGACCCGAGCTGAAGGCAGAGGCCTAACCCACTGAGCCACCCGGGCGTCCCTCCAAACAAATTTTAAAAAAGAAACAAAAATGCTCTACTACTGCTTTTGCCATCTTTTAAGACTCCTCTCTGCAGGATTCTTTGCATTTTTTTATGATGGAGATTTTTAAACATGCAACAAAACAAAGACTTTTTTTTTTTTAAGATTTTATTTATTTATTTGACAGATCACAAGTAGGCAGAGAGGCAGGCAGAGAGAGAGGGGGAAGCAGGCTCCCTGCTGAGTAGAGAGCCCGATGCGGGGCTCGATCCCAGGACCCTGAGATCATGACCTAAGGCAGAGGCTTTAACCCACTGAGCCACCCAGGTGCCCCCAAAACAAAGACTTTTATAGTGAACATCCCTATCCTGCCTTTTGGTTTCTTCTACTTAAAATATTAACTGTACCTATTTATCTATCCATCTTTCTATCTATCCACCAGTTTTACTTTTTGATGCACCTCAAACTAAATTGCAGACGTCTATCTGTATACTTTTCCCTATGTACTAAAGTATGTATATTAATCAGAATTCACTGTTTTATAGTTCTTGTTTTATTTTTATATAATGACATACTCAAATTTGAAATGTTCTTTTGCTGAGTTTTGACAATGGACCAGTACCCTTCTCAGGAGACAGTCCATCATCTCCAGAAATGTTTCCCCAGGCCTTCATCTCCAGGGACAGCTGCCGATGGGACTTTTCATTTTAAGGGGTCGGAGATGAAAATTGCCTGTTCAAGGACTTCTTAGAAATGCACCATCCAGTGTGTAGTCTTGTGTAAGGCTTGGTTTGCTTAGCATAACATTTGAGATTCATTGAATAGTTGTATCTGTCATTTGTTCCTTCTTGTGTATTGCTGACTAGTGTGCCATTGAGGATTGATTTTCTCCTCTTGATGGACACTAGCTTTTTCCAGTTTTTTTGTTATTAGGGAAAAAACTCATTTTAAACTCTAATCAACATGTAAGAGTTTTAGTTTTACATCTTCACCAGTATTGCTATAGGTGGTCTTAAATTCTTACCATTCTTTTTTTTTTTTTTTTTTTTTAAAGATTTTATTTACTTACTTGGCAGACAGAGATCACAGGTAGGCAGAGAGGCAGACAGAGAGGGGGGGAAGCAGGCTTCCTGCTGAGCAGAAAGCCTGATGCTGGCTGGATCCCAGGAACCTGAGATCATGACCTGAGCTGAAGGCAGAGGCTTCACTGAGCCACCTAGGCGCCCGAAATTTTTGCCACTCGTGTGTAAATTTATTTTGTACCTCAGAGATAGAATTCATAAAAATTATACTTCTAAAGTGTCTGATCAGTGGTTTTTAGTATAGTCACAAAATTGGGCAACCATCCCCACAACCCAATTATAGAATATTTTCATCATCATAAAAAAAAAACCCTGAATGAGTTATTGAGGTATAAAAAGACTTGGAGGAACCCTAAATGCATAATTAATTGAAGCAGAAGAAGCCAGTTTGAAAAGATTATATACTATTTGATTTCACCTGTATGATCTTCTGGAAAAGGCAGAACTATGGAGGCTGTGAAACATCAGTGGTCTGCAGGGGTTCAGGGAAGTGAGGGATGAATAGGTGGAGCACAGGATTTTAGGGCAGTGAAACTATTCCATGTAATACTATCAAGCTGGATACTTATCATTATACATGTGTCAAAACCTATAGAGCACTAATTTATACTGTCATGGGTTAGTATTGGCTCATCACTTGTTAGATAGAAATGTGATCACAGCCATGTAAGATGTTAGTAGGGGAACTGGGGCAAGGGGATGAGTGAAGGGTATGGTATGTGAGAATTCTCTGTACTTTCTGTTTATTTCTCTCTAAACCTAAAACTGATCTTAAAAAAAAATAAAAGTGTGTTAAAAAAAAAAAGGAAAAAAGAAATTGTACCCATCAGCGTCTTTCATCATCTGTTCTTCTTCCAGCCCTAGGAACCATTAATCTACTTCCTGTTTGGGGATTTACCTATTCTGAACATTTCATATAAATGGAGTCATACGATATGTATTCTTTTTGATTGGCTTCTTTCACCTTGCATAATTTTTTGAAGGTTTATCCATGTTTTAACAACTATGAGCCTCTTACTGTATTCCTTTTTATTCCTGAGTGTTACTTTATGGAAATTAGTTCTTTTTCCACTTTTTTGGCTGTTGTGAGTAATGCTGCTGTGTGAAGAACATTTATGTCCAAGTTTTTGTGTGGATACATATTTTCAGTTCTTTTGGTTATATACCTAGAGTGAAATTGCTGGGTCATATGGTAATACTGTGTTTAACATTTCGAAGAACTGCCAAATTCTTTTCCAAAATGGCCACACCATTTTATATTCTTACCAGGAACATATGAGGGATTCATGTTCTCCGCATTCTTGCCAATACTTGTTATTACCTGCCTTTTTGATTATAGCCATTTATTCCCCCACATAAGAGTGGAATGTGATTTCAAACCTCTTGTCCTTTTTTCATAGGGGCAAATTTCTGGAGATGTGCGAAGATCTCTTAGCTAGAGTGGAGCCACCACTTCGTAGTGTTTTGGAACAAGCCAGTAAGTATTACTGTGACTCAATTGTTTGTATAATCATGGCTCTTTGGAAAATGTTACTTTTTTTTTTTTTTTAAGTTACACAGATTTTCCTTTTATAGATCACTTACTTCATTGCTGTATTAAGCTTCTTTCTATGTCTATCTTTCCTCTGGATCACACCGCCCCCCACCCCGCTCCCACCTCTTTTGATAATGGTGTCCCGGGAAATCTAATAGTTTTCTCAAGAAAGCTAATTCAGGGGCACCTGGGTGGCTCAGTGGGTTAAAGCCTCTGCCTTTGGCTCAGGTCATGGTCCCAGGGTTCTGGGATCAAGCCCCACATCCGGCTCTCTGCTCTGCGGGGAGCCTGCGCCGGCCCCCCCCCCCCCCGTCTGCCTCTCTGCCTACTTGTGATCTCTGTCAAATAAATAAATAAAATCTTAAAAAATAAAATAAGATCTTCATCCATTAAAAAAAAAAGCTAATTCAGATTCAAATGGATATAAACATCGCATTTATTTTATAGTGGTAAAAATCGTCTTTTGCATTGCTGCTTGTGGTAGTTGTACAGGGTTTTCTGTCTGAATCTTTTGCTGACTGAGAAATACAGCCCAAGAGAGGATGTCACCACATCGTTATTTTAAAAGGATGCTTTAGTTTTATCTCTAGCTAAAAGTAGATGTTTGATTTAGTAATATATCACTAATTTTCCTAAAACCTTCAGCATACTTTTACTTGGAATCCACTGTTGTGTTGGTTGCTAAGTATTTCAGTGTTGACATGTACTGTCGTCTTGACAAAGGTCAGTTCTTAAATCAGAGTGATTATGTTAAACTGGCATTTTCTTTCCATACTGGGATAGCCCATTTCTTTAAAGAGCCCTTCAACATATCGTCACTATTTGTTACATAAAATGTGACTAGGAAATCAGGCGGTGTTGGGAATATTCTATGAGTGACTGAAGAGCTTTGGTGTGCACCTTCTTTACTACTTTTAGGTAGAGGCTGTACCTGTGTTAATAATCTACTGTGCCTGTGCTCTGGATGAAGTGCTCATGTGGCTAGGTGTGCGTCGAATAGTTCTTTCTTTCTTTGTTTCCTTTTCTTCCTTTCTTTTTTCATTCCTTCCTCCTTCCTTTCTTTCTTGCCATGTCAGAGTTAACTCAGTATTTCAAGGCCCTCTTACTTTCCCTGTGGCTAGCTTAACTATTGATGTTTTAACAATTTTTTTGCATGGGACTGTTTCAGAGATTCGGGGTCTCTGTGCTGTAGGGCATTTAGTATTCATGCCTGTGTCCTCTTAAGTTCACGAGAAGTTCCAGTATTGTACCACACTGCCCCTGTTCCTTGGTGTATCAGAACATACGTATTTTCAGGGGCACCTGGGTGGCTCAGTTGGTTAGGCAACTGCCTTCGGCTCAGGTCATGATCCCGGAGTACCAGGATCGAGTCCCGCATCGGGCTCCCGGCTCCACAGGGAGTCTGCTTCTCTCTCATGCTCTCTTTCACTGTCTCTCTCTCACATAAAAAAAAAAATACGTATTTTCAGATGCTAAAGCTGTGTGTGTCTGTATGTCTGTGTGTATGTGTATGGTGGTGATGAGAGGGCGAAGGAATGGCTGGGTTTTGTTACGGATCTGTAAGTTATTTTGTTGTGTTAAGATGTTACATTGGTCTTTTATTTTGTTGTAAAATACTAATTTAAAAGTTGTTTTCATCTCAATGTCTATTCTAATAATTTAAAAATAGAGTTAAAGAAAGAAGATATTTATGCAGTGGAGATAGTTGGTGGCGCGACACGAATCCCTGCAGTAAAAGAGAAGATCAGCAAATTTTTTGGTAAAGAACTTAGTACGACACTAAATGCTGATGAAGCTGTCACTCGAGGCTGTGCATTGCAGGTGAGCTTTCTCTCATAGGGAGCCATCCATTTATAGGTCATTGTGCCTAGACAGCATTGCTTTTCTGTATCCAGCTAGTAATATGAGGTTAGCTTATTAGCATGATCTCTAGGTGTAAGTTTCTGAAATTTTAGTTTTATAATGCATATCAAAGGTGGTGTTAAATGGAATTGTACTCTATAACATGCAGTAAGCTCAATTAATTTACTAGAAACATAGGTAAGCCTGAAATATTACTAGAATTTGGCACATTATCTATTGTTTATATGTGAAGTAGCATCATACATCAGTTAAGTAAAGGTTTGGGTTAATGGAAAAATGGTAAGTAATGGCTAGAAGAATTAATTTGACAAATGATAGAAGTTTTTAAAGCCACTTACACATCATTAAATTATTAATGTGAACACCTAAAAACCATTGATGGTGGTTTTTTGAAGTCATTTATTTATAGGCCTCATCATAACATAATGTCTGTGCTTGTCATATGGAATTTTTAAAAATTATTATTCTAGTGTGCAATCTTATCGCCTGCTTTCAAAGTCAGAGAATTTTCTATAACTGATGTAGTACCGTATCCAATATCTCTGAGGTGGAATTCTCCAGCTGAAGAAGGGTCAAGGTAATAACATTTATTAATTATTTTTATACTTAAAGTTAACTTAGTGTTAAGTATGAGTGAAATATTGCCTTCCATTTAAACTTTTGCAGATTTGTAGCATTTCATTACAGTGCATGAAGCAAAAGCGATGCCTTAGTCTTGAGAATAAATTTTGTGTCCTTACTTAGTTTATTATAATTGATCCTGCTGAAGTAATTAGTGCCTTTTACGTACTTACTGCAGTATATTTATATTCCTTTTCTTAAAACTGATTTCATATATATCTATGGATATATATGTAAGTCCCCTCATCCCCCCTTTTGGAACCTTTTATATCCCGGAAATGACAGATGAGAGAGCATGAGTCATGCAATAATTACAGATGTAGAGTAAATTGGTAAAAGTGTTCAGGAATATCTTAAATTTGTGTGTTTTTGTCTTTTTCCTCCCATCTAGTGACTGTGAAGTCTTTACAAAAAATCATTCTGCTCCTTTCTCTAAAGTACTCACATTTTATAGAAAGGAACCTTTTACTCTTGAGGCCTATTATAGTTCCCCACAGGATTTGCCCTATCCAGATCCTGCTATAGGTAAGTAGAATTTGAAATTTAAAAAACGAAAATTTATGTACTTAGGAAAACTGGGAGAGAGCAAGTATTCTGAAATTTGGTATTGAAAATCCCACAAAAAAATCTCTTCTAGGTTGTGACCAGTTCACTACTAGCAAGATGGTTACTGTTTAATTTGATCTCTATTGTGTGGGCAATATTTCTTGGTTAATGCGTATAGTGGGTGTACCTTGTATGTAATGTGATAATACGTAGATACTAAAAAGGAGTTAAACTCAATGTTGACCCTAACACAGAATTAAAGGATGGACAGAAAATCATTAGAAAATTGTTATGTCAGTTCCCTAGGATATGGAGCCATGTTGGCTAGAGTCTTTATAGACCCTTAGAAACTCTTTTTTTTTTTTTTAAAGATTTTATTTATTTATTTGTCAGAGAGAGAGAGGAGTGAGAGTGAGCACAAGCAGACAGAGTGGCAGGCAGAGGCAGAGGGAGAAGCAGGCTCCCTGCCAAGCAAGGAGCCCGATGTGGGACTCGATCCCAGGATGCTGGGATCATGACCTGAGCCGAAGGCAGCCACTTAACCAACTGAGCCACCCAGGCGTCCCGACCCTTAGAAACTCTTCAAACATGGAAATTGTACTAGCTGAGGAAAGAAACTAGAATTACATGATCGTCACAGACTTAGAATACATGAGTAAAGTATTAGGAGTATCCTGAATGGCACTTAGAAGGTGTGGGAATGTTAACCTATTCTGTTTTCCTCATTAGTAAAACAGGAATAAGAATGAGAAATTCTGTTTTGTGAATTAAAAAGCAAGTAAAAATTTGTTGTAATTACTGACTCTCGATGTATGTCAGTTTCTTGATAAATGACAGAAACGTTATGGAATCACTAGGGTTTTTTTCAGTAGAGGAGACGTGACATTGGTTTAGGAACTTCCCTGGCAGTGGCATATAAAGATGAATTGGAATAAGGGACAAGAGGTAAGAAAGTGTTCGGAGGGTTAGGAGATGTGTTAGTCCTCAACTGGGACAAGGTACTAAGAGTTTGACTATTTATGAGAGAAGGAGGAGAAATCTGATGATTTGGTTTATTTGAAGTGTCATATTACTGACCTGTCACTGAGAAATGGGCATAACCTGGCCGTATGGGCATATATTCATGTTTTAATTCATCCTCTCAGGTTATGTCTTCTTTTTTGTTTCATATGTCCCTAGCTCAGTTTTTAGTTCAGAAAGTCACTCCTCAGTCTGATGGCTCCAGTTCAAAAGTGAAAGTCAAGGTTCGAGTAAACGTTCATGGCATCTTTAGTGTATCCAGTGCATCTCTAGTGGAAGTGCTCAAGTTTGAGGAAAATGAGGAACCGATGGAAACAGATCAGAATGCAAAGGAGGAAGAGGTAATCTGGTCATTTTATACATTTTAAACTTATGATGGTGTAAAGGTGACTTGTCTAGAAATTCTAAGATTGACTGGGTGGCAAGTGAGGAACCTTGTGACAGCTGCCGAGAGTGCACCGTGTCCCCTTATCCCACCACAGGTGAGCTAGCAGAAGCTCTTCATGCAGTCTATCTAATAGAAATGAAATATAGTTTGGGTTCTCTCTTCAGACCATGTACTTCTCAAGTTGAGTTGTTTTTGATTCTCATTACTGAAGAATGCTTTGAGTCTTGGTTGATTATTTTCATAAGTTGATTTTACAGTCATTTATTGGAATCATGTCCTGGGTCTCATCCTTACTGTGCATCAAAATCAAGCTTTATGAAACTACAAATGTTGGAGTCTCCAGAGGTCATATTGAGTTTGTCTGGGTTAAGGCCCAGGTATCACTTATAAAAGCCTCTGGAGTCATTTTTAGGAGCTGCAGACATTGGGAGCCGGTGATTCAAGTCTGCACAAACTTTTCCCTTCTTTGTCATTATTGTCAGGCTTTGTTTTTTGTTTTTTGTTTTTAAAGATTTATTTAATTAAGGGAAAGCATGCCTGTATGCATGCAAGTTGGGGGAGAAGCAGAAAGAGAATCTTCAAGTAGGCTCCCCACTGAGCGGGGAGCCCGATGTGGGGCTCAATCCCACAGCCCAAGAGATGATAACCTTAGCTGAAACCAAGAGTTGGAAGCTCAACGGACTGAGCCACCCAGGCACCCCCAGGCATTGTTCTTTTTTAACAGAATTCTCAAGGTGTTTACCTACCCTAATGCGCACAATGGTTGTACTTGTGAGGATGAAAAGACTAATTTAAAAACTGCTTGAAAATGTTGAGACTTTTTAAAAAAAGATTTATTTATTTATTTTGAAAGAGGAAGAGAGAGCAAGAGCTAGCAGTGGTGGGGGGGGGGCGGACAGAGGGAGAAGGAGGAGAGAGAAAGGAGAGAGAATCCCAAGCAGACTCCCCATGGAGCAGGGAGCCAGACATGGGGCTCGATCCCACAACCTGAGATCATGACCTGAGTGCAAACCAAGAGTTGGTCGCTCAGCCGACTGAGCCACCCCAGGTGCCCCCCCTTTTAAAAGATTTATTTATTTAATGTTGAATTTAATGTTGAAACTTTTGAGAGAAATTTACTCACGAGGGAGCATGGAGAAACTCCTACTCTCTTCAGAAATATTGTGTAAAATATTAAGATGAGTACTGCTATGATTTACAAAGCATTTTCACAGCTACCCCTGTGTATATATGGTAGGATAGGGCAAGTGTTTACTCCATTGTACAGATTTATTAACTGAGAGAGAAGAGAACTTCCTGTTAATAGGTAACATATGTGTTGTAACTGGAATTTCAGTCTAAGCATCTCGATGGCTGGTAATTGATCTGGAATTCCATACCATGGTATTTTGCCAGTGTGTCATGAAGGTTGCTTAGTCTTTTGTTAGTATTTCCTAGTTTGAGGATTCGATGTGACCTGTTTTTCAGAAGATGCAGGTGGACCAGGAGGAACCACATGCTGAAGACCAGCAGCAGCAGACACCAGCAGAAAATAAGGCAGAGTCTGAAGAAATGGAGGTATGAGTTGTGTTTTAGAATAGGATTTGTAATCTCTTTACATACATGAGATGCTATGTCTTAGAAGGTAGTTACACAGTTGACCCTTGTACAGTGTGCAGATTAGGGGTACTAACCCTTGTGCAGTAAAAAAAATCTGCATATAACTTTTGACTCTCCGGAAACTTTACTAGTGGCCTAGTCTGTTGACCAGAATAACATGAATAGTTGATTAACTCCTCTTCGGTATGTTATAGGTGTTACATACTGTGTTCTTACTGTAAGGTAGACTACAGAAAAGAATATGTTACTAAGAAAATCATAAATCAGAGAAGATACATTTATAGTAATATACTGTTATTTATCAAAACTGTATGTAGATGGACCTCTGCAGTTCAAACCTGTTTTATTTAAGGGTCAGTTGTATTAGGAATTCTTTACATATATGAAGTTTTTAAGTAAGATTTTGTAGTGAGTTTCGAAAGTATGTTTGGCAAGAACTTTGAACTCTAGTCCCTTTGGAATTTGGGAAGAATGCACTCAAAAACCATAATTTGACCAGGCTGGTGATTGGTTCATGTTGGTTTCTGAATGGCTGTTACTCTTTTTTTCATCCTGTCCATAATTTACTCTTTTCTGATAAATGAGATGTAATTTTTTCAAATTTTGTTACCTCTCTCACGCTTGTCTTTTGTCTAAAGATAGTTTTTAAATTTTTATGTATTTATTTATAAAGAGGTTTTATCTATTTTTTTGAGAGAGAGCATGAGTGGTAGAAGGGTGGAAAGAAAAGCAGACTTCCTACAGGGCATGGAACCCAATACAGGGCCCTGGGATCACAAACTGAGCCAAAGGCAGACACTTAATGTATTGAGCCACCCAGGTGCCCCAAAGATAGTGTTTTATTTTTATTTTTTTTATTTTATTTTACTTTTTATTAATATATAACATATTATTTGTTTCAGGGGTACAGGTCTGTGATTCATCAATCTTACACAGTTCACAGCTCTCACCATAGCACATACCCTCCCCGGTGTCTGTCCATTATCCAGCCACCCCATCCCTCCAACCACCCACCACTGCAGCAACCCTCAGTTTGTTTCCCGAGATTAAAACTCTCTTATGGTTTGTCTCCCTCTCTAGTTTCGTCTTGTTTCATTTTTTTTGTCTTCCCCTGTGATCCTCTGCCTCGTTTCTCAAATTCCACGTATCAGTGAGATCATATGATAATTGTCTTTCTCTGATTGACTTAATTCAGTTAGCGTAATACCTTCTAGTTCTAGTTCCATCCATGTTGCAAATAGCAAAATTTTGTTTTTGATGGCTACATAATATTCCTGTTTGTGTATTGTGTGTATACACACTTCACATTTTCTTTATCCATTCATCTGTCTATGGACATCTAGGCTTCTTCCATAGTTTGGCTATTGAGGACATTGCCGGTATAAACATTCGGGTGCACGTGCCCCTTTGGATCACTGCATTTGTATCTTTGGGGTAAATACCCAGTAGTGCGATTGCTGGGTAGTAGGGTAGCTCTATTTTCAACTTTTAGAGGAACCTCCATACTGTTTTCCAGAGTGGCCTGCACCAGCTTGCATTTCCACCAACAGTGTAGAAGGCTTTCCCTTTCTCAGTACCCTAGCTAACATCTGTCATTTCTTGACTTGTGAATTTTAGTCATTCTGACTGCTGTAAGGTGGTATCTCACTGTGGTTTTGATTTGTATTTCCCTGATGCCCAGCGATGTTGAGCACTCTCTCATGTGTCTGTTGGCCATTTGGATGTCGACTTTGCAGAAATGTCTGTTCATGTCTTCTGTCCATTTCTTGTTTGGATTGTTTGTTCTTTGGGTGTTGAGTTTGATAAGTTCTTTATAGATTGTGGATACTAGTCCTTTATCTGCTATATCACTTACAAATAAAAAGTGTTTTTTTTTTTTAATATTTTATTTATTTGACAGAGAGAGACACAGAGAGGGAACACAAGTAGGGGGAGTGGGAGAGGGAGAAGCAGGCCTCCCGCCAAGCAGAGAGCCCGATGCGGGGCTTGATCCCAGAACTTTGAGACCATGACCTGAGCCAAAGGCAGACGCTCAGTGACTGAGCCACCCAGGCACCCCAAAAGATAGTGTTTTAAATAATTAACTATTTACATGTATTTTGTAGATAGTGTAAATAATAAATTTATCCCAAGTATTTATTTAAATGACTACGTAACATTTTTGAATCCTTTACAATCCTATTTTTTAATGCTGACTTCCATGTTTTCATGTTTAAGTTTGGTGCCAGTATTGAAAGCATTTTTAAATTTTTTTTAAAGATTTTATTTATTTATTTGACAGAGAGATCACAGGTAGGCAGAGAGGCAGGCAGAGAGAGAGGGGGGAAGCAGGCTCCCTGCTGAGCAGAGAGCCTGATGCAGAGCTCGATCCCAGGACCCTGAGATCATGTAGGCAGAGAAGCAGGCAGAGAGAGGAGGAAGCAGGCTCCCTGCTGAGCAGAGAGCCCAATGCTGGGCTTGATCCCAGGACCCTGGGATCATGACCTGAGCCGAAGGCAGAGGCTTTAACCTACTGAGCCACCCAGGCGCCCCTGAAAGCATGTTTTTTTTCTCACATTATGACATTGCAATATATAGTCTCACTTTGTGGTATTTCTGATTGTGGTATTTTAAAAAGTTTTACAGAGCTTGTAGGTGGTTTCAGTCTGTTACTCATTTTCACATCAGTTAATAAAGTTCAGTTACTTCCATTTGGCTGTGCAAGTACTCATAAATAGAAAATATAAGAAAATAGAAGATTTAATAGTGATGTGCTGATTGTGGGGTTATGGGAGGGTGTGTGTGTGTGTGTGTGTGTGTGTGTATACGTACATACAGTGCAGTAGTAGTAAGTATATTCATGCTGTGGTACAGCCAGTGTTCTGAAATTTTTCATTTTGCCAAATAGATACTCTGTCCATTAAACAACAACTCCCCAATGCCTCTGTTTCCCTCCCTCTAGCCCTTGGCACCCACCATTATTTCTGTTTTCTCTGTGGATTTGACTACTCATATAATACTTACTTTAAGTAATATAATAGTTACTGTAAGTAGATATTATAAGTAGTCATCCCAGATTATTTATATCATTAGAAAACTAATAAAAAACCAAAAAGTGCTCTTGAAAACATGACCCATTTAGAAGTTTAAGATAGTCTGTATATGTGTTTGTTAAAAATGATTTCTTGTTATTTTAGACCTCTCAAGCTGGATCAAAAGACAAAAAGATGGACCAACCACCTCAAGCCAAGAAGGCAAAAGTGAAGACCAGTACTGTGGACCTGCCAATTGAGAATCAGCTATTGTGGCAGATAGACAGGGAGATGCTCAACTTGTACATTGAAAATGAGGTGGTTATTTCAGTTCTCTTAGAACAAGAAGCTAACAGATTAATGTGTCCATAACATTCAAACGCTTTGTGTAGTGACCTTTTATGCATTTTTAATTGTTCGGAGTTTAAGGCAGTAATTTTAGATTTTTGGATACTTTAAGGGCAAATCCCATGTGATACCAAAACTCTTTTATGGTTTTATGTGTCTATAGCTAGAAGCTCTCTTAAGAGATATTTGACATTATGTCTTTGGTTTAGGGCTGGAATCATTCATGCTAAAGTTTGTGTGTGAGAGCTTGGGATGTTTGAGATGATGGGTCATGGATGTTGATCAGTAGGAGAAATCAAAGCATTAGTGGTAGTGCTGTTTTGTGTATTCCTTTACTTATTGCTTGTCAGTGTTGAACTCTTGGTACTGTGAGTAGTGCAAGGTTTGGCATCCTGGTGCACGAATTATTGGATTGTTGTCTCTGAAGTTTTTCTGTCATGTATCCCTTGGATCTTAGATTTGTTTTCCAGAACTGTAACATTTATACTATGAATCATTTGATTTTGTGGTATTGTATAGTAATCCTACAGCAGAGTATACCACCTTGTGACATGGAACTAATACTAATAGTTTCTTAAAGTTCTTGTTAAGTTCTTCTTATTTTTGCTTTTGAGTTTCTAAATCTTGATATTTCTATTACTCTTTTTTTCTAAGCATACTCACAGAGCTCACAGTTGATTTTCATAATTTATTGGGGACTAATACTTCCACTTTTCCTTTCTTGGGTTATTTGCAGAACTAAAAGGATTTGGGGAAGAAGGAATCTCCGCTTTTATAATTACAGTACTTAGTACTTAAGATATTGTCTCAGTTGTCTGAGTATCTCATTTATACTGTTATCAGGGTAAGATGATCATGCAGGATAAACTGGAGAAGGAGAGGAATGATGCCAAGAATGCAGTGGAAGAATACGTGTACGAGATGAGAGACAAGCTTAGTGGGGAATACGAGAAGTTTGTGAGTGAAGATGTAAGTATGTGCCTACCTACTAGGTGTCTTCTGGGAGCAGCCTTAAATGTGGTAGGCACATTTGCTGACATCTGTAGGTACACAGTCAAATGATTAAAAATGGGTTTTTTGGGGGGAAAGTTTTGTATTTCTTTTTTTTTTTTTTTAAGATTTTTTTTATTTGACAGAGACAGCAAGAGGGGGAACACAAGCAGGGGGAGTAGAAGAGGGAGAAGCAGGCTTTTTGCTGAGCAGGGAGCCCTGTGTGGGGCTCAATCCCAGGACCCTGGGATCATGACCTGATCCAAAGGCAGATGCTTAACAACGGAGCCAGCCAGAGGCTCTAAGTTTTGTATTTCTTATAATGCACTGTTTCCCAAAGTCTTGTCTTCATGTGTCACTTTTTTCTTTTTTTTTGTAATGCATCACTTTTTGATACATTTGCATGCCATTATTTACCTGGTGTTTTTCCTTAAGTCAGCCCACCCTTCTCTCATGTTTTTGTATTTTAATTCACTTAAAAAAAATTGAGGTATAATTGACAACATAACATTAGTTTCAGGAGTACAATATAATATTTGTATATATTATGAAATGATCATATAAGTCTAGTTTAACATCTGTCACTATAAACAGTTAAAAAAGTTCTTTTTTCTTGTTTATTTTTTTAAATTTTATTTATTTATTTGACAGACAGAGATCACAAGTAGGCAGAGAGGCAGGCAGAGAGAGAGTGGGGGAAGCAGGCTCCCTGCTGAGCAGAGAGCCCGATGTGGGGCTTGATCCCAGGACCCTAGGATCATGACAGGAGCTGAAGGCAGAGGCTTAACCCACTGAGCCACCCGGGCGCCCCTTTTTTCTTGTTTATTATCAGCAGCTTTCAAATAGCCAATACAGTGTTTTAGTTATATAGCTCACATTTTAAAAAAGATTTTATTTATTTATTTATTTATTACGATTTTATTTATTTATTTTATAGAGATCACAAGTACGCAGAGGCAGGCAGAGAGAGGGGGGAAGCAGGCTCCCTGTTGAGCAGAGAACCCGATCCGGGGCTCGATCCTAGGACCCTAAGATCATGACCTGAGCCGAGGGCAGAGGCTTTAACCCACTGAACCACCCAGGCGCCCCATTTTATTTATTTATTTATTTAAAAAGATTTTATTTATTTATTTGACAGAGATCACGAGTAGGCAGAGAGGCAGGCAGAAAGACAGGAGGAAGCAGGCTCCCCGCCAAGCAGAGAGCCTGATGTGGGACTCGATCCCAAGACCCTGAGATCATGATCTGAGCCGAAGGCAGAGGCCTAACCCACTGAGCCACCCTTTATTTACTTTTTATAGCTTATGTTATTATTATTTTTTTAAGATTTTATTTATTTGAGAGAAAGTGCAAGAGAGCATGAGTGGGTAGGGAGAGGGAGAAGCAGATGCTTAACTGACTGAGCCACCCAGGCGCCCCAGCTTACATATTTTTAAATGCAGTTTTTATTTCTGAAATTTTCAAATAACCATATTAATCCAAAATTTTAAACCTATCCCCTGCAGCAGAGAATAATAAAACCATCTGTAGTTATCAAGCAAAACGACATTGCCATTCTTGTCTGTGTCCCTTGTCTGTCCCCTCCCCCCACATCCCCTCTCCCACCCTGTACTTTAAAGCAAATTCAGATACTGCAGTCTTTGCCTGTGACTTCACTGGTCATTCAGCTGATTTTCGACTGACCCGATCATAATATTTTCTTTATATTTAGGATCGTAACAGTTTTACCTTGAAACTAGAAGATACTGAAAATTGGTTATATGAGGATGGAGAAGACCAGCCAAAGCAAGTTTATGTCGATAAATTGGCGGAATTAAAAGTAAGTACTTCTTGGGGGTGCCTGGCTGGCTTGGTTGGTGGAGTTATGTGACTCTTGATGTTACATTTGTGAATTCAAGCCTGATGTTGGGCCTAGAGCTTAATTAAATAAAGGAGGAGGATGGGGAGCATTTCCTTCTGATTTTTTTTTTTCTTTAAAAAAGTAGTCTTGAAAGCAGAAGTGTTCTGAAACTCAAACCCACGCTGTAATTTCCAAGAATTTATCTCAAAATTGGGAGGAATTCTCATATCAAGTAATGAAGACAGGCTGAAAGTGATGGAAGAACTATACCCTTTATCACATATGATCATTTTCTTATTTTTAGAACCTTATAGTAACAAAATTATTTTTCTGAAAATTCAGTTTGGATTTAGAATGTTTTTCTGAGGGAGATTGCATTCTTGGTGTGGCAGTTGAGACTAGAAAGATGTGACCTGTCCTAAAGGCACCTGTAGTGCAGTTGAGGCGGGGTTGTTTATATAGTTTTGATCTTCAGAAAAGCAAAGTATCTGGTTTTATATTTAAAGAATCTGATCATTAACCGTAAGGGTTAAAAGTACAAAAAAATGAGGGTGCTGAAATAGCTCAGTTGGGAGAGTGTTAAGCTGCAGATCTAAAGTTTCCTGGTTCATTCCTGGTACACTGAATGTTTTAGTGCATGTCCACCATCATGGCTTTCCTCTGAGTTAGGGGCTGTAAATGAATGAAGTGATTGTGTTTGAATAAAACTTCATTAAAAAAAAATACAGGGGCGCCTGGGTGGCACAGTGCATTAAAACCTCTGCCTTCAGCTCAGGTCGTGGTCTCAGGGTCCTGGGATCAGGCCCTGCATCAGGCTCTCTGCTCGGCGGAGAGCCTGCTTCCCCTTCTCTCTCTGCCTGCCTCTCTGCCTACTTGTGATCTCTCTCTGTCAAAATAAATAAATAAAATTTAAAAAAAAATACAAAAAATGATCTAAAGTTGAGGCCTTTGTTTGCAAAAGGAGGCAAATGTACAAGAAGTTTTCACATTTCTGTGGATTACTTTGTCAAACTGGCCATGTTGATGAACCTCTGAAATGGAATTGCTCAAGGATGGTGCCTGCAGTCTTCTTATCGTTAAGGAAGGATAATAAGAGCTTCCAGTGCCATGTCTCCGAAGAAGTCTTTTGCTTTACTTTTTACTATAGGAGATGTTAAACACTTTCAAGTACAACAATAGCTTTAATGGTTGTCAGCTTATGGCTAGTTTTGTTGGTTTTCTGTTCCCTCGCACTCCCATTTATTTGAAGAAAGTCCCTCATGTTATATTTAATCTGAAAATATTTCAATATATATTTAAAAGGAAATGTTGTAACCTTAAGCTATACTATAATCATGTTTAAGAAGGTGTCACCATGCATTCAGTTTTCATGTACTAATTGTTTTATAAATTAGTTTTTAGTTTGACCAAGAAAATCCCCATAAGGACCGTACATTTTCCTGCTTTGTCTCTTCAGTCTGTGTAGTTCTTCCATCATTTCTGCCCCCTTATTCATTTATTTTGAAAAGTAGTTCAGATGTCCTAGGTCAGATTTTTACCTGGTCTGGATTTTGCTGATATTCATTTCTGTGCTATTTATTATTATCTAATTCATTTCTGTGCTATTTATCACCATCAGATAAATTGATGGTTAGAATTAGAGGCTTCATTAGATTTCGTTTTCAAAAATATTTTTTGGCAGGTATGGTTCTTACTAAGAACTATATATCACATCAGGAGGCACCTCCTTTTGGGTTGTCTCCCTCTCTGTTTTGAGAACTAGGACTCCAGTGACAAGTTGAAGTGGCTCCACATGGAGTAGTATAGAGGTATAGTCTCATATCTAGCCTTATGATAGATTTCAGTGGGATGGGAAGAGATACTGGGTTTTTTACATGAAGGATATGGAGATGAAATGTACTTTAATCCATAGTAGATCTCAGTAATAGTAGAAACAATACTACTCTGATAGTTGAAGCATTCTTTCTTATGTTAAGAGTCTAGGTCAACCTATTAAGATGCGATTCCAGGAATCTGAAGAAAGACCAAAATTATTTGAAGAACTAGGGAAACAAATCCAACAGTATATGAAAGTAATCAGCTCTTTCAAAAACAAGGTATATTTTTTCTTTTTCTACTGTTATTTTGGTAAAGTTTGAGGCATTTACATAGCAATTTTTTGCTTTTCTAAAACTGTTGTTTAATAATACTGTTTTTTAGGATGTTAGTGTAATGTGTAGAATATTTCATACAGTCTTATTAAGAACCCTGGGATATGCTGCTCTCTTTAATAGGAGAATCTGGAAGTGAGCAATATTGTTCCCTTTCCTTTTCTTGCTGTGAAATGCTTCATCAGTGACTTAACCTGCTGTATACTGGTCTTTCTGAGAAGCATTAGGCCATATGGTTTGGTTTGTTATGCAGATGTAGGACTGTGTGAATAGAAAACGACTTAACAATTTTTTGAGCACTGTGTGATATACATTGCATAAATACATTATTTCATTAAATCCTCAGAGTACCCTAATAGTAGGTGATCATGTCAGTAATAGTTACAGGTAACTTTTAACTTCTTTAAGCCTCACTGTCCTTAAGTAACACCCAAGGTTAGTATTGAGAGGTGGCATTTGGCCTGAGGTCTGACTCTACAAATTTTGGGTTCCTAACCACTCCACTCTTCTCCAGGTTCTTGATGGACAGTCATTGTAAGCAGCTTATGAGAGATTAATTGATCTTGTTTATTTAAAAAAAAATTGTTTTCTAGAAGGTCTACTTTAAAAAATTATATTCAGGGGTGACTGGGTGGCTCAGTGGGTTAAGCCTCTGCCTTCGGCTCAGGTCATGAGCTTAGGGTTCTGGGATTGAGCCCCGCATCCGGCTCTCTGCTTAGCAGGGAGCCTGCTTCCCCCTCTCTCTCTGCCTGTCGCTCTGCCTACTTGTGATCTCTCTGTCAAATAAATAAATAAAATACTAAAAAAAATAAAAAATTGTATTCATTATTGTTTTGGTTCCTAACTAGCTTGCCTAAACCTCTGCTTTCACATCTTGTGACCTGTAATGTCCTATTTGTGAAATTACCTTTGTAAGTTGTATGTCAGGCATGTGCTTTTTATAACATTCAGTTCTTTTAATTGCTACCCTTATGTATGTTTTTGGCCCTTAAGTGTATTTCCTGAGTGTTCTAAAAACTAGGGTTACTTTTTCTTGGTTGAATTTTTTTGAAGTAATTCAGTGTCCATTTGGATATTGAGGCTGAGTTTGCTTCATTTTTGGAAAGATTGTACCTTTTTGAAAGATGGCTAACAACTAGATATTTGGGTGGGGAGGGTATCATCCTTTGACGCCTGCCTGGTTGTCTCCTGGTTGCAGGAGGACCAGTATGACCATTTGGATGCTGCTGACATGGTGAAGGTGGAAAAAAGCACAAATGAGGCCATGGAGTGGATGAATAACAAACTGAATCTGCAGAACAAGCAGAGTCTGACCATGGATCCAGTTGTCAAGGCAAAAGATATTGAAGCTAAAATTAAGGTAATTTATGGCTTTGAATATTCAATAGTCTTGTCAGCCTTGTTATTTATTATTAATGGTCCTTAAAGTGACACTTAAGAGGGAACTTCCTTAGTGCATCTTAGTTTTTGGCTTCTGGTTGGGAGGGGTTGGATTTGGGTTTAAGTTGAGAATGTCATGTAAAATTTGTTATTTTTAAGAACCCACAGTTTCCTCTCCTCTGCATTCTAGGAGCTGATGAGTATCTGTAGCCCTATAATTTCAAAGCCCAAACCCAAAGTGGAACCTCCAAAAGAAGAGCAAAAAAATGCAGAGCAGAATGGACCAGTGGACGGACAAGGAGACAGCCCAGGCCCTCAGGCTGCGGAAGAGGGTACAGACACATCTGTGCCTTCGGATTCAGACAAGAAGCTTCCTGAAATGGACATTGATTGATTCCAACAATTGTTTATATTAAAACAGACTATTATAAAGCTTTAAGTTGTCAACTTTGTTCTAAATATCAACTAGAGCAATCAAGTACTGGAGATTTCTTAGTCAGTTTTTAGGGGATTTTGTGGGAGGGGATATAGGTAATGTATGGAGCATTTTGACTTCTAAATAGTTAGATACAGAAATTAAGTGCATTGTATCTTTTTCATAATGGTACTATTTAGAAGCCCAGTTAGTCTTACTTACCGAGCTTCTGCTTCACTCCTTTTATGTTTAATCATGCTTACACAAGGATAAGTTTGTTTTGGAAAGCTGAGCTATAAGCAAAGGCTCTAACTAGCTGTCAAGCAGACTTTTCATTGTGACCTATGTGGCAGGAACTTTTGAGATTGTGTTTCAGAAGTCTGTTGTGGAGATTGCCATGAAGGCTCCCCTGCCTGGTGTGGGGATGGGGCTGGGGTCCCCTCTTTCCGAGGGCTAGAGCATGGCATGGCCTGGATTAACATCGCAGAACATGAGGGGCGATTGCTGAGCTCCTTCACACTGCACTTCCGCTCCATTTAGACTCTCACCCCTACCTCCCCCTCCACCAGTGAAGGAGCTCCTCTTAGAAATGCCATGTGCTGCTCTTGGGAAAATAGACCCCTATCACCTGCAGCAAGTTGGTAACAGGATTTTGGACCTGGAAGCTCTTCCGAGATAGTATGTTCCTGAAAGTGCGTGCACAAATACCCCAAACATGAAGTCTAAATACTTTTTCTCTTTGGAAAGTTAGAATTGGATAGATGTACTTTTGGATACAGGCGTGGTTAAATTGAGCTGAGGACCTGATTCTTGTTAACTATGGTGTAAAGATTTGTATCCTGGCCTGCTCACTCAGGTGAGAGATGTTATGTGTAAATTTGAAGTATAGCTTGAAGTCCTAGGACAAGAGTTAAAAGTTCTTTTTAGCTCATTCACATTCACTTGTATGTTAAGTGTTAATACCTGCCATGAACCTGCCAATTTATGTGTTAAACAGCTGACAGATTTAAAAAAACCAAACCCTAAGATACACTGGACTGTACTGGAGGAGTCTGAAATTAGTGTTAAAGTAGCATGGTGTCTGACTTGAGCAGCACCACATTCTTACTGTGGCTGGTGTCAGGTGCACCAGAGCATTCCCTGTGACTGCCCTTCATGGCCGTGTTGATAGGAGGGAAGCATTTTGGAAACTCCAAGGGAAGCCTGTTATATTAGAGGCCATAGCTGGTACCTGCCTTAGAAACTGTTAAAAGCTTTGTTGGTTACATTTTGGATCTTTGTAATAATTGTTATCTGTGTAACAGAGTACTTCTCTGTTAATTTTGGGCTGTGTTAGAAATAAGATCTTTGCCTACTTAGAATAAGTTTCTGTCCATCTCTGCACTAAAAAATTTTAGTGTTACCAAGTTCTGAAGTGCTATAGAGAAGCACTCAGAGGAAGAAGGTGGAAGTGTACTTATGTTGGTGCGTGAGCTCCCACGGAAACCTTGTAGCACCAGGACTTGGCCTTGTCCTTAGAGGCTCTATCCATTCTGTACCTGTCATGCTTTGAGTTTCAGCTGGCCTGCAGTGAGGCCAGGAGCTACTTTGCCATGCTGGCTGCAGGATTAAGCCAATTCTTATGCAAATGACTCAGTCCGCAATGGCCATTTCTTCTAAGAAAACTTTTTGTGTGGGGGAGGGTGTGGGTGTTGGGATGGGGGTGAAATTGGAAGTTTAAACTAGAAATAAGATGATGTGGTCTGCTTGGTCTCTGTTCAGACAGGCTTTATGACCAATTGGATTTACTTGGAGGCCAGGCCAGAGAGAGTGTGATAATTGACAACTTGTTTGCAGTCAAGCATTTATCCAGGTTGCATTATCCAAATTGGTTTGTTAAAGCTCCAGGTCACATTCTTACACTAAGAGAAACTTTAAATAAACAGACGAGTTTAGGAAAAATTAATAAAAGAAACCTGTCTTACACTCAGGAATGGTTTCCTTAATTTCCTAATGAAGGGTGTGTGTGTGTGTGTGTGTGTGTGTGTGTTCATTCAACGAAAACTCCAGAGGTAGGAGTCCTGTTAACTAAATTCCTCTTGTTGGGGTCCCTGGGTGGCTCAGTCATTAAGCATCTGCCTTCAGCGGTAGGTCATAGATTCTGGGATTGAGCCCCACATCGGGCTCCCTGCTTAGTGGGAAGCCTGCTTCTCCTCCCACTCCCCCTGCTTGTGTTTCTTCTCTTGCTGTCTCCCTCTGTCAAATAAAATCTTAAAAAAAAAAAAAAAAACACACTTGTTAACAGGTGGCAAGAAGTTGCTCTTTTTCTGTACTCAGAATTCTCCCATGTTGACTGTTGGCCCAGTTCTCTGGTATGTAGGAATCCATCTCTTATATTGTCCATCCTTTTGAGGGTTTTGACAACAGCAGAAGGTGGGTTATGGCCCCATAGAGGACCATTGCCAGGATTGATGCCTGCCCCTTTGAAGAACACCATGGCCTGGAGTATGCTAGTAACACTTGCCACCATTGGGTGTGTAGCATGTGTGTGTGCTCGTGTTTGCACGTGCACAAATCTGTCTGGGTGTGAATGTGGGATAGTAATGAGTGTTGAAAGGGGATGAAGCCATTAGAAGAGACCTAACTACAAGGCCTAGGGCCTACATGGGGAACTGTGTGGGATTTTAATCCCTAGAGTCCTGCCACTTAATAGTCCTGGTGCTATGTGTTCGGAAGAGCTGACCTGCCGGGGCCCACCATTAGGTCTTGGATCAGCCACCTTCAATGAACGTGTCTGCAACAAGGTTGGCTTTGTCTTGGGTTCTGACCTTGGGAAAGGAGTGAGCATGTGGCAAATTAAGTGGGCAGCCTGGGACCAGCTATCAGTCATCCAGAACAATAGGGGTGTTGGGATCACATGGAAGAGAGTAACAGTCCTATTTACTGAAGAGAGGAGCCAGTTCCCTGCATGTCATAGAGGAAGAAGGTGTTGGAGGTGAAGCCCAGGCTGATGTGAAGGTTTTGTGGTGTGGCAGCTTTAGCTTGATGTGAAGAGCTTCAGAGCTCAGTGGGGTTGTGAGGACTCATGGAGAGGCATTAGACCATTGGCCTTTGAGATTTTTTTTTTCAAGCATCTGAAGTGTTTTTTATAGAGCTATTGGTGAAAATGGAGGGGCTGAGACATCAAGGTTCTGGTGTTGGAGCCCTGGGGGCTATAGATCTTTTAGCCTGAGAGTGACAGTGTTTTAGGGATGCCCATGTGATGTGTGTAGAATGAGTTGGGCCTGGGAGAAGCTAGAGGTAGCAGGACATTACAAATAATCCATGTTTGAGGGAATGAGCCAAACACAGGGGGAAATGGTAGGTCCTGGTACTGAAGAAACAGGAAAGATTTGAAAATAACTCTGCTGGGCTCTTGGGTGGCTCAGTCAGTTAAGGTGAAGTGTCTGCTACTCAGGTCATGATCCCAGGGTCCTGGGATCCAGCCCCTTGTCGGGCTGTCTGCTAGTGCAGAGCCTCCTTCTGCCTGCTGCTTTGCCTGCTTTTGGGCTCTCTCTCTCTAAAAGAAATCTTTTTTTTCGAAGATTTTATTTATTTATTTGACAGAACACAGCTGAGAGAGGGAACACAACCGGGGGTGGGGGGCAGAGGGAGAAGCAGGCTCCCCACTGAGCAGGGAGCTCAACGTAGGGCTTAATTCCAGGACCCTGGGATCATGACCTGAGCCGAAGGCAAACACTTAACGACTAAGCCACCCAGGCGCCCCAAAATAAATAAATTAAAACAACAACAAAAAAACCTCTGCTGAAGCTGGGAATGTAGTTAGGCTATGGCATAATGACATGGCAGCTTGATTAGGTTTTGTTGCTACAGCTCTTGATAATGCTTCTGTGCACTTGATGTATTTCAATCCTTTTTTAAAAGTGGCTTTAACAGCAAGAATATTGTATTTTTACGTGAGAAACGTAGGTTAGGAACAATATGCACACAGCTTCCCGTGTTTGGGAGGAACATGAACTAGGTTTGCATAAAAACCAGAATCAGATGGATGTTCCAGAATGAAATGGTTTCCTTCCAAGGTGGAATTGTGGATGACTGCTGTTTGTCCATGTTTGCTTGTTGACATTTTCTAAGGTTTCTGTAATAAGCCTTTAGAAATTTCCTAATGCTGAAAAAGCTTCTTAAAAGAATAGTTCCCAGCTTTTGAACCTGGCACAGCAGAAGTGATAGAGAAGTAGAACTTCAAGTGTGTAGGAGTCCGTGGACAAGCTGGTGTGAGGTTGGTGTAAGTCTCCTGAGGGAAGGATTAGGAAGTCATGCAAGATAGAGTTGGGAGATCCCAAAGCTACAGTGGGTGTGGAAAGAAGCTTTGTGGTTTGGGGTGCCTTCCTGGTTTAGGGACTGAAAACTTGAGTTCGGATGTGGCAGGAAGAGCAAGTGGAAACTTGGGAGGAACTGAGCTGCCAGAGAGGAGCCATCATGCATGAGGTGGGTTAGGGAGCAGGGGAGTTTGAGAAGGGACAGTGACAATGGCTATGGGGGCGCTTTTGGGGTGTGGGAGCCAGGTCTCGGGCTCGCAGTGAAGCTGCAAGAACTGTGGCTTAGTTGGAATGACAAATCAGCTTGGGGAGAAGAGACATTGTACGGCATCCTGGGTCCCAAGTTTCTGAATGTGAATGGGGTTCCACCACTTACCTCTGGACTATGCTGTCTTGGAGTTGACCATGCATTCCTTCCCTGGGTGCTTCTCCTTTGCTTCTGGCTGCAGTAGCCTGGGACAAGACCCTCAGTGCCCTTGTCCTCCGTGATCTGGATACTGCTACTTGGAGTAGTGTCATAGGTGGAGAAATGAACGAGGGGACTTACTCAGGCTAGGAGGCAAAATGCAAACACGGCCACGCTGTGGTAGGACAACACTACAGAAGAAGAGAGGGTAGAAAAGAGGATAGATAGATTCTGAGGGTTCAGGGCAGGGAAGCCCCACAGAGGAATGGGCAAGGCACAGACTGATTTCAGATTTGTCCAATAGCCATGAGCGTGTGCCAAGCTCATCCTGACCCTGTCACTCCACTTTAGGCACATGCTCTCAGGACAGAGAGGGAGAGTGGGGGGATATATGTACTTCTAACTCCTCAGTGTGATTTCCCAGAATCAAGCACAACAGGCAACAAAAATAGAGTTGGGTTGGGGCCATTTTCACGGGTTCTGTCTGGATGTATTTCCTTCAAAGACCGGGTGCACTGTTGTATTTGGAGTCCTGGATCCATGGAGGGAGAGAGAACGCTTCAAATACTTTTTGTACCACTAGTTAGCAGGCTCTGACCTATCACATTGTTTTATTCTGCTTGCACTCAAAACTTTTAAATATACTCATCTATTCAGTTAACACTTGGCTAATGCTTGGGAAAGAGAAAACTGGAAATGCTTGGAAAACCATCTCAATGGCTCCCCTTCCAAGGTGTAAATCCCAGCGAAGTATTTCTGAAGATGAGCAGCTGGAGTGGGGAGACTATTAGGACTCAGGAGAGTTTGCTGTGGGGACCAGGAAAACTGTGTGGGATCAGACTCAGAAACTGGAGAGGCCCCTGCAGGAGTAAGAGGAGCCCCAGGCTGGACGGGGGAGGCGGGTAATTCCTCCAACTCATCCTGTCTATTCTACCTCCTACAACGGGAAGGGTAGACCCTGCCTAGCTCGAAAGGGCCCCCAGCCAGCATGAAGCATGAAATGCAGAAGGTGCTCCGGGAATTGCCTGCATACGCAAGGACAGTGTTTTCAATGAATAACAACCCCAAAGCATTAGAACTCCAAATCGGATCCCAAGCCCAAGGGACCTAAGCAGGTGAAGTGCACAGAGCAGTTGGATGACAGAGTGGGCAATCCCCGTTCCAGCCGTTAGGACGAATGCTAATCTTCCGGAACGTTGTTTGTCTATAGGATGAGGCTTCTGCCCTCCAACAATGAATTGCCAAGACTATGGCATTGTGGTAGCAGCAATGTGGGAATTGGCTGGCCTCCAGCCCCTAGTTCTGTCGTGGCCTCGGAGGAGCAGTGGCATGGAGGCCACCACAGGAGGGCAGCATCGCTCTTCCTTTGCCTTGTGTCCGAGTCCTTCAAGCCTTCAGTCTTGAAGCAGGCTCAGAGTTCGGAGAATACAGAAGGCCAGCTCCCCTCCTTCAAGACAGCCCAAAGCAGCCTAGGTGAGGTTTCACAGACCCCTGGCTGGAAAACAGGGGCTCTTTTATACGCTTTTGCTAGTAACCGTCTAGGTTCCTACCGCTCCACTTGTGATAACTCTAGTTTCAGAAGAAGGTGGGACTGGCTGCAGATCTCCGCGAGTGAGCCAGCCGCGAGCTTCCCATGCTCGACTGGGGATCTTGCTTGAGGCAGATTCTGGTTCAGGAGATTGGGGTGGGAATTCGAACCCTCTCCCTGGTGGTGACAATCACACACTGCATTCTCACTCTGAAAGACTTCAACTCTGGGAGGCTTAGTTACCTCATCTGTAGAATTGGGATCCCACCAGTCCCATCCACCACAAAGACGGTGGCTGGGGAAGACATTCACGACGAACCAGAGGGATAAAAGTATTGTGAACACCAGGCATGTGATTTGCCTTCGGAAGCCTCCTTGTCAGTGCAAAGAATAAGCAGTCCCAGGAAACTTCTTTCTTGTTCTTGCTTCCTGAGAGGAACCCAGGCTACTGAGGAACAATGCTGAAGTGAGGTGGAAGGGAAAGAGGCCCGGACCTCCGCCTAGGGGCGTGGCCTCTAGCCCCTGGAAGGGGAAGGAGGATTTGCTTCCAGTCCCTGCAGTGACACATGAATCCTTCCTACCTTGAGCCAGAGGTCCCACCAATCCTTTTGCTTTGAGCCACTCCTCCTGACTCTGTGTGATCCCATGAGTGGCCCCAGAACGGAGAGACACAGACCTTGGTAGGGGGTGGGGGGTCTCGAGCTGTGGGCAGAGATTACCCGGAAGCCCCTGCATGATCATGTGAATTCTGGGCCTCTGTGGCAGAGGAGTGATCAGCAGATTCAGAGCGACTGGATTGAAGGTGAGCCCCGGGACCCCTAATTCAGTCTCCTCTCCTTGCCTGGTGGTAGAGATCCCACTTCTGAGTGGTAGGAAAGACGTGAGCTTCCAGGCTGTATGAGCGTGCCCAGCATTTTCCTCCACCTCCATCCCTTTAAAGAGGCTTGTCTCCTGTTGTTGTTGCCCAGCCTCCGAGTCTGAGTCTTGGCCAACTTGTTTTCCAGGTTTCTCTAATGCCTCATCAGGAGAATGGGTGCAAGAGACTGCATCGAAGCGGCAGGGGAGAGAGGGGTGGGGAGGACCCTTGCTGTGGATCAGTGGCTGGGCTCCCCTTTAAGGTAAAACAGTGGCTCCAAAGTGCCTCTGACTCCTCTGGGCAGCATGTGAAATACAGGTCATCGGGCCCCAGCTCAGGGTTTCGGATTCATCAGATCTGCCCTGGGGTCAGCGTACTGGCATTTCTAACAGTTCCCAGGTGATGCTAATGCTTTGTTCTGAGGAAGGAGAACCTGGGTAATGGGCAAAGGGGAAATAAATGAAGCTGATTGATGAAGTAAACAACTGGGGGTGAAGGCTTTGTGGGCAGGAGAGGGAAAGGGAGAGCTTCGGGTACAGCCGTGGGGAGTAGTAAGAGGAAAATGCAAAGTCTTCTTTAAGAAATGCCAAGTCAGATTTGAAATTTCTTTGAAGCTGCTTCTGAGGGCAGGACTTTGTGTCTCTCTGAATATTACTTCCGGTTTACCCTGACCCTGGGGGTGCTTTGGGTTAAATGATTTGCCCTGACTTGCCATCCCTCCTGTGTGACGACACCCTCCTTCTCCAGGCGACTGGTCTTTGGCTCATCTCCTTGGTGCATCCCATTGCCTTGGCTCCTGGAATAGGTAAGTCTGTGATCTCTTTCTCTGCATGCGTCTCTGTCCTGGCCAGGCTGAATGCTTCTTCAGGGTGGAGAAGCATTTGCTGAGTTGAGTTCCCTTCTCTAACTGGACCCTCAGTCTCCAAAGCCCAGCTTCACGTATGCACACCCCTGTCCAACCCCCCCTGCCCCTGGAGGGGAGCTCTGTGAGGGGGACAGGGCCTTACAGTTAATGGGAAAGGCTTTGGTGTATGGCTCTTCCCAGGTGAGACATAGTGTCACACAATTTCCATTATATCAGACTCAGCTCTTTAGCCTGCTCTGCACAGCTTTTAAAGATGCTTTAAAAATAAGCCCTGAATGGGAATGAACTCATCAAGCAGCACTATCTGTTAATGAAATTGCTTCCTGTTAATTTGAGTTTACGAAATAAATGGCCCCTGACTATCTGGCGTCACTACCATGTGCCCACCTCTCGGGAATGGCCAGCAGTGGCCACTGGAGGGCACTCCCTGGGAGCCCCGGCAACCACAGGAGGGGAGTCGAGCTTACAGACTTCCAGAAGTCAGAACTGCATTCATTGGTTTATTTTCCCCTTCACGTTCTCCCCAGCAGCCATGGGGCGCTGCCCTGGCTTGGTGATGCAAACCTCAGCAGGGTCCGCAGATAACCTTATGTGGCTCTTAGTCTCGTGGGGCCTACAAATGAGCAGATAATTCACAACAGACGCGAGGGCGGACAGAACCATGGAGCAGACCCTTGGGGTGGGCCAGGAGCCGAGAAGCAAAGGATGAACAAAGGATAAGGAATAGAGAGCGAGGGGCCAGTTTGACCAAGGATGAGCAGGGATTGACAAACAGCTCAGGGTGCAAAGCTCAGGGCAGAGAATCTGCAGAAAGAAGGGGCCAAGGGCCAGTGGATGGAGCCACATAAAATGCCCCCCTGCCCCTCTTTGCAGCCTTTCATTTTATTTTTCTGGGGGGTGGAAAGAGAGAAATAGAAAGATTGAGAGAAAGAATCTTAAGCAGGCTCCACACCCAGGGCAGAACCCAACCGAGGACTCGATCCCACAACCGTGAGCTCATGACCTGAGCTGAAATCAAGAGTTGGATGCTCAACCACCTGAGCCAGGCAGGGGTCCCTATTTTATTTAACTTTTTAAAGTAGGCTCCATGCCGCACATGGAGCCCAACACGGGGCTTGAACTCAGGACACTGAAATCAAGGCCTGAGCTGAGATCAAGAGTCAGACACTTAACTGACTGAGCCACCCAGGCAACCCACGCGCTCTTTATTTTATAGAGGGGTTTGGGGCCTTTTGACGATGATAAACACCATCAGAGATGGGGTCGTAGTGAGCAAGGTCACATTATAGGAAAGCCCATGGGGACCCCCTCCCCCCCACCGGAAGTATCAGCTGTGCTGGACTCCGGCTTGGTGATAGGGGTGGATGGGGGAATGCCTCCTCACCTTGCCCCCTGTGCCTGGGGGTGTGTGTAGAGATGGATGGCCCCCAGATCTGCAACACCTTGGCTCCAGGGACCTTTGCTGGGGGTCGCTGACACCTGAGTGTGGCACACTTGAATAGGCACAACAAAGGGCCATGTAGGGCAGTGGGGCAGGGGGTCTCACGTCTGTGGGGGCCGCCTGTAACTGCCAGCCCGTACTCAGGGCATGTGCACGTCTGGCACCCCCCTGCAGGACGCAGCAGGAAGGTCACCCACGCAAGCAGCGTGAGGTTCTAGCCCAGAGCATGCTTGGGCTTAGAACCTTTGTATCTTTCATAGAGAAAAAAGGGCTTTGGCTCCTCTCCCAAGGGTGTTGAGAAACCCTGGTAAAATTTCAAGCTGGGACACGGCTGGGTCTGAATTTCATTGTGGAGAGAGCCTGCTGTTGGTGTGGAGGGGAGAGGAGGGTGGGCTGGCAGCAGAGAGGCTGGCATGAAGCTGTGGCCATTTGTGGGTCCAGAGCAGAAGCCTGCAGCCCTGGGAGATGGGTCCTGAGCTAGTTGGTTGGCTGTGAAGGAGAGTGGTCAGAGGAAAAACACAGTTTCACATATTAAGAAAATTGTGGCAGTGCGCCTGGCTGGCTCAGTGGTAGAGTGTGAGACTCTTGATCTTGGGGTTGTGAGTTCAAGTCCCACACTGTATATAGAGATTACTTAAAAAAAGTAAAAAGTACTTAAAAAAAGTACTTAAAGTATTCTGCCTCTGAACCACAGGCAGAATAATCTGTTTGGGGAGTTTCTTTTCTCTATAGTTCTAACTCCCTTAAAATTGGGGGAGTTGAGGGTGAGGGGGATAAGGATGGGGGTGGGGGGTGGTTTGCAGAAGGGACTTTGGTGAAGATGCCTGTGATTTGTGTGACTGTGGGGCCAGGTCAGGCTCTGGCCCTGTGGTCTCTGGGAGTACTCACTTGGAGATACGTTGGCCATTTCTTGTCCTTGTTCAACCAGGCTACATAATTTCTAACATGCAGCTATAAAATGGGTTTGGCGGGGTGCCTGGGTAGTTCAGTCAGTTAAGCTTCTGACTTTGGTTCAGTTCATGATCCCAAGGTCCTAAGATCGAGCCCCACATGGGGCTCCCTGCTCTGTGAGGAGCCTGCTTCTCTCTCTCTGGTTTCCCTGCTTGTGATCCTGCTCTCTCTCTCTCTCTCTCAATCTGTCAAATAAATAAATAAACTCTTAAAAAAAAAATGTGTTTGGCTGAGATGTCTTTGGCCATGCCAGCCCCCACTCCTAGCTGCAGTGACCAAGCTCATTGCCTGGCTTCCTGACAAATGAGTGACCTCATGTTTTTCTCTCAAGCTAGCGGGCTAGAGGAACATACCTGTTCTGGCTTGCCAAGAAAGCAGTCCAGAGTGGTGGTGTCAACAGAACACAGGGTTGCTGCTCTGAGTTAGAGGACACACAGGCAGCCTTTGGCTGCTTATTTGTGTCTCCTCTGCTTGGCCTGCTCTGTCTGTTCCTTGGTGGACCCATTTTCTCCTCCTGGCAAAAATGCAGATGGATGTCCTCACTTCTCACCCTGGGCTCTTGGGGAATAGGCAGGCAGGATACTAAGGTGATGCGTCCTTCATGTTGTTCTGGGGTTTTTCCTTCTTAATTCATAAGCCAGTTTGGTGGTGATTAAATGTTCTTTGCTTTTCAGCCCTCTTTGCTGGAAAATAGCCCAGTTCCCAACTTCACCAAAGAGATGGGGCTACATGAACATCTTGCTAATGTCCTTCCTGGAGCCTGGAGGAGGCTTAGGAGAGGGTGGCCTGCCTCTGCCCGGGACATCTGATGGGCCAAGGGCAGAGCTCTGCCCCCTCAGCACGGTGGATAGCCTATTTCTGGCTGTATTCCTATCCAGCATGGTGTCCTGGGGGTGGGGGTGTATCTGCTTTCCGGGGCTGCCGCAACACCATACCACACAGCACTGGAACTGCGGAGTTTATCACCTTTCCATTCGGGAGGCCTGCCGTCTGAAGTCAAGGCATTCCCATGGTTGGTTCCTTCTGAGGGCTCTGAGGGAGAACGGCCCTCTTCTGGCTTCTGTGAGCCACAAGTGTTCCTTAGCTTGGGGACAGGATTCTTCCTTTGTCTTCACATCACTTGCCCTTTGTGCGTGTCTGTCTCTGTGTATTTCCCCCTTTTTATAAGGACACCGGTCACATTGGATTAGGGCCCATCCTAATAACTTCATTGGACCTTGATTAATACTGTAAAGACACTTTTGGCCATTAAGGTCTCCTCAGGGGTTGGGGGTTAGATCTTGAATCTTTAAATATTTATTTATTTATTTGAGAGAGAGTGAGAGAATGAGAGAGAAAGTGTGAGTGGGAGCCTCTCAGGCCGACTGCTCTGCAGGGCTTGATTTCACAACCCTGAGATCATGACCTGAGCCAAAACCAAGAGCAGGATTCTGAGCCATCTGCATGCCCCAGCAGCCCCTTTTTTGAGGGGACACAGCTCAACCCATAAGAGGCCTCTTTTTGTGTGGGTTCCTCAGTGGCTTCCAGAACACACCTGCTCAGAGATGGGGCTGGCTGGCGGAAGGTTTCTGGGCTTGTCCAGCAAGCAGGCCCAAGGGCTGGTCTGTTGCGGAGGGCTTCTGGGCTTAAGCAAGGAGAGCAAGAAACTTTGTTGAGAGTTCTGGACAGGGGAGTTCCACCTTCCCAGACTCACTTTTCTGTATCTGTTGTGCTACCAGCCCTCCCACTTACTGCATGGATGGTTGTGAGGGGAGGCACATGAGCTGATGGTATGGCCGGCTTCCTGGCTGTTGCTGCTGTGGGTGGCCCAGGGTGATTCCAGAGAACCAGGTAGAACCCTGTATGGAAGTCCCACCCAAATGTGCAAGAGCCTACCTTCCTCCTTGGACATTAGAAATGTGCCAAGGGTCAGGTCGAGTGGGAGGGGCCTAATCTGCTAGTCCAGGTTTGAGTCAACCAAAGTATAAATTCCAGAGGTCAGGGGCCGGTGACACCCTTTGACCTGTGCTCTAGGACCCAGGGAGGACAGCGGGGAGCCCGGGGTGGTACCTCCTTTTCCCCTCTTTGTGCCAGTTTTTCTGTATATTTTTCTTGGAAAAATGACCACATCACCAACTCCAAATGGAGCCTTGGCTTCATGCACACGGGACACAATGGCAACACCCGAATTTGCAGTGTAGATCTCGCCACATCTAACATTTATGAGTGGCAATAAAAGTGAAGGTTGGAATCGTATCTGTGATTCCCAACCACGAGCCATAATTTTCTACATGCAAACATCTGTTGAAAGATCCCAGCAGAGAGTATGGGGTAATTGACTCCCTTTTGTCCTGGACCCATCAGTTAGGCCCCATCAACTTTATTATAAATTCTCAGGGATTTGTTAGTAAACAACATTTGGGGAGCCCGACACTGCCACGCTGCAGTGGGGAGCTTGAAGCGTCTGGGCTGGGGCCTGGCAGTGTGCCCTGGACTGCTGCAGGGTTGAGTCCCAGGCCCCAGTGCGAGGAGACGCCGGGGCGGGGTGGGGGATGGGGGAGCAGCTGGAAGCCATAGCTCCCTGGGAAGGAGGCAGTGAGGGCCTCCTACAGCTTGAGGGACCCGGGGCTCTGGTGCTCCAGAGACAGGGTACAGAGATGTCTGGTGGAGCCCAGAGGCTGAGGGAGGAGGTGGAAGGCTTTGGACCTGGACAGGCCTGGCTGGGTCCCGGCTGCAACCCCCACAAGCAGGATGACTATGTGGGCAAGGCCCCTGAAGTTTTCTATGACTCTGTTTCTTCATCTGTTCCATGGGGATGATAATAATCCTATCTGCTGGGGAGGGGGAGAGTATGAGGACTCACCAGAATTCATGGGATGGCCCAGTACTGTTCTGCGCACTCAGGGAGGCCCCACGAGTCAGCTGTTCCTACCAGGGATGGGAAGGGAGAGAGCAGAAGCAAACTGCTGGGAGCAAGTGGCTGTCCACAGGAACACTTGAGGGCTGTGACGTTGGTGGGTAGAAAGAGCTGCTTCAGCCGTGGCTCTCTCTGGCTTCCTTCCTCACCGCAGTTGTGGGCCTGCATGGGACTGGGGACATTGCTGATGACAGGCTGACCCCCGGGGCCGGCAGTGTGGGCAGTGTCCCTCGACTGCATGGCTCCTCACATGGCTGTCCAGGACCCCCAGTCCTTGGGCCACCCCCTTCATCCGCTTCTTGGTCCACATGTCCTGCCTCAACTGCTGGAGGGGCAGAGGTGTTGAGCAAGACCGTGTGTGGCTGTGGTTCGGTGAAGAGGACCTGTCACGGGGTGGTCTTCGATGCCCTTTTCGCCTGGGGGAGGTTCTGGCTGAGCTTCCTCTCTCTGTTTATGTGCTGTGGCATTCCCAGGACACTGGGATGACAGGGACCCAGCAGATCTTCAGCCTGCACTACAGGGTTTGACATGGTCTTGCGGGGAGGGCTTCCCTGGCTTGGGGCCTCTCCTTTGGGTCTGTTGGTCTTGGCCTGGCTCATCTGGCTGACCTGCCTCAAAGAGCTGAAAGTAGAGCAATTCCTTTGGGGAGCACATATCCCAAGTCAGCTGCTTTTATTTTTGTTTATTTAGAGAGAGAGAGTGAGCATGAGCAGGGGTGCGGCAGGCAGAGGAAGAAGCAGGCTCCCCGCTGAGCAAGGAGTCCAATGCAGGACTCAATCCCAGGACTTTAGGATTATGACCTGAGCCAAAGGCAGCTGCTTAACTGGCTGAGCCACCCAGCCACCGCCCCCCCCACCCCCGCCAAGTCAGCTGCTTTTAGTCTGGTCCAGAGATCGGCTTTCCTCATCTTCCCTGAAAATGCCAATCTGGTCTCCCTGGGGGGTTGATGAGGGCTCCCTGACTCCCATCTGCTGCAGGGCATCTCAGGGTAATGGGCTTCGGGCAACAAACACAAGTGATCATGTAGCTCAGCCCTGAGCCCAAAGGCCCGTTCCTCCATGACCCAGTCCAGGAGCCAGTAACCTGCTTCTCTGAACCGTGCTTGCTGATTTGTGACATCGGGGTAACTCTAGAATCTCCCCTTGAAGATGAAACAGGGTGGTGTGTGTGGAGGACTTAGCACGGTGCCTGGCACCTGGCAAGCCCTCAGTAAATGTTAACTGTTCTGATCCGTCAGGTTAAATGAGCCGTATTGGCATTCAGTATGAGATACTCCCCCCTACCCCACGCCAGTCCAGCTCTCTGTGGTAAAAAGCTGGTTTTGGAGAGCCATAAACAGTGTAGACTGTGCTGTCAGATGGGGACCGGTTAAAATCCTGCCTCTAGCACCTGTGTGACCTTGGGGAGGGACTTACCCTCTCTGGGGCTCCTCTCTCATCCGCAGAATGGGCAAAAGAACCTTGTCTCCCTACGAGGATGATTGTGCATAGTGAATGTAAATCACTTGGCTCAGTGAATGGCAGTTTTACAGCTATTAATATGATTATTCGCACTCCAGGGGCCAAGTGTTTTCTGAGCCCTGCTCTTCCACCTTCCACCCTTGGGACGCAGAGCCCCAGCGCCTGTGGAGGGGTGAGTGAGGAGAGAATTGTAGGCCGTGTGTGGCACAGCCAGTGGGGACGAGCTGAGGACAAAATTTCGCCATTCATTTCCCCGAGATGAGCCTGCCTCCTGTTTCTCATCTTACCACTAAGCTTGGCTCTCAGGGAACAGAACTGTGGCATGTGGCCTGTCTGGAAGGGAAAAGACTTTTTTTTTTTTTTTTTTTTTTTCTGCCTGAGTGGGAAATGGGTGGCTGGAGAGGCAGCCTGGTAGGGACCTTGGGCCAGGTTGCATGCCCCCTGGATTCAGAGGCGCCCTCCCGGGCTGCTGGGTCTCTGACTTCCCCATCCCCCACCCTGCCTGTGAACCTCCAGATGTGTGGCACCCCCAGGGGGTGCACGAGAACTTTGTTTTCCATCAGCAGTAAGGCTTTATCTGATGTGACCTCCCCAAGGTCCCTGTAAAATGCCAAGGCCCCGCCTGCGGGTGAGGAAATGGAGAGTCCGTGTCCACGGTCCCAGCCCTGCCCACCTCCCACCAGAATCGATCTGAGCGTTTCAGTGCCTTGGCTCAGGGCACCCTCAGGGTTTTTTGTGTACTTTCCATCAGATGCTCCCTCTTTTTTTTTTTTTTTTTTTTAAAATTCCAGTGTAGTTAACATACAGTATTGTGTTATATTCGTGTGTACGATATAGAGGTTCAGCAATTGACTGTGTTCTGCAGTGCTCATCAAGATATGCAAACCCTCCCTCTTTGCCAGGGAGATCTGGGTCTGGCCTCCTCTCCAGCCTCCTCCCTTCCCACTGCCTCCTTCTGCCCAGGACTTGGCCGCTCCGGCCTTCATTGCATTTCCCATGCCACTGTCGCTTGGTTTTGCATCTGGGGCTTTGTGTCAAATTTTCTGCTGCCTGAAAGGCTGCTCCTCAGGGACTCCCATGACTCTGTGGCTCCCTTAATTGCTTACTTCTGTTCTCTGTCCCTCCAGAGAAAGGCTGCCCTTGGTTTCCCTAGGTAAAAAAGGCTTCTGCCCATTGTTCTTTCCCATTGTCCAGTTTTTGTTTCTTTCATAGGTTTTATCACAAGAGGTGCAGAGTGAGGGGGTTGAGAAAGAGGGCTTAGAACAAGACACGTCTGTGCTGTTGTTCTTGATCTCCCATTTATTAGCGGGGTAACCTTGAATGAGTTGGTTAACCCTCTGTGCGTCTGTGCAAAACGGAGGTAATAATAGAACGTTCATCACAGGATTAGATGACTTAATGAGTCTAAAATACTGGGAACAGTGTTGGCCATAGATGATGATTACCACAGTCTGTATCTACCTTGTTTCTTGGTGTTGTAAGGCCCTAGACCATAAACTCCAGGAGGCCATTGTGTCTCACTCCATCATGCCTGCACTCCAGGGCCTGTGACACACCCACTGTGTCATGTGGGCCCAGTAAATGCATGTCACATGACCCGACTATACCCAGGCCAACACAGGGGATGGCAGAGCTGGGCCCTCAGGGGGGAGAGAGCCATTTCAGCACCTCATCTTTGTTCATGCCACACTGACGTTCCTAGGTAAAAATTATTCAAGCTTTTTAAAAATAATTTTTTTAAGAAAGATTTTTTCATTTATTAGCGAGAGAGAGAATGAGTGGGGGGAGCGGCAGAGGGAGAGGGAGAAGGAGGCTTCTGGCTGAACAGGGAGCCCCATGCAGGGCTCGATCCCAGAACCCTGGGATCACGACGATTTGTTGACTGAGCCACCCAGGCGCCTCTACTCAAGTTGTTTTAACTCTCCTGTTTTGTTTCCATTTCTTGTGTTCTCCCAGGAAAGTCATTTATAAAATAAAAGGGGGTCTTTCCTTGCCAGCCTAAGCTTAGCCTCAGCTGTGTTGCCACAGAGGGGTGTCTTGGGCACAAGTGGTGGAGATAGAGTGAAGGCTGGGGGCAGAAGACAGGCTCGTCCTTCCCCTCCCTGGGGTCATCACAGAGGTGATCCTTCATGACAGGATGCCTGCAGTGGTGCTGGGACGGGCGGTCCTCTTGCCCCTCTGGGGCTCGGGGTCCTGCAAGTGGAGTGGGGAGGGGGCACGTGTGTAGTTTCCTTCTGTGACATGCCCTCAGGGCATGGGCACTCCAGGTGGGCGAGCACTGGCAGAGGTGGGCACCTGCTCCCTGAGTAGAAGGTGGGATGGCAGGGCTGAGGCCGCCTCATCTTGGATAGTTCATGCACCCTCCGAGAGCCTTTGTCCCATGTGTCAAATGGACACCGGGATTCTGTCGTCCTCTCCCCTCTGCCCCAACGGCACTTCTAGGCCTGTGGTGACACTGGGTCCTGTGATTCCTCAATTCAGGAAAAGTCTAGAGGGCTGGCGTCTCCCTCCTGGAGATCCATCCATCCCTCATTGGGGCACCCCCAAAGCTCCCACATGGATTTGGGAGCAGAGTACCCTCTCCTCCTCATCTGGGAGGGGACCCCTTCTGAGCATTCCCTCTTTGCAACGCCCCTGGCCTCCCTCCTCTGGTCAGGAGGGGTGTCAGGACAGATAGGTGAAAGGCCTGCTTGGCCATGCCCCAGGAAGTGGGCAGAGCTGCTCTGTTCTGGGCCAGCCCAGACTCCCCAGCAGGCAAATTCCATCTCCCAACATTGACTCCACTCCCCAGGAGATGGGCCTGCTCTTCTGGGGGCTTGGTTCTCTCCGTCCCTGGCCGTGCTGGGGTGCCTTTTGTGGAATGCGCCAGCACAAAGACTGCCTGCAAGTAGCATCTCTTTGACCTCAGGGCGTTTACGCAGCACCTGCCGGGCCCCTGGCTGTGTTTCTGCCATCCTGAGCTGGAAGCCCAGTGACAGAGTGTTGGAGCTGGCTCTGGGTGGGGTTGAGTGGAGGGAAGCTCGGGCTTTCGCCCTTGCCCATCCCCCGCTCACTTGGAACCACACGTCCACGAGACTCCATGATGCTGCTAGCCCGTGTCTGAGTCTCCCCATTACTGATGGGGCTGCAGCCTCATTTGTCTGATTTATGTCCAATATTCTCCTGGTTTATACCTTTTCTTAGCAGTTTAATAATGATCTATAAACCTGTCTCCCTGGACTTAGATTTGGAAGGTCTGCGTCTCCGGGGACCATTTTGATTTTACAAATTCCATACACTAGCTGGGGAGTTAAGTTCTGCCTTGACTGGCACATCATCCCACCTGTTCCTTCGACTCTGGGCTCATCAGGAGCTGGTCCCCAGCAGGATTTCCCCAGATACTTTGGGATTGCCCTGCAAGTGCAAGTCCATGAACAGGGGAGTCAGGGACCATGGTTATGTCTGGGTCCTGTTCCTTGCTTTTGCTCCAGGTCCATCTTTGGGGCCCTGGTGGGGCCTTGGGCCCAGCTGATTCTGACCAGGCCCTCCATCTGGTCCAGGAGGCACGCTCCTCTCTCCCTGAAGCCACCTTTCTGAGTGCTTGTGGTTGGCATGTGTGGCCTCAAGCTTGTGAAGAAGTAAAAAGAAGGCACATGTTCTTTTTCGTGTTTTTGTCAGCTGTGTGCCAGCGCAGCCCGACTGCTGATATCCCCCAGCACCGCGGAGTTGGTAGGAGAGGGGCCCTTCTGCTTGGATTCATCGCCCACTTTGCCCCTGCACTCAGGTTAAGTGCTTGGGGACGGAGCAGGTCACATCACCACGCTACGTCGCCAGGTCAAGTTCATCATGCTTGGCCGTTTTGCTTTCAGGGCAAATCCTCTCCTGGGAGATGCCTCAGTGTCTGGGCAGATGGACACCTGGGGGTGTTGCGCTTGCTGGTCCTGAGCACAGCCAGGCTGAGCCTGACACCTCTCCCTGTATGCATGGTTTCTCTTGGGGATTCTGAGGGGGGATGTTTTTCTCTCAAGAATGTTGAGGATATTGTAGAAGGGGAGCTGTATGTGGGGTGGGAGCAGACAGGGGCCTCTCGTCCTGTGGTGTCACCTGGTGGTCCTCAGAAGGACCCCAAGGATGCAAGTGTCTCTCTCTGAGCATAGAGACAAGGGGCCCCAAGTCATCGTATTTTCTCCCTCAAGGGAGCAATAAAGGGCTGGTGTCAAGAGTCAGTTTGCAGCTGGGGGTCAAGGATCAGTCTGCGGCCACAGGGGCTGACATTTGGGCTGTCATGTGGAGTGTGTATGCTTCCTTTGAGAAAAGATGCTGGGCCCATGGCATTTGAACCCTGATCTTGTCTTTACTCATTTATACAATAATGACTCACTGGGGATGTGGCGTAAGGAGCAGGATAGGCTCTGTGGTCCCTACCTTCATGGAGTGGAGATTCCACTGGGGCCAGACATTTAATAAGCTCACCTGTGAAAGTGTCCCCATAAACTGTGATGAGAGCTGCGAGGAAAATAGGTGTGGAAGGGAAGATGTCCTCCTGTTGGGGATGCGTGCTCAAGCTGACACCTGAGGGAAAACCATCGAGACAGGTGAGGTGGGCATGGAAGGTCCAGGCCCTGTGATGAGAGGCATCTAGTGGCGGGGCGGGGGTGGGGGAGGTGTTGGCAGACTGCAGCCAGACCAGGCAGAACCTTCATGGGAGGGAAATGTGGCCTTCACTGTAGGAGCACTGGGTAGTGTTGAAGGTTTTTTTGTTTTTTTTCTTCCCCATTTAAAGACTTATTTGGGAGAGAGAGCGTGCACATAGGTACATTACACCAGGGGAGGGGCAGATGCATTGCACCAGGGGAGGGGTAGAGGCAAAGAATCTCAGACAGACTCCCTGCTGAGCGCAGAACTCGATGCAGGGGTCTATCCCACACTGGTGAGATCAGGACCTGAGCTGACCCCTTGGACGCCTCACCGACTGAGCCACCGAGGTGTCCCAGTGTTAAAGGTATTAAGGAGAGTGACTTACCTGGCTCCTGATTGAGAACAGAGTGCTCAGGAGCCAGAATGGAAGGCAGCAAACCAGCTGGGAGGTAGGTGCCTGCTGGTGTTCAGGTCGGAGGATGGCAGTGTGGGCCACGGCTGTGGAGGTGGACAGGCAGAGAAGCGCACTTAACTGAGAGATATTTAAGAAGTAGAACTTCCTGGATTTGGTGAGGGGGTGGGCATGTGCTACTAGGAGAGGTGAGGTGTGTGGCCCTGGGGGTGTGGCTTGCCCAGTGGGATGGGATGGGGTGTCAGGATGGATATAGGAGCCACTCCCTTATGCAAGGAACATTGGGTTTCCTGGAGAAAATCAGTAGCCCAGATTAGGATGGTTGAGTTTTAAACGTCTATGACTTGGCAACATTGTTGAAATGTCTCAGAGTAATTGTCAAGGGGGTGGTAGGCTAATTTAGCCTGGCTGTTGGGGTAGAGAGCTGACTGGACTCAGGTACTTGAGAGTCACGTGGTCATAGAAGCCAGAGGTGTGAAGGAGGTGACCCAGGAGAGTGTCTAAGTGAGGAGGGATCCACCAGTGAAGAGGGGTTGCCTAGTGTCCTGACTCCTTCCTGTCTGTCCATCCCAGGCTCTGCACAGTTGCTCACCTTGGGGTTCTGGAATCTAGACCTGTAGATACTGGCCTCTAGACATGTAGGGGTTTTCTGGGCACTGGGAGATAGGTCTTCCAATGTGGGGGCTGTGGCTGAAGAAGGCCAGTGGTCTTACCTCCCTCTCTCCGCGACTGTGGCCAGTTTGGTAACTAGACATGTATGACGTGTTAATTAGACCCTCTCAGAGCCCATCTCTACCTTGGAGCTGGCTCCCTGGAAGCCAGCTTAGCATAAACACCCCTGGACTGTGAAGGTCAAAGATGATGAGCGGGAGAGTGTGGGGTGCTCTCTGGCAGTCTGCGCAAGGAGCACTGCCATGTTGGCTCATCTGGGCTGTTCCAGTGAGGGCCATCCAAGCCTGACTGTGAGCAGGAAGGCTTGATGTCTTTCTCTGGGGAGGAGGGAGGATGAAGTAGTTTGCTCAAGCCGTGTGACCATGATGACTCCCACTCATCATTTTAGGTGGACTGTGGCTATGCTGGAAATGATGCCCAGTGTTTTTGCTTATGGGGAAAAGCATTAGTGTTTCGAAGAATAAATTCCTTGGCGGGGCTAAAGATAGCCTTTTCCCTTTTCTTTATTCATTGTTATGAATTGCAATCAAAGACAGTTTAATGGTGAAATTGCTATAAAACGGTGGAGAAAACATTTCTTTGGGTATTAGTTTTGTTTTAGTAAATTACAAAGTAGTGATTTAACGTGCCACCTTCAAGATTATTTCTGCCTCTCAGTAGGGTCATATAATCAGTAAGATCTACTACAGCCTTCATTTTCTAGAGAACAGAGATAAATAATCCCCCATTATGCTCTTGAGTAAACTAAATCACCTGTGACGTTTGACACCTCCCATCCAGAGCCAAGGGGCTGTCACTTGGAGTGTGTGGGTGGGGAGGGGACGATGCTGTGTCTGAATATTGTAGCAAAGGGGATGGAGAGCTAGACCCCCAGAGAGTCACTCCAGTAGGGGCTTCACCTCAGTGGTGCTGCTGCCCCAGGCCTGGGGGTTCCACAGAAACAGGAGGGGGCTGAGACTGGGTGCGGGACCGTGAGCACACTGGTTACACATGCTCTCCATGCACCATGAACTTCCCATCTGCTTCTTTAATAAACGCTTTCTGGGTCCCTACTATGTGCTGGCTGACTTGCTTGTTGGGCACTGTTGTGGTGACAGGTTCCATATGTCCCTTGGGGAGCCCAGAGCATGGAAAGGCACGGAACATGATACCAACAAAAGGATTGTTCATAGGATAAAATGCACGGGGAACAGTCATCCGGCCTGAGGCTCCCTTGAACTGAGGTCTGGCTGAGGCTTGAAGGCTGTGAGGACTTTTCCCAGCAGAGAAGGGAAGAGAAGGAAGAGGAGGGCAGGCAGAAGGAGCACAGAGGCAGAGGCCGGTGGGGAGAGGTCCTGCAGCTTGTTGAACACAGCTCTCAGCTGGGCTTTCGAGGGGTGCTCTTTCTGGGAGAGAGGATGAGAGGAAGGTGGGACCAGGTAGTGAGAGCTGTCTTTCACAGGCCTGCCTTGGCAGGGGAATGGCTCTAGGACCTTAGAGATGACGTTTTGAGATCCCTCTCCTTAGCCTCTCCATGTCTAGAGGGGCTGCCTCTGAGTAAGGGGGAAGGGTTGGGGGAAGCAGAGGGGCAGTGGGTGCTCAGGGATCCAGTCTCCTGCTCACTTTTACTGATATGCTGTATAACTTTGGATAAGTTACTCAGCCCCTTCGAACCTCTTTCTTCTGGTCCAGAATGAGACCGTTTTCCCTCCCCATAGGTTGCTGGGCCGTTTCCGTGAAGTCACAAGAGGCCAAGTCTGCAGGAATTGGGAGGGCTGTGTCTTGTGGATCAGTATGTCTGTATTTCCCCAGCTTTATCTGGTGGGCCTGGGGAAGAAAGAAGATTCAGTCTTCGCTGTGCTAAAGTTGGTGAGGAGGAGGGTTGGCTGTACCATGCCCTGGAGCCCCATCTTTGAGAGGAGCTTACATGGCCCCGAACATGCAAGAAGGTGGAGAAAACCCCATGTCACAGTAATTCTTCCTGCATGTAGTTGGGAGGAATTACCTTGAGGGGCCTTTAAGAGGTGGGGACAGCCTTCCAAGTGGCCCAGTTAAGTAACCACCCAGGGCAGCCATTTTTTTCTGTGGGAGGATGCTGGTCTGGTGACTGCAGGGTCTGGGTTTGGCTGAGGAAGAGCAGGTTTGGGGCTGGATCTCACTTGTCCAGGGCAGTGTATGGGGTGTGAGTGTTGTGCTGGGCTCTTTGTTTTCCTGTCCTTCCTGTCCCAGGGCTCAGTGGGTTCTCTCATGGACGGCTTCGTACACACTTAGCAAATAAATATCCGTTTAAAAAGCCCCAGATTGGGGTTCCTGGGTGGCTCAGTCATTAAGCGTCTGCCTTCAGCTCAGGTCATGATCCCAGGGTCCTGGGTTTGAGTCCCACATCAGGCTCCCTGCTCAGCAGAGAGCCTGCTTCTCCTTCTCCCACTTCCCCTGCTTGTGTTCCTCCCTTGGTATGTCTTGCTCTGTCGAATAAATAAAATATCTTAAAAAAATAAATTATTCAGATGGCCTCATGTTTTAGTCTGGCCTAAAATGGTGGTCGTAGGATCTAGAACCGAGCTGTTCAGTAGAGTAGGAGTTTGCCATCTGTGGCTTTTTCAAGCGTTGGAAAAAGCTGAACTGAATTGAGATGTCCCATAAATGTAAAATACCTGCTGGATTTTGAAGACTTTATACAAAAAGTATCAATTATCTTATTAATGATTTTTATACTGCATACATGTTAAAATAATCATATTTTAGATATATTGGGTTAAGTAAAATAAAACTTCACCTTTTCTTTTTTTTAAGTTTTTTATTTATTTGAGAGAAAGACAGCACAAGTAGGGCGGAGGACGGGCAGAGGGAGAAGCAGGCTTCCTGCTGAGCAAGGAGCCCAAGGTGAGACTTAGTCCCTGGACTCTGAGATCACAACCTGAGGAGAAGGCAGCTGCTTAACTAACTGAGCCACTCAGGTGCCCCAATTTCACCTTTTTAAAAGAGACTATTTATTTTTAAGTAATCTCTACACCCCACGTGGGACTTGAACTTACAACCCCGAGATGAAAAGTCACACGCTCCAGCCACATGCCAGGCACCCCTAATTTCACCTAAAAATTTTTTTTCAATGTGGTCACTAGAAAGTTCTTTTTATTTTTTATTAGCATATAATGTATTATTCGCCCCAGGGGTACAGTTCTATGAATCGCCAGGTTTACATAGTTCACAGCACTCACTATAGCACATACCTTCCCCTACGTCCATAACCCAACCACCCTCTCCGTACCCTCCTACCCCTGGCAACCCTTAGTTTGTTTTGTGAGATTAAGAGTCTTTTATGGTTTGTCTCCCTTCCGATCCCATTTTGTTTCGTTTTTTCCTTCCCTACCCCCCAAGCCCCAAGCTTTTCCTCTTAACTTCCTTATATCAGGGAGATCATATGATAATTGTCTTTCACTGATTGACTTATTTTTCTCAGCATAATATCCTCTAGTTCCATCCACGTCGTCGCAAATGGCAAGATTTCATTTCTTTTGATGGCTGCATAGTATTCCATTGTATATATATACCACCTCTTCTTTATCCATTCATCTGTTGATGGACATCTAGGTTCTTTCCATAGTTTGGCTATTGTGGACATTGCTGCTATAAACATTTGGGTGCACATGCCCCTTTGGATCACTACATTTGTATCTTTGGGGTAAATTCCCAGCAGTGCGATTGCTGGGTTGTAGGGTAGCTCTATTTTCAACTTTTTGAGGAACCTCCATACTGTTTTCCAGAGTAGCTGCACCAGCTTGCATTTCTACCAACAGTATAGGAGGGTTCCCCTTTCTCTGCATCCTTGCCAGCAACTGTTGTTTCCTGACTTGTTAATTTTAGCCATCCTGACTGGTGTGAGTTGGTATCTCACTGTGGTTTTGATTTGTGTTTCCCTGACACCAAGTGATGTGGAGCACTTTTTCATGTGTGTGTTGGCCATCTGGAAGTCTTCTTTGCAGAAATGTCTGTTCATGTCCTCTGCCCATTTCTTGATTGGATTATTTGTTCTTTGGGGGTTGAGTTTGATAAGTTCTTTATAGAGTTTGGATACTAGCCCTTTATCTGATATGTCATTTGCAAATATCTTCTTCCATTCTGTCAGTTGTCTTTTGGTTTTGTTGACTGTTTCCTTTGCTGTGCAGAAGCTTATGATCTTGATGAGGTCCCAGTAGTTCATTTTTGCCCTTGCGTCCCTTGCCTTTGGCAATGTTTCTAGGAAGAAGTTGCTACGGCTGAGTCGAAAAGTTGCTGCCTGTGTTCTCCTCAAGGATTTTGATGGATTCCTTTCTCACATTGAGGTCCTTCATCCATTTCGAGTCTATTTTTGTGTGGGGTGTAAGGAAATGATCCAGTTTCATTTTTCTGCATGTGGCTGTCCAATTTTCCCAACACCATTTGTTGAAGAGACTGTCTTTTTTCCATTGGACATTCTTTCCTGCTTTGTTGAAGATTAGTTGACCATAGAGTTGAGGGTCTATTTCTGGGCTCTCTATTCTGTTCCATTGATCTATGTGTCTGTTTTTGTGCCAGTACCATACTGTCTTGATGATGACAGCTTTGTAATAGAGCTCGAAGTCTAGAATTGTGATGCCACCAACTTTGGCTTTTTCATCATTCCTCTGGCTATTTGAGGTCTTTTCTGGTTCCATATAAATTTTAGGATTATTTGCTCCATTTATTTGAAAAAAATGGATGGTATTTTGGTAGGGATTGCATTAAACGTGTAGATTGCTTTAGGTAGCATAGACATTTTCACAATATTTGTTCTTCCAATCCATGAGCATGGAACATCTTTTCCATTTCTTTGTGTCTTCCTCAATTTCTTTCATGAGTACTTTATGGTTTTCTGAGTACAGATTCTTTGCCTCTTTGGTTAGGTTTATTCCTAGGTATCTTATGGTTTTGGGTGCAATTGTAAATGGGACTGACTCCTTAATTTCTCTTTCTTCTGTCTTGTTGCTGGTGTATAGAAATGCAACTGATTTCTGTGCATTGATTTTATATCCTGACGCTTTACTGAATTCCTGTACAAGTTCTAGCAGATTTGGAGTAGGGTCTTTTGGGTTTTCTACATAAAGTATCATATCATCTGCAAAGAGTGATAGTTTGACTTCTTCTTTGCCAATTTGGATGCCCTTAGTTTCTTTTTGTTGTCCAATTGCTGAGGCTAGGACTTCTAGCACTATGTTGAATAGCAGTGGTGATAATGGACATCCCTGCCGTGTTCCTGACCTTAGCGGAAAAGCTCTCAGTTTTTCTCCATTGAGGATGATATTCACTGTCAGTTTTTCATAGATGGCTTTGATGATATTGAGGTATGTGCCCTCTTTCCCTACACTTTGAAGAGTTTTGATCAGGAAAGGATGCTGTACTTTGTCAAATGCTTTTTCAGCATCTATTGAGAGTATCATATGTTCTTGTTCTTTCTTTTATTAATGTATCACATTGATTGATTTGCGGATGTTGAACCAACCTTGTAGCCCAGGAATAAATCCCACTTGGTCATGGTGAATAATCCTTTTAATGTACTGTTGGATCCTATTGCCTAGTATTTTGGTGAGAATTTTCGCATCTATGTTCATCAAGAATATTGGTCTGTAATTCTCTTTTTTGATGGGGTCTTTGTCTGGTTTTGGGATCAAGGTAATGCTGGCCTCATAAAATGAGTTTGGAAGTTTTCCTTCCATTTCTATTTTTTGGAACAGTTTCAGGAGAATAGGAATTAGTTCTTCTTTAAATGCTTGGTAGAATTCCCCTGGGAAGCCGTCTGGCCCTGGGCTCTTGTTTGTTGGGAGATTTTTGATGACTGCTTCAATCTCCTTACTGGTTACCGGTCTGTTCAGGTTTTCTATTTCATCCTGGTTCAGTTGTGGTAGTTTATATGTCCTAGGAATGCATCCATTTCTTCCAGATTGTCAAATTTGCTGGCATATAGTTGCTCATAATATGTTCTTATAATTGTTTGTATTTCTTTGGTGTTGGTTGTGATCTCTCCTCTTTCATTCATGATTTTATTTATTTGGGTCCTTTGTCTTTTCTTTTTGATAAGTCTGGCCAGGGGTTTATCAATCTTATTAATTCTTTCAAAGAACCAGCTCCTAGTTTCGTTGATTTATTCTACTGTTTTTTTTTGTTTCTATTTCATTGATTTCTGCTCTGATCTTTATGATTTCTCTTCTCCTGCTGGGTTTAGGCTTTCTTTGTTGTTCTTTCTCCAGCTCCTTTAGGTGTAGGGTTAGGTTATGTATTTGAGACATTTCTTGTTTCTTGAGAAAGGCTTGTATTACTATATATTTTCCTCTCAGGACTGCCTTTGTGTGTCCCAAAGAATTTGGACAGTTGTATTTTCATTTTCATTTGTTTCCATGAATTTTTTCAATTCTTCTTTAATTTCCTGGTTGACCCATTCATTCTTTAGTAGGATGCTCTTTAGCCTTCATGTATTTGGGTTCTTTCCAACTTTCCTCTTGTGATTGAGTTCTAGCTTCAGAGCATTGTGGACTGAAAATATGCAGGGAATTATCCCAATCTTTTGGTACCAGGTGAGCCCTGATTTGTGACTCAGGATGTGATCTATTCTGGAGAATGTTCCATGTGCACTAGAGAAGAATGTGTATTCTATTGCTTTGGGATGGAATGTTCTGAGTATATCTGTGATGTCCATCTTGTCCAGTGTGTCATTTAAGGCCTTTATTTCCTTGTTGATCTTTTGCTTGGATGATCAGTGAGGGAGGTGTTAAAGTCCCCTACTATTATTATAATATTGTTGATGTGTTTCTTGGATTTTGTTATTAATTGGTTTATGTAGTTGTCTGCTCCCATGTTAGGGGCATAGGTATTTAAAATAATTAGATCTTCTTGTTGGACAGACCCTTTGAGTATGATATAGTGTCCTTCCTCATCTCTTTTTATAGTCTTTGGTTTAAAATCTAATTGATCTGATATAAGAATTGCCACCCCAGCTTTCTTTTGATGTCCATTAGCATGGTAAATTGTTTCCACCCCCTCACTTGAAATCTGGAGATGTCTTTGGGTCTTAAATGAGTCTCTTATAGACAGCATATTGATGGGTTTTGTTTTTTTATCCATTCTGATACCCTCTGTCTTTTGATTGGGGCATTTAGCCCATTTACATTCAGGGTAACTACTGAGAGAGATGAATTTAGTGTCATTGTGTTGCCTGTAAGGTGATTGTTTCTGTATATTGTCTCTGTTCCTTTCTGGTCTACTACTTTTAGGATCTCTCTTTGCTTAGAGGACCCCTTTCCATGTTTCCTATAGAGCTGGTTTGGTGTTTACAAACTCTTTTTTTTTTTTTTTTAAGACTTTATTTATTTATTTAATAGACAGAGATCACAAGTAGGCAGAGAGGCAGGTAGAGAGAGGGAGGGAAGCAGGCTCCCTGCTGAGCAGAGAGCCGGATGCGGGGCTTGATCCTAGGACCCTGGGATCATGACCTGAGCTGAAGGCAGAGGCCTCAACCCACTGAGCCACCCAGGCGCCCCTGGTATTTACAAACTCTTTTAGTTTTTGTTTGTCTTGGAAGCTTTTTATCTCTCCTTCTATTTTCAATGATAGCCTAGCTGGATATAGCATTCTTGGCTGCATGTTTTTCTCATTTAGTGCTCTGAATATATCATGCCAGTTCTTTCTGGCCTGCCAGGTCTCTGTGGATAAATCTGCTGCCAGTCTAATATTTTTACCATTGTATGTTACAGACTTCTTGTCCCGAGCTGCTTTCAGGATTTTCTCTTTGTCTCTGAGACTTGTAAGTTTTACTATTAGATGATGGGGTGTGGACCTCTTCTTATTGATTTTGAGGGGGTTCTCTGCGCCTCCTGGATTTTGATGCTTGTTCCCTTTGCCATATTAGGGAAATTATCTACAATAATTCGCTCCAGTATACCTTCTGCCCCCTCTCTCTCTTCTTCTTCTTCTGGAATCCCATTTATTCTAATATTGTTTCGTTTTATGGTATCACTTATCTCTCGAATTTTGCCCTCATGGTCCAGTAGTTGTTTGTCTCTCTTCTGCTCAGCTTCTTTATTCTCCCTCACTTAGTCTTCTATATCACTAATTCTCTCTTCTGCCTCATTTATCCTAGCAGTAAGAGCCTCCATTTTTGATTGCACCTCATTAATAGCTTTTTTGATTTCAGCTTGGTTAGATTTTAGTTCTTTTATTTCTCCAGAAAGAGCTTTTTTTCCTCCAGACAGGGTGTCTCTAATATCTTCCATGCCTTTTTCGAGCCCAGCTAACACCTTGAGAATCGTCATTCTGAACTCTAGATCTGACATATTACCAATGTATTGATTAGGTCCCTAGCCTTCGGTACTGCCTCTTGTTCTTTTTTTTTGTGGTGAGTTTTTCCACCTTGTCATTTTATCCAGATAAGAATATATGAATGAGAGAATAAAATACTAAAAGGGTGGCAAAGACCCCAGAAAAGTATGTGTTAATCAGAAGAGACCTCAAATTGTTGGGAGAATAAAGGGGGTAAGAAGAAGTTAAAAAAAAAAAAAGAAAAAAGAAAACATATATATATATATATATATATATATATATATATATATATATATATAATAGACTGGTGAATAGAACAGAGACACCCACTTGATTTTGGGAGTATTTTGGTCTCTTAGAAGAAACTAACCCCCCAAATTTTAAAGAAAGATAAACATACACACACACACACACACACACACACACACACAAATAAGGGTAAACACAATGAAGGGATGGAATATGACTGTAAAGATGAAAACTTAAAAAAATTCTAAAAAAGGAGTTGATAAGATAAGTTGGTTGGGAAAAGAAAGAAAAAGAAAGTGGAGAGAATTTGCTCAGATTGGAGACTGGAACAAGCCCTGTGCTAGATTTAGGGTATATTTTGATCTATTAGAAGGAGTTGTATCAAAAAATTTTTTAGAAGAAAAAACCCTATGTGTATACAAAAGATAAAGTTAGATACCATGAAGGACAAAATATGACTATAATAATAAAGGTTCAAAAAGATTTTTTTAAAGAAAATATTGTTAAGATAAAGCAGTTAAAACACTTTAAAAGAGGAAAGAGTAAATATAAAAAAAAATTAGAATAAGAAAAAAAGTAAATGTAAAAAATTTTAATTAAATTTGCAAGACTAAAGAATCAGGGAGAAAGCCATGAATTCCATGCATTGCTTTCCCCTCTTCTGGAATTCCGCTGTTCTCCTTGATCAGTGAGCTTGGTCTTGGCTGGATTTCTTGCTGATCTTCTGGGGGAGGGGCCGGGCCTGTTGCAGTGATTCTCAAGTGTCTTTGCCCGAGGCAGAATTGCACTGCCCTTGCCATGGGCCAGGCTAAGTAAACTGCTTGGGTTCACTCTCGAGGAGCTTTTATTCCCTGAATGCTTTCCATAGAGTTCTGGAGGATGGGAAGGAAAATGGTGGCCTCCTAATCTCTGGCCCAGAGGAGCTGAGAGCTTGGGGCCCTGCTCTTCAGTGTGCCCTTGGAGAAAAGCACTCAATCACTCCCGTCTTCCTGATCTCTGGCCACGCTCCTAGCTCACCTGGCCTGTGGCCGAGCTTTTCTGTCTCCCCATTTGGAGTCTCTAAACCCAGCAGATCACTGCCGCTCTTCCAGGGGAGTCTCCCTGGAATTGCCACTTGTGAGGTCCCTGCTCAAAGAGCAATGCCCTGACTGTGCCACAGATCACAGTTTAAGGTAACCTCCAGCTGAGAGCTCAGTCCTCTGTTCTGTGTCTGTAGCCAGCTTCCCTGCTCTGATACCTGCAAGCTCTGGGACACTCAGACACCCCCAATCCTTCTGTGGCCCTGCAGGACCTGAGACCATGCTGTCCCCGCGAGGGCTCCACTGCCACCTAGCCTCTGGGTGATGTCCCTCAGTGGAACAGACTTCTAAAAGTTCTGATTTTGTGCTCCGTTGCTCTGCTGCTTGCCAGGAGCCGGCCCCTCTCCCCATGGTCTATCTTCCTGTTGTTTCTGATTCACTTCTCCACAGGTCCTATCTTTTAGAAAGTGGTCGATTTTCTGTTTCTAGAATTGCTGCTCTTCTTCTCTTTGATCTCCTGTTGGATTTGTAGGTGTTTGGAATGGTTTGATAACTATCTAGCTGAACTCCTGCTACCTGATGTCATCTCAGCCTGCTACCCCTCTGCCATCTTCTAGAAAGTTTTAAGTATGTGACTTGGTCTATATTTCTATTGGACAGTGCTGGTCTAGGGGCCAAAGGAAGGAAGCCAGGTAGATGAAGGGCCCTTTGCAACTTTGAAGAGTCCTCCCTCCCACCTGGTCTGGGCCCATGGGAGGCACCATTCTGGGGAGTGGACACTCAGGTCTCAGCAGCTCTGCATGGGATGTTGCTCCCTTCTTCTGTCTTCTGGGCCTGCTAGGAAACTGTTCCTGGGCCGGTTGTGATGGGGCTGGCCAGGTGCGCTTCTTGAGGATCCCAGACAGAGCACACATTCATAAAGACCCCTTCTTTATTGGACCCCAGTGGACTAAGGGATCTTTATGGGTGGGGAGTAGCTCACACTTCTATCTGTAGCCACAGAACCTGGCCAGAGGTCCTGCACGCAGAAGACTGGTTGGATGGAGAGACAGATGGGTGAATAGATACATGGCAGGATGGTTTGTTTGTTTCTTTCTCTCTCTCTCTCCCTTCCTTCCTTCTTTATTTCTTTCTTTCTCCCTCCTCTTTTTTCTTTCTTTCTTAAAGATTTTTTACTTGTTTACTTGTCAGAGCACAAGCAGGGGGAACTGCAGGCAGAGGGAATAGAAGGCTCCCCACCAATCAGGGAGCCTGATGCAGGACTCAATCCCAGGACCCTGGGGTTATGACCTTAGCTGAAGGTAGAGTTTTAACCAACTGAGCCACCCAGGCATCCCAGGATGGCTTGTTAAGGACATAAATGAACCAAGAGATTTAAAACATGGCTACTAGAGGAACGAATGGTTTGGTGGAGCTCAGAGACATGGGTAGATGAAAATTGGGGCAGAAAAAGTGGGTGAATGAAAGGGTAGATGAAAAAACAGTGGATGGTGACTGTCTGGATGAATAGGCAGGCAGGAGGCTGCCTGGATGGTTGGATGGGTGCATAAATAATGGAGTGGGTTGAAGGAAGATGGGTGATGAGGTGGAGGGAAAATTAGGCAGCGGGTGGATGGAGGGTCAAGAAAGGTAGAACAAAGGGGCTTGTCCCAACACAAGCATTGGCAAAGGCATGTTGAGGACATCACCTCTTAGGGTCTGCATGTAGCGTGTTTCTTCCCTTCTTCCTTAGGCTTTGCCCAGACATGTCTGAGCTTCTCCAGGCTTTCATTGCCTTCCCTGGAGAGTTGTTATTGCTTTGGCTATGCTAATCAAGCCTCTCCCTCATTAGAACTGTCAGGTCCCTGGAGGGCCGCCTCTGTCATCTTTTGGGGGGGCAGGCTGGGACATGTATGTGTGGGTGCAGATGATGTATTTGTTACAGTGTGGGGGGGCATTTGTTAGGACAAATCAATCATCTTTCTATACAGACCTCGTATAGATGAGGAGTTGGCTGATAATGAGGGAACCAAGAGTGGGACCGAGTGAGGGAAGAGAGAGTGTCTTTAAGAGATCTGAATCCGTGGGAGAGGGGAGAGAGGATAGAAGGAGATTTCTTGTTTAGGACACGATTCCTGACCCAGGTGGGTATGCCGTAACTGCTCTCATACCAGCAGACGAGGACCCGCTAGAAGGTGTTTCCTTGGACAGCCCATTCTCCTTACTCAGCAGTCCCTGGAGATGGCCTGGAAAGCCTGCCTCCTTTGGGGCAGGTGAATCTCAGAAGAAAGTTCAGCATCACTTTTTGATTTGAATCTTTTCTCAGCAGGTGGCTGGAGTGGGTCCTGGGGTGGGAAGCACTGTGTCTCTCTAGTGACAGGGGCCGGAGAGGGTGGAGGGGAGCGTGGACTCATCCATCTTGGTCATACTGTGTCACTGCCTGGGGCAGTCAGGCTGGGAGAAACCTGGCAGGTCTGACCATTCTGAGGTTCTGGATTTTCTGCATCAGTGAAGGCTCCCATCATGGTGGTCAGTAGTCAGCTCTTACTGTCAATTCAGTTATGAGTCAAGCAGGCTTCCTGGAGAGGTTCCATTGCAAATGGCATAGAGGGATGACAGCCTGTCTGCTCCCCATGGCCTGTCTGTGCTCCCAGCAACTGTCCGAAGTGGTGTCAACGCTTTCCTTAGACAACGCACAAACCTTTCCTCTGATTTCCAGGCTTACACTTACCACATCCCATCCTCCAAATTCTGAGTAGTGCATGGATTTTTTTTTTCTCTCTCTGTGAAATTAGAAAAAAACCTGGACCTTCTTTCATGAAGGCAACCTCAGTACAATTACACATCTAAAAAAACGCAAGAGGTTCCAACAGCCTTGATGAGGGTAATGAGGAGCTTTGCTGAAGGTTTTCTTAATGGCACCGTCGACCAGGAATTACACAGCAAACTTCTTCAGTGGTCTCTCTCACTCACTGATGTCCTTGTGGGTTCAGCTTTTAGCCACTGCTCACATCTGCTTTGTCTTGAAAATGCCTAATCTTGGGACAAGTTTGCTTCCCCCACTGCTCCTTCTGGGTCTGGCCAAGAACTTGAAAGCAACTCCCAGCTCCAAAATGTTTGTTTTCCTTCCAGTAAGGACAAGTCCATTCTTAGGAGATGGCTTTATGTTTTCGTGCTCATTCTCCTCCTGCTCTGGCCCCCAACCCTGACCAGTCCAATGAGGGGGGGCGAGAAACTTGGTGCTTCCAGGTTGCTTTGGCCAGACTTGCTTGGGGGGGGTGGCTCAGCTTGGCTGTGCAGGCTGGGGGTGCCAGGTGCAGCCTCTGAGAAGGTGAAGGTGGATAGGAAAGAAGTCTGGGATGTTGAGGGTGGTGTGTCCTCAGATTGCCCATGCTTTGCAGAGCTTTCTTCCTTTTCCTTTCCTCTCCAAAGATTTTATTTATTTGACAGAGAGAGAGAAAGATCGTGTGATCACAGGCAGGCAGAGCGGCAGAGGGAGAGGGAGAAGCAGGCTCCCCACTGAGCACAGAGCTGGACTAGGACACATCCCGATCCCAGAGGATCATGACCTGAGCCAAAGGCAGACACTTAACTGACTGAACCACCCACATACCCCGTCCGTCCTGAGGTTTCATCTTGAGAAATGTGCCGGTAAAATCATCCTTGGTTCTGAGTAACAGAAACCCTCTCAAACTAGTTAATGGCAGTAAATTATTACAAGTACATAGGAATTTCTTTCGGAATCCAAGGATAGGAAGGAAGCTGGGACTCAGGAATGGCCTGAGAGTTGAACCTAGAAAGTTGTTTGCCCCTCTTCCAGCCCCCCTGCCATCTCCTCCTGTCTCCTTTCTTCCCCTGCATTGTCTCTCTCCCATTTCCCTCCTCCCCATCTCTCCCTGTCTCTTACTTTTACTCCTTCCTGTCTCCTCCTTTGGCCACCCTCCCCTACCTCTCTCCCTTCTTTTTCTCCCTTGACTCTCCCCCAACCTGCACCCCTACTTCCCCTTTCCTCTCCCCTCTTCCTGTGCAGGCCAACCTTTCTCCTGTCTCTAGAAATAAGAAGATGATCATCCTGACCATTTGAGTTCCTACTTGGCACTCACTTGCAGTCACAGGAGGAAATGAACTTTCTAAGTTCAACACCTGTGGAAATTCTCACTGACCTAACTTGGGGCCGGTAGGCTCCCAAGGTCTGATCACCTGTGCTCAGGGAGGGAGGGCAGTCATGAGGCACAAGAATGGGTGCCAGGATCCACACTTGAGCTGTGGGAAGATTGATTCTCAGGGAAGATGGGATGACTCATGGGCCTCTGAGGTGTTTGCCCTGGGATGTACTTGTTGGGCAAATAACAGAAATCCCTTATCCAAGTTGGGGAAGTGATGATGGCACTCGCATTGTTGTTCATATGGCTCTGATCATGTGTGTGTGGTTTTGTACCATTGCATTATTGTCTTAGTTTTCCACGTTATTACTAACATTTTATGGACTTCTAGCAGTTTCATGACAAATAACTTAATAATTTTCTCATTGTGGGACATTGAACTTGTTTAAATTTTTTTTTTTTACCATTACAAATAATATAGCAATAGTCATCTTTATGGATAAGACTCTGGGTTTTTTTTTTTTTTAATAGATTGCTTGATGTGGAATTATAGGATCAGGTTCTTGCTTGCAAATGAGAGAATGTGCTGTTGATAGTTAAGCAGAAAGGAATCTTTACACAAGGTATTAAATAGCTCTGGGGATTGGGGTGGTGATGCAAAGAAGTAGGCTTGGATATGACAGCCAGAAGCAACGTAGGCAGAATCCATGCTCCATCCTACTGTGAAACTTCCTAGTGAAACATTTCTGACACTTCCTGATGCTTTGTTCTAATGTCTCTAATTTTTGAACTGCACACACTCTCCCACAGATTGTGAAGGACCAGCTGCTGTCAACAACACACTACTGGACAACTGAGCTCCTCGCACATGGCTATCCATTTCACCTCTCCCTTCTTCATCCAAATTCCAATAATGGGGTCACATTAGTAGAACCTGGGACCCATAACCTCAGTCTAGTGATAAGGAAGTCTGATAAGTGGATTTTTGGGTTCCTGATATGGGTAGGTAAGATTGTTTTGAAATGACCAAAATACCATGTGATTATTAAAAAGATGTCAAACAGCCATGAATGATGGATGCCCACTGTGTATGCAGATGCACATAGAAAAGACAACACAGGTTGTAGCAATGGCTCGCTGATATTCTCAAGAGCCCAGCTGTTTTCTCTTTCAGTGACAGTGTCTCCCCTCATGGCCCCAAATAGCTGTCCCATCTCTAAGCATCACATCATTTTTTGATGGAATTCCAAAGAGGAAGGAAAAGGATAGGAGCAAAAGGGATTTCTCCTCAAGACCTCTTTCTTTCCAAGGACTGAAGTCTTCAGCTTTTGCCTTTTCATGGTCTACATCAAATGCCTAGTTCTAGATCAATTAGTGGCAGAAGGTGACAGGAGTACCGTGGTTGCCTTAGATCTGGGCTGAGGACATCGCTCCCCAAAGTTTAGGTTCTTTTTTTTTAAATTCATTCTTATTATTTATTTATTCATTTATTTATTTATTTATTTATTTATTTATTTATTTATTTGACAGAGGGTCACAAGTAGGCAGAGAGGTAGGCAGAGAGAGAGGAGGAAGCAGGCTCCCCGCTGAGCAGAGATCCTGATGCGGGGCTTGATCCCAGGACCCTGAGACCATGACCCCAGCCAAAGGCAGAGGCCCAACCCACTGAGCCACCCAGGTGCCCCTTAGGTTCTTTTCATAGGAAAGTAACATGAATAGCTTTTCAGGAAGCAATAGAATATGCCATAAGAGGTCTTAACTTAAGTTTGTTTTTCTATGAATATTTTAAGATTTCTGGTATAGATTGCCAAATTGTTTCCAAAAGGGATTTACCAATTTAAATTCATATGAACAGCACAGGAGAATGTTTACTTCACTACATGCTTGCTGCCTCATGAGTTTTTCCATCTTTACTAATAACCATGATCTGGAACTCTCTTCTTACTAGTTCTGATAGGTTTTTAGATTAAATTGTCTTGACTTTTGTAGGAATGCAATCTTATCATGAATGATTGAATGAAAATAACAGTATAGTCTCATTTTTCATAGCTATATTTTAAAATGCTATTTCTTATTGTATTGATGGGACCCTTCTGAACAGTCTTAGGTTTCAGTGGTGATAATAAGCATCCCTGTCTTAGTCCTGATTTTAATGTCAAAACTCCAGTGTCATGCTGCTAAGTATGATGTGAGCGGTTCATTTGAGATTTTTCTTATTTCCTTAAATTAAGATACTGGTTCTAAGATGCACCAACTTAATGCTTGAGGGGAAAAGAGGGGCGGGATTATTTAATAATAACTTTGTGCATCAATTGAAAGACATTATTTCAACAATGTGAAAGAAACATGTCTTATAATAACCAAGAAAGGTATATATTTATTTTCTTCTCATTGACAGTGTCACATAATGAAATACACAATCATTTGATAGAACCAGTATCCTCATGGAAGAGAAGTTCTTTATACAGTATATGCTTTAGTATGTTCAGCAAGTATCATTCAGTTCCCAAGTTTTAGGATTTAAAAAGAGTCTAAGCATAAGGGTACCCCTAAGAAATTGATGCCCTGATCCAAGAGATGATATGATTAATTTGCTAACGTGTAATCATTTTTGCAATTGTGGGATAGACCATACTTTATTGTTACATATTATCCTTTCAATATTCTGTTGAATTCTCTTGCCTGGCATTTTATTTAGGATTATTATACCTCTTTTCATAAGTGAAGATGATGCATAGTTTGTTGTTGTTATTGTTGTTTTTTTTGTCTATTTACTATTTCTGTCAGACTTTGGGTTAAAATTATGATAGTTTCTTTTTTTTAAGATTTTATTTATTTAAAAAATTAATTTTATTTAATTTATTCTAAGAGTGTGAAAGTGAGAGAGATCACAGAAGGAGAGGGAGAAGCAGCTTGCTGAGCAGGGAGCCCAATGCAGGGCTCAATCCCAGGACCCCAAGACCCTGAGATCATGATCTGAGCTGAAGGCAGACGCTTAACCGACTGAGCCAACCAGGAGTCCTGGGTTATGATAGTTTCTTTTCTTTCTTTCTTTTTCTTTTTTTTTTAAAGAATTTTTATTTATGTATTTATTTGACAGAGAGAGAGAGAGTGAGAGCACAAGCTGGCAGAGTAGCAGGTAGATGGAAAGGGAGAAGCCAGCTCCCTGCTGAGCAAGGAGCCAGATGTGGGGCTCGATCCCAGGACCCTGGGAACATGCCTGAACCGAAGGCAGTTGCTTAACCAACTGAGCCATCCAGGTGCCCCGAGTTATGATAGTTTCTTAAATTACACTGCTGTTCAGCTTTTTTCCATGTTGTTGAACAGTTCATATGATGAGAGTTAGTAGTGTCTTGAAAGTTAAATTCAACATGTGTACCTAGAGCCTTTTGTGGAAGTAAATTTTTGGTCATATTTTCCTTGATTATTGGTCTTAAGAAATTATTACAGGGTTCACTTTGATAATTTATATATTCTCTAGAAAATCTTCCATGCCACTGAAATCTTCAAATTCATTAGCAAAATATATTAGCTAACTGAAATTTATAATTCTTTCCTCTATCTGCTTTATCATTTAAAATTTTACCTTTTTGGTTCTTTGCCAGAAATTTGACTATTTGAATCTGATTTTCTCCAAAGAACCACCTTCATTGTATTTATTAATGTTCTTGTTGTATCGTGTTTGGATTATTTTGGTTCCTCTCTGTTTTTCTTGAAACAATCTAATGTTTTCAGTCCAAGGCCATATTCCCTACTTTTAACACAGGTAACACAGGTAATTACCTACTTTTAACACAGGTTTGGTTTCCATTTTGATTTGTGACTGTTTTGCTCCCCAATCTTGGAGTTTTGGGAGTTCTCCATGAGTAAATGATGCAAGGCAGGGATCTCTGTTCCTTTTCTTTCTGATGTATTCCAAGCATCTAGAGCATTTCCTGGAGCGTAGAAAGGGTGTAATACGTATGTGTTGGCCAAATGAAATGAGTCTGGGGAGCTACGGGGAAGCTGCTGGAAGCTTCCTCTCCTGGGGAGACCTTATGGGGCAAGAGGGGACGTATCACAAGCCTGACTGCAGTCATGAGCTTTTGCTCCTTCTTCTCCCCCACCCACAACCAGCTCCCCACACAATATGAAGGAATTTCTTTCTTAGAATATGTGATAGCCATTTTTGAGCTGTGTCCCCTTCGCTCTTGCCTGTGACCCTAGGTGGTGAGGTCTCTTGCAGTCCCAGCTCAAGATGCTGGCAGAAGTGTGACGCTTGGGAGAGAAGCCTGTCTGCTGGAAGGTAAAGAAGGTGAATACTAGGGAGGAGACAAGTCGCCTGGACAGATGGACAGGGGCTGAGGCTGTATGACTTGGTTATTTTGATAAACAGACCTATAGTAAGGTTTCATTACTGTCCCTGCAGAGCTCTGAACTTGAGTCCAGAACACTTGACCCATGGCTGCTAAGGGGAGGGATGGTTGTGCTGGCCTGTGCCTTAGGAATGACGGAGACCCCCTGGGCTGTTTGGGCAGGTGCTCGGCAGGTGGATACCTGCCTCCATCTCCATCTTGAGTTGCCAGATCAAGGGCAGGTGCCCCTTGAAGGTAGGATTTCAGATCAGTGATGAGTACTGTGTTTAGTACAAGTTGGTTCCATGCATTTGGGGCCTTTTGAGTTACCCAGATCTTAGGCAGGAGGCTCCTAGAACCTGGGAGGGACAACTCACTGGGAAAGCTATAAGGCTCACCATCCCTTGATCTCAAACACACCCTAAGATAGTCCTAGCAAAAAGTAATGTCTTTAGACATGAAAAAGCAGGGCCCCTCATTTCCCACCTAGTCTTGCTGCATAAATCTAAGCGGGAACTAAAGGAGCTCTCTGCACCTTCTTCCACTTGGTAGTGGCCTTTTGGACAAGGCAAGTTCAGTCTCACGGGCTCTGCTGGACACGGGGATGAGTGAGATGAGCTCTTGCCTTCCAACTAGTCCCAGTCAATCAGAGGAAGTGGGGTAAGGGCCCAGGAAATAGGAGTTTGGTCAGGCTGGTGGCTTAAATTGAGTGTTAAGGGCTCAGTCAGGATGATGGACTGGAGGGACAAGGTGGACAAGGGGGCTGTCCAGGAGATCACAGAGGCTGAAGCTGAGCAGCCTGATGGCCACAGAAGGGGAGATGTGAAGCCAGTAAGATCAGGAAGACCCTCCTTCCCAGGCACTTTCTCAGTGCCATTTGCTTCCCGGGCCTCAACAAAGAGTCCCAAGTATATGGGCTACAAAATAAGCTTTGGGCAGAAAGTGTCACAGGGGAGATAACCTCTAGGTATTGTCACGAAGTTTGTGTTACCCTTAGACTAGCCTCATTTATTTCTGGCAGAAGGTTAAAAACTATACAAATAATTTTAATGGACATAATTATGTTCTCATCACAAAATAATGTGGCATAGTTCCATAATTACTCAAAAGTGATCATTGTGTGAACAGCTATTAATTAGTGAACGGCTTTGGAAAAAATTTCAATAGATTTGGGAAGCATTGTTAATAACCCATTATGATATGTCTGGGGGTCAAATCACCATGTCGTGTCAAAGCATAGATTTATGGCTCCATTTTTAGTCTTTTCAGAATAATTAAAAATGTGCTGTGCATCTGACTGGGCAGATTTGAGGCATGAAAACCATATATCTGTATTAGGAAGAGAACGGGTCATTTCCGGCCAAAATGGTGATCAAAGCTCTTTTGACATCCATTTGGCAAGAGTATGCAGGTTTTAGAGCGTCTCAAAAAGTATTAGTGATTTTAGATAAATAGCATTCAGCTTTTCTTCCCCTCCCCCCATGTCCTTCTCTCAAGCAATAGAAGAAAAGCAGCATTTTTCAGGAACTTCTGACCTTGACTTGGACATCTGGGGAGTCCAGCCGTATGCGGTTGTAAGAAGGGGCACTTCTGCATTACTCTTTGTCCTTCTCCAGAGTGGGTCTGAGTGAAGCAACTCTGCCCTTAGCTCTCAGGGAGACCCTCTCCCTTTTTAGGGGGCAGAGTGTGGTGCTGGAATCCCATTTTGATCCCTGGAAGCCTTGTTGGGGAGGGGAGGAAGTTGGTGCTCCCTGACTGCCTGTGTGTCCCAGGTGCTTTGCCCACCATTTGCGTACAGTATGTCAGCCTTCTAGTGGGACAGGTATTGTCACCCCTGTCTTAGCCGTGAGGAAATGGAAGCTCAAAGAAGAGAGCGACCCTGCGAGATTGTTATCTTGAGAAGGAAGCCAAAGGCTGGTGAGAATTTTTAGGTCCAATGCCGTCTGATGTTTGGCTTTCTCTGGGGACTTACCTATGAAGAGGTCATCTGGCTCAGGGTTTGCTTTGTCCTGTGGACAGGGTGCTCACCACCACATGACCTGTTCCCTTCCGCATGAGTGATGAGTATACATGCTCATCGTTGAAACAAAAAGTGCACAGAAAAGATGACCCCGTCCCCATGTCCCTTCTCATCCTTTTTACCAGAGGAAATCCCTCTTAGCAGTTGAGTGTGTATCACTCCAAACACCTTCTTATGAACAGATGAATACATAAATTTTTAGTGAAAGTAGGATCATGTGTACAGCTCTGTGATCTCCTTCTTACTCAGTAGTAAACTGCGACTATGCGCTCAATATGCATGTGCATCTTCTTTATCCTGTTGATCTACCACTGACCAGCTCTTCAGCTATCACCTGTTTGTCATTTATCTGTCTGGTTGCTTCTATCCTCAAAATAGAATGGACTATTTTTTTTTTTTTTTTTAAGAGAGAGGGATGGGGAGGGGCAAAGGGCGAGGGAGAGAATCTCAAGCAGGCTCCATGCCCAGTGTGGAGTGGGATATGGGACTCCATCCCAGGACCCCAAGATCATGACCTGAACCAAAATCAAGAGTTGGATGCTTAATTGACTGAACCACCCAGGTACCCTGATCTGACCCCTTTTGACCACTTGTACCTCCCTGTCCATCTCTTACTTGGATTATTGTCATAGGTTCCTCCCTGGAATCCCTGCGTTCACCTTTGGCCAGTGCTGTAGTCATTCTTAACCCAGCAGCTGCCAGAGTGTGACCTTCACAAGGCCGATTAGGTCATAACACTTCTCCACTGAAAACTCTCCCATCCGAGTAAAAGCTGCAACACTCACATGGCCTTGGAAGGTCTCTGTGGTCCCCCTCCTCCTGCCGGTCCGCTCCATTTCTTTGACTTCATCTCCTGCTGTTCTCAGCCTTGTTCACCCTGTGGCTCTGTGGGCCTCCTCACACTGCCTTGGACTCAACAACATGCTTCTGCCTCAGGGACTTTGAATTTAGTGTTTGTACTGCTTGGAATGTCCTTCTGTGTGGCTTCCTCTTTTCCTTCCTTTCAAATTTGTTGCTCAGTGTAGTCAAGGCTTTCCCTGACCACCCCTTGATGGACTGGTATAATTTTTTTTTTTAATTTCTTTTCAGCATAACAGAATTCACTGTTTTTGCACCACATCTAGTGCTCCATGCAATACGTGCCCTCCTTAATACCCACCACCTGGCTCCCCCAACCTCCCACCCCCGGCCCCTTCAAAACCCTCAGATTGTTTTTCAGAGTCCATAGTCTCTCATGGTTCACCTCCCCTTCCAATTTCCCTCAACTCCCTTCTCCTCTCCATCTCCCTATGTCCTCCATGTTATTTGTTATGCTCCACAAATAAGTGAAACCATATGATAATTGACTCTCTCTGACTTATTTCACTCAGCATAATCTCTTCCAGTCCCATCCATGTTGCTACAAAAGTTGGGTATTCATCCTTTCTGATGGAGGCATAATACTCCATAGTGTATATGGACCACATCTTCCTTATCCATTCGTCCGTTGAAGGGCATCTTGGTTCTTTCCACAGTTTGGCAACCGTGGCCATTGCTGCTATAAACATTGGGGACTGGTGTAATATTTTAAGGTGATTTTTAGAAACCATATACCGGTATGCCCCAAGTCAAAGCAGCATTATACTGATCACTGAAATAATAGGAACATTTTAATTTACATGAGGAAAAAGACCAACCTGTTCATCCCTTCTGTTGGTCTCTCTCTGCACCTGCATTGCACTGATGGATTGGGCATAAAGAGTAGGGATGAAGGAATGGCAGTCTTGGCATGGTCAAAGGATATGGAGAGGCAGCAGTCTGACAAGCAAGCAGGAAAGAGGAAGGTGTGGTTAGAGGATGACGCTTGAATTACTGATGTTGGGAGAAGAGTGCTATTGATAAATGACAAGGTTCTGGGGCGTGACTCTGGGTGGCCGAAAAGGGATGGAGGGAGGAAGATACTGGAATGAAGGGGTCTAGGAAGTGGAGGTCAGCGTGTAGGATGGGTCTTCCATGTGGACGCTGGTCTCTTAGGAGCTGGGAAGGACTGAGGGTGGAGAGGAAGATGGGTGTCATGAGCCTAAGTCTTAGATGAATGAGTTGCTTATCACTGGAAGAAATTTTGATATGACAGGAGAGAAGAAGGGAGCTCCTCCTCCCGTTCCTGAGGGTGTAGGGAGGAGGCATCTCCTTGGAAGGCTAGGATTCAGAGAAGGTGGGGAGGTTTTTCAGTAGAGGCTGAAGATCCCAGAGAATTTTAAACTATGGAGCTGTAGTTCTATAAGGTCTTGTGCAAGTTTGGGATGTGAGGGGAGCTATATATTAGAGAACTAAGTATTAAATTATTAAATACTAAGTATTAAATTATATTATATTATAGTATTAAATTATAGTATTAAAATTCCTAATTGAAGATTTCAGACATTCCTCATAAAATAGTATATATCTAGCATTTTATACCCATTTCCCTTTGTAGTTTACCAATTTAAGTATAATTAGCATCTGACAAAAGGCCAAAGAAATTGCTGCTTTCTTTCTATGGACTTAATGATGGCATCATTGTCTCAGCTGGTATATAACCTCGCAGCCATGAATGAAAAACACGTTGGGCTCTGTTGGCATTCCCCTCTTTCCCTAAGTTTAGACCCAAGTCCCTGAGCCCAGCTGGTTAGTTTCCAGCTCCATTCCCCCTGAATTCCATCCCCTGAACAGCAGAGCCTTGGCACAGACATCAGAACACTGACAGCTAAGGCAGGGTCGGGGGGCACCTTCCATGGTTTCTTGGCTGTGGACATTAGTGAGACTCTCAGAGAGGGCTGTCTGAGCTCATGAGGTTGCCCAGAAACCCCATTTTTACTCCTAGTTCTGGGGAAACCTCTCTTACGTTATGACTACATGAGAGAGAGAGAGAGCCAGAGAGCCTATAAAAATGTCCAGCTGGTTTCCTGGTACACAGTAGGTTGTTTTTCTCTTAGTCAAAAGGCAGCCTGGTGGCAGTGGGGTATCCACGTGGCTAGTTCAACCCCCTCATGTTTCGCGAGCGCCACTGGCTGTGGGCCCATCTATCAGGCTGTTGCCATCACGGAGGAAGATGCTGGGGCCCAGCCATGAATCACAGTGTGAGAGCTGCTCATAATTGCCTTATATGTGTTTTCAGTTCGCAAATTTAAAACCATTTACTGCTGGGAACAGATGTTAAATTCAGGATGCTTGTCAACTGTTGGCGCTATACACAAAAAAGATGCTTAAAATTAGAAGCCTGATTGAAACTTAAGTACAGTGATCACAGTGGTTGGAACTGAAATAATTGTAGCGATAAACAGCTTATTGTGGGAGGTGGGAGTAAGCTGAACTTGAATGTGAAAGCCCATGATGCTGATAATTATGGGGATTCTCCAGTGAAGGTTAAATTAATTAATATTTAATTGTGATAGCAACTCTCTAGCTGTACTTGAGGAACATTTATTCTCTTATTACTTAGGTGGATGAGCCACATGTCATCTGTGGTCATGGTGAGAGCAGGAACCATCATACACTGGGCAACTACTATGTGCCAGATATTGGACTTGAATCTTTCTTGGTCTGATTCATGTCTGGACCGTTGGTGGTTCTCCAGGGCTAGGAAGGACTAGCAATTTAGGTGATCCCCTGATTTGACCAATTAAATTACAGTAAAATTATGTAACCTAAAACTTGCCAAGTTAACCATTTTTATATACCCGACTCAGTGACATTGAATACATTCGTAATGTTTTGCAGTCATTGCCACTTGCCATTTTGAGCGCTTTTTCATCCCCAACAGAAACTCCATACCAGGGACACCTGGGTGGCTCAAATGGTTAAGCATCTGTCTTCAGCCCAGGTCATGACCCCAAGGTCCTGGGATCAAGTCCCACATCAGGCTCCTTGCTCAGTGGGGAGCCTGCTTCTCCCTCTGCCTGTAGTTCCCTTTGCTTGTGTGGTTTCTCTCTCTCTCTCTCTGTGGCAAGTAAATAAATAAAATCTTAAAAAAGTAAAAAGAAACCCCATACCTATTAAATAGTAACTTTCCATGCCCCCCTCTCCCAGCCCCAGGTAACCTCTATTCTATTTTGTGTCTCCATGCGTTTGCCTTGGCCACATTTGGTAAAGCTGATGTCACCTCTCTTTGACACCCAAACCCAAAAAGAGGTTTTTCATCCTCACAGTAGGGACCTCTTCCAGAATGCACAGCCAGACAGGCTGGGTGGTGACCCCTCTGGGTCTCTTGGAGCATCACAAAGAGGGTGTGCTCAGAGAAGTCTGAGTGTTGGCAGCCGAGCTCTCGGAGACCTGTTCCCCCTGCAGAGGCCCCATGCCAGCTCCCTGCTCTGCCCCTTGTCCTGCCCGGGCTCAGGACGGAGTACATGCTGCGTGCCTGCGAACTTGTAATCCTTCCAATCTCCACTTAGGAATTCCTCCAGGAAGCGTTCCCTGGTTCTGCCATGACTCTCATCCTCTGTTGGGTCTGGTGACCTTCCAGAGGATTCTGCATGTCTTGTATCCCAGTGCTGATGACACTGGGTTGTGTCTGTTTGCTTGCCCATCTGCCACACCAGCTGGTGGGTTGTGTGAGAGCAACCCCAGGTCAATCAGCTTCGGCCCCAGGTCAATCAACTTCAGCCCCAGTATTAGCCCTGGGTGTAGGTACTTGGTAAGCCGGTGGGGGATGAACCCTCACCACAACTTCCAACCTTGGGGAGAATCACAGTGTGTGGCCCCTTCTCTGCCTGCTTGTACTGGCATCTGCCCTATGTTTCCCCGGTTCCTGCAGTCATGGGGCTGCCCTGTCCCCAGACCGCAGGGGACAGGTGTGCGTGGAGGGTGTGTGCAGAAGCTGCTGCAGGGTGAGATCTTAGAGCAGCCAGAAGCCTGGCCAAGCCTCAGCTGACAGGGTCCCCTGCTTGGGAATACACCCTGACCCCTCGAGGGGGAGATGTGTTGTATGCAAAAGGGTGTTGGCTGGAATTCAAGTGAGTCAGGTCAGGACTCAGTTTCCCTGTTGTGTTCTGTGGTTTGTTCCTCGACAGGAATCCTGGCTGTGCTCAAGGGCTGTGCTCTCCACTGGTCTGCTTATTTCCTCCTGCTGTGGTTGCTGGGCTGTCAGCAAAGCAGATTTTTAATTTTCCAAAAGCCACAAGTGTTGTTTCCATTGGAGATGAAACAGAGATAACCTATTTCTGTCTCGCTGCGTGCTTTGTGTCAAGATAATATCATTGGATAAATGTTGTGTTTTAGGCTTGGTTCTGCTTGGTTCTTGTGTGAGGAACTCCACGCACACCACAGAGAGAGTGCCAGTTATCCTGTGGGAGGCCCTGGGCATGTAGGACGATCAGAGATCAAGTCTGAAGCATGTGGGCCTTGACAGGGAAGAAGGGTGACCGACTGTGTCTATCGGTAGTAACGGGGACACATGGCCAAGGAGGGTCATGGCCCTCACATCTGTTTTCATCTGATGCATCCTTTCTCACAAAAGCACATCTTACAGGTTTGTGTATGTAATTTTTTGATTGCTAGAAGGTACTTACTGATGAAGACAGATTTGAATCCGTATTCCTTCACATACTAGTTCTGTGACTTTAGTTCTCTTCCCTCTTTGGGCCTCGGTTTTCTCATCTACGAATTGGGACAGCAACCCCAGCCTGCCAGGGTGAGGTGAAAATGAATGAGATAAAGCGAGGGCTCACCACCGGGCCTGGTCCCTTGAAAACCTGAACTATAGGGGCGGTGCGGCGTTAGTTCAGTTACTGCATAGAATCCTGACTTATGCGGAATTTGGATTGTAGTGTCTTCCATGGTACCGGACAGACTGGTTTCTACCGTCTCTCTTCTTCCCGGAGTAGAATCACGAGTGATTCTGATGCTAAGAATAATTGACTCTGTGGCCCAGTCAGAGGACTCTGGGAGGTCATCCCAGCCAACTCTATGCCTCCCTTGCTTCTCTTTGGGCGTATCCCTTCCCAAAGTGTGGGACATCATGGCCACGAAAGAAAGAGAGATGTTGGTTATGGTGAAGTGTTCTCTCTAGGTGGTCAGGGCTGATGAGGGAGGCCCATCTTGTGGCAAGTCTGGGAGACCCGGTGTTGTCAACGGGGTGTTCCTCAGCAGGAGAGAGCTGCTTATGTTGTGTATGCGTGTGTGGGGTGTGTGTGTGGGGTGTGTGTGTGTGTGTGTGTGTGTGTGTGTGTGTGTGTGGCGAAGGAGGCTTCTTTGTGCTTGAGAGGGACCTGGGCTTAGCCCAGCTGTCTCATGTTGACTAAAGCTGCTGCTGAGACAGATGTTCTTTGGTTTAGAGATTCGTTACAGGGTATTTAGTGCAAAAACTGGAGGTAAACCGTTACTGCTTGAAGATTCACACTGTGCACTAAAAGCTCTTTATGAGCAATCTGATTTAATGGGCAGATAACCCAGAGTACTGGAGATAGTCATCTGCCACCTACTGAGCACACTTGGTCAGGTTGGGGTGGGCGAGCCAGCGGGCAGCAGCCTTGCAGGGCCTGAACTTGCTGTCTGAGCTCCAAGGATCCATCACAAGCTGTTTTTTCGTGTGCCTACCAGGGACCCCATCCTCCCCACTGTCCCCAATCCTGCTGGCCCCTGAGCCAGACCCTGGTGAGGGGAGGTAGAGGCAGAGAGCTGGGCCTACAAGTTAAGTGTGGTCACTTCCTTTTCCTGCCCCTTAGCCCTGCTACTACCTCTGAGCCCATATGTTGCCAGAAGTTCCCTCACAGACCCCAGATATGGACAGGTTGTGGTTTCAGGAGGAGAAGGGGTGATCTATTCAGCTCTGAATTGCCTGAGGTCAAAGTGCTTGAAGCTCCAGAAGCTTCTTCCTCTTCGAAACAGCTCAGGTTATAGGTGCTGGGAGAACGCTGCTACCCGGGTGTAGCTCCCGGGGGCTTGGGCAACAGTGGAGGTGAGATGCAGTGTTCCTCACGCCTATGCAGTATGGGGCTGCATTCTCATTGGTGTTGTGTCTTTAGTAGGTTCTGGAGAAGTCTGAAGGATGGCTGGCCATTGCAGCTGGAATGCCCATCATTTCTACAAACATGTTCCTTCCTCGGGATGATGGAAACTGGTTTTCTGGTTAGCCACAAGATTCTCTTTCCTTCTGTCTATTTCATTGTCCATTTGGAATGGTGTCTCCTCTCAAAAGCCTCGATAGCAAGGCTATCTTTTCTTAGAACTACTGAGAGAAAGAAAGATAATGAAAATGAGCCAAGGCAGAGAAAGTCCTGAAGGGTGAGATCTCCACTGAGTTTACTCAGCTCTGTAAAAGCCTATTCACGCTGACAAATATTTCCATGTTTCATCTCATTACTCCGAATGTATTCATACATCAAGTCAACATGGCGTGTGACTCGCTCTGGTGAAGTGGAACTAGAGGTCAAGATATTCCACTGCCCGGTAGCCACAGGGACACTTGCTGTGGAACACCTGACTGGTTAACAAATGGTATTCTGGTTCTGGACTCCCTCAGGGCCCATAGCACTCCTCACAGTAACTCACAACAGAAGCATGGCTGCTCATCTGTAACACCCATCCCAGCCTTCCCTGGCTCCCTCAGGCACTCCCTGAGACTTGAGGAGCTGGTAGCAGACGGATGCATCTGGCTTTCTGTTCCCCTGTGTCAGAATCCTCTTCCCTTGTGTGGAGCCAAGTCCGGGTCCTTCATGTGAGAGTGGAGGGCCTTGCACAGCAGGGCAGGCTCTGTGTGGGCCATGGTGCCAAAACTCAAAGCACTGTTGGCTCGGAGAGATGTGTACCCAGTCACTGGGTTTGCCTTTTCACGTGAGCCTGTCTGTGGAGATGCTCAGCCCCTTGTGGGGTTTGTAAGGGCATCAGAAATGTACCCCCACCAACTTCCATTCATGTTAAACTTCTTTTTTTTTTTTTTAAGGATTTTATGTATTTGACAGAGTAAGAAAGCACAAGTTGTGGCGGGGGGAGGGGCGGAGGAAGAGGGAGAAGCAGGCTCCCCACTAAGTGGGGAGCCTGATACGGGACTCGATCCCAGGACCCTGGAATCATGACCTGAGTGGAAGGCAGACGCTTAACTGACTGAACTATCCAGGTGCCCCATCATGTTAGACTTCTTAGAGCTCTGCTTCTTCTTTTTTTTTTCCTCCTTTTTTGTTGTTGTGTTATTTGTTGTTAAGTCAACACCCTTTATCTATAAAGCTTTGATCCCAGCTCTGGAGGGCATTGATGGTTCAGTTCCTTCCGCTATGGTCAGGGCTGGGACCTGGGGCCGGAAAGGCAGAGGCTCCAAAGCAATACAGAGCCTGGGAGCTTGGCTTGGTGTCATACCCATTGTCCTGTCTCAGAGTCAGGTGGGCCTACTGAGCTTGTGGAGCAGGGTTGGCCACCAGGGCAAAGGCATTTCATGGGGCCCTGCATTACGGCCCACTTGACTTGGGCTCTGTGACTGAGTAAATTCTGGAAGGATAAGAGCAGAAGAGAAAAGTGACAAAAATTTGCCTCTGAAAAGTGGCTCTGAGTTTCTGGGCTCTCCATGGAGTCTCTTTAGATTTGCTCTGGACTTGGTTGATTTTTTAGCCACAGAAACAGACTCAAGTCTAGAAAAACCGTCAGTCCGAGGCAAACCAGAGTGGCTGTTTACCCTACCTTGAGGTAACTGGAGGCAGTTGGTCCTCACTCTGAGAAGCTGTGTCTGACCTTCGGTTAGGAGCCATATGAGGGCAGCAAGGTTCTGCCCTCTTCCTGGGTGTGCTGTGCCACCACCTTCTCCAGGCTCCCTTAAGAAGATAATCACACTGGTTTGGCCCTTCTCTTCTGTGTCCCTTCTATCCTTTCTTGCTCCGTATTGGCCTCTGTCAGCCTCTGTCCATCTTCTCTGCCTCAAAACATTATCACGGTTACCTCAGTTGGCCTGCTACAGGACCTATTTGTTTTCCCCTTGGTGTTTTCCAGTGGCTCTCTGGGGCCTCAAGTGTGGTGTTTGTGTGCAGTGGGGCCAAGCTTTAGATGGGAGCTTGGCTCAGCTGGGAAGTCCCCATTTTCCTCAGAGTCCTTGTCCTGTTTTGGTGCGTAGAGGGACACCAGTCTTGGGCTCATGAGCCCTGACACGGACCTTCCACAGCAGGGTTGCTCACGGGCCTTGGTCTTCTTAAACCCAAGCCACAGTTCTGGGGTGGGGCTGCTCAACTCCTCTGTCACGCTGGCTGCTTGTGTGATGAGTCCTGCCTTGAGGCCCCTCCAGCTCACTCCCCCTCTGTGTCTTACCCCTCTCCAGACTGCAAGCTCTTTCTGGCTGCTCAGTCTGACCCTCAAAGCTGGGACCTGTGTGCTGGTCCCTGCCTGCTGCCAGGAGTAAAAGCTGTCCAGATGATGACGCTTGACGATCGGAGGGGTAGGGGCACTTTTTTTTTTTTTCTTAAGAGAGATAGTAAAACTAATGAGTAGAAAGATTCTCCCACCGATCCAGAGGCTGAGAACAAGGGTAGCGTACATAATCAGGGTATATTCCTCTGGGGCTCTTGTCTGAGGTGGGAACTGCAAAGTCCACCCCCGTGTCACACATAGGCCGGCCAGGTCAGCCTCCTGAGCTCATGAGCTAGGGCTCCGCAGCAGCCTGGAGTGAAACAAGGCAGTGTGGAGATTCGGTGAATACCTGTAATGTCCAGAAAAATCGATTTGTGTCACAATCAGAGTGTGGAATTGGAGTGTAACAGGGGCTCAAGGAGCTGATGGGAGTCTTCAAAGGGAACTGGGCTTTCAGGCATGGATTTTGACATTTACCCAAGAGGAGCAAAGGAGCCCAGGAAATTGCATGTCTCTGGCACTCCTTAAATGTTGCTTCCCGCACCAGGCCCTTGACCTTGCCTGGAAGGGCCTGTGTAGGGTGCCGTTCCTGAAGGCTCATCTTTGTGGTTGAGCTCCCGGCACCAGGCACCTGCTCGGAGGGAGGCCGGTTCCTCAGTCCCAGGAGGAAGCCTGCTGCTCTGTGTGAGGGCTGAGGTTCTCTTTTGGCTGCTTTCACTTGGGACAGAACTGTTTGGGAGGGCTCTTTCTGGGCCTTTTTTGCCCTTAAGCAGGATGGGTATGAGGCAGTGATTGTCCTGCCTGGGGCTGGACCCCGAGAGTGGGCTGGGAGGCATCACAAGGAGAAGAGGGTGTGAATCCTGTGATTTGGATAGGAACTCATGGCCTGGGATTTCAGCAGAGAGCACAGGAAGCAGGCAAGGTGCTGCTGGGGTCATTGCCCCCTTCCACACCTCACCCCGTTATGTATTTGTATTCTTAAATGGGTCCTTCCTCCCTACTTCCCTCCCTTCTTCCCTTCCTTCCTCCCTTTCTTCCTCCTTTTCCTTTTCCTTCCCTTTCCTTTCTTTTCCAGAGAGGGTGGGGAGAGGAAGAGAGAGAATCCTCAGCAGGCACCATGCCCAGTGCAGAGCCTCACACCAGGCTCAATCTCACGACCCTGAGATCAGGACCTGAGCCCAAGTCAAGAGCCAGACACTTAACTGATTGAGACTCCCAGGTGCCCTCGGGTTATTTTTCTTTCAATGTAGGGAGTTGCAGGGAAGAAAAACAATAGGCCACAATCTTCCCATCAAGAAAAATCCTGGCAATATCATTAAAAAAAAAAAAGAAATAAAAAAAATTATTTGACAGAGTGAGAGAGAGAGAGAGCACGCACAGCAGGGAGAGCAGCAGGCTGAGGAAGAGGGAAAAGCAGACTCCCCACTGAGCAAGGATCCTGATGTGGGGTTTGATCCCAGGACCCTGGGACCATGACCTGAGCCGAAGGCACACGCCTAACAACTGAGCCACCCAGGTACCTGAAATATTTTTAAGGTTAGAAAACTCAAGCTACAGAAAGGTGAAAAGAAAAAAACCCATCAAAACACCCTGAACTCCCCCCCAAAACCCCAACCCTCTTCTCATAGACAACTAGGGTTTGAGTTTGTCATGAATTCCCTTTGGGAAGAATTCAGCATATAGTTTTATGTGGGAATCTGTAGTCTTTAAACTCATAAAGAGGATAACGTTTTTCTACACTATGCTCTTTTTCCTCTCCAGATAATAATTTAGCCTGGAGATATTTCTTGTCAGTAGGTACAGATCTCTATCATCACTTTTTCATAGCTGCATAATGGTTCTGACTGGAATAAACTACAATATTCTCTAATTAATCTCCTTGATGGTCAGTTTGGTTGGTTCTTTTTTTTTTCTTTGTTCTTTTTAACAATGTGGTAATGATTTTATATATATTTCTTGGGGAGCCTTGGCACGTAAGTTCAAAGAGTACATCTTAGTGGTGGACCTATGAGGTCAAAGGGAATTTGAAAATTTTTTATTTTATTTTATTTATTTATTTGACAGAGAGAGAGAGAGAGAGATCACAAGTAGCCAGAGGTAGGCGGGGGAGGGGGGGAAGCAGGCTCCCTGTGGAGCAGAGAGCCTGATGTGGGGCTCAATCCCAGGACCCTGAGATCATGACCTGAGCCGAAGGCAGAGGCTTAACCCACTGAGCCACCCAGGCACCCCAAGGGAATATGAAATTTTTAATTTTGATAGACATCATCTTGCTGAAACCAAGGCAGACAAGGAGACAGGCATGGAAATTGGTCTGTTGTATGGGTTTTATTTTCTGTAAACTATTCACACCTACTTTTCCTTTTCCTCTTGAGTTTTTCTCATTGGTTTTTGTGAGTCTTGATAAATTAGTTGTTTGTTGGATATGTTGCTATATATGCTTTCCAACTTTCTTTTTTGGGGGCATAGGTAAAATTTGATGCTTATGCAGTCAAATTTTTCACTTCTTTTCCATGATAACATTTGGATTTTGTGCCACACTTTGAAAAGTGTAGGGTCAGAATTCTGCTCAGCCTCTGATCGGCTCCATGACCTACAAACCTTGCTGGACAGAGCTGTTTGTGAAAAAATTATAGGAGGGTGTGTGTATAGGGTACAGGGGCTTAGTAACTGGTATGACTTAAAGCTAGATCCTACATTGGCCTATTAAAGTGTGCTTTCTCATTGAACATCTCTTAAGGAAGAATTTTTGCTTCATCTGTAAGTTCTTTGGTCTGGAAGGTGTGAGGTTTCCCTTATGAGTGGGTGAGGCTGAGAACAAATGATCCAAATCAAATGCCTGGGTTGGAGAGGCTGAGAGACAACAGGGCATTCAGGGTCTGGGATGGGAGGGTGGAGCAAATGGGGTACATTGCGCTGTCACCACTGGGGTCTGGGGTCACTGCCCTCATCTGGTCCTGAGTGTGCTCTTGACCTTTGATGTGCAGCTGCCCTGGTAGAGAGACCTGTGGGTTATGGTCAGGACCACAGTCTGGAATCAGGTTCTGTGGAATCAATGATAGAGTGGCCTCTCCCTTCTCATGGGCTTCGAAAATGATTCCATTTTCTGTGTGTCCAGGTCCTGGGGAAAATGAAGAAATGAAGCTTTTTCTTAACCCTATGTGTGCGTGTGTGTGTGTGTGTGTGTGTGTGTGTGTTTAGGTGGACCTGTGGCTGCAGCAAGTCATCAGAATCTCTTGAGCTCCTTTCTTCGCCTCCGTATGTCTATTCTGTACTTGAGGGTTTCCTCTCTCTGGAGAGGCACAGGGCGTTCCCTGGCTCAGACCCACTTGGAGGTGTCAGTGGGCCTCTGGGTGCATGTGTACTTCTCTCTTCTGGTGGGAGCATGCTCTGCGGCCAGGCAGAGATCTGTAGGTGCTCTTGACACAGCTCGATTGGATCTTACTGGGGCACAGCCTTGCAAATGGAAGGAGTTTCTATCTTGGCAACGAATAGCAATGGACTTGCTCTCATTCAGGCCCCCTCTTGACGTGTCAGGAAAGCAGCAACCCAATACCTAGCTTTGACTGACACCTGTCAGACAGGGGAGGGCCAAATGTGTTTTTGGAGCTGTTTTCTTGGGTGCTTTCTGTCTTTTTTATATGAAATAAAATGTACAAAACTCTGATTCTCTTACTGTGTTCTGCATGAAAAGGGCAATCTGTACTTGGCTCCTCGGAATAATTGAGTAGTTAAAGACTTTTGTATTCCTTAAACATTATCATTTTAATTGCTTCAATAAGATGTGCATACATATAGTCTCATTTTTGAAAAGGAAACCCGTACTAAGAAAAAAACTGTATCCTCCTTGGACCAGTCTGATCTCGGTTCCATTCCCACCTTCCTAGAAGTTGCTATGGTTCTCAATCTGGTACATATCTTCCAGATCTTTATTCTATCTCTATACGTACAGGTGTGTCCATGGAAAATCTGTACTCTTTATTTGTATGGGTCTATGTGTAGTAATGTGTGTCTGTGTGTATTTATAAAAACACAAGAAGTAATACACCATATGTCAGTCTATGACTTGCTTAACAAACATTCACTTAACAAAACATCTCTGGAAACTAGCCGTGTCCTCACCAACAGGTCCACCTCATTTTATTTTACTTTACTTTACTTTTTACTTTATGGAGGGGAGAGGGGCAAAGGGAAAGGGAGAGAGAGAATGTCTTAAGCAGACTCTGTGCTGACCACAGAGCCCTACTTGGGACTCAATCTTACAACCCTAAGATCATGACCTGAGCTGAAATCAAGAGTCAGATGCCCAAACAACGGAGCCACCCAGGCGCTTCTAAGTCCATGTCATTTAAAAAACCCCTCCATTGGGTTGGGGGGTAGGAAAAGAATAAATGAAACAAGATGGGATCAGGAGGGAGACAAACCATAAGTGACTCTTAATCTCACAAAACAAACTGAGGGTTGCTGGGGGAAGGGGGGTTGGGAGATGGTGGTGGGGTTATGGGGAGGGTATGTGCTATGGTGAGTGCTGTGAAGTGTGTAAACCTGGCGATTCACAGATCTGTATCCCTGGGGATAAAAATACATTATATGTTTATAAAAAATAAAAAAATTTAATAAAAATTAAATATAGGGAAAAAAAAAACCCTCCATGGTTGTGGAAAGCAGAATAATGTCTGTCCATCCCCAGAATGTCCATACCCTAACAGCTGGAACCTATGAATATGTTCCCTTACCTGGCCAAGGGATTTTGCCGATGTGGCTAAGGGTTGGGACCTTGAGGTGGGGAGGTGATTTTGGATCAGCAGGGTGGGCCCAGTTGAATCACCAGTCCTCAATGGTGGAAGATGAAGTCAGGATGGTGAGAGAGACCTTGTGTGTAAAGGACCTCCTGTTGCTGGCTTTCAAGACTGAGGAAGGGGGCTCAGGAACCAAGTAAGGCAGTGATCTCTATGAACTGGGAGTATCCCTCAGTTTCGAGCCATCAAGAAAAGGAACCTCTGTGAACAAGTGCAGAGAACAGAATTCTGTGGGCACCCTGAATGAACCGGGGTTGGGTTCTCCCTGAGAGTCTCTAGAAGGGAACGCAGCCTGCAGACACTTGGGTTCAGTCTGCTGAAAGGTGCTTTACCGGACTTCTGACTTCTGGAAAATACTGTAAGAGAATGCATTTGTGTTGTTAAGTCATTAAGTTTGTAGTAATTTGTTAAGGCATTGTGAAAAGATTTTAATCTAGAACCAGTGAATAGGAATGGAGTATTTCACGCCTGTGCCCTCAAAAGGGGACTTAAGAATGGGGAGACTGATACCCATAAATGCTTGGCAGAAGAATATCTGGCAAGAATCCCTCCCCATCCTTGAGCCGAGGAACTTACTGTGTGGGCTCCGGCTGTACTTTCCGCTCCCTGCGCCGCAGCTTCTGCATTCCTTGCCATAAACACAACCTGCCCCAGACCCTCAGCGGAGTGCCTGTAGCTTGCTACAGCATGTGTTGCCCAAATTGCAATTCCTCTGCTGTTCTTGAATAAACTCAGTTTCTGGTAATTCCTGCCTACCTCTGTTATCCTCTTTATTTACTTTGACAGCAGCAATAGAAGAAAAATACAGTGGTGTTTCCCCTTGTGACCACCCCATATTTAGTTAGCTATCCCCCTGTTGATGATGGATGTTTAAGTTTCCAGGTTCCTCTCTTACCCATGGTCCAGCCAAGAATTCCTTGTATCCACTTCTTTGTTCCCATGGGAAGGTGTTGTTCTGAGACACTGTTTTCTAAAATTATCTTTGGTAATCCCCAGGAAGAAATACATTTTATGTAGTGACCCAGTGAGTATGCACATTACATGAAAATTTTAAGAAATTATACTTGTCCTTGCTACCTGTGTTGCATTCTAGTGTTTTCTAGGCTACTCTATTCATTTCGTTCGAAATCAGTGCTAGTTGCCAGCCACTATCATTCTCAGTTCACAAATAGATCTCAACCTATGTTTTAACAAACACTGATCTAGAAGCTGCCTGGTCAGGTTATCATGTAGTAAGCCTGAATGAACATGTGCCCTGACTACCACTCAGCCCAGCAGGGACCTTCAAAAATGGCTAGTTCATTTCTGATGACACAGTCTCTAGTTCTGCAAACAGAAAATCTAGAAATAAGCTATTTTAGGATATATGTCGTTTTAATGTTATGGTTTAATATTTCCAAAATTATTTTTATTTTTAAAGTTTTTTATTTTGAAATAATTATGGATTCATAGGAAGTTGCTAAGATATTACAGAGAGGTCCTGTGGACCCTTCCCTCAGTTTCCCCCAGTGGTTACATAATTATGGCACAGTGTTAAAATCAGGAAACTGACATTGATCCAGTGTGTTTATATAGTTCTGTCATTTTATCACTTGTATAGACCTGTGTCATTCTCAGTGCATTTGGGATACAGAAATACTCTATTGCTGAAAAGTTTCCCTCTTGCTACTCCTTTGTACTCAAACCCATCCCCCCTTTCCTCACCCATCCCTAACCTTGGTAATTACTAATCTGTTTTCCATATCTATAATTTTGTCATTTTGTGAATATAATGTAAATAAAATCTCATTTATATATAATTATATATCTTAGATATCTTACAGTGGCATTTAGAGACTGACTTTTTCCATGCTGCATAGTGACCTTGAGATGCATTAAATTTGTGTGTATCAATAATTGCTTTATTTTCATTGATGAATAGTGTTACATGCTGTGGATGTATCATGGTTTAAACATTTACTATTAAGGGAGGTTTTGGTTGGCTCCAATTTTTGGCTTTTGTAATGGGTTATCAGCAATCATGTATAAAGTGTTGTTTGGATATAAGTTTTTTGTTTATCTAGGATTTCTGGGTCAGATGTGATGGTTGAGTCATAAGATGAGTGTATTTCTAATAAGTATATACTCATATGATTATTGAAGTGTAGTTGACACACAATGTTACATTGGTTTCAGGTATACAGCATAGTGATTTGATAACTGTGATGCTCACCACTAATGCCCCTAATATATTTATAGTTTATAAAAAGTAATTGCCAAACTGCTCTCCTGAGTGTCTCCACCTTTTCATGCTCCTGCCAGCAACCTATGAGAGAGAGAATTTCTCTACCACCTGGTCAGCATTTGGCAATGTTACTATTTATGTTGCTGTTCTAGCAGATGTAGTGAGCTCATAGTGGTCTTTCTATGTGTCTCCCTTATGGCCAATGATGTTGAACATTTTTTTCATGTGCTTATTTGATAGCTGTATATCTTTTTTTTTTTTAAAGATTTTATTTATTTATTTGACAGACAGAGATCACAAATAGGCTGCGAGGCAGGCAGAGAGAGAGGGGGGAAGCAGGCTCCCTGTGGAGCAGAGAGCCCCATGCGGGGCTCGATTCCAGGACCCTGGGATCATGATCTGAGCCGAAGGCAGAGGCTTTAACCCACTGAGCCACCCAGACGCCCCACTATATATCCTTTTTGATGGAATGTCTCTTCATGTCTATTTTTATTTTTTAAATTTATATATTAATCTGTGGGGAAGTGTGATAGGAGGCAGATATCTTTGCATGCTTTTTGGTTCTGAGTGGATGCTAAGAATTGAAATTTCTGATCTTAGACTATTCAGACATGAACAATTTCAACTCTTCTTTTTTAAAAGATTTTGTTTATTTATTTGATAGAGGGGCAGTGATAGAGCGAACACAAGCAGAGGGAGTGGGAGAGGGAGAAGCAGGCTTCCTGGTGAGCAGGGAGTGGGATGCAGGGCTCGATCCCAGGACCCTGGGATCATGACCTGAGCTGAAGGCAGACACTTACCCCACTGAGCTACCAAGGTGCTCCTATCAACTTTTTTTTAAAGAAAAATTACAAGTAAGGCTCAAGTCCTTTGCATATCATTCTCTTCCTTAACATAACATCCTAAAAGTTAGTAGTTTGCAGCAACTGCCGTTTATCTGTGAGTGTACACTAGTCTGTACACTAGTTTGTGGGATTGGGACTAAGCTGGTGTTCACCTGGCAGGATGGTGGTGGTTTGCTTGATCTGGATGGCCTGGCTTGGAACGACTTTGCCCTCCTCCACTTACTCTTCCACGAGGATATTCTGGACATGTTCTCAGTGTGAGTCCCAGGAAGGAAATGGAAATATGCAAGTCCTTTTTGAGGACTCTGCTTGGGTCCAGTTTGCTGTTGTCTCATTGACTAAACCAAGTCCAGCGTCCATGTGAGAGGACATCATGAAAAGGCACAGACACAGGGGGACATGAAGTATGGGGACTGTGAATGCCATTAGTCTACCATAGTGTATGCTTCTGCCATAATTAATCACACAAATCCCCTGTGCAGAGTGGCTCTCCCCCATTCCAGGATCCATAATGGATTTTCCAGTCATGTCATTATGCTGGAGTTTAGGATCTCATGATCTACGTAAGATCTGCTTGTTGCTCCCTGAAGGGGGGACCTCGGAACTAAAAAGACAAGGGACTGCTTCCCCTGCCCTCCCCCTGCCCACCACTGAATACAGTGGTGAGACAGGAACAGGACAACTGCCATGGACACTCCTATTTAGAAGGGGAAAAATGGGAGGTGTCTTGCGACCCTGTCCATAGTACTTCTAAAATCAAACTGGAAGAATTTTGGTAGTTTCTCTATTTTTTTTTCTCCCCATTCCCCACCTTTTTTTTTTTTTTTTTAAAGTAAGCTTCATGCCTACCGTGGGGCTTGAGCTTGAAACCCTGAGATCAAGACCTGAGCTGAGATCAAGAGTTGGATGCTTAACTGATGGAGCCACCCAGGCACCCTAACTAGGTTTCTCTATTTTTGTCGGGATTTCACTTCCAGGTACCTGATCCTTCACAGGTGGTCAGTGTGCCTTGATTAGTGTCTAATTCTGCTCACCTGGAGTGACTTCCTAGTTCCTTATCTTCCAAGCCCTGAGCATCCCCCTCTGAGATGTTCTTCCTTTTCCATAGCCCTCTGTGGTCATGCCTGGAGAAGAAATATGCCCTTTGTGTAATTTCTCAGCCTTTCACTTCTCAGCAGGCCATCTTACATTTTGAATAATTTCTTTCCAGCCTGGGGGCACTGAAGGCAAAATGACAGTCTCAAAAATTTGGTGGGTTTTCGAATGCATCTGATGACATTTAACTGCATTTGCCAAAAGGCACACTCAGTATTTTTTAAACACTTCCTCTTTTCTAGGCTTGCTTACTTACGCTGAGCATGTGAGACAATGTTCTCAAGAGTCCTAGGTTCCCTTTTGTCTAGTTGGGAGGGTCTGTAAGGCAATACCTTAAGTATTCATTCAAGCTTTTGCTTGTGTCAAGTTTTCTATTGCCCTATTGGCCAAACCAAGCCACGTAGCTGAGCTCAAAGTCAGTACAGGCAGGCACTGCAAAGGGCACAGATTCAGGGAAGTAGGAAGACGTGAGTATTGATGTAATCCTTCTACCACAAACGGTAATTAAAAAAAGTTTGGTGTGATTTCATGTGTGTGTGTGTACATGTGCGCATACACACGTGAGTATAAATATTAGACTGTATATGATTCTGCATCTTGATCTTTTTATTCAGCAATAGCTCTTGTGATCTGTTCCTTTTAGCTGTAATACGAATTTCATTATATGAATGTATAGTGTGCATTTTGTTGAGCCATTTTGTGATGAATAAACATGAAGCTTATTTCCAGTTTTTTCACTATTCTATTTCACAGTCTAAGATAGACCTTTTTTCCTCATTTTAACATCTCTGTAATCCCCAAGGTTTTACAATTATTTCACAGTGTCCTTCTTTTATTGACATACAAAATAATGATGCATCTTATAATCAGTGGTGTTTTAGAGTTGATGAAATGTGGTATAAACGCTGATGAATATCCTGCTTGGATTGATCTCTGCATCAGCTGTAATGGTCTGTGCTTTTCCCATTGCTCTCTGTCCTTGTCAGTAATTGCTATGTTGTGAGACTTTGTTAGGTTTTTACCAACCTGATAGAAGTGAAATGGTATCTCACTGCAGTCTTAAATGCACTTCCCTGATGACTAGTTAGGTTAGAGTTCACTTCATAGTTACTGGCCATTTACATTTCCTTTCTATGAATTGCCTGTTTTTATCTGTTGCCTTTTTTTTTTTTCATAGTGTTGTCTTTTTCTTCTTGATTTATAAGCATTCTTTCTACATCGTAGATTCTAATCTTTCATTAATGCATTGCAAATATCTTCTTCCAGTCTGAAGTTTATGTTTTAATTTTATTTGTAGAGTTCTTTATCACATTGATAATTTAAATGTTAATGGAGTTGAGTTTATAAAATCAATCTTTTTTTATAGTTTGGGTTTTTTGTGTCTTGCTTCAAAAAGTCTTTCAGTATTACTACTGCTACTGCTAATAGTAGGAAGTACTATTTCTTGAGCCAAGCATTGTTCTCAATGCCTTACATGGATTAACTCATTCAATTATCACGAAACCCCACTGAATAGTTAAGGCTAACCTCGCTCTACACACCAAGGGAACTGGGGGTTAACTGGCCTTGGTAGGTTGAATTATGCCCCCCCTCCTCCCTTAAGGATGATTATATGTACTAATCCCCCACAGCAGTGACAATTACCTTTTTGACATAAGGATGAATATGACTTTGTATGGCAAACAACGTGATAAAATTAAAGATCTTGAGGTGGGGAGATCTTCCTGGATTATCTGGCTGTGCCCCAAAATGCAGTTGCAAAGTGTATGAGACAGAGGGAGATATTTGTACAGAGGAGGGAAGTCAGTGGGACCACGGGCCACAAGACGAGGAATGCCGATAGCCACGATAAGCTGGAACAGGCAGGGGACAGGTAACATATTTTCAGGTTACTGTCTCTGTGGTATTTCTTTCAGTCAATTACCTGTCTATACATTTTTTTTTTTTGTATTGGGTTATCTTTTTCCTAGGAGATCTTTATGTAGGCTGGATACTTTGTTAGATAAGTGACAAATGTACTTTTTGGTATGCAGCATGATGGTTTATGTTCTTTTGCTGTTTTTGCCATATTCCTACTTGCAATTTTTATTTAGTTGAATGTCTTATTTTAAATTTGTGTATATATCTATGATTTAAGAATACTTTCTCTAACTTTACATTTTCTTCTAAAGCTTTGACTTTTTTTTCTTGTTTTCACTGTTTAGGTCTTTGATCAATCTGAAACTTATTTTTTGAAAACAGTGTATGGGGACCTTATTTTTCCCACATGGAGAATCAGTTGTCTCAATACCACTATTGAGGTCCAATTTCCTACCTCTGAGTTGAAATGTCTCTTACACACATAGATCTATTTCTGGACTCTCAGTTACATTCTTCTGCTCTATTTGCCTGTCCTTACTCTGATACAAACAGAAGTCATTCCTGCAGTTTTACATGTCTGTGCTTTGGTAATTGGTAGGGTAAGCTCTTCCTTTGTTGTTTTTTAAACTTTTTACTAAATTTGTATACTTAAATTTTTTAAAATAAAAAAATATGTATTGAGACCATTTAAATTTTTTTTTTAATTTTTAAAAGTTTTCTATTTACTCATCTGAGAGAGAGACACACACACACACAGAAAGAGCACAAGCATAGGGAGAGGTAGAGGGAGAGGGAGAAGCAGATTCCCCGCTGAGCTGGAAGCCTGATGTGGGGCTCAATCCCAGGACCTGGAGATCATGACCTGAGCTGAAGACAGATGCTCAACCATCTGAGCCACCCAGGCATTCTGAGACCATTGTTTTTGAGAACATTTTTGAGTGTAGTTTTTTTCTCTAGCAAATTTGAGGGGGAAACATAGAGGTTTTCCATGTACCCCCTGTACCCACACATGCACAGCCTCCCCCACTATGAACATTCCCCACCAGAGTGGGACACGTGTTGCAGTCTGTAGTTTGCACTTGGGTTCACTTTTGGTGGTGTGCATTCTGTGGGTTTGGACGAATGTGTAGTGATAGACCTCCATCATTGTGGCATCATTCTGAATAGTTTCACCTAATAATCCACTGTGCTCCCCCGATTTATCCTACCTTCCCCCCCTTAGCCCTGGCAGCCCCTGGTCATTTTAGTGTCTCTACAGTTTTTCCTTTTCCTGAATGTCTCATAGTTTGGAATTTGACACTAACTAAACTTTTCAGATGGGCTTCATCTACCTAGTAATATGCATTTAAGGATCCTATATGTCTTTCCCTAGCTCAATATCTAATTTATTTTTAGCACTAAATAGTATTCTATCATCTGGATGTACTATAGTTTATTTCTCTATATCCCGGCTGAAGGACTTCATGGTTGCTTCCAAGTTTTGGCAACTATAAGTGAAGCTATAAATACTCATGGGCAGGTTTTCATGGGGACCTAAGTTTTCGACTCTGAAGGGCAAATACCATGGAACAGAATTGCCAAATCATATGGTAACAGTATGTTTAGTTTTGTAAGAGACCACCAAGCTTTCTTCCAAAGTGGCTTTCCCATTTTTGTACTTATATTTTCATGTACCTCTTAGAATTAGCTTATGTAATTCCTTGAAAAATATTGTTGGTACCAGAATTGTGATTGCACTGAATTTATAGGTTATTCAAGAGGACTGATAGCTAGAAGAAATATTCCCATTCTCAAAAGTTGTTTCTCTCTCTTAGATCATTTTTTATTATCCTTCATTTAACTCTAGAGTTATACTGTTTCTTGCACATTTCTTACTAGATATATCCCAAGATACATTATGGTACTGATATTTCTTTTCCCTTTGTATATTATGATGGATTAGTGCTAGTATACAGGAGCTCTTGATTTTTTGTCCTATAGAAGTTTGACTTTGTTGTAGTCAAATTTTTTTCTTTAATGGCTTCTGGATTATGAGTCATAGTAAGGCAAAAATTTCCCACTTTCATTTATGCTGGATATTCACCCATGGTTTTTCTTTAATTAAAAAAATTTTTTAGGGGCGCCTGGGTGGCTCAATGGGTTAAAGCCTCTGCCTTCGGCTCAGGTCATGATTCCAGGGTCCTGGGATCGAGCCCTGCATCGGGCTCTCTGCTTGGCAGGGAGCCTGCTTCCTCCTCTCTCTCTGCCTGTCTCTCTGCCTACTTGTGATTTCTGTCTGTCAAATAAATAAATAAATCTTAAAAAAATTTTCAAAAAAATCCTTGTATGGGTTCAGCTTTTACTTTTAGACCTCTTTAAATTTAAATTCAATTAATGAACATATAATGTGTTATTAGTTTCAGAGGTAGAGGTCAGTGATTCATCAGTCTTATATAATACCCAGTGCTCATGACATGTGGTGCCCTCCTTAATGCTCATCACCCAATTACCCCATCTCCCTACTCCCCTCCTATCCATTAACCCTCAGTTTTTTTCCTATGATTAAGAGTCTCTCATGGTTTGTCTCCCTCTCTGGTTTTGTCTTGTTTTATTTTTTCCTCTCTTCCCCTATGATCCTGTGTTTTGTTTCTTAAATTCCACATATCAGTGAGATCATATGACAATTGTCTTTCTCTGATTGACTTATTTTGCTTAGCATAATACCCTCTAGTTCCATCCACATTGTCGCAAATGGCAAGATTTCATGTTTTTGATGGCTGAGTAGTATACCATTGTGTGTATGTGCATGTGTGTGTGTGTATACACACACATGCACACACAGACACAGGCACATCACATCTTTATCCATTTGTCTGTCTATGGACATCTGGGTTCTCTCAATAGTTTGGCTATCGTGGAGTTTGCTGCTATAAACTTTGGGGTGCATGTGCCTCTTTAGATCACTATATTTGTATCTTTGGGGTAAATATCCAGTAGTGCAATTGCTGGGTCATAGGGCAGCTCTATTTTCAACTTTTTGAGGAACCTCCATACTGTTTTCCAGAGTGACTGCACCAGCTTGCATTCCCACCAACAGTGTAGGAGGGTTCACCTTTATCTGTATCCTTGCCAAAACCTGTCATTTCCTGAGTTGTTAATTTTAGCCATTCTGACTGGTGTGAGGTGGTATCTCATTGTGGTTTTGATTTGTATTTCCCTGATGCTGAGTGATGGTGAGCACTTTTTCATGTGTCTATTGGACATTTGTATGTCTTCTTTAGAGAAATGTCTGTTATATTGTCTGCCCATTTCTTGATTGGATTATTCTTTGCGTGTTGAGTTTGATAAGTTCTTTACAGATTTTGGACACCTGTCCTTTATCTGATAAGACATGTGCAAGTATCTTTTTCATTTGTGGGTTGTCTTTTGGTTTTGTTGACTGTTTCCTTTGCTGTGCAAAAGCTTTTTATCTTGATGAAGTCCCAATAGTTCATTTTTGCTTTTGTTTCCCTTGCCTTTGGAGACATGTCTATCAAAAAGTTGCTGTGGGTGAGATCACAGAAGTTGCTGACCATGTTCTCCTCTAGGACTTTGATAGATTCCTGTCTCACATTGAGGTCTTTTATCTACTTTGAGTCTATTTTTGTGTGTGATGTAAGGAAATGGTCTAGTTTCATTCTTTTGCATGTGGTTGTCCAATTTCCCCAACACCATTTGTTGAAGAGAGTGTCTTTTTACCATTGAACATTCTTTCCTGCTTTGTCGAAGATTAGTTGGCCATAGAGTTGAGGGTCCGTTTCTGGGCCTCTATTCTGTTCCACTGATCTGTGTGTCTGTTTTTGTGCCAGGACCATACTGTCTTGATGATTACAGCTTTGTAACAGAGCTTGAAGTCCAGAATTGTGATGCCACCAGCTTTGGTTTTCTCTTTCAACATTCCTCTAGCTATTTGGGGTCTCTTCTGGTTCCATACAAATTGTAGGATTATTTGTTCCAGCTCTGTGAAAGAAGTTGGTGGTATTTTGATAGGGATTGCACTGAATGTATAGATTGCTCTAGGTAACATAGACATTTTCACAATATTCATTCTTTAAGTCCACGAGCATGGAACATTTTTTCATTTCTTTCTGTCTTCCTCAATTTCTTTCATGAGTGCTCTATAGTTCTCTTGAGTACAGATTGTTTGCCTATTTGGTTAGGTTTATTCCTAGGTATCTTATGGTTTTGGGTGCAATTTTAAATGGGATTGACTCCTTAATTTTTCTTTCTTTGGTCTAATTGTTAGTGTCTAGAAATTCAACTGATTTCAGTGCATTGATTTTTATATCCTGACACTTTACTGAATTCCTGTATGAGTTCTAGCAATTTTGGGTGTGGAGTCCTTTGGGTTTTCCACATAGAGTCTCCTGTCATCTGCAAAGAGTGAGAATTTGACTTCTTCCTTGCCAACTCGAATGCCTTTAATTTCTTTTTGTTGTCTGATCGCTGGGGCTAGGGCTTCTAGTAAAAATGTTGAACAACAGTGGACATCCCTGCCATGTTCCTGACCTTAGGGGAAAAGCTCTCAGTTTTTCCCCACTGAGAATGATATTCACTGTGGGCTTTTCATAGATGACTTTTATGATGTTGTAGTATGTTCCCTGTATCCTTACACTGTGAAGAGTTTTAACCAAGAAAGGGTGTTGTACTTTGTCAAACACTTTTTCTGCCTCGACTGAGAGTATCATATGGTTCTTGTCCTTTCTTTTATTTATGTATTGTATCACACTGATTTGCAGATACTGAACCACCCTTACAGCCCAGGAATAAATCCCACTTGGTCATGATGAATAATCCTATTAATGTACTGTTGGATCCTATTGGCTAGTATTTTGGTGAGAATTTTTGCATCCATTTTCTTCAGGAATATTGGTCTGTAATTCTCCTTTTTGGTGGGGTCTTTGTCTGGTTTTGGGATCAAGGTAATGCTGACCTCATAGAAAGAGTTTGGAAGTTTTCTTTCTATTTCTATTTTTTGAAACAGCTTTAGAAGAATAGGTATTAATTCTTCCTTAAATGTTTGGTAGAATTCCCCTGGGAAGCCATCTGGCCCTGGACTCTTGTTTGTTGGGAGATTTTTGATGACTTCTTTGATTTCTTTGCCAGTTATGTGTCTGTACAGCTTTTCTACTTTTCTCTGTTTCAGTTTTGATGGCTTATACATCTCTGGGAATGCATCCGTTTCTTCCAGATTGCCTAATTTGTTGACACAGGGTTGCTCATAATATAATTTTAAAATTTGTAATTCTTTGGTGTTGGTTGTGATCTCTCCTCTTTCATTCATGATTTTACTTATTTGGGTCCTTTCTCTTTTCTTCTTGATAAGTCTGGCCAGGAGTTTATTTATCTTTTTAAGTCTTTCAAAGAACCAGCTCCTAGTTTCATTGATCTATTCTATGGTTCTTTTGGTTTCTATTTCATTGATTTCTGCTCTGATCTTTATTAATTCTCTTTTTCTGCTGGATTTAGGTTTTGCTCCTCTTGCTCCAGCTCCTTTAGGTGTAGGGTTAGGTTGTATATTTGAGACCTTCCCTATTTCTTGAGAAAGGCTTGTATCACTATATACTTCATACTTAGGACTACCTTTGCTGCATCCCAAGGGATTTGAATAGTTGTGTTTTCATTTTCATTTGTTTCCATGAATTTTTAAAATTCTTCTGTAATTCCCTCATTGACTTATTCATTCTTAGTAGGATGCTCTTTAGCCTCCATGTATTTGAGTCTTTCCAACTTTCCTCTTGTGGTTGAGTTCTAGTTTCAAAGCATTGTGGTCTGGAAATATGCAGGGAATGAATGATCCCACTCTTTGGGTACCAGCTGAGACCTGATTTATGACCTAGGATGTGATCTATTCTGGAGAATGTTCCATGTGCACTCGAGAAGAATGTGTTTTCTCTTTTTTAGGAATGGAATGTTCTGAATTTATCTGTAAAGTCTACGTAGGGCAGTGTGTCATTCAAAACCCTTGTTTTCTTGTTGATCTTATGCTTAAGTGATGCATCCTTTGCAGTGAGGGGGGTGTTAAAGTACCTTACTATTTTTGTATCATTATCAATGTGTTTCTTGGATTTTGTTTTTAATTGGATTATATAATTGGCTGCTCCCATGTTAGGGGAATACATATTTACAATTGTTAGATCTTCTTGTGGGATAGACCCTTTAATTATGATATAGTATCCTTCCTCATCTCTTACTACAGTCTTTGGTTTAAAAACTAATTTGTCTGTTATAGGGATTGCCACCCTGGTTTTTTTTTTTTTTTTTTAAATGTCCATTAGCATGATAACTAGTCTTTAAATCTGGAGGTGTCTTTGGGTCTAAAATGAGTCTCTTGCAGACAGCATATCAATGGGGCTTGCTTTTTTATCCAGCCTGATACACTGTGTTTTTTGATTGGGGCACTTAGCCCATTTACATTCAGGGTAACTCTTGAAAGATATGAATTTAGTGCTGTTGTATTACCTGTAAGGTGACTATTACTATATATTGTCTCTTTTCCTTTCTGGTCTGTTACTTTGGGGCTCTCTCTTTGCTTAGATGACCCCTTTCAATATTTCTTGTGGGCCTAGTTTGATGATCACAAATTCTTTTAGTTTCTGTTTGTCCTGGAAGCCTTTTACCACTCCTTCTATTTTGAATGACAGCCTAGCTGGATGAAGTACTCTTGGCTGCATATTTAACATTTAACAGCCTGACTATATCAGCCCATTCTTTCTGGCCTGCCAGGTCTCTGTGGCTAGGTCTGCTGGCAATCTAATGTTTCTATCTTTATGGGTTACAGACCTCTTAGTCCTAAACTGCTTTCAGGATTTTCTTTTTGTCTCTGATATTTGCAAGTTTCACTATTATATGTTGGGGTGTTGACCTATTTTTATTGATTTTGTGGGGGGTTCTCTATGCCTCCTGGACTTGATTGCCTGTTTCCTTCCCCACATTAGGGAAGTTCTCTGCTATAATTTGCTCCAATATAGTTTCTGTCCCCCCTCTTTCCTCTTCTTCTGGGATCCCAGTTATTCTAATATTATTTTGCTTTATAGTAGCACTTATCTCTTGAATTCTCCCCTTGTGATCCAATAGTTGTTTTTTTTTCTCAGCTTCTTTTTCTGCATCATTTTGTCTTCTACACCACTAATTCTCTCTTCTACCTCATTTATCCTAGCAGTTAGAGCCTCTATTTCTGATTACATCTCATTAACAGCCTTTTGATTTTGACTTGATTAGATTTTAGTTCTTTTATTTCTCCAGAAAGGGATTGTCTAGTGTCTTCTATGCAATTTTCAAACCCAGCTAGTATCTTTATAATCATGATTCTGACTTCTAGTTCTGACATCTTACTTACATCCATACTGATTAGGTCCCTGGTAGTCAGTGACGCCTCTTGTCTTTTTTGAGGTGAGTTTTTCTGTCATGTCAGTCTGTTCAGAGAAGAATAGATATGAGAGAGAACAAAATACTAAAATGGTAACAATAATCCCAGAGGAATATAAACTAAATAAATCAGAAGAGATGCAAAACTGAAAAAAAAATTAGAAAAAAAGAGACTATAACCAGACAGATGAACAGAATAGAGCAATACACTGGATCCTGTTCGTATTTCTGTCCATTTGTTGGAACGAGATCCCAAAATTTTGAAAAAAGAACAACTTATATATGTATAAAAATAAAATTAAATAAATGAAAGGATAGAATGTAATTGTAAAAATGAAAATTAAATGACAATAAAGAGAGGGGAAAAAAAGGAATATAAACAGAGAGGTAATGGAACAGAGCAATACACTACAATACACTACACTACAATACACACACTACACCACATTATTTTGGTTGGTTTGTTAGAAGGAATTGTATCTCAAAATTGTAAAGAAAGAAAAATTTACATATATATATAAAATTAAATACATTGAAAGGATAGAATGTAACTGTAAAGATGAAAAGCAAAAAAGATTTTAACAAAACAAAAAAAGAAGAAAAAAAAGAGGATATGATCAGAAAGATGAAGGGAACAGAGCCATACACTAGATTCTGGGGTATTTTAGTCTGTTACTGGAAATTGCATCCCAAAATTTTAAAGAAAGAGAAACTTACATTTATATGTGTGTGTGTGTGTGTGTATACATATATGTATACACACACATATATAGATATGTATATATGTGTGTATATACATATATGTATATATATAGATATAGATAGATATATATATAGATATGTATATATGTGTGTGTGTATATACACACATATATAGATATGTATATATGTGTATATCTACATATATGTATATATAGACACAGATATGTATATTTACATATATATACATATCTATATATATGTGTATATACATATATGTATATAAACACACATATATACATATATATACACACACATATATATGTACAAAAATAAAAATAAATACAATGAAAGGATAGAATGTGTAACTGTAAAAATGAAAATTAAAGAAGATTTAAAAACAAGAGTTGATAAAATAGGAAATTGATTGAGAAGGGAAAGAGAAAAAAAAAAATCAAAAGACCAAAGAATCATGGAAAAAAGCCATAAATTCTATGTGCTCTGTTTCCCTAACTCTGGAGTTTTGCAATTCTGACTGATTGGTAAATTTGGTCTTGGCTAGATGTTTTTGTTGATCTTCTGGGGGAAGGGCCTGTTGCAGTGATTCTCAAATGTCTTTGCCCGAGGCAGAATTGCACCACTCTTGCCAGGGGACCAGGTAAGTAATCTGCTTGGTTTTGCTCTCTGTGGCTTTAGAGAATGAGAATGAAAATGGTGAACTCCCAGTCTCTGGTCTGGAGGAGACCAGCATTCAGGGCCCCATTCCTCAGTGCACCTCAGAGAAAAGCAGTCAATCACTCCTGTCTCCCTGGTCTCCTGCTGCACTCTGTGCTCAGCCAGTCTACGACTGAGCATTTCTATCTCAGGCACATGACCCCATTTTGAGTCTCCAAACCCTGCAGACTCCTGTGGGTGCACCCACGGTCTTCCTGTGACCCCGAAGATCCTGCAACCACAGTGTCCCAGCTGGGATTCTAGCCTGCTTTGCCACCTGAGCACCTTTCAGGCAGGGATGTTGCTCATGGGAGCAGACTTCTGAAAGTTCTGATTTGTGCTCTGCTGCTCTATCACTTGCCGGGAGCTGGCTGACGGAGGCCCCTCCCCCTGCTGTCTATCTTCCCATATGTCTCCTCAGATTCACTTCTCTGCACCTCCTACCTTGCAGGAAGTGGTCGCTTTTCTATTTGTAGAGTTGCAGCAATTCTTTTCTTAGATTTCCAGGTGAGCTCATAGGTGTTCAGAATGATTTGATAGCTGTCTAGCCGAATTCCTGGGACAAGGTGAAACTAAGGTCTCCTACTCCTCCACCATCTTGGACTATCTCCTACTTTTAGTTTCACTGGAACTGGCTTGGAATTTATTCTGGGCTTTGGTATAAGGAACTAACCCAGTTTTATCTTCTTCTCTCTAACTTTCCAGTGTATCAACACCATTTTCCCTGAAAGCCCATCTTTTCCCCATTGATTTGAGGGCACTGCCTTGTAGTAAGCGAAATTTTCACATTCCTGGATTTTCTCTTGTGTTTAGTCATGGACAGTACCACAGTGCTGTGATCATAAAGTCTTTATTCTTTATAATGTATTTTCATATTTGGTAGGGCTGGTGTGTGTGAGAGATTTATTTATTTTAACATTTAGATTTTATTTGTTTTAGGTCCTCTCCTGCAGACACACATTTATCTTCACATTGTGGCAGATGGTTAATGTTCCTTCTCTTTATTCTCCTTTCCCTTGCAAGTTTCCCTGTGTTGTTTCTTTCTATCCCTTTGTGCCCTATTTTGGAAGTGTTTCTGGCCCCTGTTTCATTCTTTGGATGTGTCTGCTCACTGACTAAGCTCTTTTATGGAGTCTTTTTTAATATCGATATGTCAATTTTTACTAAGACTGGTGCTTTTACATAACCTTTTTATTTAATGGATGCTATTCTCATATTTTTTAAGTATATCAAATATTCTCATGGTAAAAAAAATCTTGTGCCTGTTAGCTCTATAAACTCTATTTGCTTTGAATTAGCTCTCCCATTTGCTAAGTTGGTCTATCTTTCATGGTCTTGATGTTTGGTGGCCCATTACCATGTTCTTTTTTTTTTTTTAAAGAATTTATTTATTTATTTGAGAGAGAGAGCATGAATGGGGAATCAGGCAGAGGGAGGGGGAGAAGCAGATTCCCCACATGGGTAGCAGGTAGCCCCACATGGGCTTTTATCCCAGGACCCTGAGATCATGACCTGAGTCAAAGGCAGATGGTTAACCGACTGAGCCACCCAGATGCCTCTATTACCATGTCCTTATGCTGAGTTGTGCATTCCTTAGTGTCTGTCTGCTATCTGCACAGTGCTTCTGTTGGAGTGAGTGGGACCAGCACGCCCAATTGTCCTGAGAAGGAGATGTTGAGGGCTGATCTCATGGACATGGTGAGCCCTGTTCCTTGTCCACTAGCCATCTCCTGGGATGCTACCTTCTCTCTCTCTTCTGAGCATCCATAGTCACTGCTCTTCACTGGAGGCAAACACCTTCATGTGGAGGCTTGGCCCACTGAGGGTGGTATGGGCACCTGCAGGGTTGGGTCTGTATTCTTGGTACAGTGTCCCTAACCATCAGTAGTGACTCAGGCCCCCTCTGGCTCTGGCTTTCCACTAGGAGCATGAAACATCTGTCTGCTGTCCTTTTCCTTTTTTGCACCTGAACTGTTTTTTATCCTGGCTAGTGGCATCCATCTGTAGCTTGTAGCTCTTATTTCCCCCCTCTCTCTTTTTTGTCTTTCAGGCATTCCTTACATTTTGTGGTTAACTAGAGTTTCCTTCCTTGTTTTGAACACACGTGTGTGTGTAATTAAAGACTTTGCCAGTATTTTTGTGGATTTGTTGCAGGAGGAGAAGAGGGTAGCCTTGATTTAGTTTATCAACTTGAAACTGAAGCTTCATTACTTTTGCTCTTTTCTTGCCTTTATGGAATTTTGAAATGAATTCTTGATTGAAAACAGAAGAGTAGAAAATGATATCCACCATCCAGAGCCATATTTGTGTAGGTTATTCCGACTTATGGTATATATTCATTGATTGATTGATTGTTTATTTTCTTATTTATTTGTCCAATTTGTTTAATTTGTTTAATTATTTATTATCAAAAAGTATAACAGTGAATTAATTTTTTTAAATTGGGAAATAGAGTAAAGCATAAAATACAGATCTCTCAAGATTCTCAAATTATGGGGCACCTGGGTGACTCATTGGGTTAAAGCCTCTGCGTTCAGCTCAGGTCATGATCCCAGGGTCCTGGGATTGAGCCCCACATCGGGCTCTCTGCTCAGCAGGGAGCCTGCTTCCTCCTCTCTTTCTGTCTGCCTCTCTGCCTACTTGTGATCTCTGTCCATCAAATAAATAAATAAAATCTTTAAAAAAATAAAAAAGATTCTCAAATTATTTATATTCTGGGTGTAACTTTAAAAATGTGTTCATTATGTAGAAAAGTATGGACAAGTATATAGCAAACACTGATGTACTCTATTATCCACTGCTCTGCCCATCATGTCTATATCTAACTTATTTTTTTTAGATTACAAAAATAATGGAATAGTACATATGCAGGTAAGGTCTTCTACAGGCCCTTTCCTCACCCATTCTCTTCTCCCTCCCCTGAGGTAACCACTGATAGGGATTTTTGGGTTGTGTTTATCATGTTTTGATACTATCATTACATAAGATTGTATCAGCAGACAGTGTCTAGATAATATTTTCCACATTTTGAAAAGTTTGTATAAATGACATGGTACTGTCCATATTTTTATGTGATTTGCTTTTTATTTTTATTTTTTACTTTTATTTATTTATTTTTAAGTGGAGCCCATTGCAGGGCTTGAACTCATAAGTGAGAGATCAAGACCTGAGCTGAGATCAAGAGCTGGATGCTTAATCAATTGAACCACCCAGGTTGTGCCTGATGATTTGCTTTTTAAAGTCAATCTCACACTTTTAAGATTTATCTGCATTAATATTCATAGCTCGAATTCATTCATGTTCCATTCTGTTCTATGATTATACCACAGTTTATTTATATGTTCTTTTTCTGAGGGTCATATGAGTTGTCAGGTTTTCTTTATTATCAAGAGTCTTGAGAACATTCTTTAAAAGTTTCTTTGTGTGTAAGTATTAGAGTCTTTCTAGGGTATAGACTTGGACATGTAACTGCTGGATTACAGGATATACACATCTTTAACTTAATTAGATTTTGCCAAATTGCTCTCCAAAGTGGTGGTGCCAATTTACACTTCCTCTGAAAGTGTCTAAGAGGTCCCATTTCCCCTGGAGCTTGTCAACACTGGGTGTTATTGGACTGGTTAATTACTGCCACTTTGAGGAGGGTGAAACCATATTGCAGTGTAAACTTAAATAGCATTTCCTGATTACTAACAGAATGGAGAAAACTTTCCTTTTTTTTATCAGCCTGCAGGTTTCACTGCTGTAATTTATGTGTTCCTACCTTTGCCCCCCACCCCTTTTTTTACTGGATTGTCTTTTTACTACTAACAGTTTCTTTCTTTTTTTTTTTTTTTAAGATTTTATTTATTTATTTGACAGATAGAGATCACAAGCAGGCAGAGAGGCAGGCAGAGAGAGAGAGGAGGAAGCAGGCTCCCTGCTGAGCAGAGAGCCCGATGCGGGGCTCGATCCCAGGACCATGACCCGGGATCATGACCCGAGCTGAAGGCAGAGGCTCAACCCACTGAGCCACCCAGGTGCCCCCTACTACTAACAATTTCTTGATCTATTTTTTATTTTTTTAAGATTTATTTACTTGAGAGAGAGCATGAAAATGGGGGGAGCAGAGAGCAAGCAAGAGAGTGAGAATCTCAAGCAGACTCTGTACTGAGCACATCACCCAAATGGGGGAGTGGGGCTCAATCTATTGACCCTGAGATCATGACCTGAGCTGAACTCAAAAGCAGGGTGCTCAACCGACTGAGCAACCAGGTGCTCCTAGATACTAATACTTTATTATATGACTATAAACATCTTGCCTCTGCTTAGGGCTTGTCTTTTCATTTTGCTTATGATACCTTTTGGAGTATAGACATTTAAAAAATCTCTTTTTTTAAATCAGTTGTGTAGTCAGGGTTATGGTTATAGTCATGGTTAACAATACTGTAAGTATAAATAAAATGATTGCCTCTACTCTTGTCCCCATCTGTCCAGCTCTTCAGCACTGTTATTCATTCCTTATACAAAATTCCTTCCTGAATTTCTCTGTGCACATGCAAGCGAGTACAAATATATATCCTCCGTGTATAAAATGTAGTCAGATTTATTTATCTTTCTCTTTATGGTTTGTGTTTTTTATTTGTTTAACCAATCTTTTTCCTGAGAGTTTTGAAGATATTTTATGTTTTCTTCTAAAGATTTTATAGTTTGGCTCTAACTTTATCTTATTTTAATAGGGATAGTTAATTGTCTTAAGACCACTGATTGAATCCCATATAATTTCTCCCTGATTTGTTAGTAATGCTGCCTATTTTGGCAAAGTATCTGGCTCCCATGTACATGTGGGTTTGTTTCTGGGCTTTCTACTTGGTTCCCCTGGTATATTTATTCATCCCCAAAGCATATGACTGTTGTAATTACTACAGCTTTATAAGAAATCTTATTTAAGATCAGCCCTGCCATTCCTTACTTTCCAGATTGTCTTGGCTATGCTTGGACTCACTGGAATTGGATTAGATTTGATTAGAATTACATGAAACTTAGGGGTACATGGGTGGTTCTGTTGGTTAAGTGTCCAGCTCTTGATTTTGGCTCAGGTCATGATCTCTCATCCTGGGGTGGAGCCCCATGCGCTCAGCATGGAGTCTGCTTGTCCCTCTCCCTCTGCTCCCTCCCCAGCTCGCACTCCATCTCTCTCAAATCAATCAATCAAAAGAAAAGAATTACATGAAACTTCAAGATAAATGTGGGGGATATTTTTATTTTTAGAATATTTGGCCTTCCTAGTTATGAACATAATTTATAGTAGCATTTATATAAGTCTTCTAAATGTCTTTTATAAGCAAAGTTTTTTTCTATAAAACACTTAGTGTACATTTTGGTTAGATTTATTCTTTGGTACCTTGTATTTTTTTGTGTGCTATTATAAATGATGCATTCTTGAAAAATTGTATTTTCCAGTTGTTTGTTGCTCTTAGAGAAGATCACAAGTGATTTTTCTATATTGGTTGGTAAATTTGCCAAACTCTTGTGTTTTTAGAAACTTGCGACTTTTCTGCATATTGACATCTACTGTAAGTAACGATATTTTTGTTTTTCTCTTTTCAATCTTATGCCTGTTCACAGCCTATTCTATCTTCCCAACCATAGTTATCCATCAGTCAGTCAGACTACTATACTTGCTAGAGTCTCCAGAAAGGTAGTGAAGACCTTGAACGTCCTTGATTTGTTGCTGAGAGTGTTTAACATTTCACTTTGGGTATGATGTAGATTTTATTTACTTCTATTAGTTAAGATGGTATTAACTGCTTTAACAGGTTTCAGAATATCAGCCTCTGTAGCAAAAAGTAAGGTGATTTCTTGCTCCCTTAAATTTCAAATCAATTCTGATAGGTGGTCACTTCTCTAAAAGATCACATGACGGACCCAGGTTCTTTCCAACAGGGACTCAACAAGGGCACTGGAAGTGGAAGCAACACAGACAGTCATACATCACCTAGGCTTGCTTTCCAATGGCAGCGACTCTAATATCTGGCCACATATAACTGCAGAGGCGGGATTCTGTGTACCTATGTGCCTGGAAGGAAGAAGGACTGAGTTTTGTGACCAGCCAGGCAGTTTCTGCCACAGTCAGCCCCTAAAATCGTTGAGTAGCTATTTCAGCCCTTCTCAGGGGCACATAACCTAGTACCCTCTCTTCAGGGAACACATCCCAGGTCATACCTGGTCCCTACCTGCAGATTGAATTCCAGCAGATCTCCAGGTGATGTGCAGGCTCTCCTTGAGATCCTGATGTCATCTGGAGCTCTACGAACTCAAAAGACATGTCCCAGCCTCTCTGCCCCCGGTAAGTGACAGGAACTGAAGCAAGAGCAGAATGAAGCCCAGTTAGAATTTCTGTTCAGAAAAGGGGAGGGAAAGCAGATAGCCCGCTGTCCCTGGTCCCCTGCAGTGATTAAATGTTGCCTGGCGGCACTGGGATGTTCCTCTGCCCACTCTGTTTCAAGTGCTGGAGAGAGCACTCAGAAGGCATTACTGAGATCATTCTCAAACCTGATTTTCCCCAAGGGAGCCACCTTCTGTTCCTAAATGGCTAGGTGTTTGTGTTTTTATTTTTGTTTTATGAATGGGTATTGAATTTTATCAAGTGTTTCTTCTGTATCTGCTGAGGTGATCAAAAATTTTTTTTTTAGTGTGTTAATGTAGTGAATTACAAGAATAAGAATTTATCTGTGCTTGTGTGATGGGATATGCTCTTCTTGGTCATGAGGTAGCATTTTCTAAAGTCTGATTTGCTAGCATTTTATTTAGAATTTTTCTGTCTGTTGTTCATAAGTGAAATTGACCCATAATTTCCTTCTTTTTACTGTTCTCATCTGGCATTTGCTTTAAGAGTTTACTAGAGTCATAAAGTGAATGGAGGAGCTTACCCTTCTGTTCTTTGAAATATTTTGTATAAGACAGAATTGCCTCTTTAAACTGTCTGGGCCCTTGGTTTTGGTTTAGTTTCTGTGAGCAGATTAACTATTGATTTGCTTTCTTTTATAGGTTTATTTGGGGTTTCCATTTCTTTTTTGAGTTTGTTTTGGCAAAGCATTTTTCTAGGGAATGGTCCAATGCATTTCAGTCTCATACAGATTTCTTAAAGTTGTTCATAGTAATCCATTATGTTTAAGAAAAAAAAAATCTATGCTAGATCTGTGGTAACTCACTCTCTTTTTCATTTCTTGTATTGTTTATACTCTTTCCTGAGCAGTGTTGCTGTGGAGATGCTATTTTACTGGTTTTTGCCAGAAACTAGCTTTTGGTTTTATTAATCATTTTTATCATTTGTTTTCTGTTTAAAAAAATCTCTGCTCTTTTTTGCCTATTTTCTTCATTTACTGTTCTTTTTGTGATGTTTTTGAGTCGAATGCTCAGATATATGATATTAATCCTTTTGTTCTCTCTCTTTCTCCTTTTCCTCAAAAGAGAGTCAGGGGACGGGCAGAGGGAAAGGGAGGTAGAGAATCTCAAGTAGACTCCTTTTTGAGTGTGGAGCCTGACAAGGACCTTGATCCCACATCCCTGAGATCATCACCTGTGCCGAAATCAAGAGTCAGATGCTTAACTGACTGAGCCACCAGGTGTCCCTAGCCTTTTGTTCTTTTCTAATACAGACTTTTTTTTTTTTTAACATATGTGTTTCTATCTATCTGTTGCTATATGTGCATCACACAAGTTCTGATATACACATGTCTTTATTATATCCAAGTAGTGTATGTAGGTATAGCTCTAATAACTCAATTTAAAATATTTTCTAATTTCCATTATGACTTCTTCATTGATGCATGAATTATTTGCAAATTTCCATGTAAGTCTCCAAATACGTAGAAGTTCTTAGGTCATGGTTTTGGTTGTTTTTTTTTTTTTGTTTGTTTGTTTGTTTGTTTTTGTTACTGATGTCTATTTTATTGCTTTGTGGTCAGAGAGCTTGTTTTGTGATTTTGATCCTGTGGTATTGAAAATTTTTCTGTGGCATTGTATGTAGCACGTGGTTAGTTTTTAGTATAGTTTTGGTATAGTTTGCTGTAAGCAAAGATTTTATTCTTCTCAAACTGCTGGGTTCTGTATATATGAATCAAGCTTATATATGGTGTGGCTTCTGTCTTCTATATTTTTATCAATTTGTATTTGCTGAAGAGAGTTACTGAGAGAGCTATGTTAAAATTTCCTGAAATGATGGTATATTTGTCAGTGCCTCCATATAACAGGCTCATGTTTGCTTTATGTGTTTTGAAGCTATGTTTTTAAAAGTTGTTTTATTTGCCTGGTGAATGGTCACTCTTACCAGGCAGTAATTCTCTTTATCCTTATTTTCTGCCTTAAAGTCTCTTGTCAGGAATGAATAGAACCAGAAGATTTGACAGACAGAAATAACAAGTAGGCAGAGAGGCAGGCAGAGAGAGAGGGGGAAGCAGGCTCCTTGCTGAGCAGAGAGCCCGATGTGGGGCTTGATCCCAGGACCCTGAGATCATGACCTGAACCAAAGGCAGAGAATTAACCCACTGAGCCACCCAGGCACCCCCTCAGAAGAGTTTTTTTTTTTTTTAATTTGTATTTGACTTATATTCTATCCCATCATTTCACTTTTTTAAATGTATGTTTTTTTTATTGAGATGGAATTCACAGAGCACATAATCCATCTTTTTATTTTATTTATTGTTTAAAGATTTTAAAAAATTCATTAATTTGTCAGCGAGAGAGAGCACAGGCAGGAGAAGCTGCAGGCAGAGGGAGAAGCAAGCTCTCTGCTGAGCAAGGAGCCTGACACGGGACATGACCCCAGGACCCTGGGATCATGACCTGAGTCGAAGGCAGATGCTTAACCCACTGAGCCACCAGGCACCCCAAAATCCTTCTTTATAGAATGTGCAGTTAAGTGGCTTGTAGTACATTCACACATTTGTGCAGTGATCACCACTATGTATTTCCAGAACATTTTCACCTTCTCCAAAAGAAACATTATCCATTGGCTGTCATTCCTCATTTACCTCTCCCTTTTCCTCTGGCAACCACACATCTACTTTCTATCTTATGGATTTGCTTTTTCTGGGCATTTCCTATAAATGGAGTCACACAGTATGTGGCCTTTTGGGTCTGGCTTCTTTCATTTTGCATCATGTTTCCAAGGTTCATCCAGCTTGTAGCACGAATCCATACTTTGTTCCTTTTGCTGATTGGGTAACATTCTGTTGTGTGGATATACTGTATAGTGTTTACCCCTTCCTCAGCTGATGGACATTGGGTTTTCTGATCCATTATTTTAATTTTTGTGTATGCTTGTATCTTCCAAGTTTCTCTTACAAACAGCATAATACAAAATTGCATTTCTAAAATGTAATCTAATCACGTTTAACTGGCAAGGTACTTCCATTGTGATTTTGAAAGAAATCCATGGGGACTTACTTTTAGCATCTTACTTTGTCATTTCTATTTACCACACTCTTTCTTTGCTATTATGTGTCCTCATTTTTTCCTTCTATCTATCTATCTATCTATTCGGGGGTGAGGAGAGGGGCAGAGGGTGAGAGAGAGAGAATCCCTAGAAGGCTCTACACCTAGCATGGAGAATGATGCAGGGCTTGATCCCATGACCCTGAGATCATGCATGACCTGAGCCAAAACTAAGAGTTGGATGTTCAACTGACAGAGCCACCCAGGTGCCCCAAGTGTGATATTAATTCCCTTTCATTCCATTTATTGGTTTGGAAATCTTAAATCAATTTCAAAGCAAAAAGAACAATGCAAGGGCTTTAGGATATTTAACTTTGATGACTCCCCTCCCAGCCTATGTGTAATTGTTGTCCAGCATTTTAACTTCACTTTGCTTTTCTGTTACTCACTTTGATAATTTTTATTTTTTAAAAACAAACAAAACTTTTCATGAAAAATTGAATCCAGAAGTGCCCTTGGGGAAAAGTGAGTTGCTACAGAATTAAGGCACTGAATTAAAATCTAAACTTGCTCGAAGTCTGGGCAAATACAGAAATTATGATGTTTTAGACTTTAAAAAAAAATTCTCATGTTGCTCATTCTTACTGGCTGACTTATTTAGAGGTATAGCCTTATTAGTTTCTCAAATTCCTTCCGTTCTCAGCATAATTTCAGGTTTCTGGAAGGACACACTTGAGTAGTTTTTCTGGTGACAATTCTAGGCTAACCTTTGCTGGCCATCATTCCCTTATTTTCTGTAATTTCCTATTGCTGTTCTATCTGTCCTTGTGATTGCTATGCTTTCATAAGTGGACTATGTTCTTTTGTGGGTTGCTTTGAAGATTTCCTTGGAGATCTGCTATCTTCCTACAACTATGGATTTACTCTTTGAAAATTAAAAAAAAAAAAAGATTTAAGTTATTTATTTACTTAAATTCCAGTATAGTTAACCCACCGTGTTAGGTAAGTTTCGGGGTGTAAAACAGTGATGCTCTGGGTGGGGGGATGGGAGCTGTACATGGAGGGGATGAAGCATATAGTTGGCTTGGTGAGCGCCAAGTGTGGATTTACCTTTACTTTTCCTGCTCAGCCCTCATTTCCTGAGGCTTGTCCGCTCATGGATTTCATCCCTCCTCCGGCAGGATGGCTGCATATGGCCTTTGTCCATGCTCCCAGGTCTTAACTTGCACTGTCTCTTAGATGTATGTTGCTATTTTCATCCAGTCTACTCTATTTTTAATTCCTGTCTCATACTTTCCACCTCTTTATCTCTTCGTGTATGTTGGGAGCACTTGCGCTGCCCTTCCTCTCAGTGCTAACGTGCTGTGGAAGGCATTTATTGAACTTGGCATTTCTCTGTTTCTCATTTATAGAAGTTCCCTTTGGCTCTTTTTCATCTCGGCCTGTTTTTTTTTTTTTTTGTAGCCTCTTTTTTTTCCTTTTGCGATTCTTCAATTCCTTCTTTTGATTTTAAACACTTTGTACATGTTTTGTCTCAAACTATTTTAGTATCTGAAGTTCTTGAGGGGGTTATCCTGCTGTTTCTTAGGTCTGTTGAAACTTGCTTGCGGCGGGCTTTTCCTCGTGCCTACTTTGTTTTTAGCTCGTATTAAACACAGGTTTATCTTTGAGAATCCTGCGTGGCCTGGATGGAAGGCTTGTCCCTCGAGAGTGATTTTGTACTTGCTTCTGCTAGTGCGCCCCTGGGGACCCTGGCCCAGCACCAGTCGTTAAGCATCCTTCTCACTTTGGAGATTCCTGAACCACAAGGGTAGTAGAAATTTGGAGTCCAAATCCACATGTTCAGTAAGGCCACAGTTACGAATCTTCCTGGGAGGTTGATTCTCCCATCCAGACACAGAGGCAGACGTTTTTCCTGGTTTCTCTGAACCAGTGGGTAAACGTTTCTCTAGAACCCTCTTTCCTTAAGAAGCCTTCCCTCAGAATATTCCTATTCATTCCATTCTCAGTTTACAGTTCCTCACCTCTCTTGACTGTAGAGTTTTCTTTCTGTTCCTATTTACACATCAGAACTCCAGCTCTAGTTGGCTTGTAATTTATCTTCTGATTTATCTTTCTCTTTTGGTAGATTTTGATACCTTGAGCTCTGCATTTCTGAGTATTCGTTGTATTTTCTCCCACCTTATAGGTGGGAATAGATTCTTTCTTTTTGGTAGTATGGCTCCTTAGATTGCTGGTAACAGAAGTCTTTTCATAAATATTTTATTGGGGCACCTAGGTGGCTCAGTTGGTTAAGTGACTGCCTTCAGCTCAGGTCATGATCCCAGAGTCCTGGGATCGAGCCGCACATCAGGCTGCCTCTGCTCTGCGGGGAGCCTGCTTCTCCCTCTCCCTTTGCCTGCCATTCCCCCTGCTTGTGTGCATGTGCTTTCTGTAAAAAAAATAAATAAAATCTTTAAAAATTATTTTATTTTATTTTTTTAAAGATTTATTCTTTTAGAAAGCATGAGCATGCAGGTGCCTGGGGTAGGGGAGGGGCTGAGGAAGAGGGAGAGAGAATCTCAAGGAGATTGTCCACTGAGCGTGGAGTCTGACTAGGGGCTGGATCACACAATCCTGAAATCATGACTAGAGCTGAAATCAAGAGTCAGATGCTTAACCAACTAAGCTACCCAGGTACCCCTTGATCATATTTTAATGTAGGAGACAACATAATACAGAAAAGTACATGTAACAAATGTACAATTATTAATCAAAAATCACGATCATCACCAGGTCAAGGAATAGGACATTGACTTTGTGCTTTTTCTCAGTAGCATTCTCTTCCCTTCTCTCACAATTCTGACTTTTGTGACAATCTTTTTTTATTTGCCTGTCTTCATAGTTTTGTTTCTTACCTGTGTCTCTGATAAAGTACAATTCAGTTTAGCTTTGACTGTTTTTGGACTTTACTCTTGTTCGACATGTTGTTTCCAAGACATAGAATATTGTGTGTATAGTTGTATTTTGTTCACTTTCATCGCTATATTCTGTTACATGAATATATCATGATGTGTTTATCATTCTGCTGCTCAAAGACGTTAGAGTTGTTTTTGGTATTTGCTATTACAGCAATGCTGTATGACTTTGGAAGAACTTGTGTCCTGATGCATGTGGGTGTGTTTTTTGTTTTTGTTTTTTAATTTTTATTTACTTTTGCAAGAGAGAGAAAGAGGCACCCCAGGTTATTTTTTATTTTCTTTAAAGATTTTTATTATTTATTTGCAAGAGAGAGAGTATGTGTATGTGAGAGAGAGAGCACGAGCAGGGGGAGCAGCATATGGAGAGGGAGAAGCAGACTCCCTGCTGAGTAGGGAGCTAGGTATGGGGCTCCATCCCAGGATGTTGGGATCCTGACCTGAGCTGAAGGTAGATGCTTAACTGACTGAACCACCCAGGCACTGGTGGGTGTGAGTTTTTATGGCGCATCTACCTAGAAATAGAATTGCTGGGGCACAGGTAGTATACATCTTCAATTTTTTAAGATAATCCCTGTTGTCCAAAGTGAACGTACCACTTTGCACTCTACCAGCCACGGGCAAGCGGTCCTGTTGCTCCACTTGGTCACCATCCTTTGTTTTTATTAGTCAATTTAATTTTTGCCAGTCAGATTGGAATGTATTGGTATCTGAAAAACATTTACATTACTCGATTTTACTTCATTGACTTGATTACTGATGTGAATGAACATCTTTTTATGTGTTGGTTGGCTATCTGGGTTTGCTTTTTGTTACTATTTTTGGAAATGCAAGAATATATATATTCTCCTATAACTTTTTAAAAATTATGTTCATTTAGCCTGATCATTAGTTTTGCAGTAGTGTTCAATGATTCATTAGTTGCACATAACACCCAGTGCTCGTCACAAAACATCTTTTCTTTCTTTCTTTTTTTTTTTTTTTTGAAGATTTTATTTATTTTATTTGACAGAGAGAGACAGTGAGAGCAGGAACACAAGCAGGGGGAGTGGTAGAGGGGGAAGCAGACTTCCTACCATGCAGGGAGCCTGATGCAGGGCTCAATTGCAGGACCCCGGGATCATGACCTGAGCCAAAGGCAGACACTTAACAACTGAGCCACCCAGGCCCATCACACGTGCCCTTTTAAAAAAATTTTTTATCTTTGGATGTGTGCATGGCTCAGTCAGTTAAGTGTCTGGCTCTTGATTTCAGCTCAGGTCATGATCTCCGTGTTGTGGGTTCCGGCTCCACACCCAGCCTGGTACCTGCTTGAAATTCTCTCTCTCTCCCACTACCCAGCCCCCTGCTTGTGAGCTGGATCTCTCTGTCTCTCTCTCAAACAAAAAACTCCTTTTTATCTTAATCACCAGGGCTCATGATGACAAGTGGACTTTTTAATCCCAATACCTGCTTCAACCATCCCCCACCTCCCCTCTGGTAACCATCAGTTTGTTCTCTATAGTTAAGAGTCTATTTCTTGGTTTGTCTCCCTCTCTCCCACCCCTGCCTTTGATCATTTGTTTTTGTTTCTTAATTTCCCCACACGAGTGAAATCATACTGTATTTGTCTTTCTCTGTCTTATTTCACTTAACATCATACTCTCTAGATCCACCCATGTTGTTGCAGGTGGCAGATTTCATTCTTTTTAATGGCAGAGTGATGTTCTTTGTGTGTGTGTACACACACACACATACCACATCTTCTTTATTCATCTGTCAGTTGATGAACACTTGGGCTAGTTCCATAATTTGGCTACTGTAGACAATGCTACTGCAAACATTGAGGGGCATGTATCTCTTTGAATTGGTATTTTTATTTGTGTAAATACCTAGTAGTGCAATTGCTGGATTGTAGGGTAGTTCTAGTTTTAAATTTTTTTTTTTTTTTTTTTTTTTGGTTTTAACATTTTGAGGAACCTCCATACTATTCCACGGTGGCTGTACCAGTTTGCTTTCCCACCAACAGTGCAAGAGGGTTTCATTTTCTCCACAGCCTCACCAACACCTGTTGTTTCTTGTGTTGTTGATTTTAGGCATTTGACAGGTGTGAGGTGATACCTCATTGTGGTTTTGATGTGTATTTCCCTGATGCCGAGTGATGTTGAGCATCTTTTCATGTGTCTGTTGGCCACCTGATGTCTTCTTTGGAAAAATGTCTGTTCATGTCATCTGCCCATTTCTTGGATTATTTGTTCTATTGGGTGTTGAGTTTTATATTGGATATTCTTTATCAGATATATCGTTTGCAAATATCTTCACCCATCACACAGGCCACCTTTTATTTGCATTAATTGTTGCCTTCACTGTGCAGAAACTTTTTATTTTTATGAAATTCCAATAGTTTATTTTTTATTTTGTTTCCCTGGCCTCAGGAGACATTACTAGAAGGAATTTGCTACAGCTGATGTCAAAGAGGTTACTGCCTGTGTTCTCCTCTAGGATTTTTATGGTTTCAGGTCTCACATTTAGGTCTTTCATCCACTTTGAGTTTATTTTTGTATGGTGTCAGAAAGTGGTCCAGTTTCATTCTTCTGCAGGTGGCTGTTGAGTTTTCCCAACACCGTTTGTCAAAGATTATTTTTCCCACTGGATATTTTCTTCTGCTTTGTCAAAGATTATTTGAACATACAGATGTGGGTTCATTTCTGGGTTTTCTAGTCTGTTCTATTGATCTATGTGTCTCTTTTGTGCCAGTACCATACTATTTTGATCACTACAGCTTTATAGTATAAGTGGAAGTTCAGAAGTGTGAAACCTCCTGTGTTTTCTTTTTCAAGACTGCTTTGGTTATTTGGGGTCTTTTGTAGTTCTATATGAATTTTAGGTTGTTTGTTCTCACTCTGTGAAGAATGCTGTTGGTATTTCGATAGGGATTGCATTAAATGTGCAGATTGCTTTGGGAGAGTACAGACAGTTGAACAGTATTTGTCCTTCCAGTCCATGAATGTCCTTCCAATTCTTTGTGTCTTCTTCAATTTCTTTCATCAGTGTTTCATAGTTTTCAGAGCACAGGTCTTTGACTTCTTTGTTGGGGTTTATTCCTAGGTGTCTTACTGTTTTAGGTGCTGTTGTAAATACGATCGATTTGTTCATTTCTCTTTCTGCTGCTTCATTATTGGTGTATAGAAATGCAACAGATTTCTGTACCTTGATTTTGTATCCTGTGACTGCACTGAATTCATTTATCAGTTCTAGCAGTTTTAAGATGGAGTCTTATGGGTTTTCTATATATGGTATCATGTCATCTGCAAATAGTGAAAGTTCTACTTTTTCCTTACCTATTGGGATGTCTTTTCTTTTGTTGTCTGATTGCTGAAGCTAGGACTTCCAATACTGTGTTGAATAAAATTGGTGAGAGTGAACATCCTTGTCTTGTTCCTAATGGAAACTTTCCCTTATAGGAAAGGTTCTCAGTTTTTCCCCATTGAGGATTATGTTGGCTGTGGGTTTGCCATATATGGATGTCCCCACTAAACCTACTTTGTTGAGGGTTTTTGTCATGAATGGATGTTGTATTTGTCAAATGTTTTTTCTGTGTCTCTTGAAATGATCATATGGTTCTTATCCTTATTCTTACTGAGGTGATGTATCACAGTCAATTTGTGATGGGTTTGCTCTTTTTTGAAGTGTTTTTTTCAAGTGTTTCCCCCCGGTTGTCTAATAGACGGTAAGTCTCTTTCTTACTGTTTTGTGGAAGTTCATGTATTTTGAATTTAGCCATTTGTTGATTATATGAGTAGAAAATGTCTTCTTAATGCTCTTATGTAAACAGCATAGATTTTTCATTTTGATGTTGTTATTCAAGTGTACTCATTTTTTTGGGGTATTTTTTTTTTAAAGAAATTCTTCCAACTTTAAGGTCCTAAAGATAGCCTTTTTTTTTTTCCTTCTAAATGTTACTCTGTAAAACTTGCCTGGAGATGATTTTTTTGTATAGGGCAAGATAGGGTCCATTTTTTTCTCCTTAAGGATAGCCAGTTGCCACTGATATGAGGAATCTGAGAAGCAAGACAGAGGACCATAGGGGAAGGGAGGGAAAAATGAAACAAGATGAAACAAGAGAGGGAAACGAACTATAAGAGACTCTTAATCTCAGGAAACAAACTGAGGGTTGCTGCAGTGGTGGGTGGTGGGAGGGATGGGGTGGCTGGGTGATGGATGGACATTGGGGAGGGTATGTGCTATGGTGAGTGCTGTGAATTATGTAAGACTGATGAATCACACACCTGTACCCCTGAAACAAATAATACATTATATGTTAATAAAAAAATTGGGAAATTGAATACAAAAAGAGCAGAGCTCAGAACCTAGAGGAATTCACCCACAGCCCTTAGAAATGTCGAGAAACACAGTGAATTCAAAGGGTTCAGGGATACCATGGTTGTGTTTCTTGTTGTCCCCAAATGCTTCTGGAAGTTCATTTTGAATCCCATTGCTGCTGCCAAATCTGTTAATTAACAAAAATTCAATCAATTAAATTTTAAAGATTTTATTTTATTTTTATTTTTATTTTTTTTTTTAAAGATTTTATTTATTTATTTGACAGAGATCACAAGTAGGCAGAGAGGCAGGCAGAGAGAGAGGGGGAAGCAGGCTCCCTGCTGAGCAGAGAGCCTGATGCGGGGCTCGATCCCAGGACCCTGAGATCATGACCTGAGCCGAAGGCAGAGGCTTTAACCCACTGAGCCACCCAGGCGCCCCAAATTTTAAAGATTTTAAAAGAAAAAAAGTATATACAGTTGCCCTCATAACATCTATTGAAAAAAGTTCATCTTTTCTCCTCCAGTCTGCCATACTACCTCTGCTATATATAAAAATTCCATGTATTCATATATCTATTTCTGATTCCTTTATTCAGTTCCAATGATCTTTGGCTAATGTTGTGTAATTTCACACTGCCTTAATTACCATACTTTTATGTTAAGTCTTGTTATTTGATAAGGCAAGTCCCTCCAAGCCTTTTTTGATTCAAGAATTTCTTAGCTATTTGTGGCCCTTCAGAATTCTATATAAGTTTCAGAATTAGCTTGTTAAACTCATCTCTTGAAATGATATTTGAGATTGTAATTATTCAGTAAATCAGTTGGGGAAAATTCAACATCATTATATTATTCAATGTTTCAGTTCACCAACATGGACACTCTCTCTCCCTTTACTATCTTTATTGTCTCTCATTTGGAGTTCTCTTCAGAAAGATCTTGTATATTTTATGATTTTCTTCCTGGATACTTCATTTATTTATTTATTTATTGGGGTTAAAGATTATTTCTTTACTTATTTGAGAGAGAGAGAGAATGAGAGAGAGAGAACATGAGAGGGAACAGGTCAGAGGGAGAAACAGACTCCTTGCTGAGCAGGAAGCCCAATGTGGGACTTGATCCCGGAACTTCAGGATCATGACCTGAGCTGAAGGCAGTTGCTTAACTAACTGAGTCACCCAGGCATCTGTCTCCCTGGATACTTTAAAAGATGTTCTTGTAATGGGAGAAGATATTTGCAAATGACATATCAGATCAAGGGCTAGTATCCAAAATCTATAAAGAGCTTATCAAACTCAACACCCAAAGAACAAATAATCCAGTCAAGAAATGGGCAGAGGACATGAACAGACATTTCTGCAAAGAAGACATCCAGATGGCCAACAGACACATGAAAAAGTTTTCCACATCACTCAGCATCAGGGAAATACAAATCAAAACCACAATGAGATACCACTTCACACCAGTCAGAATGGCTAAAATTAACAACTCAGGAAATGACATGCTGGCAAGGATACGGAGAAAGAGGAACCCTCCAACACTGTAGGTGGGAATGCAAGCTGGTGCAACCACTCTGGAAAAGAGCATGGAGGTTCCTTAGAAAGTTGAAAATAGAGCTACCCTATGACCCAACAATTGCACTACTGGGTATGTACCTTAAAGATACAAACGTAGTGATCCAAAGGGGCGCATGCACCCAAATGTTTATACCAGCAATATCCACAATAGCCAAACTATGGAAAGAACCTAGATGTCTATCAACAGATGAATGGATAAAGAAGATGTGGTATGTGTATATATATATATATATATATATATATATACACACATACATACATATATATACACACACATATATGTATATACACATATATGTGTGTGTGTGTGTATATATATATATGTGTGTGTATATATATATATATATATATATAACAGAATGCTATGCAGCCATCAAAAGAAATGAAATCTTGCCATTTGCGATGATGTGGATAGAACTAAAGGGTATTATGCTTAGCGAAATAAGTCAATTGGAGAAAGACAACTGTCATATGATCTCCCTGGTATGAGTAAGTGGAGATGCAACATGGGGGGTTTGAGGGGTAGGAAAAGAATAAATGAAACAAGATGGGATCAGGAGGGAGACAAATGATAAGAGACTCTTAATCTCACAAAACAAACTGAGGGTTGCCAGGGAGGGGAGTAGTGAGAGGGTGGTGGGGTTGTGGGGTTATGGACATTGGGGAGGATATGTGCTATGGTGAGTGCTGTGAAGTGTGTAAACCTGGTGATTCACAAACCTGTACCCCTGGGGCTAATAATACATTTTATATTTATAAAAAAATTAAAAAATTAAAAAGAGAAAAAGATGCTCTTGTAGAGGCTCCTGGGCAGCTTGGTCAGTTAAGTGTTGAGTCTTGTTTCAGTTCAGGTCATGATCTTGGGGTCATGAGACTGAGCTCCGCTCTAGCTCCGTGCTGGGTATGGAGCCGGCTAAAGATTCTCTCTCTCCCTCTGTAGCCCCCTACCCCACCCCCATGCACACTCTCTTCTCTCTAAAAGAAAGAAAAAAATTGCTATTGTAAATGGTATCTTTTTTTTTAATTGTTTGTGCTGGTATGTAGAAATATAATTGAAACTGTTGTATTATTTGTTTTAATCTAGTAACTTTGCTAAACCCTCATAAGTTTTATAATGTATCTTATATATTTCTTTAAAATTTTTCCCTCCATAATCATAAAATCTTGTTTCTTTCCTTCAGGTCCTTATACCATCTATTTAATTTCTTGTCCTATTAATCTGGCTAGGACCACAGTGTAAGAGCTGAATGGAAGTGGCAATTGTGGGATCTTCGTCTTATTCCCTTCCTGAAAGGGAATACTTCTTTTTCTCCTGCCGCGGGCTTATTTGTACAAATAGCACAGGAGGACACCAGTCCCATGCGGACAGAAGCTAAGGGGTTACACCACTCTTTCTGTCCTCACATTGGCAGATGGCAGCTTCTATGCTGGAGGCTTTGTGGGGGCCTGGGATATTTTGGGAACCTGAGCCGCACCAAAGAGGGGCTGGAGCTTGGATTTGAAGCCACAGCCTGGGCTTTGGTTTGAGCCTTGACCTTGGCATTTGTCCAGTGGAGCCTGTGGGCATGAGCATATTTCCTGAGCTTTGGCTGAGCAACATAGGCAAGTCAATGAAGCTTGTGGCTGCAAACCGTTGGGATCTTGGGCTTGACCTCCTTGAGGTTGATGAGGCCCTTGACAGTGTCAGCATGCGCATTCATGGCCTTGGTGTTGTTGGCCTGCATTCTCTCTAGGCCCTTCTTGTTGTGTTTTTTTGGCAAAGCCCATGTTCCTCAGGAACTTGGGGGTCTACCCCCAAAGAGATTGATATCTTTGTGGCTGAGGTTTCTTGATGCGATTTCTGGACCATTTTCGTGACCAGTTATGCATGGTGTGGTTCTTGGACTTGGCCATTTCAGCGCCAAATTCCATGGCTGCTGAAGTGCCTTGGACCAGATGTGAAAGAGCTGAAGGGGAACATTTGCAGTGTTTTACTATGAAGAAGGTTTTCATGTCAATTACGAAAGTTTCTGTTTCTGCTTTGCAAAGACAAAATCATGAATGTGAGTGAATTTAGAATTTTTTTCAGTGCTTTCACTACATTTCTTGAAATGCTCTTGTTTTTCCTCCTTTAATCTGATATTGTAGTAAATTACACCAATCATTTTTTCCTAATGTTCAATCAGCTTTGCATTTCTAGGATTAATCCTACTTCATCATAATGCACTATTCCTTTTCTAAGCTGCTGGATTCATTTAACTAATACTTTATTTTGGATTTTGGTACCTATATTGTTAGTAAATGAGGCTAATAATTTTCCCTTTCTTGAATTGATCTGGTTGGGTTTTCATTTGAAAGAGTTATTCCAGCATCACAAAATGAGTTGGGAATTATTTTGCGTTCTTTGTATTCTTTGGATGTATTTGTATAAATTGGTGTTCTATTGCCCTTCAGTGTTTTTTTTTTAATTTTATTTTTTTTTCAGTGTTCCAGAATTCATTGTTTATGCACCACACCCAGTGCTCCATGCAATACGTGCCCTCCATAATACCCACCACCAGGCTCACCCTCCCATCCCCACCAAAACCCTCAGTTTGTTTCTTAGAGTCCACAGTCTCTCCTGGTTTGTCTCCCCCTCTGATTTCCCCCAACTCACTTCTCCTCTCCATCTCCCAATGTCTTCTGTGTTATTCCTTATGCCCTTCAATGTTTGTTAGCATTCATTAGTGACACCTTCTGGGCCTAGAAGTTTTGAAATGTTTAAAGATGTTGAGGTAATGGTAGTTTCACTTAGAGTTGTACGAAATAATAGAGTGGTCCCTGTACTCTTGGTCCAGCTTGCTCCAAACGTAATACTTGCAAAACCACAGTGCAAAACCACAACCAGGGGACTGACACTGATACAACCAAGACACTGTATTTCCATCTCCACAAGGATTGCACATGGTCCTTTTAATGCTACTCCCAGCTTCCTTCTACCCTTGAACACTCTTCCAATCTTTGTGACTGCTTATCTCTTCTCCATTTTTATAATTTTGCCATTTCAGGAAGGTTATCAGTGGAATCATATAGATGGTTGGCCATCTCTTGGTATTGACCTTTGGCACTCAGCATAATCCTCTGGAGACTCATTCAGAGTTGTTGCATGTGTCGGTAGTGTTTTCGTCCATGCTGCAGAGCTGAGTTCCCCAGTGTGGACGTAATGTACTACAGTTGGCTGAATTGTTCTCCTGTTTAGGAACCTCTGAGCTACTTCCAGTTTTGGGCTGTTTTGAATAAAGCTGCTATGAGCTTTGGTAAATGCGTTTTTGTGTGAAGATAAGTCTTCATTTCTGTGGGATAAATGCCCAGGAGTGTAATCATTGGGTCCTATAGTAGCACATGCTGATTTTAAAAAGCCAAAATGCTCAGTTGTTTTCTGGAGTCGCTTCCCCACCTGACATCCCCCCCCCCCCCCCCCCAGTGTGTGAGTGATCTAGTGTTGCCGCAGCCCTGGGACCATTTGTTGTCTCTAGTTCTTACTTTAGCAGAGTGGGATTTTAGTGATCCTCAAAGGCATATCATGATGTTTCATTTTGGTTTCCGTTTGTACTTCCCTTTTGGCTAATGATGCCCATCTTTTCATGTGCTTATTTCTTATCTGTGTTTCCTCTTTGGTGAAAGGTGTTAGAATTTTAGAATTCATGTCCTTTGTGCATTTTCCCAATTGCATTGCTTGCTAGTTTAATATTGACTTTGGGTGTTCTTGTATTCTAGATGCTAGTCTTTTGTTGGATGGATGGTTTGCAAGTGTTTTCCTCCTGTCACTTCTTTTCATTCTTTTTTTTTTTTTTTAAGATTTTATTTATTTATTTGACAGAGAAAGGGAGCAAGCAGGGGCAGAGGCAGGCAGAGGGAGATGGAGAAGCAGACTCCCCTGCTGAGTAGAGAGCCTGATGGGGGCTCGATCCCAGGACCCTGAGACCATGACCTGAGCTGAAGGCAGAGGCTTAACCCACTGAGCCACCCAGGCACCCCAAGAAGTTGTTCTCTTAAAAAACTTTTTTTTTTCTCCTCTATGTTTAATGGTCCAACAGTTTGGGGTCCTCAGATCCGCCATAAGCGGGGAGGGAGGGCTCACCCTTGTTTCTGAGCTAGGAGCCCCTGAGGCGCTTCTCAGTAATGCCATTACCTCCCCATCCGCTGGAGGGTGTGGTTTCCATCCTCCGGCCTCGTGCTTTTGCTGTTTTTATTTTGTTAGTATGGTAAACTACATTGATTTTTAAATATGAATCCAATCTTGCAGTTTAGGATAAATCCTACTTGATCATGATGTATTACTTTATTTGTATATTATTGGATTAGAATTGTTAAGATTTTGCTAAGGAGATTTGTATCTATGATCTTGTTCTCAAGAGATGATTGTATGAGTGTGTGTGTGTGTGTGTGTGTGTGTGTGTGTGTGTGTATTTTCCTTGTAATATTTTCTTGTCTGATTGGTATCTAGATAATGCTTATCTCATAGAATCAGCTTGGAAGTGTTCCCCCCTATTTCTCTGGAAGAATTTTTGTAGGGTTTTATAGAATTTATACCATTTCTTAAATATCTGACAGAATGTACCAATGAGACCATCTGGCTTAGAATTTTCTTTGTAGAAGATTTCAATTTGTGAATTAATTTTCTTCACTAGGTGTAGAGCTATACAGGTAGCCTATTTCTTCTTAAGTGAACTTTGGTCACTTGTTCTTGTCAATTCTGAGACTCTGAAGACATAAATGTGAGTTTATATCAATATATCTGTTAGGTCCCCCATTAATGAGTCCATGATCAAAAGAGTGAGACTGATACAAAGCGAAGGTCAAGCAAAGCTTTATTTCGCGCCAAGCATCGGGAATCAAACCGATCTTTTGGGGCCATCTCTTACAAAAAGGTGACCCCTCCCTGCCTTACCGACTAACTTTTAAAGGGCAAGGGCCATGTGGTTGGGCCTGGCCACACACAGGTGGCCAATGAGATTGCAACACACAGAGAAAGCTGCATAGTCATGCTAGGTCACGCACAAGTGACCAGTTGAATCACAATTTACCCTATAGTAGATATTTGAACTAGCCTATCACCTTGGTCAGAATTGGCACCCAAAAGGGCCCAAAAGGCGGGGCCCACACTCCTTGGTAGCTAGGAAGACAGTATGTGTGCCCCACTGATTGGATGTCTCCACCTGGCCTGACCTGCCCTTATATTTGGGCTTTGTTACCTGGGACTGGTTTCCTGGACTTACTTTTTTTTTTTTTTTTTTTAAAGATTTTATTTATTTATTTGACAGACAGATCACAAGTAGGCAGAGAGGCAGGCAGAGAGAGAAGGGAGGAAGCAGGCTCCCTGCTGAGCAGAAAGCCCGATGCGGGGCTCGATCCCAGGACGCTGGGATCATGACCTGGGCCGAAGGCAGCGGCTTTAACCCACTGAGCCACCCAGGTGCCCCTGGACTTACTTTTAAGTAAGTCCCCTGGGGGGGGGGGGCAGGGTCAGTTTAAGTTTTACTGCATAAACAACAAAATCACTGTTTAACTGGATGGAATTGCTCTGGCTAAATAGGCCCTTACATTTCCAATATTTATTTAAATTATAGAGTTCTCCATGAAGTTTTTTTGAGATAATAGTTTATCTCTTTTCTTGTGTATTAACATAAATCTTGTGGAAGTTTTTTTTTTTTTTTTTTTAAGATTTATATATTGGGGCACCTGGGTGGCTCATTCATTAAGTGTCTGCCTTCAGCTCAGGTCATGATCTCAGGGTCCTGGGATCAAGCCCTGCATTGGGCTCCCTGCTCAGCGGGAAGCTGCTGCTTCCTCTCCCACTCCCTCTGCTTTCCTGTCTCTTTGTGTGTCTCTCTGTCAAATAAATAAATAGAATCTTAAAAAAAAAGATTTATTTATTTATTTTAGGAAGAGAGAGAGCACAAGTGGGAAGGGCAGAGGGAGAGGGAGAGAGAATCTCAAACAGAGTCCACCTTGAGTGGAGTCCGACATGGGTTGAATCTCATGACCCTGAGGTCACCATCTGAGCTGAAACCAAGAGTCCAACGTCCAACTGACTCTGCCACCCAGTGGTCCCCTTGTGGAAGTTTCTAATGTTACTCATTGATATTATGCTTTTTTTTTTCTTCCCCAAAGATTGTATGTATTTACCTGACAGAGAGGGCACAAGCAGGGGGAGCAGCAGGCCGAAGGAGAAGCAGGCTCTCCACTGAGCAGGGAGCCCAGTGCAGGGCTTGATCCAATGACTGAGCCACCCATGCGCACCCCTGATGTTATGCTTTGAGCTGCACATGGGTGTGTGAGGGACTGAACTTCCTGAACCTTGTGCTTGGGTATAGTTCAGATCAGCAGAAATAGTGTATTTTCACTTACACACTAGATTACTTAAATGGATGATTCTGGCATCAGTTCTCTTTTCGCAGCCTCAGCATTTGTGGAAATGTATCAAGACAGAGTTTTCTTTTATCAGCTTTGGTCCTTTGGAACCTATAACAAACAGAGCAGTCTGACAACCTCTCCTTGGAATGTACGGCACGTGCAATAAATAAATCTTGTTGTTTGAGGCCACCGAGGGTGTGAAGTTGATTGCTATTGCAGCAAAATCTCCTTCCTGATGGGTACCATTTCCTATTAGCTTTATCCTTCTAAATATGTGAGAGAGCTTCAGAATAACGTACAAATATTAATAACAAGAATATACCATTATTATAATATAGTACCTATACCACTCTAATAATATTATTAGTAATAAATTACTGAGTGAGGCTTAATATTTTTTTGCAATTCTTTTAGGTCTTAGTATGACCTGTACCTACTAAGGATGAGCTACCTATGGAGCCTGAGTATCTTGAAATGATCATTTTCCTTTTGTTTTTAAAGATTTATTTATTTGAGAGAGAGAGCGAGCACGAGCAGGGAGGAGGGGCAGCAGGCAGAGGGAGAAGCAGGCTTCCCAGTGAGCAGGGAGCCGGATGTGCCACTGGATCCCAGGACCCTGGGATCAAGACCTGAGCCTAAGGCAGACGCTTGACTGAGCCACCCAGGCACCTGATCATTTTCTTCTGTGATGATGTCCCCTGTTTTGTATATTGCTGAGGCATCTTTAAACCAAATTTGAGGCTTAAGGTTTTTTTTTTTTTTTTTTTTTTTTTTAAGATTTCTTACTTATGAGAGAAAGAGAGTGGGGGTAGGGAGAAAGGGAGAGAGAGCGCAATCAGAAGACTCCTGGCTGAGCGCAGAGCCCCACACGGAGGCTCGATCTCATGACCCTGAGATTATGACCTGAGCTGGAATCAGGAGTTGGACACTTAACCATCGAGCCACACAGGCAGTGGGAGGGTTAAGGTTTTTCTGAGTCACGTGGGTGGTTTGAGTGTGGTCTGCAGATGGGATTCCTATCTCTCAGCCATCCCTTCCCCCAAGGCAGCTTTCCTCCCAGCTCCCTGAGGTTGGGGGTCAACTAGTAGACTTGTAGTTCACCCTTCACCTAGGATGTAGTTCTTCGAGGCCCCAGCCCCCCGGGGGAGTGGGGAGTGGGGATCCCGTCAGAATCCCATCTCCAGTAGGTCCTGCCCACGCCCCTACCAGGCTGTGGGCTGAAAAGCCGGCCCTGACCTGGAGAGACAAGCACCACCCGGGCACCGCCCCCATCCCCCAAAGCTGGTGGCCACCCGGCCCTGCTCCCACAGTGGCTTCTCACTCTTTTCCCACCTTCTCGCTGTTCAAGAAGGTGTTCTCTCTCTCTCTCTCTTTTTATTTTTTATTTTTTTTAGATTTTATTTATTTATTTGACAGAGATCACAAGTAGGCAGAGCAACAGGCAGAGAGAGAGGAAGAAGCAGGCTCCCTGCCAAGCAGAGAGCCTGATGCGGGGCTGGATCCCAGGACCCTGAGATCATGACCTGAGCCGAAGGCAGAGGCTTAACCCACTGAGCCACCCAGGCACCCCAAGAAGGTGTTCTCTTAAAAAAACTTTTTTTTTCTCTAATGGTCAAACAGTTTGGGGTCCTTGGATCCGCGGAAAGCGGGGAGGGAGGGCTGACCCTTGTTTCTGATCTAGGAGCCCCCCGAGGCGCTTTTCAGTGATGCCATCACCTCCCCATCCGTGGGAGGGTGCTGTTTCCGTCCTCCTGCCCCGTGGGAAGGTCTCCCTTACCCGCCTGGGGTCCCGTGCTCACGAGTCTTCCTAGGCCTGGCCTGTCCCCCAGGGAGCGAGAGGGGAGGGGAGGCCGTCCCCTCCCTCTGGCTGTTCGCCTCCTGCGTGGGCGTCACAGTGAGACTCTTCTCCATACAGAAGGGGGGCACTCACCTGTACGCAGGTAATACAGAAGTAGACATTTTAGAAAATACAAACAAACCCATCTGTAGAAAAACCCAGGTCTGCTTATGATCCCAGAATTCAGGGATGAACGCCGGACCTGTTTCCCCTCCCTAGCTCTTCTTTTACAAAAATACGGGTATCCAGCGTGCGTTTTCCTCTATCCCCAAGCAGTGTCAGTGTGGTTCCCTGGAGGTGTGAACAGGTGCTGATGGAGATGGTCCTGGGGGTTTTTGAGAGCTTGATCAGTGTGAGCACAGGGCTGTGGCTCCATTTGGAGTTTCCCTGGGCTCTCTGTGAGTCAGACTCTTTTTTCCCCCAGGGATGCAGAAAGTCTCCCTGTTGTGGGTCCTGGGTGGGGGTGTTCCCCCTGCTGCACACAGTGTGGGTCCTGTCGGTGGTCACTTGGCATTTCTTCTTCCCGGGCTGCTCACTGATGCCCATCATCTCTTGTCTGGAACCTGCATTTGATTTGGGCACAAAGTCTGCCTTGGGAAGGTGAGCTCCGGTGGCCAGTGGCCCTAGAGAAGTGGGAGCTAAGGAAACAAATGCATTTTTTTTTGGGCAGATTGGAGGATAACTTTGTGCACATAAGGCGATAACCGTCTAGACCTAATAATGCAGTGTACTGTTTATTGCATAAATAATGTTTATTTTTACAACTTCACTAAGAATTTTAGATGCACGTGAAGCCAGTCGTGGCTAAGAGGCTTGTGGCTCTGGGATACTCTGCTAGCTAGCCTCCAGTTTTCTCTCATGGCCCACCAGCCCCTGCATGTTGGGGTATTGGGACCCAAGCCTGCCCTAGTCTTCCTTCTCAGCCCCCCTGGGGCCTGACTATGCCTTACTTCTCTGATCTCTCTCTCGTATGGATATTCCCCTTCCTCCTAGAAGCCCATTGTTCAGCCTCCTCTAGGTTTGTGCCTGTCCTCCCCCACTTTGTGCAGTCCCAGCTTGTTTGGACACCACACTTGTCTCTTGCTGCTGTAGCCCCTTGGAAGAACTCCTCTCTGGTGCTCAGAATCCTAGCACTCTGTGCTCATAGGAAATGATCCGGACCGTGGCCCTGTGTCAGCCTCTTCCTGCCTCCTCTAGGGGGATCTGCCTTCTCTTTCTTGGCTCGAACAGCCCTTGGTGATGCCCTGTGGACACCTTCCCCTGGAGCAGAGTGATCCCAGCTTTGGACATCTGGGTCCTAGATGTGCGGTCACTGCCGGACAGCATCTCTCTTTCCCTCTTTCACATAGCATGGATGCTCAGAGTGCCCAGGGCCCTGGTTGCAAGGTAGTCTCCATCGCCCAAAGGATGCTCTCTACCTCCATAACCACACAGTGACCCGGCATGATGCCCCTTCACCTTGGCCTCCCTTCGTGGGGCTGTCTGCCATGTGCTGCCAGTGCTCCTGCTCTTCTCTCCCGGGTCAGGTCTTTGTTCCCGTTCCTGTCGGCAGGCAGACTCTCAGCCTGCTGCTCCTCCCTCTGGCCTCCCACTTCACTGCATCTGGAAAGCCTTGCCAGACCATGCCCCTTGCATGCCCCCTCATGGATCCTGTGGGCCACTGGTTCTTCTTGGGCCCGTTTGGTTCCTGTAGACTGTGGGCTCCATGTGTGCAGGCCCAGCGTTCAGAGATGGTTTTTGGAAAACAGTCGTTGAATGAGAGAGTGGCCGCAAGTTGAAGGCCGTGAAGGTGAGCTGGTTGTGGGCAGAGCCGAGGAGTCCATCCTCCTCTGAGGCCTCCCCTGCCTGGATGCATGGGGCTCAGCCCACACATTGTGTATCTCTGAGTGGCCTCCTTTCAGTCTGCTTAGGAGGGAATGGGTGGATGGAAACTTCTGCTACCTGCCTGGGGTGGGTCCTATTGCAGGCTTCTCCTGGCTGCCTGCCCCCCGATTCCAACTCCAACCGTGGCTGTCCTGGGGCTTGTGAGCTGAAAGGAGGTCACCAGAGTGTATGCGGTGAGGAGCTCGGCCTCTGGGGGCAGGGAGAAGCTGACCACTGCTGTCTGGTCTCTGCCCAGAGTTTGTTTGTTTGTTTGTTTTCTCTGCACAGAGCTTTTAATCATGGGCATTTCCTCTTGTCTGAGGGGACCGGGCGGACGCCAGATCTTGAGGGCTAGTCTGGGCACCTTGCTTCCCCAAGGTGTGAGTTAAAGCAGGGCAAAGTCCCTCCTGTGCAGGGACTGTGGCACCTGGCAGTGTAGCAGGGGCGAGGGGTAGTGAGGCTGGAGCCGTGCTTGGAACTTGGGTGGTGTGGGTACTGCACGTGGCGGTTTCATGGTTAGGAGCACATGTCTTGGCTGTGGAGACGTGAATTTGAATCTGGCTCTGGTGCTCTTTCATGTCCTCTTCACTCAACTGGAGATCATACCAACACCTGCCTTGTGCGGATGATGTTAAGCTTTAAAACTGGTTCTTACTACATGTTTATCACGGTGCCTGGCATGGAGCCGGTCATGCCTCCAAGATAGAAGAGGAGCAACCTCTTGTTTTTGTCAGTGTGATGATTAATTTTCTGTGTCAGCTTGGCTGGATGGTGGTGCCCAGAGAGATATTTAGTTAAACCCTCTTGTAGGTGCTCCTGTGAAAGGAATTTGTCAGTGAGATTAACACTTAAATCAGTAGACTTGGACTAAAGAAGATACCCTCTGTGGTATGGGTGGACCTCATCAAATCAGTGGAAGGCCTTAAGGAAAAAAAAAAAAAAAGACTGACCTCCTCAGAAGAATATAACCAAACAAATTGGCTTTAGACTCCAACTCCAGCCCTTCCCTGGGTCTCCAGCTACCAGCCTCCCCTGTAGATCTGGGACTTGCTGTCTATCACAATTGCAGGAACAAATTCCTTAAAATAAATCTCCCTCTCCCCCTGACCTACACACACACACACACACACACACACGCACACACACACACACACCCATTGGTTCTATTTCCTGGAGAACCTGAACTGACAGCCATGGTGCAGGGGATCTGAAGCTCACCAAGGGGAAGGACTGTGCTTCGTGCCGCCCTCGAGGCCCCACAGCTCTCCCAGGGCTCACACCCAGTAAGAGCTCCACGCTGGTACCTTGGTGATAACAAGACTGAGCACTTGATGCACTCTGTGTCCCAGCTGGCACGTCCGCCCCGACTAGAATGAAGAGGGACTGGAGTCCAGCCTGGGTTGGTGCCTGTGGCAAATTACAAATGTCCACCAGAGCAGGTGAAGAGAAGTTCAGAACCAGACATTTTGGTTGTATGTGTTGGGGGCTGAAACTTCAACATGGGGGAAGGGACTTCTCTGTGCAGGTGCCTGCCTCTGTCCACAGCCCTTAGGAGCAGGCCAGCGAGAGGCCACTCCCCTTGGCCCTTCGAGAACCTGCAGGGTGATGGAGGATGGGGCGAAGGGCTTGTGTGGTCCTGCCTTTATCCCTTCTCACTTCCCCAACAGCCCACAGACTGGCACAAACAGAAGGTCAGTTTTCTCAAGTTTTATTGTAAAATCCTCAGAAAAAGAGCATTTACAGTGACAATACTTCGTAATAATCTGTGAGTCGTCTTCATATCAAGTGGTACTGTGGTTACACGGTGTGTTCAATACGGTGCAATACGTCAAAGTAAACACAAACTTATTTCATATGCCACATACAGTTACTGTGTTGGTACAAATTTCTACTAAAGTTGATGTATTAAAAATAAGTTATATATATTTTATAAAGAAAAATTCACATGTATAGTAATTACAGGAGGCCTTTTGAGAAATACTGGTGATTACAGAAAATATATTTTGGTGTCTACACAACAGCTCAAAATAATGTATCTGCCTTGAAATAAGAGATCTGAAAGTTTTCTGAGGTCGGGGAGGATGAGAATCTTTACGGGACAAAGGGTGTGCCTGTGACTTCGTATCTTGAGGGCTGTTCAGCTGTACTAGAGTGTGAAACAGCATGTGTGTGATCACTCCAGCCACACGCCATGCCCACTTTTGTTCCAGGATCATTTCGCATGGCCTTTAGAGAGTGCAAGCAGAGGGGAGAACAGTGGGGTGTGATGGGGCCGGGCCAGGAAGGGGGGCTGGCCAGCCACAGGAGCCAGCCTGGGTGTGCCATGGGGTCTGGGGTGACAGCTTATGGACCTGTTATCCCACACCTGTCTGAAGCAGCTCAAGTAGCAGGGGACCAACAGCTCTTAAACCGATGGCAGATGTCACCCTGGGCAGTGGACAAAGGATGAGATTTTGGGAATTTTCTCATTGGAGAGCACTCAGGCCCCATGATCAGCCAAGACTGGTTGCCCTTCCTCGAAAACGCAGTTCCGATCTTGAAGAGCATATCCCTAAAGGGCAGCATTCTCCGATCCTGCCATGGTGACGTGTGGCGAGGTCGCCTGCTGGGCATGGGGGCCAGTCAATCGTTATTGCTTTGTGGAGTGCAGGCTAAGCCTTCTAGAGCCCTCTGGGGTGTGGCCCACATTCTCTAGGGCCCTAGAGGAAAGAGATGTTTCCATATTAGTTAAGACGAGTTTGGAAAGAGGGGTGTGTGAATGGTAGGTTTGTCCAAGAATAGTGACAGAAAGTACATGGTCAACACTCTGGTGCTGGCTCCAGGAACCTTGCTGTCAGCGTTGGGAGCCAGTCTCTGCTTTCCCCATACTTTGCGTGATTTCACACATTGTGTTTGGGTAAATCCCCATTGCTGTCCACAGCTCCAAAGAAGGTGTGAGACCATGTTTGCTGGGCTCCTGGTGTCAGCGGGGTGGCTGGTGCCTGAAGCCTGCAGGCTCCCAGAAGATGCGTAAGTTCTCAAGTAACCTCAGGTAGTCTGGTGTAGACCAGAGCAGTAAGTGGCTTGCACTCCACCAGGGATTTGGGGTCTGTGGTCAGACCTCGAGTATAGGCACTGTCCGTTTTCTTCTTTGAATCTTCTAAGCCTCTCTTTGTTCTATAATCTCGACGATTTTGAAGAGAAACCATGACAGCTAATGACTTTGTTGAACAAAACTGCTCTGCCTACATGCTAGTCTGGCCCTGTGAGGGACTTCTTACTTGGACTTGAAAGCAAGGTAGCAGCATGAGGCGAAGGCCATTGGGGGAGCTGGTGTGACAGTAGGTCAGTTGCTCCTCAAATTGTAGGAGCTGTGGCACGGCTCATGCACAGGAGGCCTGAGGCATGGCGTGGGGGCATCCAGCAAGGCAGAGAATAAACTGGAAATGAGGAAGGTGTAGTTCGGGTCTTCTAAGGGATAAAGCTTGGGTGAGTCATTACTGTCTGTATTCCTGTCCAACAGTTTCTGTTTGATAATAATTCACTTCCCTGACACTTGGAAGTTTGCTCTGGTCTTGACCACCTCGCTTGGATAGGCTGCAAGGTAGGGCACGGGGGTCATGATTCTGGGCAGCAAAGGGCTGTGTCCCAGTGGGTTCTGATTGCACTTGGAGAAGGATCTGGGGTTCTGGGTGGGGGAGGAGAGCAAAGGACTGCATGTCAGCATGGTTGTCAGCATATGTCACAGTTGGTCTTCAGGGTGGGGGGTGGGTGGGAGGACAGCTTCCAGAGGAGCTGGGTGCAGGGAGGAGAAGGTGAGGTAGACTGGTAGGTGCATGGGAGGGAGTGAGATGTGGCATCAGCAACCTGGAGCCTTCCCAGTGGAAAGGAGGACCCGAGACAGAGTTGTTAGATTGGTGATGAAGATGGTTCAGCGTCCGTGGTATGTGAGTGAAACACACGGTGAGAAATGAATGGGTGACGTCATAAGCCCCTGGTAGAAAAATATATCCAGAGTGGATCTGTTGCATGTCTCCATTCTGGATTCTCCTTTAGTTCACAGGTTACTGGTCAACAGAAAAGAAGTTGTGGCTACACAAAGCCCATTTCCGGCTGCTCTCCTAAATGAAGTCTCAGCAGTTAGACTGCCTAGGGCAGCAGGCGGCTCTCTGTGTTCCTTGGGGTTGAGAGCTATCCTCGGGGCCCTTCCTGGAGCTGGGAGCCCCTTCCTGCACAGAGGAGCAGGAAGGAAAGGAAATGGCTGGGGTCGGGTGGGGTGGGGCGGGGACTGAGCTTCTGTCTCTGCTCATGATGCCTCTAGATCCAGGTTCCTGTAGCTTGGTATTAGCGCTTGGCCCCAGCCCGACTTCATGGGACTCTTCCAGCTTCTTCCAGCGGTTCTGGGAAAGTAGTGGGATCCTCAAATGCCTGGGAGACCGTGGGAAGAAGACTGGGCCAGTCCCAGGCAGGTTGCTGGGGCAGGGAGGGTGGCATTTACAAGGTGTGTACTCCACACCCAGGCTTCCTGCATGGGGAGTCCACACAGTTGCCTGGAAGCCGATGAAGCCCTCTTCCTACCAGCCATCTGTGCAAGGCTGGGCGGGTTTTGTGGACTCAGAGCCCCCATGCAGGGTTCTGCTCATGTGGGCAGAAGGAGCACATGCACCTCCGTTTCAAATCTTTAATATCAGCAAAGGTGTAGATGATATGTGAGTTACAAAAAAAATACTGTTGAATTTTTGTGAAATCAGTTTTATTTCAAAATTGAATAATTTTGAAGTAGTTCATTATGAAAGCAGCTTTTTAAATGTAAGATGAATGCTTCTTTAGTGTGAAATACATGTTGTCAGTTGAACTTGGGTGTTCGGCAGAAGGATTCCCGGCTGGGCTGGCTGCAAGGCTTACCATCTCTGACTTTCCAGCTGTGTCTCAGGGAGCCACTTCTGGGGCTGGAAAGGGCCAGGGGCAGCCTGGCCCACCTTTCCCCTGCCTCCCCCTGCCCCCAGCAGTTCTGTTGGTTGCCCAGCTGAAAAGGCAGCTACTCTGCGGCCTTTGTGCGCTCTGCTCGGCTGCTGTCCTATGTGGAGTGCGGGCCGCGAGGCCTGAGCAGGGGGCATCCAGTAAACACGGTGAGTCAGTGTGAGGCAGAGACACTTTCTCAAGACACACCTAGAGATGGAAGGATTGGGGCCAAGGATTGGTGGCTGGAGTCACTCCTAGTGCAAAAGGGCCATTGGGATTGAATGGTCTTTGACTTAGGAACCCCGTGACCCAGAGGGGCTGCCGCTCTGGCCTGGCAGCTGGGAGGCTCTTCCTCAGGTCGGCTCGGAGACTTTTTTATTATGTTCAGCTAGCCAACATGTAGTATGTCATTAGTTTTTGATGTAGCGTTCAACGATACGTTAGTTGCGTATAACACCCAGTGCTCATCCCAACTGTTTTTTTCCCAAAGGGACAAGTTCATGAAAGTTGGAGAATTTCCACTATAGAAGTGGGAGTCTAGAAGTGAAGGTGTCAAGAGACCGAGACAGGAATAAAAAGAAAGGGTGAGAGGCATTGTCTGTCCATCCCAGCCCTGGTGAAAGTGAGTAGGCGGCCTTTGAAGGCCTTTCCCTGCACCTGTAGCTCCATCCTTTACCAGGAACAAACCCTCAAGTCTGTACGGGCCTATCTGGCCACACTCTTGGGAGCTGGAGTGGACAAGTGTTTGGTGAACCAAGACACATGGGAGATGCCAAGGGACTGTCTGATTTCAGGAAATCGGGGCAGACAGGGTGGTTTGGGTGGGCTGGGCAGTCAGGTGAGTGTGAACGGGAGCTGTGTGCAGGTAAAGCAAGGCAGGGTGTGTGTCTTTCTTCTCCTGAGAGGGGCTGGTGATCAGCACACAGGAAAAGCATGGCCATGTTGGCAGGTGAAGGGGGCTGTGTGAGCTGAGGTGACTGTGAGGGGACCTTTTCCAGCTTCAGGTGGCTTGAAAAACAATCACTTAAACCAGAAAGCATATGGGTGTGTTGTGACTACTGACATGAGGAAGAAAGAAAGGGGGGTTCTGGGGGCCCAGGGAGGCTTCTTCACTGCGGACATTTTCCCCGACAGGGCCCTTCCCTGGGCCGGCTCTCATACTTCCTTGTGCACCCCCCTGCCCCCCGCTAGCCTGACAGAGTCTGAGACATTGGGGATCATGCAGCATTGACAGCCTGTATCCTTCTCCCCAGCCCCTGCATCCTTGGGATTGTGGGTTTTGTGGCGTTTGTTACTGGGGCGAGAAAGGCCCATGTGTAGGAAGGTCCTGAAATGTGCTGTCTGGGCTGTGTTGAAGCAGGGACTGAAGTGTGTGGGCCACAGACAGAAAAAGAAAGGGACTTTAAAAACGGATAGCCCACAGAACCCACCTGGACCCCACACGGGTCATTGGGGTTACTGTGTGGAGCCTGGAGGTCGCTGTTCGGTAGGTCACCTCCCCCCACTTTGCCTGGCAAGCCCAGTCTACCCTGAATCTGGGGTCCTGGGCCTGGCTAAGAAAACCTTCCCCTTCAGTGGTAAAAAGCAGGCACGCAGGGTTTGTCCTGGTCTTTTGCGTCCCAATCCAGAACAAAGTCTTGGCCAAGGTGGTAGCCAGAGCTGCATGTGGGACTTCCGTAGTGTGGAGGGCATTATTCTTGGATGACCATTGTTCCTTCTGGCTGTGGGATGTGGGGTGGGGGCGCTCAGAGACTTGGCCTAAGGCAGGGAGAAACAGAGCTGGACGTCGGAGAGCATCTTTCTGCTTACTAGCATTTGAGGTTATAAAAAATTATCTTTTAATCAAAATTTCCAAAATAAAGTGAGTGATTTCCCCATCCCCCAAGATGCAAGAAGTCTTGTCGGCTCTCCCTCAGGCTTATACCAAGTCACATGGAAAGAAAAGCACGAAGCAGCTGCGCAGGAGAAAAGAAGGTCCAGGAGGTGGGCAGCCGTGGCTCTCAGGCCTGGAGTGCAAGCCCTGCTCCCGGCGAGCCTGTCTGCAGGCCTGGCTTCTGGCCACTCCATTGGGGTGAAGCCTGGCCAGACCTGGCGGTGAGGGACAATGAGCACATGAAGGCAACCGACGGAAAGGTAAGCCTGGACAGCAGGATCTCTTGGTTCCATGGTGTCCCCAGGTAACATGGTGTGGAGCTGGGCACAGAAATGATTCCTTGACACGGCAGCATGGGTTCTCACCGGAGCTCAAGGCATAAATCATACTTCCCAACGAAAAACCCCAATCTGGTTAGCAGCGCATACCTTAGACTAGGAAACTTGCAAGGAGACCAGTGTTGAACCACAAAGCGAGTACAGGTTTTGCTTTTGTCTGTAAAAATGTACAGGGCGCCTGCTTGGGGCTACGGAGTGAGGACTAGGCGGAGCTCGGTGGCCCAGGGCTCTGCTCGGTGTGGGGGGAGGACCCCTTCATACCTCACCCACCCACACAGCCGTGGTCCCCCGCCTGATGCCCGCCACCTCACAGCGCAGTGCGTTTTGTCTCCCATTGACGAGGAACAGTGACTCCTGGGCTGGCGTGAGCAGGTACTGTCCGAAGAGCCCGCTGTCCCTCACGATCCTGCGGGGCCCTCCCCACGGACCGCCCGGCCCTGCGGGTGGCTCCTTTAGGTTCTCCAGCATGCCTGTCTTCCCCGTGGACAGCTCCAGGAAGAGCAGGGCCGGCTCCATCTCGGCCGCGGCGTACACGTAGTACTGGTTGCCCTGGGTGAAGGAGGGCTGGAAGGCCACATCTGAGATGCCTGGACTGATTTTCAAGCTGTAGAGGGTCCGGATCTGGCCCTGCGGCGTGATCTCCTGCACGTGCAGCTGGGGGCTGGTGGGGGCAGCGCTGACGACGAAGCGCCCGTCGGGGGACACGTGTGGCGTGCCGCTCACATCGCCATTGGGGCCGACCACCGAGTCTGTGACACTGTCGAGCAGCAGCTGGGGGGCGGCGGGCCCTGGGCTGTCCTGTCGGCACTGCACGAAGAAGTAGCCGCCCAGGTGCGTGTGGGCCATGGCCTGGGGCATGCAGCCGTGCCGCTGCAGGCTGATGGTCTTGAGCTGCACCAGTGTTTCCAGATCAACTTTGTGGATGGCGGCGTCGGACTTGTTGAAGATGAAGCCGAACCTGCAGAGGGAAGAACTGAGGTCAGAGGTGTAAGGGATTGCATCTTTTCTCTTCCCTCTGTCGTCACCCTTCAGGGATCTGATAGTTTCTTAAGGAGATGTACCATCCCACAGGGCACAGCTTCTTCCGTGATTCAGCGATGATGTCAAACCAGAGGCAGTCGAGTTACAAATGCTCCTGGATGGATGCTCTCCTGACATGCCCAGGATAGAAGGAGCGTAAAAGTGCCCGTGGCCGCTTCTCCCTCAGGGAAGCCTTCAGATCAGCACCCCTGAGGCTTTGTGCCAGCTGGGAAGGACAGGACACACTTGCTGTCAGTGCTCCTTCCCCTGGAGAGGACCGCGGTGGGGCAGCCTCTCCTGGGCAGGGGGGCCGAGGACAGCGTTTACCTTTGCAATCGGATGGCCAAGGCGTTGCTGCACTGCCTCTCTCCCAGCAGAGCTGGGCATGTGGCTCGCCTCTTGGAGGCTCTGCGACTCTAAAGAGGGCAGTTCCCTCTGAGAGGGTTATCAGAGGACTGGATCAAAGAGGAAGCTGCAGGGGAAGGGCTCAGTAGGTGGGCGCTGCTCACATCTGGTCTTGGCGCAAGTCTGCTTTGGAGGCAGGTTGTGAGCTGCAAGGAGACCTGACCCCGGGCAGGACTTGGCTGTGACTCGGGGGCCTCTGCCCAAATCCCTGGCTCGGGGAGGCCTTTTGGTGCCTGTGGACACCTACAGGAGTAAGAGAAAAGTCTCCGCCACACTTATCTCCTGAGTAACTAATGGAGCGTCAGAGTGGGGAGATGACGAGTTTAAAGCTTCTTTAAAGCCTTCCTAAAGAGCCAGGGCACGGAGAAAGCAGGAAAGAGAAGCCTGCTCATAGAAGCAATTTGAATGCTAAAGGCCACACACAGACAACACAGAGCCTGTAAGTTTGTTAGACTCATGGCTGAAGTCAGCTTCTTTGGGGGATTTAACCCCTTCAGAGGCATCTTAGAAGCTCTTCCCGGGTGCTGTCTACAGGGAGGGGTTCGTTAAGGGGTGTTTTCTTCCCGGTCTTGGATAAATGGGTGGATCTAGTTTTATAAGCCCAGTTTCAGTGTACAAAAACGAGGCATTTCTTCTTGGAGAAAGGTGTTTGATGTCAGACAAAAGGCAGGCATAAATAGTGCCCCCAAGACCTTTGGGTCTCGGTGCCTTGATGAGAGGGAGGCTTAGTCTGCTGCAGTGCTGACTTTCCCGGGGGGGGGGGGTGGTCTGGGGGTTCTCTGACGTGAACAGGCAGGGGGCGGGGCCAGCTGGGATGAGGGTTGCAGTGGGGGCCAGCTGGGATGAGGGTTGCAGTGGAGACCGAGGCCGCCTTTATTAGGCTGTTCTTCTGGATGGCGACAAACCAGACAACTGGGAGGGTTCGTTTCCTGGCTGGCCCTCTGCATGGCTGCTCAGGGGGCTCCTGGCTGAGTTAACTTGGCCGTCCAGGGTCTTAGCTTCTTCGAGCCTGTTTCCTCATCTGTAAGAAGGGGTTAAGGCCACTTTGACTAGTTTTTTGTGTGTCTAGTAAGTACAATGCACTCCAGTCACCACTGCTGATTTTCATCTCTTGTCCTCCATGGACCTCGGAGGGTGGGATAGCTGGCCGCCTTCCTTAACTATGACCATTAAGGACTCGGGATGGGTCCATTTCTCTGTCCCCTCACGAAGGAGCCCAAGGTCAGCTCAGCGTGAGTGGGAAAGAGAGAAGGAGCAGGTCTCACGGTGGGCAAATGCAGCCACAGGCAGGGCTGAGCTGGGTTATAGGGGTACCGGAGGGCCCCGTGGTCCCATCTCACCTGACGTGGTTGATGATGAGGTTTGTCGGGGGAATGAAGAAATCGTCCACTCCTGCGAACGGTGTGTGGATAAGGTGCTGGCCCTGGGCAGTGCTGGCTTCTGTGATCACCTACAACACAGATCAGGAGTCCTGGTGAGGGTCCACATGAGTTGGGGGGGGCAACCTGGAAACATGTGCATGTGCTGGCAGGGACCCTCAGTGGACAGGCTGCTTCAGAGAGAGAGGGGGCCAGGAGCAGAGTGGGAGCTGCTTGGGAATGTCAGAGGCAGGGACCCATCCTCCTGTGGAGAGGAAGTGATGGTTTGGGAATGCCCGAACCATGCCCTCCTGCTCAGGGAGGCCTAACCCTGACCCTATGGGACCTTGTCGGCGCCCTGAGGGCACAATTTCCCAGAGAGGTCCCTAAAACAGAACGGTAACTATGCTCAGATGCTCAGAGGCCACACTCCCCCACAACTGAGAATCCCACCATCTAATCATCCAGGTCACCCTGGGAAAAGAGGGAGAGAGCTTTTAAGTCACTAAAATGTTAAATGGTGGAAAGATTTACTAGTTCCCTGTTTTCCTCTGATGTCAGGTGCCTGAGCCTGTTTGTTGGGAATCTCTGTCCTGTACTGCTCACAGAGGCGTTCTCTGGGAATTGTGACTCCAAATTTTATCGGAGAAAGCAGGAATTGTGCAGAAATGCCATTCAAAGATGCTGCTCTGGCCATTTAGATGGCTTGCAGTTAGAATGCTGAGGCTCAGGCCTGGTGGCAGAAAGGACTTGCTGAGAGAAATCAAGAATCAGGCACTGGGTTTTGTACACGATGGGAGTGACCGAGCACCGCTACCTCTGTTTCCCTGGAGGTAACACCTGATCCCCTGTAGAGTCGGCAGGAGGCTGCTGCAGCCACTGTCTGGTGCAGAAATCCCTGGTGGGTCTGTGTCAGGGAACAGCATGCCAGTGATGCAGAAGAGACCCAAATGCTGTTGGAGATTAGGTGGGATGACAGAGTGGTTTGGAGGTCCTGCCAGGAAGCCCTCTGTGGGCAGGCTGAGCATCTGTCCAGCAGCTACCCTAGTCTTGGGCATGTCTAGGCCAGGGACATCGTGCCAGCCAGCCTGGGTCCCCCTTGCCTTTGCACATGCTCATCAGCCCTCAGTGGCTAGGCCGGTGCTCTGAAAGATGGCCAACCTGCAGCCAGATGAGGGGCTTGGCCACCTGGTGGGCCATTTTGGGGGAAGAGCCACAAGGTCAAGCCCAGACCCTCTGAGCAGGAGAGTGGGGGCTTAGGCCTGAACACAGAGCTTAGACACTTTTCTTGATCTAGATATTGTGGCCATGTCTACAGAAAGAACGGTCTAGACTTGTGCAGCCTGAGGCTGAGGACAGTGTCTCCTGGGGCTTTGTGACTCACAAGGGTTGGAGTTCTGGAGGCTTTTACTTTCGAAGAATAGGCCTGACTTCTGGCTCTTTCTTTTATGGGAAAATGACCACCACCTGGCCTGCCTCCTCAGGCAGGGTTGAGGTTTGAGTCTTTTCTGGATCGTGGTTCCCACGCAGGCAGAAAGCCAGATTGGAATGATGAGGCCTGTGATTTGTATTTTTAGCCTTGGGGCAGCTCCAAAGTTATAACATGGCATTAGGTTATTTTGCAATGGTTTTTTAAAATGGCCAAATGACACTTCCATGGCAAGCACATGGAGAAAAAAAACTCTCAGAACTGGGCATTAAGAAAATAGCAGCATGAAGAAACTGAATCTTGGGAGTGTCTAAGGGAAAGTGCCAGAGAATTCCAAGAAGACATACAATCACTGCTTGATATCAGGCCTGTCATTTTCACTTCTAATAGAGATGGAAAAATCACAGGCTGTCAGCGGTCAGGGTCATTCATGCCTCACCACACCAACACCCTGTACTGAGAGGTCACCTCATGAAATCGCACTAGCACGGGCCACTGAGCCGATGGGCGCTACCCGCCTCATTTCTCTGACGAGTCTTGAGTTCCTTCTTGGCCTTGCGTCCTGCAGAGGGCCTGGGCACATTCGTGTCCTCATTCATGCCCAAAAGATAATTGTTATTTGAACCCCTCAGTTTTGTTGGCTCTCTGGGCTTGGTTCAGGAGCTGTACATCAGTGGCGAGATACCAGGAAATGTCACTTGGTCATCAGTGCGGGGTCCTGAAGGCTGGGCAGCTCTCCCAGCAGGTAGACAGAACCAGCTGAGAAGGGAGGCCTCGTTGGGCTTCAGATACTGTTGCCTCTCATGTCTACTTTTACAGGATTTATTTCCTTTGTGGTTTCTGATACACTTGTATGGACATGAGAAAAAATGGTTTTGCAGATGCCAGGTTTATAGTAAACCAAGTTGTGTCATTATTCAGGTTTCCCCTGTCCTCCTTTGGTCTCTTTTGTACAATGTGAGTGCATTTTTAATTGAGTCTGTCTTTATGTTAAATCACTCTTGTTTGAGGCATTTAGTTGTTAATGGTGCTTGATATCTCTTGGGTGTTCATCCCATGGTGTCTCTCTGTGTTTGCTGTTTTTAGTGCTTTTGACCTTAAACCCTATCTTGCCTGATGTGAGTGGCACTCTGGATACATTCTTGTCACCTGTCCTTACTATGCCTGCCCTTTTAAATTCAACCTTTTCTTCTCTTTGAAACATGTGTGTTTCTCATCAACAAGTTCTAGTTTCCTTCCTTCCTAACCCAGTCTGATCATCTCTGCTTTCAAGAGAAATCAGTTTGTCAGATGTTGAATAATGAGACCGTTGCTTCCCAGCTGCTACATTCCGCCAGCATTCTCTGAACTTTCCCTTATCCCAGTAAGGTATTTCTAAGTATTTTTACCCCCTCTTCTTTCCTCCACTCCCTATGCTTATTTTTATGGAAATAATTTATCTTCAGTTACCGACTGGTAGCAGGGTTTCTCATTCAGCGTGTCTCTCCTCATTCAGACATCCTTATTTAGCACTGATTACCATTTCCAGGGAGGCTGTCCTCATCCTTCTTCTTCTCTGGGTTCATTGTTCAGAACTGTCTCCTCTTTATCTTTCTTCATCTCTAGGTCTCTGATCTGGTTCATCTGGTGTTTGTTGGAGCTCTTTCCACAGATCTGTTCCTCAGTGGGGCCGGTGAGTGATGCGGTCTCTGAATTCTTTTTTTTTTTTTTTAAGATTTTATTTATTTGACAGAGATCACAAGTAGGCAGAGAGTCAGGCAGAGAGAGAGGAAGGGAAGCAGGCTCCCCGCTGAGCAGAGAGCCCGATGTGGGGCTCGATCCCAGGACCCTGAGGTCATGACCTGAGCCGAAGGCAGAGGCTTTAACCCACTGAGCCACCCAGGTGCCCCCGGTCTCTGAATTCTTATGCCTACGCTCTCTTTTGTCCTGTCCAGTGAAGGCTGTCTGGGCCAGGAATAGGACTCTTGGATTTCAGTCCCAGAGCATCTACGGTGCGCCGGCTGCTGTGGCAGGCGGGAAATCCAGGGCCAAACTGATGTTTTTTTCTTTCTGTTTTTCAGCTCATAGCTGTTAAATTAGGAAATCACTTTTGGTTTCAGAAAAAAAGTGTTTTGGTGGACCCTCCCCATGAATTACTTTAGAGGCTTTCCGGGAGCTGCCAGAGGGACCAATAAGTTAGGATTTCCCTGGGCTTATGCTCTGCTCTGAATGACCTTTGTTCAGGCTCCTAGACCCTCTAATGGGGATTTTCTGTCAGTTCACTGGGGCTCAGGGTGATGGCATCCATCAAATGACAGTAGTCTCCGTTTATAGGAGGTGTGGCAGAGACTTCTCCCTAGCCCAGCAGGGCAGAGACAGGCAGGCAGGTGGTCAGTCTTCTGGAGGATGTCCCTTCCTTCTTCCCAGTCTTGAGAACAGGGTGAACTGGGCTCCCTCTGCAGTTCTCGGCTGGGCTTCTGAGAGAGAACAAAGCCCTAATGTCCTGAGGCATCCAATGCATGAATTAACTTCTCTTCTGTCTATCTAGAAGGGCTCTGTGTACATCTCTGGGAGAAATCAGGCATTCAGATCTCTTTTCTTAGGGCTTAATCCTTGAATGCATCCCTGCTGACGAGAAAGGCAGAGGCAGGCACTCTCAACATGGGGGTGGTATTGACCGTCTCTTGTTGGTGGACAGGGAATCCCACAGAGCTCTCGGGCCTAGACTGTTTCCAACAGACCGTACCGTGCACTGGCTAACACTGGGCTGCAGAGCCGCAGGGCCTGGCTTGGACCACGGGCACGTTACTGAACTTTCCTATGCCCTAAAGCACTGTAAGCACTCAATAGATGAGCTTCTAGTGTGGACATGACTGCTGCTCTTACTTTCCTTTCCTTATCGAGTACTTGCTTGGACACCGCTCTCAAGCCTGCTCAGCCCGAGGAGCAGAACGCCCTTGCTCAGGAGAGGGGGAGCCTGGGAGCCACATTCCACTTGTCCTGACATCACAATCTTAGCCATCATCAGGATTCTTGTCCTTAAAGGTGGGCCTGATGGATGATACCTTGGTAATGGTCTGTGAGGGGCTCTGGCTCTCCTCAAGCCTTGGTGGATAGATTTTGGATAAATGTGATTAGCTACCTAGGGAAGCAAGAGACATGTATGGAAGATCAGCATCCTTTGTTCCTGTGGGGTGAGTGTGGGTCTCCATGTGTTCAACATACCTGGAGGCTCGGTTGGGACTTGTGCACATCCCCCCAGCTCAGGACCCACACTTGGTCATGAGACTTGTCATAGGTCAGCTTAGCTGGCAGAGGGTCCACACCTATGGACTTGAGAAAAAAATACATACAAGTGGGTCATCATTATTATAAGCTGACACGGTGGTCACTTCTGGACTTTGTGTACATGACCGTCATGCCTAGGTGAGTGGAAAGCCAACCTCTTTGCCTTGGCACAAAGCTGGCTTGGGAGGCCAGGGCTTAAGCTGCCCTTCTGGGTGTTCTTTAGAGGCAGAAGAAAACTCTTGCCAGTAATTGAAACCTTTTCAAAAACTTCTTCCATGTTTTACTTAAAGGGGACCAGACCATCTCGGCAAAAGCCCAAACATAATCAGAGGGTTATATTTTTCACTCAAGAATCAGCTGCAAGGCACTCTGGTCCCTGCTCCCAGAAGGCTTTTAGGCCTTTAGAGCCTTCTGTGTCCTTCCCCAGGTGGTTCTGAGACTGAGATTCTGGTGGATTGGCCCTTCCTCCTGAGCCACCTGAGACTGACTTTGAGATCAGCCCTTATCCCTGGACTCTTAGGTCAGCAGAGCTTTTCCCTTTCTCTTCCCATTTCCCCCTTCCCTTCCCCCCTCCCCCCTTCCCTTCCCTTCCCCCCTTGCCTTCCCTTTAAAAAATTTCTAGGCATTACAAGATACAGAGTATATGGCTAAAGACTACTAAAAAATACAAGAGAAACAGACCCATGAATGATTCATAAAAAGATAATTACAAATTTTTATACAGAAGTAAAAATAAGTAGAAATAAATGCAACACCTGAAATTAAGAACTCACTAAATAGGTTCTGTGAAATCCATATTAGGCATAGCAGAAAACAGGGCTAGGGAAAGACAGGTTGATAGAACATACTAAAATTGAAGCATGAAGAGACAAAAAAAGGATGGACAAGAAGAGAACAAGACATGTGGGATGCAGTAGAAATGTCTAACTTTTAAGTTTCCAAAGAAGAGATAAGAGACAATCCCAGTCTGATGAAAGTTATCAATCTACACATTCAAGAACCACTAAAAATTCAAAACCACTAAAACTTCGAAATTGGAATACATACAAAGAGCATCATCCCTGGGCACATCAAAATAAAATTGCTAAAGATCAAAGAGTGACAAAAAGACTGGCAGTTGACCTATTACCAAAACAACAGAAGACAATGGAGCAACATCTTAAAATGCCAAGTGAGTATAATTGTTAAGGTAGAATTCTATATCCAGTGAAAATAGTCTTTAAAGGGCAAATACAGTTCTTTTCAAAGAAACAAAAACTGAGAGTGTGTTGCTAGCAGGTCTCCACTAAAAGAACTACTTAAAAAAGTCATTCCTCACAATGAAAATGATCCCAGACAAAGCTGTGTACTTCAGGAAGGAATAAGGAGCAGTGAGAAAAGTAAATATGTGGGTGAATATATATGACTACCAAGTGTACAAAATAATACTAAGCCAGGTCTTACGGAGTTCAATTATATATAGAGTTAAAATTTATTCCCACAATCATGTGAAAAGGCAGGAGAGGAGTTAAAGGAGTTACTGTTACATGCTTCTATCATTGGAGGAGTGAAATCATAAATTATGAGACTGTATTGAGACAACTACGCCTATTATAATCTCTGTGGTAGTCCTAAAAATAACAGAATAGTATTTGACTAATCCAAAAGAAAATAAAACAGAGGAAAAAGAAAAAACAGATCAAGTAAAAAACCAGTAAGATGGTAGATTTAACTATAAAATTAACTGCCTTAAATATAGATGGATCAAAGGCCCAAGTAAAAGATCAAGATTATAATACTAGATAAACCCAAACACATGTAGCTTTATAAAAGACCACCTTAACCGCTGAGCCACCCAGGTGCCCAGGCCATAAAAGACCACATTAAATATATGGATATAGAAAGGTTGACAGTGACAGGATGGAAAAATACAGCTAACACTAATTAAAAGAAATCTGATCTCTCTGTACTAGGAACATAGACCAGAAAGGAACAGAGACAATATACCATAACAGTTACCGTACAGGTGATACAATGGCACTACATTCATATCTTGCAATAGTTACCTGAATGTCAATGGGCTAAATGTCCCAATCAAAAGACACAGGGTATTGGAATGGATAAAAAAAACAAGACCTATCGATACGCTGTCTGCAAGAGATTCATTTTAGACCCCAAGACACCTCCAGATTTAAAGTGAGGGGGTGGAAAACCATTTACCATGCTAATGGACATCAAAAGAAAGCTGGGGTGGCAATCCTTTTATCAGACAAATTAGATTTTCAACCAAAGACAAATAAGAGGTGAAGGAAGGACACTCTTTCATACTTAAAGGGTCTATCCAACAAGAAGATCTAATAGTCTTATATGTCTATGCCCCTAACATGGGAGCAGCCAATTATATAAACCAATTAATAATGAAATCCAAGAAACACATCAACAATAACACAATAATAGTACAGGACTTTAACACCCCCCCCTCACTGAAATGGACAGATCATCCAAGCAAAAGATCAACAAGGAAATAAAGGCTTTAAATGACACACTGGACCAGATGGACATCACAGATTCAGAACATTCCATCCCAAAGCAACAGAATACACATTCTTCTCGAGTGTACATAGAACATTCTCCAGAATAGATCACATCCTGGTTCACAAATCAGGTCTCAACCGGTATCAGAAGAGTGGGATCATTCCCTTCATATTTTCAGACCACAGTGCTCTGAAACTAGAACTCAATCACAAGAGGAAAGTTTACAACTGCACTCCAAATACATGGAGGCTAGTGAGCATTTTATTAAAGAATGAGTGGGTCAACCAGGGAATTGAAGATGAATGAAAAAATTTATGGAAACAAATGAAAATGAACACAGTTCAAAACCTTCAGGATGCGGCAAAGGTGGTTCTAAGAAGAAAGTATATAGCAATACAGGCCTTTCTCAGGAAACAAGAAAGGTCTCAAGTATACAACCCAACCCTACACCTAAAGCAGCTGCAGAAAGAACAGCAAAGAAACCCTAAACCCAGAAGGAGAAGAAAAATAATAAAGATCAGAGCAGAAATCAATGAAATAGAAACCAAAAGAGCAGTAGAACAGATCAATGAAAGTAGGAGCTGGTTCTTTGACAGAATTAATAAGATTGATAAACCCTTGGCCAGACTTATCAAAAAGAAAAGAGAAAGGACCCAAATAAATAAAATCATGAATGAAAGAGGAGAGATCACAACCAATACCAAAGAAATACAAACATTAATAAGAACATATTATGAGCAACTATATGTAGCAAATTAGAAAATCTGGAAGAAACAGATGCATTCCTAGAGATGTATAAACTACCAAAACTGAACCAGGAGGAAATAAAAAGCCTGAATAGACCCATAACCAGTAAGGAAATTGAAGCAGTCATCAAAAATCTTCCAACGAACAATAGTCCAGTGCCAGATAGCTTCCTAGGGGAATTGTACCAAACACTCAAAGAAGAATTAATACCTATTTTCCAGAAACTGTTCCAAAAAATAGAAATGAAAGGAAAACTTCCAAACTCATTTTTAGGAGGCCAGCATTACCTTGATCCCAAAAGTGGACAAAGACCCCATCAAAAAGAATTACAGACCAATATCCTTGATGAACATAGGTGCAAAAATTCTCCCTAAAATACTAGCGAGTAGGATCCAACAGTACATTAAAAGGATTATTCACTACAACCAAGTGGGATTTATTCCTGGGCTGCAATGTTGGTTCAACATCTGCAAAGTCAATGTGATATAATATATTAATAAAAGAAAGTACAAGAACCATATGATACTCTCAATAGATGCAGAAAAAGCATCTGACAAAGTACAGCATCTTTCTTGATCAAAACTCTTCACAGTGTAGGCATAGAGGGTACACATATCACTCAGTATCATAAAAGCCATCTATGAAAAACCCACAGTGAATATCATTCTCAATGGGGAAAAATTGAGAGCTTTCCCCCTAAGGTCAGGAACATGGCAGGGATGTCCACTATCACCTCTGCTATTCAACATAGTGCTAGAAGTCCTAGCCTCAGCAATCAGACAACAAAAAGAAATAAAAGCAACTGAATCGGCAAGGAAGAAATCAAACTCTCACTCTTTGCAGATGATATGATACTTTATGTGGAAAACCCAAAAGACTCCACCCCAACACTGCTAGAACTCATACAGGAATTCTGTAAAGTGCCAGGATATAAAATCAATGCTCAGAAAGCAGTTGCATTTCTAGATACCAACAACAAGACAGAAGGAAGAGAAATTAAGGAGTCAATCTCATTTACAACTGCACCCAAAAATGTAAGATATCTAGGAATAAATCTAGCCAAAGAGGCAAAGAATCTGTACTCAGAAATCTATAGAATACTCATGAAAGAAATTGAGGAAGACACAAAGAAATGGAAAAATGTTCCATGCTCATGGATTGGAAGAACAAATACTACGAAAATATCTATGCTACATAGAGCAATCTACACGTTTAATGCAATCCCTATCAAAATACCATCAACTTCTTTCACAGAGCTGGAACAAATAATCCTAAAATCTGTATGGAACCGAAAAAGACCCCAAATAGCCAGAGGAATGTTGAAAAAGAAAACCAAAGCTGGTGGCATTACAATTCCAGACTTCAAGCTCTGTTACAAAGCTGTCATCATCAAGACTGTATGGTACTGGCACAAAAACAGACATATAGATCAATGGAACAGAACAGAGAGCCTAGAAATGGACCCTCAACTCTATGGTCAACTAATCTTCAACAAAGCAGGAAAGAATGTCCAATGGAAAAAAGACAGTCTATTCAACAAATGGTGTTGGGAAAATTGGACAGCCACATGAAGAAGAATGAAACTGGACCATTTCCTTATACCACACACAAAAATAGACTCAGCATGGAGAAAAGACCTCAATATGAGAAAGGAATCCATCAAAGTCCTTGAGGAGAACACAGGCAGCAACCTCTTTCTAGAAACATCACCAAAGGCAAGGGAAGCAAGGGCAAAAGTGAACTATTGGGACTTCATGAAGATCAAAAGCTTGTGCACAGCAAAGGAAACAGTCAACAAAACCAAAAGACAACTGACAGAATGGCAGAAAAGATTTGCAAATGACAGATCAATGGCTAGTATCCAAAATCTATAAAGAATTTATCGACTTCAACACCCAAAGAACAAATAATCCAATCAAGAAATGGGCAAAAGATATGAACAGACATTTCTGCAAAGGAAACATCCAGATGCCCAATAGACATATGAATAAGTGCTCCATATCACTCGGCATCACGAAATACAAATCAAAACCACAGTGAGATACCACCCTACACCAGTCGGAATTGCTAAAATTAACAAGTCAGGAAATGACAGATGTTGGTGAGGATGTGGAGAAAGGGGAACCCTCCGACACTGTTGGTGGCAATGTAAGCTGGTGCAGCCACTCTGGAAAACAGTATGGGGTTTCCTCAAATAGTTGAAAATAGAGATATCCTATGACCCAGAAATTGCACTACTGAGTATTGACCCTAAAGATACAAATGTAGTGATCCAAAGGGGCATGTGCACCCGAATGTTTATAGCAGCAATGTCCACAATAGCCAAACTATGGAAAGAGCCCAGATGTCCATCAACAGATGAATGGATACAGAAGCCCTGGTATATATAATGGAATATTATGCAGCCATAAAAACCCCCAAATCTTGCAATTTGCAATGACATGGAGGGAATTAGAGGGTATTATGCTAAGTGAAATAAGTCAATCAGTGAAAAACAATTATCAGATGATCTAACTGACACGAGGAATTTGAGAAACAAGATAGGGTCATAGGGGAAGGGAGGGAAAAATGAAACAAGATGAAACCACAGAGGGAGAGAAACCATAAGATACTCTTAATCTCAGGAAACAAACAGGGTTGCTGGAATGGAGGGGAGTGGGAGAGATGGGGTGGCTGGGTGATGGACATTGGGGAGGTTATGTGCTATGGTGAGCACTGAATTGTATAAGACTGATGAATCACAGACCCGTACCCCTGAAACAAATAATACATGTTAAAAAAAAAACCTCAAAAAATTTCTTGATGATTAAAAACAGCAGCAACAATATCTTCTATCAATTTTGCATCTTACTCCCCCTTTTCTATATCCAATTTTGGGTACAGAGAAGGCATTTAATAAATGCTGGTTCAATAAATGCCTAGGCAGTGTTTTTGGGGATTGTAACACAATTTTATGTGTCTTTCACTTGAATTGAAGTAGATCTTTGGGAGCCTGTCCAGGGCTCATAACACAACACCACTGAGGAGATCTTTCATCTTCTCAGTTACCCCTCCCCGCAATGTTGGTCCCTCCTAGAATGTATTTCCTTCTCAGAAAAATTAAACAAAAAAAATTAAGTCCTATAAAAAATGGAAATAATTTAGATAAACCTACAACCACAGTGTGAGACTTCAACACACCTCTCAGCAGCTGATTAAGTGGACAAAGGAGAAAATGACTTAGAAGATCTGAACAATGCAATGAACAAACTTCCATAATTGACATGTATATGGAATACTGTACCTACCATTAGAACACACATTTTTTTTAAAGTGCACGTGGAGCATTTTTATCCACATTGATTCCAAGCTGGGTCATACAGCAAGCTTCAGTGAGTGTCAAAGGATTGAAATTACTCAGAGTATGTTCACTGGCCAGAAAAATCACTAAGAGAAAGTCTTCTGCCCAAGTGGCCTGGAGAAACCACAACCCAGGTCACACCCACATTCCCCCTGCAATGAGCATGCACAGGGGCATTGCTAGGAAGACAAACCACAGCCCTGCTCACTGGCCTCACTTTCTCCTTCGGTCCTCAAGCCTTCAGTGGGCCTTTGCTGTCACCCAGCAGTCCTAGCACAGTGGCCTGATCAGTTCAATCTCAAGTGCACCCTTCCCCTCTCTCCTCAAACCTCCAGGTTGGGTGATCATTTTCCTTCTTATTTCACTGAGGAAATAAAAGCAACCACAAGAGATGTTCATCCACCTGCTCCCAGTTGTAACTGTCACCTCTTTCTAAGTGTACCTGAATATTTTCCTTTTCCTTTGGTTATAGAAAGAATGTGATTTCATCCAAAGCTTGCATCTCTACTTCTCTGCCCTGGATTCCACTGACTCCTGCCTACTTCAGTGAGGCAGAAGAAATGGAAGATGTGTGGGAGGGTTTTTTTTTTTTTTTAGCATTATATTCATACATATATACATAAAAATGCTGTAATGTCATCTATTCTAAAGAAACTTCTTCTGTATGCTCTTCTACCTACTGTCTCATTTGACTCCTTTTGCTCATATTTACAGCAAACCCCCTCACAATGATTTTATTTCTATGACCGCAAGTTTGTATTACATGATCATTCTATCTGTTCCAGGGTAATCCGTGGGACACCAAAACCAATGGTCGGTTCTTAGTCTTGGTGATTTGAAAATGCTCAGCTCTATTGGACACCATTCTTAAAACACTTTTTTTTTTTTTCATTTCTGGAAAACCCTTCCTCCCCCCAATTTTCTTCCTACCTTTTAAGCTCCTCCTGCTTGGTCTCCTTGTTGGCTTCTTCTCTCCTTTCCTGATCTTTAAGGTTGGAGTGTGTCAGGGCTCCAAGCTTGACCTCTTCTCCATCTGTACTACCTCCAGTCATTTCATATGCTTCTCTGGATGTAATACTTGGTATGGTGACCATACCCACCCTGACCTCTCTGGCCTAGAGCTCTCGCTGGCCTCCAGACCTGTTCATCCAATTGCTTATTTGACACCTCTACTTACATTTTTTTTTAAAATTTATTTATTTTAGAGAGTGAGAGCATGAGCGGGGAGGAGGGGCAGTGGGAGAGGGAGAAGCAGACTCCTCACTGAATGCAGAACCCACAGCCTGGAGATCATGACCTGAGCTGAAATCAAGAGTCATACACTCAGCGGAAGAAATCACCAAGGTGCCCCAACGAACATTTATAATAGCAATGAACACTTAGCAGGTCTAAACCCAAATTCCTAATTTTTGTCTTCCTGCTCCATGGCCTATACCACCTGCCACGCCACCTGCTCTAGAGAGTGCATTATTTTCCTATTACTATGATAACCTATTACCACACACTTAGTGGCTTAGAACCACACCAATTTAATTCTCTTACAGTTCTGGAGGTTCAAAGTCCAAAATTAAATTTCCCTGGGCTGAACAAGGATGGCTGCAGGGCAGTGCCCTCTCTAGAGGCTGGAGGGGAAAGTATGTTCCCTTGACTTTGCCAACCTCTAGCGCTGCAGTCCTTGGCTTGCGGCCTCTTCCCCCATCTTCAAAGCAAGCAGAGCCCCAGTGTGCTCCAGTCCTCCAAGTGCCTCCTGCCCCTAACAGTCACATTTCTCTTTGCCTCCCTCTGATACAGGTACTTGCACTCGCATTGAGGAAGGGCTCACCCAGGTCATCCCCGGTAATAGTCCATTTACACATCGTTACCTTAATCACCTCTGCAGAGGCCCCTGTGCCCCAGATGGTGACATTCATAGGTTCTGGGCATGAGAAAGTGGCCATCTTGGGCCATTACTCAATCCACCACACACAGTAAATGGCATCACCATTCTACTGTTCCTCAAAGTAAAGAAAAGCCCCCAACAACTTGATTTCCCGCTCTTAAAACTTCCATTCGACCCAGCAGAAAATCTTTCCACACTTAAGATCTATCAAGGATCTGTTTAGTCCTCGCCACTTTCATGGCCGTCGGCAGTTCATGCCTGAATTATTTCAGTAGCCACGACGCTGCCCTGCTCTGCCATTGGTTAACAGAGTCTGCCTGTTTCAGAGTCTAAGTTGGATGAGGTCACTGCCCAGATGAAAACCCTCTGTAGCTTGGGCCATGCTTTACCTCCCCTTCACCATCCCCCGCTCTCCCCGCTTCTCACTGTCCTCTGGCCCCCTGACCTGCCCTCTGCTCCCAGAATGGGAATGCGGCAGGCTGTGCCCCTGAACCAGTGGCACCCTCACTCCCTTAGAGAGATGTACCTGTAGAACTTTCTGGGCTTGCACGTCAACCACAAGGACTCTGTTCAGTGCTGGCTGGGCCACGTAGATGTACCGGTGCCGGACGTTCACGGCCGAGGCCCACTGGCATGGCTGGGTGGCATTTCCTTCCCCTTGGGGACAGATTTCTTCCTGTAAAGGAGACAGGCTGCCATGGATCTTCTTAATCCCCAGGGTCCCCTGCCCTGTGTGGGTTCCCTCTCGCTCACCCCCCTGTCCCTCTGTCCCCTCCCTAGAACCCAAAAACATGCCACGCCAGCCCTCCCACATCACCTGTTTTGAACATTCACCTCCACCTCCTCCCACTTGTGAGGCTGGAACTCCCTTTGCATGTGTTTTTTTATGAGCAGCTGCCAGACCTGCCTTCTTCCCCTCTTGGGTGTGAACTTCCCCGTCTGCATCCCCATCGTACAGAAAACTTCCGTCAATGGCCAGACTTCCCAAAGAGTGACCTACCCTCTGTGCTTCCTCACCACAGAGCCAGCAGCATTCCCACTGAGCACAGCACTCCGGACTTCTCACTTATTAAATTAAACCTGCTCCCCCTTTTTATCTGAAGTTGGGGTACCACCTGACTCCATGCGCCTATGCTTTGCTTCCTTCCCCCAGCTCTCCCTCCCCACGGGCTGGTCCTTCTCTGTTGGCTGGATCCTGCTCAGTTTGCTGATCTCTTGGTCTCTATATGTCAGAATGCACAGGAGTCAGTCCCTCAATGATTTTTCCTCTTCAAAATCCCCTCCCTTTCCTCATCTCATCCCAACTGATGGCATCAAATACCATCTACGTGCATACAGCTCCCAAATTTGAATCTTTAGTTAGAGCCTCTTCTCCGAACTCCAGACGTATGCATCCAACCACCTCACTCTACTTGGCTATTTGCTGTACACCTCAAACTTGAGAGTCCAAAGTCAACTCCCAGTTTTACTTCCCAATCCTGCTTATTCCTTTAACAAAATGGTGGCCCCACTGTTTTCCCTCCTTAGACCAAAACGCTTACAGCCATCTTTGAGTCCTCTTTTTCTCCTCATCCTCTCAGTCCTCATCAGGGCATCAAAAATCATTTCAGCTCTGCCTTCAAAATATGTTCAGAATTTGACGTTGCCTCACTGTTCCCACCTCCATCACCCGGGCTCAGGCCATACTGTCTGCTGAGTAACCGCTGTAGCATCCCTGTTGTACTCCTTGATTCCACCACCCCTCCCCTGCCCCCCGTTCTCAACACAGAATCCAAGGGCATCACTGAGAGTCTGCCCACACCTCTCCTCTTCTCAACATCCTCCACTTCATTAACATTCCTTCTGGCTCAGAAGAGGAGCCAAAGTTTTCTGGAAGTCAACAAGGCCCTGTCCCCTTTTGCTCCTGCTACTCCTCTGACCTTCAGTTTTTCTCTCCTGTACCCACTGTGCTTGCTTTCATTCCCTCATGCCACCCTCCTGCCCCCTTCAAGGAATGAGACCTTCAACTCTTAATCTCCCATGGATGTTCTGGAGCCTTGGAACGCACGTGGAACCACACCACGTATAGCAAATGGAACCTGGGACATCAAGGGGCGGTCACGGTGGAAGACCAGCTCTCAGGCACAGACACTTACATAGCTCATGAAGATCTTCTCGGTGGGTCGGAGGTGCCTCTGGATCTCACAGTCCACGGGGTGCAGGATGATGATGCCATCGTCAGAGAAGACATAGAACATGTTCCCCACACTGAGGCCTGGGAGGAGCAAACACAGCCGTGGTTATGCACCCCTGTCCCCAGCGGCCAGCTCCTAAGTAGGGTCATGTGCCATGCTGGGCAGACCCACCCCTGCGGTTTGGCTGCGTGTGGTATAGGCACAAAGTGCAGGGGCCTGGTCAAGGTGATGTGAGCTAAGCAGGAGGTATGTGGGCAGCCCAGGGAGAAAGTGCCAGAGGCCTGTGGGTCACTCCACAGGTGAGGGCTCCGTGAACCCCGGGCTATCCTTCCAGACACATGCTTCTGCCCTAGGGCACCGCGGGCTGGCCACCGGCACAAGTCGGCAAATAAATGACAGCCTTGGCTCTGGGATACATTTGGTCTTTCGTTTGTTGCCAACTAGTCAAATCAGATGGGTCAGATCATGCCAGAACAGCAAAGCCTCTTATTTATTTATTTTTTCAGCACATTTATGTGCCACACCACTCCTAGGAGCCTAAGAATGTTGTGGCTGGTACTCCTTTGTGCCAGTTTTGTCCTGGCCTGTTGGTGCCAGCAAATCCCTCCTTCAAGATAGGCTGCTCCCACCTCTGCCTCACCATTTTCTCTGTGGCAGCCCCAGGTCAGGCGATGGAGCCCCAGCCTGGTCAGGCCCGCCTTCCTGCTCCCACCACCACCCTGGTGTGGCCATGTGGGGAGAAACCTCAGAGTAGCAGAGAAGGGGACCTGGGAGGATCTAGTTTGACCTCCTTATTACAAAGACAAAAAAACTGAGGTCCAGGGAAGGGAAGGGGCTTGGTGGAGGTTACTTGGATTTACACCAGAGTCGGGGCTGGACCCCAAACCCCTACTCCAGGCTCTCTTGCTTCACTGTGCCTCAACATAAAACATAAAGATGGCACAAAATTGGTAAGGTTTGAGTTCTCCTTTTCTTTCTCCCTCATTTTATTATTTCTTGTGAAGGTGGAATATTCAACAGATTTCCATAAATGCTAAGAAAATTAAATCTATGAAAAACATGCTCTATCCTAGCATGCTGAGAGACCCAGTATACTGACTTCATTGACTATCTGGGTAGGTTTTCAGTGTTAGAAAACCATACAACACGAAATAGGAGCCAACATTGCACCTGCTTCTAGTGACTCTGCAGGCAGTTTTCTGGGCCTCAGGCCCTTCCTGCCCAGGAAGCCCCAGTGCCTGGGGTTCCCAGTGTGGACCAAGCTCACTGACTCCAGGACACAGTCTTAGCTGCTGCTGGTTCTGTCCTGAGAGGGGGGCTGGGAAGGAGGGCTCGCCACTGGGCACAACTTGACCCCAGGCTCTCAGAAGCTAGCACTGTCTGGGAGCACCCTGCACAGGTCTCTCTGGGGGAATCCTGGGGGTGCTGGGCAACCTGTCCCAAGAGCTACAGGAAGGGGCCTCGTCTCAGCTCCCAGGACATCCCAGCTTCTGGTCCGTATGTGCTCTGTCCCCGTGGGGCCTTCTCTCTGTCCACTCTCACCTGACAAACTTCTTTTGCTCAGACCTATGAGTCAAAGTCCCTGTCCCTGGGGTCCCTCGGCCTCCCAGGGTCTCTTAGGAAGTGGACAGCTGCAAGGACCAAGGTAAGCCTGAAAGCTCGGGGACCCCATGTGGGGTTGCAGCTGTGGCCACGTGGCAGGTAAAGCACAGCCTTGCTCATGGTCAGCAGTGGAACTCGGGCCTCGCCAAACAACTGACTTCACAGGAGACAGAGCCAGCCTCCTGATCCGGTCCCCTGGAGGGTTCTGTCTGAGCGGAACTACTCCTAACAGGGCACAAAGGGGCTTTCTTTGCTGTGGCATGCCCCAATCATCTCATTTCTCTTGTTGAGATGGGACAGATGCCTGCGGCCTGCTGGCCTGTGGGTTATGCTCCTGTATTTCCTAGTTCCAGCTGTGAAGGGTACAAGCAGCTGGCTGTCCAGGCAGGATGGCACTTGTTGCCAGGGTGCTGTCCACGATGAGGGCAGCACCTGTCACCCCACAGCCAGAAAGCAGCTGGGGGTCTTAAGTTGCCCTCAATGTGAGGCCTCTAGTGCTCTGTTTCATACATCCCAGGGTCTCTGGCATTCTTTGCTGGTCTCTGCTTTTGAAACTTGAGCCTCTTTGTAGTGAACGCAATTTTAGAAAATTACCACCTCTTAAAGACCCAGAGGGAAAGCTCTCTACATGCATTGTGGCTTAGCGCTAGGTTGGGCAGCATTGGGGGACAGCTGTCCATGGTGAGTGGCAGTTGCTACAACCTGTCTTCCCAAGGAATCCTAACATCTACTGGCATCAATTCCTCATTTTTCAGGTTCTGCTTTTGTTTTGCTCTGTGACTTACTGTGAACAGCAGTGCCTGACATTCAGGAAATTGTTCTGAGTATATGTACTCATGCATATGCCAGACTCTAGGAAATGCCACGAGGAAATGTTTACCAGGAAAAAAATGAGACAGGAAATAGGCCAGCTTTTAAAGAGGAGATTTTGTACGTAACCCTGAAATCACGGGGTGCACTCTGCTTCTCATCTCCTCCCTGAAACCCCCATCCACTAATCAAGCCCCATCCTGGAGAGTAAGTTACCTCCAGGTGATGTGAACTCTGCTCTGGTGGAGGGGCTGCACTGGGCCGGGGTCCACAAAGGGTGACTCAGGCCCTATAACCCAGTTCCCACATGGGCCTTCTGTTTTTTGAACCACATGAAATTGTTAGTATTAGACCATTTTTGACATACAAGAATGGCCATCTTTTTAGGGTCCAACCTAGTATCTAAAGATGGTTTGGTAAATAAAATTTTAAAAATCTATTCATTTAAAAATATACATTTATAGAAACCATGGTGGTTTTTTTCTTTGGCATTTCCTCAAAGTGTACACCTAAACTTTGAGAACTCCAGAACCAATATCACCTTCTGGAAAAAAGTTGAAGGCCTCATCTGACCAGGGACCCCTGCCAAGTAATCTGCTTCAGTGATGGTTTCAAACAGCTTTAGATAGCAACTTCCCACTTTTAAGTTCTAATGGACTGGTGTCCATTAAAGACACAAGTACATGTTAAATCTGCTTCTCAGCATGTGACCCTTGGGTCATTGACCTCCACCCTCCCATCCAATCTGGCAGGTGGACCGCACTGATGGGGACTGCATGGTATCTGGGAAAGCTGATGGTGGCCCATGGAAATATGGCCCATGATCGAAACATGAACACAGGTGATCACAAGCACAACACAGAAGAATAAAACTTGGTACCTTCCTCTCGCCACAGAATGTTTGCAACTATAGGGTCACAGAATCAGGAGACCGGGAACATGATTGAGGGAAGGAAAAAAGAACAAAGCAATGTCAGCATTTACTGTAGTGATTCCTTTCAGGGATGGATGGCTACCTCCCTCGTGTATGGAATCTGCCCCACTCACTGCCAAGCAGCAGCCCTCTGATGGGACTCTGGATGTGGACAAATGTTTCTAGGTCTCAGTACACTTTCAATTTCTAAATAGTCTCTGAAATTAGGTCCACTAATGGGATCCTCCACTTCTGTGGTTGACAAGGAGAAAGGAACCATTCTCCCAGAGTTCCTGATTACTTCCAAAAGCCAGGCTGATTTTCAGCTAGGATTCTCCAAGGAAGACCATCTGAGACACTATTCTGATGATCTCCTTTGATGCTGAAGACTCAGCTTGGAGTCTTTAAACAAGGGCAAGAGATCCTAGCTATCACTCTTGTCCATGGAATCACACCTGCAGAGCCACTTGGGAAACGGTGGCTACCTGGGAGGGCACACAGGTGGGGGATAATCCCTGGAGTCAAGGTTATATGTGCATGTGTGGCTGGGCCACTTCCTGGGCCACGGTGGTACATCAGCATGTGATAAAAATCATGAATGGATATCTAGTCTATCATGTATGGAATCTGCATCACTGACTGGTGGCTGGAGAGAAGGAGGACTTTTATGGGTAAGGGGCAGAGGTTCTAGTCTATACAGCAAGTAGGAGGCAGAAATGGGGCTAGGATATGTAAGCTTCCTTGTCTTGGGCACTCTCTGCTTCCAGGGACCTTCCCTGTCTGTGTGCTGTTGAGGTTGCCAGGGAAGGTCTGCTTACCCCTGGGCACCCCTGCCGCAGCTGTGAGCACAAGAGAATATGGGAGTTTATCCCTGTCTTCAGGGGCTCATGGATGGTGGGTACAAACTTGGTCAGTTGGTCCCCTTGCACCCAACACCCCCCAACCAGCGCAATGAGGAGCTCAGAGGCAAGAGTGGACTCACGGGTCTTTCTAGCTGAGTCTTCAATGAAAAGTGAGGAGATATCCTCGTCCACGCCCACTTCATTTCTGGCGATGCAGGTATACGCCCCTGTGTCTTCATACCGAACACTGCCGATGTGCAGTTCACTCCCATTGGCTGGAGGAAGGACAGTGCTCAAGATGGTCTGCTTAGCTGGGACACCCCCCCTCCCCCCAAATCTCCCTTTTATCCAGAGTGGTGATGTTAAAAACACAGGCCCTCGGCAGGGATGAGGGCAACCAACATCCATGATACACGCCCAGAAAGGGCTTGATCAGCTGGACTAAACTGAGGCTGACTTGGGACTGGATTTACAGCTTATCATCTTTGCACTCAAAAAGCCCACAAGATCTGTGTGAGTGCAGGTAGCAGGAGAATTTGGGGAGACATTTGTTCACTCCTGACACATCTGACTTAGAAACAAACCATGTCTCTCATTTCACTGGGGAAAGTGTCAGCTTGAACTTGACGGGAAGAGCAGAGAGGCACTGAGGGCAGTTCTTACCTAATAGGGAAAGCTGTTTCGACATCTGGGTTGAGACATCCATGCCATTTTTCAGCCAAGTGATTCTAGGCATAGGAATGCCCTCTGCGTGACATCTCAGACTGGCCGCCACCCCGGGCTCCTGTGCCTGGGTCTCTGGATACACGCGGATGACTGGTGGCACTGTGGATGAAGTTGGTGCTGGTCAGACAGGGCCCTAACCTGGCCTTGGGCCCGTGCTCTGGCCCCACACCTGCTCCCGAGGATGAACCAAGATGCCGCTCTGGAGTTCTCTTTGTAACTAGCTCATAGTCTCCTGTTCAGCAGCTCAAGCCCTCTAAGAAAGGACTATAAAATGAATTGTAAGCAATAAACATGTCAGGCTTTGTGCCCTATAATTCATGGCTTTCACCATTATTCTAAATATGATCAGAAAGACATCCAGATATTGAATGCTATTCAGCTGCTACATGTGAAGAGCAACAGCCACTGCACATTTATTTCTGAATGAATAAAATTCAGATATATTATTTCTGTTATTGGAAAGACATTGGACAGGGGCTTAATTATTTGCAGGAAGTGCTTCACAAAGCATTTATGGTCAATGACTGGCAGGGCTACTAATTACATCACTACTCTGGGGAAATCCTTTGATTTTCCTGTGAATCACTGTTATTTCCCCACTTCTCCCCCCCCCACAACATGGGTGAAAGGAAAGTGTGCCCTTCTTGGCTCAGCCATGAGCCCTGGCAGCCAAGTTCAGGGCTGAGGATGTGACCTGGCCCACTCATCAGAAGAACATGGGTGAGGGGGAAGGAGCAAGATGGCTGAGGAGTAGGAGACCGAGATTATCATCAGGTACTAGGAGTTCAGCTAGACAGTTATTAGACCATCCTGAACACCTACAAACTCAATAGGAGAGAGAAGAGAAGAGCAGCAATTCTAGGAACAGAAAACTGACCACTTTCCAGAAGGTAGGACGTGCGGGAAAGTGAATCCAAAGAGACAGGAAGATAGACCACGGGGGAGGGGCCGGCTTATGGCAAGTGGTAGAGCAGCCGAGCACAAAATCGGAACTTTTAGAAGTCTGCCCCACTGAGGGATGTTGCTCCAGGGGCTAAGCAGGGGTGGAGCCCATGCAGGAACAGTGTGGTCTCCAGACCCATGGAGACACAAAAAGACCAGGGGTGTCTGAGTGTGGCAGGTCTCCCAGGTATTGGAGGGGGGAAGCCAGCAACAGAGATGGAGCTGAGGAGTAGGCTCTCGACAGGGTTACCTTAAACTGTGATTGAAGGCATAGTCAGGCCACTGCTCTTTGAGCAGGGACCCCACAAGCAGCAGATCCAGGGAGACCCCCTCCTTCCTCCTCCAGAAGGAGTGGTACAGGAGTGCTGCAGGAATTGGCTGGGTTTGGAGACTCCAAATGGGGCCGTGTGCCAGAGATAGAAATTCTTGGTCATAGGCCGGGTGAGCTTGGAGCGTGGCTGGAGACCAGGGAGACAGGAGGGATTGAATTTTTTCTCTGAGGGCACACTGAAGAGCGAGGCCCCAAGATCTCAGCTCCTATAGGGCCGGAGGTTGGGAGGCTGCCATTTTCATTCCTGTCCTCCAGAGCTCTATGGAAAGTGTTCAGGGAATAAAAGCTCCAAGAGCGAACCCGAGCAGATTACTTAGCCTGGTCCCATGGCAAGGGTGGTACAGTTTTGCCTTGGGCAAAGACATTTGAGAATCACTGCAATAGGCCCCTTCCCCAGAAGATCAGCAAGAACATCCAGCCAAGACCAAGTTCACTGATCAATGAGAACTGCAGAACTGCAGAGCTATGGGAAAGCATCACATAGAATTCATGGCTTTTTCCCCATGACCCTTTAGTCTTTCAAAGTTAAATTTTTAAAATTTTCTTATTCTATTTTTTAATTTTCCCCCTTTCTTATTTTAATGTTTTAAAGCTATTTTATCTTATCAATACCGTTTTAAAAATCTTTTAAAATTTTCATTGTTATAGTCATTTTTTGTATACATATAGGTTTTTTGTTTCTTTAAAATTTTGGTATACAATTTCTTCTAATAGAACAAAATATACCCTAAATCTAGCACATGGCTTTGTTCTAGTCTCTAGCCTGATCACATTTTCCCCATTTTTTTTCTTTTTTCAACCAACGTCTTATCAATTCCTATTTTAGACTCTTTTTAAATTTTCATCTTTATAGTCATATTCTATCCCTTCATAGTGTTTACCCTTATTTTAGTGCATATATATATATATTTTTTTCTTTCTTTCTTTAAAATTTTTGGAGGTACTTTCTTCTAACAGACCAAAATGCACCAAAAATCAAGTGTGTGGCTCTGTTCTATTCACCAGTCTAATATATATATGTGTATGTATATATATATATATATATATATTTTTTTTTTTCTTCGTTTCTCCCCCTTTTCTCTCCCCCTGGTTTCGGGGCTCTCCTGACTTGGTTAGTGTATATTTTTCTGGGGTCATTGCTACCCTTTTAGTATTTTGTTCTCTCATTCATCTTTTCTTACCTGGATTAAATGACAAGGCAGAAAAACTCACCACAAAAAAATGAACAAGAGGAAGTACTGATGGCTAGTGACTTAATCAATATGGACATTAGTAATATGTCAGAACTAGAGTTTAGAATGATGATTATCAAGGCTAGCTGGGCTTGAAAAAAGCATGGAAGATGTTAGAGAAGCCCTCTCTGGAGAAATAAAAGAACTAAGATCTAACCAAGTTGAAATAAAAAAATCTATTAATGAGATGCAATAAAAAATGGAGGTGCTTACAACTAGGATAAATGAGACAGAAGAGAGAATTAGTGATATAGAAGACCAAATGATAGAGAATAAAGAAGCTGAGCAAAAGAGAGACAAACAACTACTGGACCATGAGGGGAGAGTTCAAGAGATAAGTGATACCATAAGACAAAACAATATTTGAATAATTGAGTTCCCAGAAGAAGCAGAAAGGGAGAGAGGGGAAGAAGGCATATTGGAACAAATTATAGCAGAGAATTTCCCTAATTTGGCAAAGGGAACAAGCTTCAAAATCCAGGAGGCTCAGAGAACCCCCCTCAAAATCAATAAAAATAGGTCCACACCCCATCATCTAATAGTAAAACTTACAAGTCTCAGTGACAAAGAGAAAATCCTGAAAGCAGCTCAGGACAAGAGGTCTGTAACATACATGGTAGAAATATTAGATTGGTAACAGACCTATCCACAGAGACCTGGCAGGCCAGAAAGGACTGGCATGATATATTCAGAGCACTAAATGAGCAAACGATGCAGCCAAGAATACTATATCCAGCTAGGCTGTCATTGAAAATAGAAGGAGAGAGAAAAAGCTTCCATGACAAACAAAAAGTAAAAGAATTTGCAAACACCAAACCAGCCCTACAGGAAATGTTGAAAGGGATCCTCTAAGCAAAGAGAGAGCCCAAAAGTAACAGACCAGAAAGGAACAGAGACAATATAGAGTAACAGTCACCTTACAGCCAATACAATGGCACTGAATTCATATCTTTCAAGAGTTATCCTGAATGCAAATAGGTGAAATGCCCCAATCAAAAGACACAGGGTAACAGAATGGATAAAGAGAGAGAGAGAGAGAGAGAGAGAGAGAGAGAGAGAGATTGATTGATTCATAAATATGCTCTCCACAAGAAACTCATTTTAGACCCAAAGACATCTCCAGATATAAAGTGAGGGGGTGGAAAACCATTTACCATGCTAATGGAAATCATACAAAAGCTAGGGTGGCAATCCTTATATCAGGCAAATTAGATTTTCAACCAAAGACTGTAATAAGAGATGAGGAAGGACACTCTTTCATACTTAAAGGGTCTGTCCAACAAGAAGATCTAACAATTTTAAATATCTATGCCTTTGACATGGGAGCAGCCAATTATATAAACCAATTAATAACAAAATCCAAGAAACACATCAACAATAATACAATAATGGTATGGGACTTTAACATCCCCTTACTGAAATGGACAGATCACCGAAGCAAAAATCAACAAGGAAATAAAGGCTTTAAATGACACACATGACCAGAAGGATATCACAGATATATTTAGAAAATTCCATCCTAAAGTAACAGAATACACATTCTTCTCTAGTGCACATGGAACATTCTCCAGAATACATCACATCCTGAGTCACAAATCAGGTCTCAACTGGTACCAAAAGATTGGGATCATTCCCTACATATTTTCAGACCACAATGCTTTGAAACTAGACTCAATCACAAGAGGAAAGTTGGAAACAACTCAAATACACGGAGGCTAAAGAGCATCCCACTAAATAATGAATGGGTCAACCAGGAAATTAAAGGAGAATTGAAAAAATTCATGGAAACAAATGAAAATAAAACACAACTGCTCAAAATCTTTGGAACACACAAAGGCAGTCCTGAGAGGAAAGAATACAGTGATATAAGCCTTTCTCAAGAAACAAGAAAGGTCTCAAGTACACAACCTCATCCTACACCTAACAGAGCTGGAGAAAGAACAGCAAAGAAAGCCTAAATCCAGCAGGAGAACAGCAATAATAAAGATCAGAGCAGAAATCAATGAAATAGAAACCAAAAGAACCATAGAATAAATAAACAAAAGTAGGAGCTGGTTCCTTGAAATAATTAATGAGATTGATAAACCCTTGACCAGACTTATCAAAAAGAAAAGAGAAAGGACCCTCATTCACCTCCCCTTCCAATTTCCCTCAACTCTCTACTCAGTGGGGAGCCTGCTTCCCCCTCACTCTCTCTGCCTGCCTCTCTGCTACTTGTGATCTCTGTCAAATAAACAAATAAAATCTTTTAAAAAACAAACAAACAAAAAAAACAAAACAAAACAAAAAAAAAGAAAAGAAAAGAGAAAGGACCCAAATAAATAAAATCATGATGAAAGAGGAGAAATCACAACAAACAGCAAAGAAATACAAACAGTTACAAGAACATATTATGAGCAACAATACACCAGAAATTTGACAATCTGGAAGAAATGGATGCATTCCTAGAGATGTAAAAACAACCAAAACTGAACCAGGAAGAAATAGAAAACCTGGACAGACCCATAACCAGTATGGAGATTGAAGCAGTCATCCAAAATCTCCCAACAAAAATAGTCCAGGGCCAGATGGCTTCCCAGGGGAATTCTACCGAACACTTAGAGAAGAATTAATATCCATTCTTCTGAAACTGTTCTAAAAAATAGAAATGGAAGGAAAACTCCCAAACTCATTTTAGGAGGCCAGTATTCCCTTGATCCCCAAACCAGACAAAGACCCCACAAAAAGGAGAATTACAGACCGATGTCCCTGATGAATATGGATGCAAAAATTCTCCCCAAAATACTAGCCAATAGGCTCCAACAGTACATTAAAGGGATTATTCACCACGACCAAGTAGGATTTATTCCTGGGCTACAAGGTTGGTTCGACATCCACAAATCAATCAATGTGATACAGTACATTAATAAAAGAAAGCACAAGAACCATATGACACTCTTAATAGATGCAGAAAAAGCATTTTACAATGTACAGCATCCTTTCTTGATCAAAACTCTTCACAGTGTAGGCATAGAGGGTACACATATCACTCAATATCATCAAAGCCATCTATGAAAAACCCACTATGAAAAACTAAGAGCTTTTCCACTAAGGTCAGGAACATGGCAGGGATGTCCACTATCATCACGTCTGTTCAACATAGTTCTAGACGTGTTAGCCTCAGCAATCAGACAACAAAAAGAAATAAAAGCAACTGAATCAGCAAAGAAGTCAAACTCTTACCCTTTGCAGATGATATGATACTTCATGTGGAAAACCCAAAAGACTCCACCCCAACACTGCTAGAACTCATACAGGAATTCTATAAAGTGTTAGGATATAAAATCAGTGCCCCAAAAGTAGTTGCATTTCTATACACCAACACTAAGATGGAAGAAAGAGTAATTAAGGACTCAGTCCCATTTACAACTGTACCCAAACCCATAAGACACCTAGGAATAAATCTAACCAAAGATGCGAAGAATCTGTACTCAGAAAACTACAGAATACTCATGAAAGAAATTAAGGAAGACACAAAGAAATGGAAAAATGTTCCATGCTCATGGATTGGAAGAACAAATACTATGAAAATATCTATGCTACCTAGAGCAATCTACATGTTTAATGCAATCCCTATCAAAATACCATCAACTTCTTTCACAGAGCTGGAACAAATAATCCTAAAATCTCTATGGAACCAGAAAAGACCCTGAATAGCTAGAGGAATATTGAAGAAGAAGCAAAAGCTAGTAGCATTACAATTCCAGACTTCAAGCTCTGTTACAAAGCTGTCATCATCAAGACAGTATGGTACTGGCACAAAAACAGACACACAGATCAGTGGAACAGAATAGAGAGCCCAGAAATAGACCCTCAACTCTATGGTCAACTAATCTTCAACAAAGCAGGAAAGAATGTCCAAAGGAAAAAAGACAGTCTATTCAACAAATGGTGTTGGGATAATTGGACAGTCATATCATGAAGAATGAAACTGGACCATTTCCTTATACCACACACAAAAATAGACTCAAATGGATGAAAGACCTCAAGGTGAGACAGGAGCCCATCAAAATCCTTGAGAACACAGGCAGCAACCTCTTCAATGTCAACCATAGCAACTTCTTCCTAGAAACATCGCCAAAGGCAAGAGAAGCAAGGGCAAAAATGTACTACTGGGACCACATCAAGATCATAAGCTTTTGAACAGCAAAGGAAACAGTCAACAAAACCAAAAGACAACTGACAGAATGGGAGGAGGTATTTGCAAATGACATATCAGGTAAAGGGCTAGTATCTAAAATCTATAAAGAACTTATCAAACTCAACCCCCAAAGAACAAATAATCCAATCAAGAAATGGGCAGAGGACATGAACAGACATTTCAGCTAAGAAGACCTCTAGATAGCCAAGAGAAACATGAAAAAGTATTCCACATCACTAGGCATCAGGGAAATACCAATCAAAACCACAATGAGATACCACTTCACACCAGTCAGAATGGTTAAAATTAACAACTCAGGAAATGACAGGTTTTGACGAGTATGCGGAGAAAGGGGAACCCTCCTACACTATTTGTAGGAGTGCAACCTGGTACAGCCACTCTGGAAAACAGTATGGGGGTTCCTCAAAAAGTTGAAAATAGAGTTAACCTGCGACCCAGCAAATCACTACCAACTATTTACCCCAAAGCTACAAATATAGTGATCTGAAGGGGCAGGTGCACCTGAATGTTTATAGAAGCAATGTCCACAATAGCCAAACTATGGAAAGAGCCCAGATGTCCATCAACAGATGAATGGATAAAGAAGAGGTGGTATGTATATGTATGTATGCATGTATATATGTATGTATACACACACACACACACACACACACACACACAGGAATATCATGCAGCCATAAATACCCCTGAAATCTTGCCATTTGCAATGATGTGGATGGAACTAGAGGGTATTATGCTAAGCACAATAAGTCAATCAGAGAAAGACAATTATCGTATGATCTCACTGATGCAAGGAATAAGAGAAATAAGACAGAGGAGCACAGGGGAAGGAAGGGAAAAATGAAGTAAGATGAAACCAGAGAGGGTGACAATCCATAAGAGACTCTTAATCTCAGGAAACAAACAGGGTTGCTGGAGTGGAGGGGGTGGGGAGGGATAGGGTGGCTGAGTGATGGACATTGGGAGGGTATGTGCTATGGTGAGCACTGTGAATTGTGTAAGACTGATGCTTCACAGACTTGTACCCCTGAAACAAATAATAATTATATGTTAATAAAAAATTGCTACTAACCCATAGGCACCCTGAGTAGTTTCATAGGAGGGTATTTTGTACATTTAAGGAATCGATAATTCCTAGAGCATAAGACAGAGAAGATGTTGCAAATTTTATAACTTGGGCACCACAACTGTCAAAGAGAGTACAAAAAAGAGGACTACAGACCTAATTCACTTTGACTGGATATACCAAAATCCCAAGTGACATATTAGTAAATCAAGACTAGCCTGGTGTTAAAAGAGCACATCGTGACCAAGCATAATATGTTTCAATGGCTAACTATCAGGAAATCTGTAATTAATCACCTCCAAAATCCAAAGCAGTCAAAAAAGAAAAATCATTTGATTCTCTTGCTAGACACTGAAAGGGCTTTTGAAAAAAATTCAGAATCAATTTCTTAGAGGAAAAAACCTCAATAAAATAAGAACAGAATGATATTTGTTTCCTACAGTGAGGAATATCTCCATAAAAAGAAGAAATAGCACCATTCTTTATGGAATTGTGAAACATTAAGTCAGAAAAAAAAGGAAAAAAGAAAGAAGGCAATATCAGACTCTCAACACGATTCAGGGTGTGATTGTCGATTGAAGGCAAGAAATGAGGAGTATTAAAAAGATGTAGAAAAATGATATTTTATCTGGATATGCTCCAGATAATGAACCCCAAAGTAGTAAGTTTCAATAAGTGAGTGCAGAGAGGGGTCCCAGCACCAAAACCTAGAAAACTAATAGCTTACTTCCTGGCAGCAATCAAACAGAAATCACTCTGGACCTAAATGAAAAAACTCTAAAATCTCACTAAGGACATTAAAAAAAGACTTCAATAATTGGAGAGTCATGTTCTGGGAATGGAAGATTTACTGCAGTTAAGAAAAGAGATAGTCCAAATTAAGCCATACATTTAATCTAATTGCAATGAAAATCAGTCGGTGGGGGCTCGACGACACAATTCTAAAAGTTACCCAGAAGAAAAAAATGTGCCAGGACAGCTGAGGAAATTTTGAAAAGCAAGGGTGATGATGGGCACTGTTTCCTACCAGATATTATAAAATATGACAGTAGCAAATGTTGCAAAGCAGGGGTGGGGGAGGCTAGGGCCAGGGGAGGGCTGAAGGAATCCCCCAACTCTGAATCAGGCACCACACTAATGGTGTGGATTGGTTTTAGCAAGCTCTGTCAATTCATTATGTGCAGCCAACATTTATTAAATACCACCCAAGTACCAGGCATTATGGACAGAGCAGGGAATACAAGCGGACCAGCCCTGATCCCCGTGGAGCTTGCTGTCTGGGGAAGGTGGTTTAACAGTGAACTCCAGGTGTGATGAGCATTATTACCCGAGGGGGGCTGTTGGTGCATGGGGACAGGGGTAGGGGAAGAATTGCCAGAAGAGAGTAGGATCCACTCTCCACCTCACAAGATAAATACTGAGCTACTTTACTTATACTTTGTCTGTTGAACTGGGGAATCTAAACCCGTGGTTTGTGGACTGACCTCTTCAGTGAGATGGCCAGTGGTCAGCATCAGCCTTGAAGACTGTCCTTTGCCTCAACCCTGACCTTTGATAGAATCTGTGGACCCATGAAGTTTTCAAACTAGACTGTGTTTCTGCATCCCCTCGGGGGCTTGTTAAAAACAGCACTGGTGCCCACTTCACAATGTCTGATCCCGGAGGTCTGGGCTGGGGCTGGAGGATCCGCTTCTAGTTATCAGCCTCCGGGTGAGCCCCGGACTCAGTTCTGACTTGCAGTCACTCGAAGACCGATTCAGGGCTAACTTTGAACTGAAATGTTCAGCCCTATTCTAGAACGAAATGAAACTGGACTGAAAGTCAAGGGTGTGGAATGAGTCATCCACTTAAAAATATAGGTCTACGGACAAAGACACTTCCCCTGGGTGTGGGTGCTCACAGTGAGAGGCCCCTCTGCTGCCCGTTAGGTTTCCATGAGCCACTGTCCTCCTGGGGTCTGAGATTACTCCTCCTCTGACTTCTGTCCCTCGATCTGCCAGACTATAGAGGGGGTCTCAGACCAGTTTCATCTGCCAGGGCCCCCTCTTCCCCATCTTGCCCTGACTCCACAAATGGGGATTGTGAAGACACTTTCCCTCATGTCCTCGATTCAGGGTCACATCAGTCTTCGTAAGATGCCTATGCCTCTGCGGTGTACCTTATCCCGCAGACCTTCGGTTATCACCTTCTGGAACTCATGTTCAGCCATGAGCAAAATGTCCTATATCCTCAAATTCTTGTATGAACTTTTTTTCACCTTCTTACCCAAATGGAAGCCTGGAGACACTGCTTCTCCTGCAGCCTCTTCAGGGGGTGGGGCTCTCTCCCTCACCTCCCCCTGGAGTGGGCTGCGAGGTGGGGCAGGTGCCCTCCTCCTCCCACCCGCTCTAGGACATTCCCTGTACTTCCCTCCTCCTCCTGTGCCCCATTCCCTCTTACTAATGAGCATTCTGATCAGCCTATAGAAAACTTTTAATTTCCATCTTAAAAAACTCCCAAACTTCTCTTTCCCCCAAATTCTCTCCCCAGTGTTGCCCCATTTTCCTCCTTGGAAGCACCCTGAAGAGTTGCTCATATTTGGGGGCTCGAATTTCTCTCCCCCGTTGCCTCCTGGGTCAGTTCCAGGCAGAGGTTCCCCACTGCCCCATGGAAATGGCTCTTCTCCAGCGATTCCCACCTCCCACCCTATGCCAAACCTGACTCAATGCCCAGTTCTCTGACCCCATCCTCACTGAGCTGTCTGCAGCACTGGGCACAGCTGACCACTCCTCCTTCGTCCAACTTGTCCCTTCGACTTCATACTTGGAAGCCCAACTGACTTCACAGAACCTGGCATTTACTATGTCTGCATGAGCTTCTGAGCTTTCTTCCCCGAATCTGCTCATCTATCCCCCTCTTATCTCAAAAAATGTTCATTCCGTCCTCCGGGAGTTCAGGCCAAGAGCCTTCCGAAGGATTGGTGACTCTCCCACCAAGTTGAAAGATATGTCAACTTTTTAGTAAGGCCTTCACTTGCCATCCCCTCTACCATTTCGATCTTGTGTCTGACTTTCCTTGTCCCTTTGTTTTTTAATTTTCCTTTTTACTTCTCACCCTAAGACCTGCTCTGCAAGGACGGAGGTTCTGGTCTGCTCACTGCTGGGTTTCCAGAGCATGGCCTGGGAGTGGCCTGCAGGAGAAACTCAGTATGTGTCTGGTCAAAGCAGGTTACACGGACCCCTGACGGAAGAGGTGGACAGGAAAGGAGGGGAGAGAATTCTCAGCCGAGGGAATTGTCAGCACAGATTCATTGGCTGGAGTATTTGGGGATAGGTGGGGGCCAAGACACAAGGCTGGCAGGAATAAGCCTGCATGTATGTGACTGTGAACATGGGACTGTGGGCTGGAGGGGCCACGAGGCTGGTGTCCCCCCCTGCTGTGGACCAGTGGCTCAGGCTTCCCATCCTGTCTGTCCTGAGAAACTGGCATGGAGGAGGCCACTGGGGCCCAGCCAGGCCAGCAGCAATCGAAGGGATGTTGCACCCAGTCCTGGCCCTCCTGGGTCTTCCTGGCTTCAGGCCCTGCACAAAGGGAGCCTGTGACACGGAAGGCGACCCACGAGGCACCAAGGAGCTCCACTGAGAAGCCCGTCATGCCCTGACCTGACCACCTGCTAACTGGGAGACTGGCCCAACAAGGTTTAAAAAACAAAAACCAAAAAACACAAAAACAACCAAAGCCTTATCCCTCCAGTACGGTGGGATTGCACTTACTAACCTGAGAACCCAGGTGTCCTCATACGTGAGGAGACATCCACACATCCTGCCGCGGTGTGGACCAGGCCCCAGGCTCTGAGAGAACACCTGCTTCCTTCGGGCAGAAGCTGTGACTCCTAACTCCTAGCAGAGCCAGAGCTCAGGATGCAGTCTCCCGCAGGGACAGGTGAGCCCGAGAAAAACAGGGGGTCAGGGAGGGGTCAAAGACCCCAGGAACCCTGGTTCCCATCGGGATGGGGTCCAGTCAGGAAAAGCCTGGCATTCTCACCGTGAGAGACTGAGGGGCTGGGGTGCGGGCACAGCTTCCTACTGGCAACAAAGACGCACCTGTTTTCCTCTGGCCTGCATCTCCCGTCTCCTTTTGTATTAATTCACACACGAAAAATCATTTGAAATTAATATATTCTGGGTAAACACATTCATTTTCTTTTAAATTTGCAAAACCCTCCAGTGAAAACATTTGAATATGTAACACAAAGGCCCATTTTCTTTGGGAAACATGGATCATTTCCAAGGTGAAAGGCAGCATAAATATGTCCTAAGTAAGAGGCACATTCACAAAAGGACCAAGCTGGAGTCATCAACAGATTTGGGAGAGGATTATTGTGTTTTGGGAATGAATCGTTACTTGTCTGAACTGTGGGGAGTTGGAGGGGTTTGTATTTTAATGGATTAATCATTTATGTCTCAAGTTCTTGCTCTTTCCTAGGAGGGCAATATGGGAGGTTTGCATGAAGTTATAAATCATGTCAGCGTTTGGACCTCATCTCTGAGAGGCCTGGTCTGTGAGGAAATTATACTAATAATTTGAGTGAAGTAGTTGCCTGGAAGGGCTCCCTTTAGCCAACCAGGTCAATGCAGAGTTGGGGATGGAAAACCCCCAGAAGATGGGGGTCTGGCCTATATATGGGGTCTGGCCCCTGCCGCCAAGGAGTGGGGCAGCTCCAGAAAGAAGTCAGTATTTTATTCTTGGCTTGGCTAGTTTCACTGGGTCTTGATTTTCCCATCTGTATAATGGGTTGCATGCTCTCTGAGGGGCCACTGCTCAGAACATCTATGTCCACTAACTACAGTTTCATGTGGCTTGAGACAACCAAAATCTCTCCCATATCTGTCCCACCCTGAACTGTGAACTCTGCATCAGGGATTTCCAAGCACTGGAGACATATCAGATCTCATCAGGCCTTTAAGGCAGGAGGACTACTGTTCTTCCCATTTTAAAGGTGAGCTTACTTGCCTTCCTTGTATGTCAAGGAAACACCAGTACAAGCCCTTGAACCCAGGTGCCTCTGCTCAGGGTTCATGTCTTGACTCTGTGTGACAGGGGTTGCTAGCTGGGGTCTGCACGGGGCTTAGGGTGGAGAAGTCCTAGAAAGGCTTGGAGCCTTCCAAGAAGCAGGTAACTGGGCAAGGCCCTCTTTCTGCCCTTTCCCATCCTCCCCCACCCCCAGCCCCTTCCCTCTGGTTGAGGAGAAGCTCTGCGGAGGAATAGACACGGAACATCACTCCCTGACTGGGTGCCCCAGGTGCCGCCTCAGCTCAGTAAGCAACAGGCCATCTGCCCGACCACAGTGGGACCAAACCAGACCTCCAACAGCTGTGCTGGGCAACCGCACTGGGTTCTACCTGGGCAGCTCAGGGACAGCTTTCATGGTTTTCAATCATACTTGGCATGAATGGCAAAAGGGAACAAATCTGGGAGGAGTCAAGATGGCGGAGAAGTAGCAGGCTGAGACGACATCGGGTGGCAGGAGATCAGCTAGACAGCTTATCTAACCATTGTGAACACCTACAAATCCAACGGGAAATCGAAGAGAAGAAGAGCAACAATTCTAGAAACAGAGAATCGATCACTTTCTGAAAGGTAGGACCTGCGGAGAAGTGAATCCAAAGCGACGGGAAGATAGACCCCGGGGGGAGGGGCTGGCTCCCGGGAAGCGGTGGAGCAACAGGAGCACAAAATCGGGACTTTTAAAAGTCGGCTCCACTGGGAGACATCGCTCCAGAGGCTAAACCGGGGGGAAACCCAGGCGGGGTCAGCATAACCCCAGGTCCCGCGGGGTCACAGAAGGACTGGGGGTGTCTGAGTGCTGCAGAGCTCGCAGGTTTTAGAGTGGGGAAGCCGGCTACAGCGACAAAGCCTAGGAGTGAGCTCTTAGGCCGGGGTTACCTTGTGCCGGTCGCAGGCTGGGTGGGCTCGGAGCGCGGGCGGTGGCCACGGAGACAGAAGCGACCCGGCGCCATCTTCATTCCCGACCTCCAGAACTCTACGGAAAGCGCTCAGGGAACAAAAGCTCCCGAAAGCAAACCCGAGCGGATTCCTTAGCCCGGCCCCTGGCAAGGGCGGTGCAATTCCGCCTGCGGCAAAGACACTTGAGAATCACTACAACAGGCCCCTCCCCCAGAAGATCAACAAGAAACCCATCCAAAACCAACTTCAGTCACCAAGAACAGCGGAATTCCACAGCAGGAGAAAGCGAATCTTATCTGGACAAATGACAAGGCGGAAAAACTCACCTCAAAAAAAAGAACAAGAGGCCGTACGGAAGGCTGGAGACTTAATCAATATGGACATTGGTAACATGACAGATCTAGAGTTTAGAATGACAATTCTCAAGGTTCTAGCCGGGCTCGAAAAAGGCATAGAAGATATTAGAGAAATCCTCTCCGGAGAGATAAAAGCCCTTTCTGGAGAAATAAAAGAACTAAAATCTAACCAAGTTCAAATCAAAAAAGCTATTAATGAGGTGCAATCAAAAATGGAAGCTCTCACTGCTAGGATAAATGAGGCAGAAGAAAGAATTAGTGACATAGAAGACCAAATGACAGAGAATAAAGAAGCTGAGCAAAAGAGAGACAAACAAATACTGGACCACGAGGAGAGAATTAGAGAGATAAGCGACACCATAAGACGACACAACATTAGAATAATTGGGATTCCAGAAGAAGAAGAAAGAGAGAGGGGAGCAGAAGGTATATTGGAGACAATTATTGGAGAGAATTTCCCTAATATGGCAAAGGGAACAAACATCAAAATCCAGGAGATGCTAAGAATGCCCCTCAAAATCAATAAAAATAGGTCCACACCTCATCACCTGATAGTAAAATTTACAAGTCTTAGCGACAAAGAGAAAATCCTGAAAGCAGCCCAGGAAAAGAAGTCTGTAACATACAAGGGTAAAAACATTAGATTGGCAGTGGACCTATCCACAGAGACGTGGCAGGCCAGGAAGAACTGGCATGATATATTCAGAGCACTAAATGAGAAAAACATGCAGCCAAGAATACTATATCCGGCTAGGCTATCATTGAAAATAGAAGGAGAGATAAAGAGCTTCCAGGACAAACAAAAGCTGAAAGAATTTGCAAACACCAAACCAGCTCTACAGGAAATATTGAAAGGGGTCCTCTAAGCAAAGAGAGACCCTAAAAGGAGTAGATCAGAAAGAAACAGAGACAATATACAGTAACAGTCACCTTACAGGCAATACAATGGCACTAAATTCATATCTCTCAATAGTTACCCTGAATGTTAATGGGCTCAATGCCCCAATCAAAAGACACAGGGTATCAGAATGGATAAAAAAACAAAACCCATCAATATGCTGCCTACAAGAAACTCATTTTAGACCTGAAGACACCTCCAGATTTAAAGTGAGGGGGTGGAAAACAATGTACCATGCTAATGGACATCAGAAGAAAGCTGGGGTGGCAATCCTTATATCAGATCAATTAGATTTTAAGCCAAAGACTATAATAAGAGATGAGGAAGGACACTATATCATACTCAAAGGGTCTGTCCAACAAGAAGACCTAACAATCTTAAATATCTATGCCCCTAACATGGGAGCAGCCAACTATATAAACCAATTAATAACAAATCAAAGAAATACATCGACAGTAATACAGTAATAGCAGGGGACTTTAACACTCCCCTCACTGAAATGGACAGATCATCTAAGCAAAAGATCAATAAGGAAATAAAGGCCTTAAATGACACACTGGACCAGATGGACATCACAGATATATTCAGAACATTCCATCCCAAAGCAACTGAATATACATTCTTCTCTAGTGCACATGGAACATTCTCCAGAATAGACCACATCCTGGGTCATAAATCAGGTCTCAATCGGTACCAAAAGATTGAGATCATTCCCTGCATATTTTCAGACCACAATGCTCTGAAGCTCGAACTCAATCACAAGAGGAAATTTGGAAAGAACGCAAATACATGGAGACTAAACAGCATCCTTCTAAAAAATGAATGGGTCAACCAGGAAATTAAAGAAGAATTGAAAAAATTCATGGAAACCAATGATAATGAAAACACAACGGTTCAAAATCTGTGGGACACAACAAAGGCAGTCCTGAGAGGAAAATATATAGCGGTGCAAGCCTTTTTTAAGAAACAAGAAAGGTCTCAAATATACAACCTAACCCTACACCTAAAGGAGCTGGAGAGAGAACAACAAAGAAAGCCTAAACCCAGCAGGAGAAGAGAAATCATAAAGATCAGAGCAGAAATCAATGAAATAGAAACTAAAAAAACAATAGAACAAATCAATAAAACTAGGAGCTGGTTCTTTGAAAGAATTAATAAGATTGATAAGCCCCTGGCCAGACTTATCAAAAAGAAAAGAGAAAGGACGCAAATAAATAAAATCATGAATGAAAGAGGAGAGATCACAACCAACACCAAAGAAATACAAACAATTATAAGAACATACTACGAGCAACTCTACGCCAACAAATTTGACAATCTGGAAGAAATGGATACATTTCTAGAGACGTATAAACTACCACAACTGAACCAGGAAGAAATAGATAACCTGAACAGACCCATAACCAGTAAGGAGATTGAAACAGTCATCAAAAATCTCCAAACAAACAAAAGTCCAGGACCAGACGGCTTCCCAGGGGAATTCTACCAAACATTTAAAGAAGAATTAATTCCTATTCTCCTGAAACTGTTCCAAAAAATAGAAATGGAAGGAAAACTTCCAAACTCATTCTATGAGGCCAGCATCACCTTGATCCCAAAACCAGACAAGGATCCCACCAAAAAAGAATTACAGACCAATATCTTTGATGAACACAGATGCAAAAATTCTCACCAAAATACTGGCCAATAGGATCCAACAGTACATTAAAAGGATTATTCACCACGACCAAGTGGGATTTATTCCAGGGCTGCAAGGTTGGTTCAACATCCGCAAATCCATCAATGTGATACAATACATTAATAAAAGAAAGAATAAGAACCATATGATACTCTCAATAGATGCTGAAAAAGCGTTTGACAAAGTGCAGCATCCCTTCCTGATTAAAACTCTTCAAAGTGTAGGGATAGAAGGCACATACCTCAATATTATCAAAGCCATCTATGAAAAACCCACCGCAAATATCATTCTCAATGGAGAAAAACTGAAAGCTTTTCTGCTAAGGTCAGGAGCACGGCAGGGATGTCCACCACTGCTGTTCAACATAGTACTAGAAGTCCTAGCCTCAGCAATCAGACAACAAAAAGAAATTAAAGGCATCCAAATTGGCAAAGAAGAAGTCAAACTATCACTCTTTGCAGATGATATGATACTATATGTGGAAAACCCAAAAGGCTCCACTCCAAAACTGCTAGAACTTATACAGGAATTCAGTAAAGTGTCAGGATATAAAGTCAATGCACAGAAATCAGTCGCGTTTCTTTACACTAACAATAAGACAGAAGAAAGAGAAATTGAGGAGTCAGTCCCATTTACAATCGCACCCAAAACCATAAGATACCTAGGAATAAATCTAACCAAAGAGGCAAAGAATCTATACTCAGAAAACTATAAAGTACTCATGAAAGAAATTGAGGAAGACACAAAGAAATGGAAAAATATTCCATGCTCATGGATTGGAAGAACAAATATCGTGAAAATGTCTATTCTACCTAAAGCAATCTACACATTGAATGCAATCCCTATCAAAATCCCACCCATTTTTTTTTAAAGAAATAGAACAAATAATCCTAAAATTTATATGGAACCAGAAAAGACCTCGAATAGCCAAAGAAATATTGAAAAAGAAAGCCAAAGTCGGTGGCATCACAATTCCAGACTTCAAGCTCTATTACAAAGCTGTCATCATCAAGACAGTATGGTACTGGCACAAAAACAGACATATAGACCAATGAAACAGAATAGAGAGCCCAGAAATAGACCCTCAACTCTATGGTCAACTAATCTTCGATAAAGCAGGAAAGAATATCCAATGGAAAAAAGACGGCCTCTTCAACAAATGGTGCTGGGAAAATTGGACAGCCACATGCAGAAAAATGAAATTGGACCATTTCCTTACACCACACACGAAAATAGACTCAAAATGGATGAAGGACCTCAATGTGAGAAAGGAATCTATCAAAATCCTTGAGGAGAATGCAGGCAGCAACCTCTTTGACCTCAACCGCAGCAACTTCTTCCTAGGAACATCGCCAAAGGCAACAGAAGCAAGGGCAAAAATGAACTATTGGGATTTCATCAAGATCAAAAGCTTTTGCACAGCAAAGGAAACAGTGAACAAAACCAAAAGACAACTGACAGAATGGGAGAAGATATTTGCAAACGACATATCAGATAAAGGGCTAGTATCCAAAATCTATAAAGAGCTTATCAAACTCAACCCCCAAAGAACAAATAATCCAATCAAGAAATGGGCAGAGGACATGAACAGACATTTCTGCAAAGAAGACATCCAGATGGCCAACAGACACATGAAAAAGTGCTCAACATCACTTGGCATCACGGAAATACAAATCAAAACCACAATGAGATACCACCTCACACCAGTCAGAATGGCTAAAATTAACAAGTCAAGAAATGACAGATGCTGGCGAGGATGCAGAGAGAGGGGAACCCTCCTACACTGCTGGTGGGAATGCAAGCTGGTGCAACCACTCTGGAAAACAGTGTGGAGGTTCCTCAAAAAACTGAAAATAGAGCTACCCTACGACCCAGCAATTGCACTACTGGGTATATATCCTAAAGATATGAACGTGGTGCTCCGAAGGGGCACGTGCACCCGAATGTTTATAGCAGCAATGTCCACAATAGCCTCTGTGGAAAGAGCCTAGATGTCCATCAACAGATGAATGGATAAAGAAGATGTGGTATATATACACAATGGAATACTATGCAGCCATCAAAAGACATGAAATCTTGCCATTTGTGATGACGTGGATGGAACTAGAGGGTATCATGCTTAGCGAAATAAGTCAATCGGAGAAAGACAACTATCATATGATCTCTTTGATATGAGGAAGTGGAGATGCAAGGCGGGGGGGCGGTTGGGGGGAGGTAGGAAAAGAAAAAATGAAAAGATGGGATTGGGAGGGAGACAAACCATAAAAGACTCAATCTCAAGAAACAGACTGAGGGTTGTGGGGGGGGAGGGGGGACGGAAGAGGGTGGTGGGGGGAAATGGACATTGGGGAAGGTATGGGCTATGATGAGTGCTGTGAAATGTGTAAACCTAGCGATTCACAGACCTGTACCCCTGGGGATAAAAATACATTATATGTTTATTAAAATAAAAAAATTAAAAAAAAATAAATCAATACCATAGAGTCTAAAAAAAAAAAAAAAAAAGGGAACAAATCCCCCAGATGAATCTACTGCTGCTTTCACTCCCCTTCCTCAGGGCACTCCTAGGCTAGGCAGCCTTCCTTCTGTCCTGAGCATCAGAAGTGTCTTCTCAGCCTCCTCAGGCTCTGCCTGACAGCCTCTGGCACCAAGCAGTAGTCTAGCAAATCTCCCTGAGCCTAATGCCACTGTGGGACTTCCACAACACCCCGGCCCTCCTGCGACCTGTCCTTCAGAGCGCATAGCCCACAGCAGCACAACACAGCTGCTAAATGACCACACCCGCATCCAACATCTGGATTCTCCAACAGCAATAACATGATGCCCAGGTAAGGATGGGTACAGCAGACAGGGCAGGTGTGGGGAGTCTGGGCTTTGGAGTCAAGAGCGGCTTTGCAGTTCCTAACTGCAGGGCTAGGTGCTGGGATCCCTGGTGACCTCATCTGTCAAACAGGGATGGCATGCAGTATGTACTCACTCAATGCTATCATAATCATCTCTTTCATATCCTATTTTCAGCATCTTCCCATACAGATAAGACATTTGCCCCCTCCTGTCCAACACAGCAAGCTTACAATACTCAGAAAGCCTTGCTTCTAATTCCCAGGTCAACCGACAGTGCCCTTGTGTCCTTGGGAGGCAACTTGGGGCCTACGTTAGCATGGTGCTCCCATGAAGGAGCTGGCTAGGGGACCCACACGTTTCCCCCAAGTGTCTGGGAATCAGCCCAGCCCAGGAACCGCATGGGCTACTGAAGCTAGGGCCACCCAAGCTGCCCCGTCTGCCTGTCATGGGAGCCAAGCACCAGGGGCCAATTTAACGACATAAGAAACTGATCACAAAGCACAAATGTCCCAGCATGCTCCCTCTGACTGCTGATGATGCTTCCGCTCCAAGAAAGGCCTTCCATCTGTCTGCAGTTAGGAAATCAAGTGGCCTCTTTTGATTCTCAGTGGGAAGTTTTGCTGTGTGTAGACTCTTCTGGGCCAAAAGCAGTCTCTTCAGTGGAGACTAGGTCTGTAGGGGTCCTCGGGTGGGGGTGGCGGGTGGCTAGGGAGGCTGTGAATGGGGCTTTCCAATGCCAGCTGCGAAGCCCACTTCCCTTCTGGTGGAGAGGTCTCTCTTCTCTCCCTGAAACTCAGCCACCCCTCGTGGTGCTCCTGTATTCAGCTCTGGGAGTGACACATAGGCTCATCCCCATCAGGACCTCAGTCTCAGAATTCTGGGGGATCATGGGGCACCATGGACTTGGCACTTAGTCTATGAAGGCATCTGAGACCCCAGAGTCTCTCCTAGAGGCCCGAGGGGAGTATAGGCTCTCACCTGTGAGGTACTCAGGTTCCTCGGCAGGTGGCTCCCTTCCCCTCCTCAGGGAGTTGTTTGGGGGAAATAAATGGGACAAAGCTCAAGCCATCTCCCTGTGCCCCCTATTCTTGGGAAGTGGCAGCAGGAGGCCAAGGGCAGAGTGAACAATCTGTGAATATGGTTTATTTCCCTTCTCCAGGCTCATCTGAGGAGCCGACGGATCCGGGGCAAACCGCAGGGAGCTGCCTCCCAACCAAACCATCACCCACATTGTACCATGCGGAGCACCACTTGCCAGTTTCATACAGAAAAGCCAGCTTCCTGCTACAGAGCTCCAGCTCTGCCCCGAGCAGCCCATGCTGAGCTGCCTGCACTTAGGACTGACCTTGGAATCTGGTCTGGGTGAACTCCCCCAGTGGCTGCTGTAACTAGGAACCCCTGGGTTATTTCTGGAGAAATCCGGTGACTTCATTCATCATAGGCCTGGATTCAGATCAGCAAGCCGAGCTACAAAGCCCCAAACTATTCAGTATGTCCCCGGTCAAGAGAAATACTAGGATATGGGTTAGGCAGGTATGGCTATAAAAATCCCTTGAACATCCTGTAGGGTAAATGTAGACACCGGCTGAGCACACCACCCCATTGTCCTTAAGTGGCTTGTTACCCTGGTTCCAGAGGAAAGTGAAATTGAGCCTCATCATGTAATCATTTTTAACACCTTGCTCCTTTTCTCTCAGAGCAGAAGCCCTGAGCACCAGCTGGTGCAAAAGATCTAGGGCTGACTAGAAGTTTCCACACCGACACACAAACACCCTACTCAGGACGAGGAGTGAAGCCCGGCTAGGTCTGGCTGGACACGGCTAACTTCTGTGGGGTGCCAGGTCTGCCAAGGCACGGGGACGCCTTGTCTGTTCTGATGGCCAGAGGGGCCAGGCTGGATGGGCCAGCAGTGCGACACAGACATCAAAGCACAGTGCTGGGTCTGGGAAGACACCCACCCGTGGTGTGACTGCGGACAAGTGACCTTACCTAGAGATTTAGCCATAATGGGTTAGACCGTACTGACCGGGAAAGCCTATGGGATGTGTTAGCGCAGGGAGTGGCCAGGGCGAGTGCTCAGAAATCGCCGGCTATTTTAGTTTGTTGTTGATGTCCTCAAAAGGGGTTAATAATTCCCTGTTTCTAGGAGTCCCGGCAACACAGGGGTCCATGAGAAGCAACGAAAACCTCCCGCGTTTGCTCAGGTTCTGTCTTGGCTGGGCCCCGGCTGTGGATTGCTGAGCCCCTCCAGGAGGGAGACTGGAACCATCCCCCAGTGGAGGAAGTCATATCTCTCCATGGACAAGTGACACGGGTGCATGCCCCTGGAAGGGCAGTGGTGTGTTTTAGAGAGTGTCCACTACTCCCTGGATCCCAGAGCCCGGCTGCTGGCCATCACCATGGGAGGGCAGGGCATCTTCTACAGGGGTCTGCGGGAGCCTCAGCTGCCGAGCGCGATCAGCCCGAGGGACTCGCCCCCAGCACCACCATCACCTCATCAGGGGAGGCTTCCGGGGGAAGCCGACAGACAAACTTGTTGGCCGACTCCGCCCTTTCTCCACTGCTCCCCTTTACTTATGAGACAGGAGGGCTATCTTGGACTGGGACACATCTTTTAGAATACAGGAGTGGGGCGGGTTGCTGTGAGCAGCGTTTGGGGAACGCTTAGAGGGGACGACATGCATGGAGCCATTTACTAACCATTCACCTGCAGGACGTGGGTCTGGAAGAGCTCCTCGTGGCCGGAGGCGTGGCACGTGTAGTTGCCCATGTGGACGGTGGTCACCTTGGTGATGTAGAGGGAGTTGTCCTCTCCGAAGTCCTGCACAGGGTGAGGAAGACAACCAGGTTGGCCTCCCTAGTGAGTAGGCTGGGAAGGAGAGCCCAGGCTCCTGCTTTTCCAGGAAAACACAAACCCTGTGGCCAAACCCACGCATTTGGCCAGAGCTGCCAGCAGGGCCAGGCCGGCCAGGGTAGCAGGAACGCCCTCTCTCTTCCATGTTATTGGCCTGAACCTTGTTTATCCAATTAAGGCCTGATTCACACTCTCTGTGAGGCTGGGCTGAAACACCTTCCCACTCATTCCTCTTGTTTTCCATGAACTGGGCTCCCTCCTACTACTAATCCTCAGCCTGCTTGGCTGGTTTCCTGGGGGCTCTTGTCCACCTGCTGAGCAGCTCTGCAAGTTTTTCTTATAAAACTCAACCCCCCCCCCAATAATCCAATTAAAAAGTGGGCAGAAGACATGAACAGACATTTCTCCAAAGAAGATACACAGATGGCCAACAGACACATGAAAAGATACTCCTCATCACTTATCAGGGAAATGCAAATCAAAGCCACAATGAGCTATCACCTCACACCTGTCAGAAAGGCTAAAATCAACAACTCAAGGAACAACAGGTGTTGGTGAGGACGTGGAGAAAAACAAACCCTCTTGCCCTGTTGGTGGGAATGTAAATTGTTGCAGCCACCGTGGAAAGAGTATGGAGGTTTCGCTGAAGTTAAAGTTCGAACTACCCTATGATCCAGCAATTGCACTGCTAGGTATTAACCCAAAGAATCCAAAAATACTAATTGAAAGGGACACATGCACCCCCATGTTTATAGCAGCATTACCTATAATAACCAAACAGGACACAACCCGTGTCCATCGATAGAGGAATGGATAAAGAAGATGTGGTCTATATATATACAATGGGATATTACTCAGCCATCAAAAAGAATGATATTTGCCATTTGCTTGCAACACTCTAGACAGAGCTAGAGAGCATAATGCTAAGTGAAGTAAGTCAGTCAGAGAAAGACAAATACCGTATGATTTCACTCACACATGGAATTTAAGAAACAAAACAAGAAAGCAAAGAAAAAAAAATTAGAAAGAGGCAAACCAAGAACCCAAACTGATGGCTGCCGGAGGGGAAGGTCCTGGTGAGGGAATGGGTGAAATAGGGGATGGGGATTAAGAAAAGCTCTTGTGATGACCACCGGGTGATGGGAGAAAGCATTGGATCACTAGATTGTACACCTGAAACTAATATAGCACTGTGTGTTAACTAACTGGAATTAAAACAAGAACGAGAGGGGCACCTGGGTGGTTCAGTGGGTTAAATCTCTGCCTTCAGCTCAGGTAATGATCTTAGAGTCCTAAGATCGAGACCCACATTGGGCTCTCTGCTTGGCAGGGAGCCTGCTTCCTCCTCTCTCTCTCTCTCTCTCTCTCTCTCTCTCTCTCTCTCCTTGCCTCTCTGCCTACTTGTGATCTCTCTCTGTCAAATAAATAAAATCTTAAAAAAAAACAAGAACGAGAAAGTTTTTCTTAAAGGGACAGATAGCAAATATTTTTGGCTTTGTGGGCCATAGGGTTTCTGTGAACTATTTAACTCTGCCTTGTAGCATGAAGATAAACATTAACAATATATAAATTAATGAGTGTCTCTAAGTTCCAATGAAATTTTATTTATTCTTAAGATTTATTTACTAGAGAGAGCAAATGACTGAGTGGGGTGGGGAGGAGGGCAGAAGGAGAGGGAGAGAGAATCCCGAGCTTGCTCCGTGCTGAGTACAGAGCTGGAGGCAGGGGTTGATCTCATGACTCTGAGATCACGACCTGAGCCAAAACCGAGTCAACACGCTTAACTGACTGAGCCACCCAGGCGCCCCAGTGAAATTTTATTAAAAAAAAAAAAGGTGGTGGGACAGGTTGGCCTGCAGGGATAGATGGCCTACCATGGGTCAGATCCACTTTGTCCCAAAATAGTTCTAGGTGCCTTGCAGAGACCAGAATAACCCAAGAAGGGAAACATTTCTGAGGAAAATGAGGGCAAACAAAGAGCAAGAGAAGGGACAGCAAAGAGACCCGGAAGGGGCAGATGCCAGGGGTTCTGTAAGAAAACTTGACAACCTTGCCCCTATTATTATTATTTTTATTTTTAAAGATTTTGTTTATTTGGAAGAGCAGAGTGAGCAAAAGAGAAAGCATGCACAAGTCGGGGGCAGGGGTGAGGGGCAGAGAGAGAGAGGGAGAAGCAGACTCCCCGCTGAGCAGGGAGCCCGATTCGGGACTCGATCCCAGGACCCTAGATCATGAACGGAGCCAAAGGAGATGCTGAACCGACTGAGCCACCCAGACACCCCACTTTTCTTCTTATTATTAGCAGGACATGCAAAACTCCTCTTGACCTTCTAGAGCCAACACCAAACCATTCCTCTTGCCATTCCCTGTGCCCTTTTCCACAGAAGCACTGTGGTGGCAGTAGGGAAGAAAGGCCACCAGTCACTGTGTCATAGGCGTTGTCTGAGGGCAGCCACAGAGCAGCTGACCCACTGACCCTCTGCCTTGCTCACACTCCAGAGGGCTTCACTGCCACCATCTTGAGTCCTTTAAGGATGATTTTTGGCTAATTAGCTCGGTGACGGGGTGCAGACCCAGAAGGAAGCTTGGCAGAGGGCACGGGGGGAAGGGGGATCGTGGATGCATGCGTCCCGCTTTCATGATCAGAAAAAAGATGCACATCAGCGCTCCCGACGGAGTAAAATATTGTAGTGAGAGCCCTGGGAGTTTTCTCTGAAGCACTGCTCTGCTTAAAAAAGCCCCATTCCTATCACTCTGCAGAAGCTTCGATAATAAAAATAAAACACCAGATAGCTGATTTGTCCTGTGTCATAACAGAGTCATAAAGGGTTCATACCTGAGTTGCTTATGAAAAGTTAATGGTTAGTCAATTCTGGGCTGACATATTTCTGGTCTAAGCTGTTTGTGTGTCAAAACCTAAGTCTGGAGGAAAATGTATTTTGCTTAGAGGCTCCATGGTAGGTGGCAGCTGGAAAATAGGGCAGGGAAGCTGGGTGCAGCTCTCACCGTGGGAAGCCCTCAATACCTTACCGGCTTGGTTCCAGGGCGAACTCCACTCTGAAGCGTAATCCCAGAGCTGCTGGCAGGGGCTGGTGCTGGGGGCCCCCTGGCACTTTGCCTCGTCTGCCTCTCTGAGCCTTCAAGCCCATAGCCCATCCTCGAAGGACGCACTGGAAGCTGGGCTTGGGTTCTGGAAGCCCCTGCTGTTGGTGCCCCTTGGGTGACGCCATGTGGTCACATGGACCACACATCCCTCAAGCCTTGTATAATCCTCAGGAAAAAACCTAAGCCAGAAAACAAGACAAAGCCCTGTCCTCACACAGTGAGGAAGCAGAGCTCTCTTTCACAATGTATTCAGAGTCTACCTTCTCTTACCCCCTCCACTGTGACCAGTGGGTTAAGGCACCATCTTCTCATCTGGGGGACAGCGGGGACCTCCACCTCTGCCCCTCCACTCTGTCCTCTACACAGCAGCCAGACCCTATTTCCTCACCCCGAGTCAGCCCTAGAGGGTCTGCAGGGATGACCTGCCATCCCCACCTCCTCCACTCTCCCTTGGTCATTCCATTCTGGCACTGTGGTCGCTGGCTGTTGACTACATGCCAGGCATCCTGGCATCCTCCAGGCTGTCAGTCTGGCTTGCACCCCCCTCTTTCAAGTCTGCCCAAATGTTATCTGCCCGCCCTATCTCTAACCCCCACCCCACCTGTCACTTCCTGTTTTTTGGCACTTACTACCACTTAGCATACCATTTGCGTCTGTCTCTGCCTGATGAGGACGTGAGCTCTCGAGTGAGCCCTCAGTAGATACTCAGTAAATGGATGGCACGAGTTGCTGAGCTAGGCCTTCTGCAGGGATTGTGTTCTGGTTCTTTGGGTTTGACGATGGAGGCGCCCACCTCCTGCCTTCCCATCCACCTGAATGTTGCCAGTGATGGGGCATCAAAACGAGGTGGCTGGCAGGAAGGCAGAGAACTGATCCCAAGTACGGTGCCCCTGCTTCCCCACCCCCCGTCTCCTTCCCCATGTTGCATTCCTCAGGCCAGGGCATGCGGACATTGGCCAAAGAGAAGGCTCCACACAGAGCAGCAGGCAGAGAGGGAAAAGCCCATGCAAGCCATCTTAAAGTCAACTGCTGACTTCTGGGGAGCCCCTAACAACATAATTTAACCTCTCCGTCTGTTTCTCCTCATTGCTGCTGGTAGACAAGACGAAACTCCTGGGTGATCGCTCAGGGGCTGGGGGGCGGGTGCACATCAGTTCTTCGACTACACGAGGGGATGCTGGATACATGACGGTTCTCCTCTGAGCACTGAACTCATTACCAGCCTGTGACTTAGGCTCTGGGGAGAAGGTGACTGTGGAATAAATAAAATAATGTCTCTGGGCTAAAACAATAGGCACCATATAATTATAAAACAAAGTACATATGGTTTTCTGGAACATGAATACTGCCTACTGAAATCAAATTTCCCTCATTGGATGTGGGGAAATTCCTTTAAAAATTGATTTATAAGAAGCTACATAAAACTAAACCTGTAATCCTTCCTCTCCTGAATGTTCTTTGAGATGTGTCTGAATACTGCTATCAGTGCTTGATTGCATCTCTGTAATTGTCTTTTTATGGATGGGTTTTTTTTTTTTGGTTCTGATGCATAGAAATGTATTAGCAAAATCAAGGTTCCTTCCAGAAATAAACAGATGCTAGATTAGACCATTCTTTGTACTGATACACATCTATCTTTGGGAAAGAGACAATTTTACTAAAAGGCATAGTTTTTGTCTTTTAAAAAGCTATTTTGTAAGTATCTGCCCTTAATAAAGTAATTAAATAAGACTTAAGTATTAAACAATATTTAAGCAGAGGCGAGATGGGGAACGTTGTCATAGTGATGCATGGGACTCGGGTCTAAGTAATATGAAAATGAGCCATCAATGCGGAATATTTAGTGACTAAATGCTAAACACAAGGACTCCAGGGTGATTTCAGAGTTCAGGTTAATGATACTGTCAATGCTACAGGTTAGGACTCGGTGTAGACACATTTATTCCGAGCCTTTCCGGCTCTGCCCTTCTCAGAAGCCGTGTTCTCAGGAGCCCTCTGTCCTGGCTCTCTTTGGGGAGGACGGAGTCAAGGAGAGGGTCTTTCCTCCATGCTGGTTTGATTCTGGCCCCCAGAATCCACTATCTCTAGCATCCCTCCTGCACAAACACTTTAACGAGATGGACCCCAGCACTGAACATGCAGCCCCTTGGTGACAGCTGGCCTCAGAGGTGTCTGCTCTCAGATGGCCAATATCCAAACCAAGCAGGGACCAGAGGCACCCCGGGGTCGGGGGCACACACAAACACCCACGGAAGACACATAGTACACATGAGCGCGTGTGTGCACACCATGGCGCCCCCACTGCCCACCTCATGGCTCTACTGCGGACCACTCCGACCCACACGGGGGTTCCTGTGCTGGTCACTTCCTTCCAGACTCTTAAAGGACACACTTAAAGGACACACTCTGTACATACTTGCTTAGAGTTCTCTTGAGAAGTCCCTGCAGCTTGAAGTCATCCCTAAGTAGCTGCTGAGCCTCTGGGCAGGGAGCTGCTATGGACGGTCACGAGCATTGTGAGCCCCCAAGGTTGGTCTGTTCTCTGGCTCAGTCCCAGGCCCAGGCCAGGGAGCCACAGGTGTGAGAGAAGTCACTGTGGGGAGGGCTCCTGGCTTCCCTATGACCGCAGGGACTATCACTGGCTGACTTGGGTTTCTATGATCAGTCTTCCCTGTGACTCTGAGTGCCCACGAGGAGGCACCTCAGACCCTCTGCGGACCACCGTATTGTCCCCAATGCATGGCTCAGTCGGTGTTTGCTGAGCAGATGGAGGCGTGTTAGCTGAGGGTGCTGGCTCTCGGGGAGCCCTGAAGGGAAGGCTAGTGAAGAAATAACGTCATCCAGAGAGAGGTCTGGCCTTTGTTTGCCTGGGGGCTTTGGCCACCAGGCTACCAGATATATGATTTACGATGGAGGCTCTGCGCCATACAATGCCATTTGTGTCTCCCCAAGTGGCTAGACGTCATCCACGTGAGCAGGACATAACCAAACTCTACCAGCAGCTCTGCACACCAGGCTTGGGTGAGCTTCACCAGCAGGCAATATGTTGTACCCGTTCTTACACATCAGTGCTGGGAACAGGCTACATGTGCCACTGCACCAGGAGACAACAATGGAGGCTCTGGGTTTGGATCACCCTGGATTCCACCCACTGGGGCTTCTTCCCTTGGCTGATTTTTTTTTTTTTTTTTTTTTTTTTTTTTTTTTTTTTTTGCTTATAAACCACAGAAATGTCTCATAGTTCTGGAGGCTACAAGTCCAAGACCAAGGTGTTGGCAGGTTCCATGTCTGGTGAGAGCCTGCTTCCTGGTTCTTGGAAGGCTGTCCGTCTTTTTGCTATAGCCACGCACGGTGGGCGAGACCAGACTCTCCCTTTTAATAAGGGCACTAATCCCATTCGGGAGGGTTCTACCTTCATGACCTAATCACCTCCCCACAGTCCCACCACCAGATATGCCTCCAATGGGGACTAGGTGTACACATATGAATTTTGCTGGGATACAAACATTCACTCCGTGGTACAGATGGAGGTTTCTACACAAACAAGAGCATACAGAGAATAAAAGAGTTCAAATTCTGGGTAAGACAGAGAAAGATGTATCAGACTTACATCAGCCTAACTCTAAAAATAGATTAAATATAGGACGCAACCTTTTTAAGCACAGTCTCTGATCTTTGAGAGACGGAAAACTTGAGGTGAGGTCCACACTCACTCCCTCCCTCTGTCAGAGGGCATTTTCCAGACCACAGCACAGAGGACCACGGCAATGGAGAAGAGGTCAGAATCCAGGGCCTTTGAAGTACCTGGAATTTGAGAGCTAGGGTAGAAGAGAGGATGGGGCTTTGCAGGCTTTGAGGAGCCCCGGGAATTTCACAGAAATGCTCCCGAGTCATGGCCGGACACTAAGGTCCAGAGGCTCAGGCTGAGATTCGAGGCCTTACAGAGCATATAGCCTAGAGTCTGTGAGCTGAGCAGAGGTCCCAGAGATGTGCACACTGTTGAGAGCTGTTGGGGTTCTGACCGTCCAGAATGGAGAGCTCTTGGGGAATGTCCTAGGTATCCCCTTGGCTGATTTTAACCTACACTTATCCCCTGTAATAAACCATCAATGCGCATCTAAGCGTGCTCAGTGAGTTGAGTCCTTCTGGCAAATTATTCAACCGGAAGGTACTTTTGTGCACTCCCCAAGCTTGTGCTGGATGCCAGAGTGGGGGAGGTCTTAGGTTGACTGCTCTCTCTAACTTTGTGGTCAGCTCCACTGTTCCATCAGGGGGATTCTGACCCAGTTGTGTGGATGCTGCATATTTGGCCTGTGGGCAAAGTTGCATGTCTAAGTGCACACAGGGGGCTAGGCACTTGCACCAGAAAGCTCATGTCGGAGTCATGGCTCTGAGCACTCAGCGTGTCTACCCTCAGAGGCCAGAGGACAGGTACCTCGTGACTCTAAGACTCCAGGGTATCACGTGGATGAGTGCAGCTCATGGGTCCCTCTGGGGATTTGTAGGCCGTGGATCCTTAGCTGATCAGCCTGGTGAGCCCAGCTGGGGCAGGGAGGGCCTCAGGTGACGACACAAGGCACTGCAGCGATCACTTGAAGTTCCAGACTGCCTCTAACCTGCTGCCTTTTCCTGGGGGAGCTGCCACCCTCCCAGGGGGATGCTCCATCATGAATCCCTGTCTGAGAAGGCCTTATCAGCAACTCTAACCTGAACCACACTCACAGCCCTCATACCCACTGGCATTCTTGCTGTCCTTGAAACACTCCAGGGAGTATTCGACTAGGGACGCCTGGGTGGCTCAGTCGGTGAAGCGTCTGCCTTCGGCTTGGGTGATGATCCCAGGGTCCTGGGATCAAGTCCTGCATCAGGCTCCCTGCTTAGCAGGAAGCCGCCTTCTCCCTCTCCCTGCTGCTCCCTCTGCTTGTGCTCTCTCTCTCTCAAATAAAAAAATAAATCTTAAAAAAAAAATTTTCCTTCCATGGCTCATTTTAGGGACCAAGAAGGCCTGCAATCAGGAATTTTTCTCCTGATACAGTGTTTTAAGCTCTTCACAGATTTTGTGGGTTTTCTTTTCTTTTCTTTTTCCTTTTTTTTTTTTTTAACCAACTGAAGGTTTGTGGCAGCTCTGTGTAGAATGAGTCAGTTGGCACCACTTCCCCAACAGCATTTGCTCATTTCACGTCTCTGTGTCACATTTAGTAATTCTTGCAATATTTCAAGCTTTTTCATTATTATATTTGTTATGGTGATCTGTGACCAGAGATTGCTGCTCATCGAAAGCTCAGAGGATGGTTTGCATTTTTCCAACAAGAAAGCCTTTTTTAATTAAGTATGTACTTTTTTTTAGACATATGTTAGTGCATACTTAAGAGACTCCAGTATAGCATAAACATAGATTTTATAAGTACTGGAGACCAAAAACTTCATTTCACTCCTCTGATGGCAGTATTTCCTTTATTGAATGTTCACGTTGTTGCAGTGGTTGGAACCGAACCCTCAGCATCTCCAAGGTGTGCCTGGACACTGTTGGATGGAGTATAAACCGTATGGCCTTTTTGGAGGGAGATTTGGTGATACCCATCGCACTGAAATCATGCTCACCCTTGGACGTCGTCATTCCACTTCTAAGAGCTTATCTTACACACCTACTTACACGAGTGTGCTAAGAGGCGCATATGAGGCTCATGGTTGCACTACTGCCTGCAGTTAATAAAGCCTGTCTATAGGCTGAGCGAGAACTCCCTTGAGTGGGGCTGGGCTGGAGAGTCGGGACAGGGCAGCTGTGTGGAGCTCTGCACCCAGGGTCTAGAAGCTAGATCAGAACCTCCCTGTGACCTGGGGCCGCAAGTGGTCACTGAGGACAGTGAAGCTTTGAAGTCAGTACTACGAGGGAAGAGAGGTGACCCCGAAGAGACCCCTGGGAAAGCAATGGCCCAGTTGAGGCACCTGGTGGGGCGGAGCCCTCAGCGAGTTCTGCAGGCTGCCGGATCCTGGGTCCGGGCCCATCTCTGGTGGGGCTCTGGCCCATCCTCCTAGAGGGTCGAGCTCACCCAATGCTCAAAAGAGCTGGACGTTTGTTTGCAACCAGGGTTTCTGACACAAGCCGGAAAGAATTGGCCAAAGCCTTTGAGTGCTTCAAGTATAGTGTTTTCCGAGATTTTAAAACAAAATGTACCCAAGCATTTAATGAGATTATTTTAATGCAGAACCTACAACCACTGTCTATCGTGTTGCAAACAGCTCTCCATGCTAATCAAACGCCTCTCATCTTTTTACAATGGATTCATGACTGGTTCATATAAAGACAATAAAAATTAAATGAGTCATGAGCTCCTAAATCATTCTCTTCTGGTCTTTTTAATAACTCGCTTCCAAAGCGGAGCTGGCTGAGAGCATATGCTTCATTAGAGTTATTTGTCCCTGGTTTTACACCGTTTAGGCATGGGAAAAAAGTGAACCTTTTAACACATCCTTCAAACACTGCCACAAATACTTTCTTCTAATGGGTTTTGTTTTCCTGCTTTTATCACCGTACTCCGCCTCCCGACATCTGAAAGCCCCAACTAATGAGATTTGGCAAAGGAAAAAACCCAACGGAAAAGAGGGGCTCTTTCAAATCATTTCAGAGATACTGGGATTTTTATAGGGCCCCCACACCCCCTTTTGAAAAAGATGAATACAATAGAAAAATGTTTCCTCTCTCTGAGACTCTCCTGGCCAAGCAGTTCCATGTGTTGCGCTCAGAGCCTTCTGCCCCCTGCTCCTGCTGGGGCAGAGGCCGATGGGCTCATGAAACCCTGCAGCCCCGGCCCTGTGCGGCCACACCCAGTGTGGCCATGTCCCTCGGTGGCCTGGACACCACAGCGGGGAGGCAGGACCAGCGTCCCTGCAGCAAAGCCTTGGCAAGGCTGGTTGCGGGGTGTTGTGTCCCCAGAGCAAGGCTGGTTGCAGTCCTGGCAAGGCCCTCTGAGTTATTCTACCCCATTTGCTTCATGGAGTTGTGACAAGAGGTAGATGACATGCTGCTTGTGAAGGGACTGGCATGACACTGGGTCCCCGGACATGGGTCAGAACTCCCGTGTCAAACCTAGCAAGGATTCAGCGGCTCAGCTCTGTCCTGTCACCCCGGGGATGTCCTCCCCTGCTTCTGCTCCCCTCACGGGCAGGTCCCCTGTCCCTGAGGTAATAAGGGACGGGGGGAGGCAGTCACGAGGGGAGGGCAGGTGATGCTGTAGAGGAAGGAGGTGCGGACGAGCTTTGTAGACTTTCCTTCACCCTGAGCGGTTGCTGCGTGATCTGGGTGGAAGGCTAAGGCCCGGAAGGGGTTTGCACGTTCAGTTTCTGCAGTCAGCCTTCCCTCTAAACCCCCAGAGTACTTAGTATGGTCAGGGTATGGGGAGGGGTGCGTGGATCTGCCTCTGAGATGGGCCCCCAAAGCCTGGCTGTGAGCCCACAGGAGACAGGGCCTGTGCGGGCGGCTCGCCGGGGAAGGCCGAGGTTCTGTGGCCCAGGTGAAAAAGCCAGGGTCCCGGTGCGGTCAGGGGCTGTCCTCACATTTCTGTGGGATTCCTGTGTCCCGGAGGTCCCTGTCCCATCACAAGACTGTATGACCTCACGGCTTGGAGAATCCTCAAATGTTAACCTTGTTAGTCCCCTGTCTGTTTTGGGTCCCTGTGGAGGCCAGCAGGCCAGCATCCTACCGCCTCCTGAGGCACAGTTCTTCCTGATGACAAGCTTCCCCCAGGGGATCTGGGTGTGGTCCCTGGGAGTGATGGAGGGCCCTTCCCCATCTGACCACGTCAACACAGGTTTACGCTGGGAGGGCCTGTGTGGCGAGGCCCGGTCCCCTGTCACACCAGCACAGGCACGTTCCTGGACAGCAACTTGCCTGGAGCTCAAGCTCTGGCCCAAGGTCAGGACAGGAGGGGCTGCTGGGCCTGCCTACCCCCACATTCCCTCGGCTTATGAGGGGGGCAATGGGCCGTGGGTGAGGTGGGAAGTCACAGGGCCGGGTCTCAAGGCACTGGGACCCACCACTGCTCCAGTAAATAAACCAGTGGTTGGCCAGGAAGTAACATACAGGTCTTACTGATTCCTCATCAAACAAACAGAAGGAGGAGGCTAATCCAGGGCCCCCTTGCCTAGAGGTGCAGCAGGTTTCCTGGTGCTGGTTTTTGCCCATCTCTGGGGCTCTGCGCTCTTGCTCTCAGCTCTGTCCTCTCCTGGGTGGAAAGGGTGGGGTTGTTTTCCCAGCTGCAGCTGAGGCCCTGTCCCTCAGGCCCTGGGCTGCAGTGAGGCTTGGACCTCCTGCAAAGGGGTGGTTTGCACACCAGGTCCACACTGAACCTCCCGGCAGTCTTAAGAAACTGAGGGAACTGCGCTTAGCTGCTTAGCAGGGAGCCCCACCCAGTCTGGCCATTGCTCCAGTCGGAACTCCTGCCACTAGGGAAATTACCAAGGAGAAGGATGCCTCCCCCAAACCAGCAGGCTCCTTTTGTTTCTGGGCCTGATGTATCTGGGGTTCTCCTTGTTTGTAGATGTAGTCCTAGGCTAGAAGGGGCTACGGACTCTCGCAGGACAAACTTCTGATGATGTCACTCCCCAGCTGGGACCTCATCAAGATCATAAGCTTCTGCACAGCAAAGGAAACAGTCAACAAAACCAAAAGACAACTAGCAGAATGGGAGAAGATATTCACAAATGACATATCAGATCAAGGGCTAGTATCCAGAATCTATAAAGAACTTATCAAACTCAACACCCAAAGAACAAATAATCCACTCAAGAAATGGGCAGAGGACATGAACAGACATTTCTGCAAAGAAGACATCCAGATGGCCAACAGACACATGAAAAAGTGCTCAACATCACTTGGCATCACGGAAATACAAATCAAAACCACAATGAGATACCACCTCACACCAGTCAGAATGGCTAAAATTAACAAGTCAGGAAACGACAGATGTTGGCGAGGATGCGGAGAAAGGGAAACTCTCCTACACTGTTGGGAATGCAAGCTGGTGCAGCCACTCTGGAAAACAGCATGGAGGTTCCTCAGAAAGTTGAAAATAGAGCTGTCCTATGACCCAGCGATCACACTACTGGGTATTTACCCTAAAGATAAAAATGTAGTGATCCAAAGGGGCATGTGGACCCGAATGTTCATAGCAGCAATGTCCGGGATAGCCAAACTATGGAAAGAGCCTAGAAAGAACAAATGAATGGCTAAAGAAGAGGTGGTGTATATATACAGTGGAATACTATGTAGCCATAAATACCCCTGAAATCTTGCCATTTGCAACGACAGTGGATGGAACTAGAGGGTATTATGCTAAGCGGAATAAGTCAATCAGAGAAAGACAATGATCATATGATCTCACTGATATGAGGAATTTGAGAAACAAGGCAGTGGATCATAGGAGAAGGGAGGGAAAAAGGAAGTAAGATGAAACCAGAGAGGGAGACAAACCATAAGAGACTCTTAATCTCAGGAAACAAACCGAGGGTTGCTGGAGTGGAGGGGTTGGAGAGGGAGAGGGTGGCTGGGTGATGGACACTGGGGAGGGTATGTGCTATGGTAAGTGTCGTGAATTGTGTAAGACTGATGATTCACAGACCTGTACCCCTGAAACAAATAATACATTATATGTTAAAAAACAAAAACAAAAAAACTAAGGCTCCCACTGCCCACAGGGAGTGGCCAAGATCCTTTAGGTTAATGATCAAAACCTGTCAGGTTCTGGCCCCATCCTGCCACTCTAGACCTCCCTCTTGTTTATGCCTGTGCCCTGAAGCCAGAACTTCTCCTTCCTCTGCCTCCCCTCTTCTAATAGACAACAGGTAGTACTGTGTTGTAATTCCGTGCTTGTGGATATGTGGTCACCCTTGGGGCTGGGGAGAGTGTCTTTTCTCCACACTCTGGCTCAGGGCCTGCGAGTCCCCAGCCCTGGCGAATGCAGGGGATGACTCCCCTTGTACACCATCTGGACAGCCACGCACACATGGGGTGACTCAGGAGCGCTCCTGACAGCGACACCACTCAGTGGGGAATCCGAGAGGCTCCTTCTCACTTGGCTCCGGGCTAGAGGGGTCCATTTACTTTCTGATCAAATATGATTCTGAAGCTCGAGGCATCCTTGATGTTTGCAAGTCAGAAAAGTTTAATTACATGTGTCATTAGGATGGCATTCTGTAATAGCTCTGTGACTGAATTCATTAACAGAATTCTTAACAGATAAGACAAGACAAATTAATATTTTGTTGCCCATGAAAGCTTCTCATTAAGAGAGTAGTGAAAAAGTGATTAATATTTTGTTGCCAATCAAGATGTCTCGTACAAATGACAAAGAAAGGAGGCCCACACCTCGTGGTGCTCTCTCATCCACCTGCCTTGGGGGTTTGTAGGTGCGGCGTTCGTGCCCGGCGCTAATTACAGCGGGCGGTGCTGTTCCGTCTGGGGCTGCAGTGGGCAGGGTCGGCAAGGGGCTCTAGAACTCATCAATCCTCGATCTTCATTCCATTGGAGCTGTCCCCCTTCACTCCCCACCATGCTCCCCAACTCCTCATGCCCTCCTCATCTCTTGGCTGATTTCCTTCTAGGGCCGCTGTTGTCACTGTCCCCAGAGCGGGGATGCCACATAAGAACACCTGCTGTGTGCCGGCCCTGGGCTACGTGCTTCACACAGACATTCAGCCTGAAAATGCCCGTGGAAGGAGGATATCATCCTCCCCGTTCCCCCACAGGCTCACAGAAGTTCAACGGCTTCCCCAGGGCTGCTCTGGGCTTGCTGGAGGTTGCTGGTCCATGTATCTGAGGCTGACGTGGACACCTCAGGGTCACATCTCCCTGCCTGGGGAGTCTTCCGGGGCTGCTGCTGGCTGCTTGTTGGGAACTCAGGCTGCAAGGGGCCGAGAATGTTGTTTGGCAGCAGCAGCAGTAGTAATAATAATGATGATAATAATATAAGTAATAGTAATAACGATGAGGAGAGGGATAATTGTTCACCTGGAACACTGTATGCTAAGACCATCCCATGTGTCTTCTCACTCAGTCCTCACTCTGACCCTCTGAGGCAGGAGCTATTATTTATGTCTATGTAACAGAGGAGGACCCCAAGCCTTCGAGAAGTCAAGTACTCTTTCCAAGTTCACTCAGCTAGGAAGTGGTAGAGCTGAGGCTTCAACACAGGTCCCTTTGTCTTCAGAGCCTGTGCTGTGCTCCGGCAGGCTGTACCACAGAGGGAGGCGTGTGTGTGTGTGTGTGTGTGTCCCACACCTGCATGCTTCTGGTGAGCATCCCTGGGGGGCTGGTGCTGCCCTGTGACCCCACATGGGGGTTTCTGGGCAGTACAAGGCCCTGCCTGTTTGCAGGCTGCTGACTTGACCATGAGCTGCAAGTGTTTCCAGGGAGGTAATAAGAGGCCATTAATCTCCAGTTGCACCCACAATTAACCCAAATTGCTAACCTCACTGTGAAAAGTGGAAATGCAATTGAGTTGATGCTGGAGGCATGTTCGAGGGAGGGGAAAAACACTCAAAGTAATTTAATTAACCGATGGCAAGTGCATTAAGAGTTCTGCCTCCGCCTTTATTTCTGGTGTCTTTAAATAGAGCATCAAGTAATGCACATGGAAGCTCAGACAGACACGGGCAGATCTGTCCTAGTTTTGAATTAATCACCACTGGCCAAAAACAGTTTAAAGCTGATGCCCCACCCCGAGAGCTCTTGCACACACAAGTCTGTGCACCCCAACACCTCCGCCGACTCTAATCATGGCAAACAGAACACTACCTCTCCTTGCTAAGATCCCAGACAAGCCCTGGGCACTTCAGGCTCAGAAGACAAAGGACTCTGCCCACTCAGCGTCTGTCCATCAACCCCCCACCAGGGCTGTGCTGGCACTGACATTCGGAGATGGGTGGGATTCAGGCTGTGCTCAGCACTGTGGGGAAACGGCAAGGAAATACTCCTGCCCCACGTGACAGGGAGAGGGGGACTCCTTGCCCAGCTGTGCCCAAGATAGAATCCCCACAGTAGTCTGCCTCTCCCTATCTGCTCACCCCATGATCTCCAAGGTGCAGCAAATGAGTAGTAGAGTCCAACTTGGTGGTTTCTACAGAATTTTGTACTGGGATTTCTCCCCACAAAGCAATCTCACAGTTGGGCGGAATCTTCAAGGTCATAGGATTTAGTTTGCCCTCCTGTGGCTAGTAGCATTGCTGACCATGGTCCTGCTTGAGCTTGCATTCCTCTAGGAATGGGGAGCTCACTGCTTCCTGTGATGGCTCACTCCATTTTGGGGATGCTGTGATGGATGTAATGGTGTTCCATCTCAGCAGTCCAAACTGGTTTCTTTTGGGGGAGCACCCTGGCCCTGTGTGCTTGTTGAACTCATGGGGTCACACAGCCCAGACTGGCTCCTGCGGCCCTAGTCCCTTCCTCACCACCTTAGAGATGTTCATGGAACTGACCAAGCATCCCACAGGTCTTCCTTCTCAGAGCCAAGCATCCCATTCTGTGCCAGCTCGCTTGGCTAAGCCAAGAAGACCAGGACTGCCCCCTCTTCTGCCTGAAACTGAGATGCTCCTTACTGTGGCTAAGACCAACTGGCTGTCCTGGCAGGGCCCTGCATTGGTGATGTCACTCTGTCTTCTCAGTGAACTTCAATCTGGCCCACACATATCCTTGAATGATTCCCTTTATTTTTCAAGCCCCATGGAAGGGAGGGACTGCTAACATTCCCTTTCTGATACCTAGGATGAGCAGTCTAAGACATTGCTCAAAGTCATGAGGCTGGGTTTTGGGGTGACACTGGGAGCCCAACCCAGGCTGCCCCCCCAGTACAGAAGTATTTCTGCTGGTCATGTCAGGTTGTGGGTGCTCAGCTGCTCTCTCTTCCACTCATGTGAAATCCATGTTCCCACGTCCAGCCGACAAGGCCTCCAGGGCAGGCCACTCTGGCCTTTCCTTCTACCTCCTCACCTGGAGCCTGCCCTCCTACCAACGCTGGGCGGTTCACCCTTGCCCTCCATAGGGAACCCACGTTCCTTCTCGCCCCTCGTCTCCATCCTCCCCAGGTATGGGCTCTGCAGTTTCCCCTGGCTCTTCCAGCCAGACGGCCTCCCCGCTCCACTGCCTTCCGTCTGGCCATGTTTGCTGTGGGCTTGTGGGCCTCCCTCATGGTGGGCTCCATCATGCAGTCTGAGCCCCTCACCTTCCACTCCCATGCCCACTGTTTGGCTTTCGCTGCCGCAGCCTGCACGGAGACCTCCCACCCAGCCCGCCCTGCCTGCCCAGGCAGCGTGCCCTTCCTTACTGTGGGTCTGGTTGGCGGGCGTGCAGCTAACATCCAGGCTATTCTCTGCACGCGGTGGGACTTGGATTTTCTGGTACTTCCAGCTCTCAGACAACAGGCTTGAAAGGCATCAAACGTGGGACGTTCAAATGAAACCCTCTCACTCTGCCACCACCATGGCAGATTCGCAGTTACTCCGCTGGGGCAGGTCTGCATGCAGGGTCAGAGCCCAGCGACTTACATTGATGTCTTCCAAGGCCATGAAGTTGAGGGCAAGCCCGTTGCGCTTCCAGACGATGGGGGGCCGCAGCTCTCCACGGATAGCGCAGGTCAGCACGGTACTCAGCCCCACAGTCACTGTGGCCACGCTGACCCTCTCCTCGGGTGCGAGGCTGAGCTGAACCACCTCTGCAGGGGGAAAGGAGAAAATCTTCAGGTGCACACCAGCATCGGGAGTCCCCACTCACAAGCAAACAACCACGGGGGTTCCCTGCAGGGCAGGCGTCCTAGGGCTCTCAGGCTCCCTACAAACTATTACGGCATGCTGTCTAAATGCACTGATGGACACTCCCTCCTGGGGGACAGGCCACAACTTACGGGAAATGTTCAAAGATCTCTGTGAGTCGGAGAAGTCAGGAGCCATAGCGAGTGTAGGGAAACCATCTGCGCTATGGATTTATGAGTTGAGCCAAGAAGGTGGGCCGTCACACAGGGACTGGTGGGGGGCCAGATGTGCGGCGGATGCCCCACTCTGTGCTCCTGGGCCTCATGAAGTCTGGGCCTTGCTGAGTGCAGTCAAGGTCTGCTGGCTGAGCTGACAGCTTTCTCATCCATCTGGGGGCAATTTAAAGGTTGCACTGTCTGAAGCTTGGGGAATGAACTGGCTGACCTTTGAAGGTTTGTTTCTGTCTGAGGATTCTTTGAACTTGGATTTGGATTTCTGTTCAGCAACCATGCACTGTAGCCTTTAATTTTTTTGAAGGGTGCTTCAGGCTGTACAAATTATTAATCCTTGCCATTTTATACTTGCTGACTGGCATTAAGTCTGATCATTCTTTAGGCAAATGGGAAGGGTCTAAAATATTTGCTTGCAATCACAGGCTTTTAGAAATTTTTGGGATTTATGAGAAAATTAATTGGACTCAGGCTGTTCATATACCGACGTGCCATCAGGCTTAGAGGGAGAGTCACCAGCTCAGTGACGGTGATGGGACTGCCTCCTCCCTACTCCTCCCCCACATCTACAACTCAGAGCACTTGGGGCATCAGCCTGCGGTGGTAGTAGCTGAGGGAGGCTGGCTGGCTGGCTCTGAGGGTCTGTGCTTATCTGGGATGCTGGCAAAAACGCCAGGAGTCCTCCTCACTCTCACTGCTCTTTTGGGACTTGGGGGCCCTGCCAGGGGTGGGGCAAGGCACAGAGCTGGGAACTGACCTCCTGGACTCGGCGGGAGCCCTGTGAACTGTGACCAGGCAGCATGTCTGTGCTCACACCCTCTTGCCAGCACATGTGGGGAGGAGAAGGTGGTGGGTGGGGGAGGGGGGGAATGCAAACCCTGGCAGGTGGGATGCCCTGCAGAGCAGGTGAAGTGGCAGCACCTGCAGTCAGGTCAGGTGCTGAGCGGCAAAGCTCTTACCCCACCACAGTCAGTCAGCGGCCCAGCCCCAGGCACATGAAGATGAACAAGATATACACTAGGTGCTTAATCAGTGCTTGTTGGATGGATGGATGAAAAATGGAGAAAATGGAAATAAGGAAGGAAAGGAGCCAACAGACCCATGGAGAGGGGACACTCACGCACAGGAAAAATGTGACTCCCCGTGAAGGAGCCGCAGGGGGAAGATAAGCACCAAGTGATTGATGCCGATGCACCCAGCATAATATTTTACAAACATTAAAGTGATGCATTTCAGTTCCCTCTTAAATCATGGCCTGCTTGCTGCCCTCCCACCTCTGAGTCATGAGGCGTATTGGTCAGGGCGGGAGAGAGAAGGCACGCATCCTCCATAGCGAACCCCAGGCTTTGGAGACTCACAGGGGACAGAGAGAGGGAGGGAAAAAGAGGACGAGCTACATGGATCTGGCTTCTTCTGTGCTATGCTGGCCCTTAGGACTCAGAGCTGTCCCTGAATGTAGAGGGGGTATGCCTTCCTTATCAGACTCTTCCCCTGCTCTTCCCAGGGCATTGTGGGGGATGAGGGAACAGGTGAGAAGTGTGTGCCTGTTGGCATGGAGGTGAGGGGAACCGAGGGGGGCTCTAGGAGGGAGTTAATTCCTCCCCTACCCTCCTGCCTGGGGTGAGCCCATGTGGCCTGGCACACAGCCAGAGGCCCCTGGGCTCCTGAGCGGCATGGAGCAGTCCAGAGTTTCCTGGCTACACACTGGCAGGTCTGTGAGGTGCTGTGTACCTGTGCGCCCGAGGACCGAGGCCCTAAGGGAACACCCCTGGACCCTCCCCAGGTGGTAGTGCTGGTGGGGGCTGCTGGAGGCCAAGCTGTGGGGGAGCATCAGACGCTGAGGCAGCCCAGATCAAGAGCAGAACCTGGGATGACCTCCACTGAGAGGACCTGAGACAGGGTAACTGGGAGTCTGTGGTGGGGACCGCAGGTGGCAGGGGACCGCTGTGTATTTTATCCACACTCAGAAGCCAGGTTGGGGAGCAGCTGGGGATGCCGGGTGGGAACTGGAGGCATGAAGTGTTTTTCTTAGGTAGAGCATTACTTAATGCAGGCTTGTTAGAATGACCTGCTCCCATTAAGCTTTACAATGGACTGAATATTCACGCACTTTGTCCTCCCAGCGCCAGTGGGCAGGGCTTGTGAAGAAGTCTGGCGGGTCACGTAAGGAAAGGACATTTTCTCTGCCTGTTGGAACTCTAGTCCAGGGACAAGGGAAAAGAGCCACTGAGCCCTCAGGCAGCAGCCCTTGGGGGAGGCAGGACATCCCTAGGCTACAGAGCTCCTGTTCTCAAGGTGTGGTCCCCCACCACCGACATGACATCTCCCATCTTGGGGGCAACTGACGGAAATGCAGATTCCTGCCCTTCTACCCCAGGCTGGTAAGACTCTGGTGGCAGGGTGGGCATCCTGGTTTTAGCAAGCACCTCAGGGTACCCTGGGCCCTGACCACCACTGCCTTAAAAGATGGTAGGGGCGTGTCTGGGTAGATTGAAGTGGGGGGGGTGGGAAGGTGAGGTATTCTGGTTGGCTGGGGTCTCATTTGGAATGTAAGACCTATGTGAAATGTAGGGTCTTCCATGGAACCCCAAGTTCATGTATTTCAAACAGTTTAGCACAAGGCTACAACCAAACAAAGAAGCAGAAACAGGTGGGAGGGCTTCGGGGACGGCAGGTTCCATCCAGCCTGCTTCCTCAGAGCTGCCGCGCTCATTTGTATGTCTGAAGACATGCACTTTGCGTAGGAAAGGCTCATGCAAAATTAAAACGCGTGAATACTGACAGAACCATCATAATTCTGCTCCTGTCAGCTACACAGATATTAACCAAACAGCAAATATTTGGATCACTTAAAGTTTAATTAAATGAATGTTTTATTGGATTTAATGCATGTCAATATTCCCTGACTGGTTTAAAAATTCTGAAGAGATTTACGGCAACCAAAGCTCTCCTTCTGCCCTTACTCCCAATTATTTACTGTTCAGCACACCTTTCCCAGGCAGGCCCCCCTTCCCTGCTAAAGGGCCTCCCACAGTCACTTCCTGGAGTGAAAAACGAGAAGGCATCATGGGCTGGGGCTGGAGTGAGCGGACAGATTCTGGACTGTGGCTCTGGACATCTGACCTCCGGGCCTGGCTCTGCTGGAGACGTACCAAGTGGCCTTTGGCAGGTCCCTTCCTGCCGCCTGGCCTTGGTTTGGACATCAGTAAAATGAGAGATCGTGTGAGGAGGGCTCTGGGGACTGATCTTGCTTTGGGCTTTGGGACTCTAAGGACATGTTTCTAAGTGGACAATCCTGCAGACCCTCTTCAGTCCTGCCAGGTGATGACTGGGTGGCCCTTTCCTCGCCACCCAGTGCCACCTGCTTCTTCTCTTTGCCCACTTGCCCACAGTGGCACCAGTGATGCCTCAACTGGCAGCAGCAACAGCGACCAAGCCCACAGCGGCTTCCCTCAGGATACCCCCAGAATCCTTGCTCTCCATCTCAGACACCAACAGCCTCCTGTGTGCTTACCCCCAGACTGCTCCCGTTCCTGTGAGCACCAGGGATGTTAGAGCCCTACACAAAAGCCACCCACAGCTCCTGTCACCCACAGAATGCAGAACAGTCCCCACTGCCCCCCCCCACTGCCTGACCTCCTGCTGTATTTCCTATGGCACCCACCAACCCCCATCCTATTCGTCTATCCTCAGACTCTCACTTGCTCAGCCCCTCGAGATGACCTCAGGGAGGGAGTCTGGAATCTTGAAGTTTAAACATAAGGGGACACTTAGACAGATATTTGAAGATCGAAAGACACTGTCCTACTGAATTTGACAGGACCTTTTCAGGCTTAAGCAACAAAAACTCAGAAATACTGGACCCCCTTAAGGGTGGTCTAAAAAAAGGAGGTTGGTCTAAGTTCTCATAACCAGGAAATCTAAGGAGGGTGGAGGAGGTTGTAGACGTCCGGGGGCCTCCACAAGGCATGCTCTACTGGGCTGCAAGATGGCTCCTTGCTCACACTGTCCCTGTGCATGGGACCCCAGAGAAGGGAACCCGATCTTCCCTGAAAGTCCAGGAAACAAGCATAGGACAGAACTGTGACCTTCACACATACCTCCTGTGTCCTCCTACGAAGCCATCCCTGGGGCCGGGGGACGGAGTGCTGTGCTGTCACAGGACTGACCCACATTCGCGGCCTGGGACTTGTGGCCACCACAGGGCCTGGTGCCAGGTGAGTGGAGGTGGGGATACATGTCCCGACAGAAAGGGTGTGTTGGGTGGATTGAAACCCTACGACTGCTACAGAGACTCAGAGAGGTCCTTCTCTTTCCTCTGCTCCTTCCCAGTCACACCTGGAAGGCCTGCCGTGGGGCACGGGGACGAGGGGAAAGGAAGTGGAGCCATACTGTGAAGGAAGCGAGAACCGGCAGACGTGAAAGCTGATTTAGGCTCCTGTGGCCCGTCCTCCTGGCTGCCCTTCTCTTGGGAGCTTGGGTTGGTGGTGGGGCTGTGGCCTAGCACGGGGGACTTCTCACCCTGGGCTGGGCACGAGAGGAGGGCCAGGCAGCCTGCAGTGTGTGGGGATGGCCCTGGCAGGAGTTTCCACCCCTTCCCCAGGCACAAGTGCCCAGCAGGAGACTCAGATCTACTGATACCTATGCTCTGCTCTGTGGAGCCGGGACTGCCATGAGGGGGAAGTCCCCCAGAGTGGCGCCTGCCCCAGGACCACCGAGGCCTTCTGCTGCTGGCTGTGGCTCTGCGGCTCCCATGGTGTCTCACCATCTGTGGCCCTGCGGGCTGCCCTGGGAGGGTTGTCGAGGCTTGTTGGGGACCATGCAACAAGGTCTGCCCCGTGCCCAGAGCATGTGGGGCAGGGAGGGAGGGCTGGGTGGCGGGGCCCAGGGGCCCAGCAGGAGCTTCTCTGCCACAGCCAGGCAGAGGTGCCACAGAGAGATGAGGCCCCACCTGTAAGAATGGGCACTGGAGGGCTGCCTGGTATGAGATCAGAGGAGGGCAAGGGAGCTGGGGGCTCCTCACAGCTTGGGACATCTGTCTCCCTATGAGCCAGGCCTTCTGATATCCGTGGGTGTCCCCTTGTTTCCCCTGGGGCCAAGAGGCACAGGTCACATTGAAACTATTGTCCACATCAGCCAGGCTGGGCTAGCCCAAGACAGAGCCTAGTGTTCTCTCTAGCCTGCGTGTTTGTGTGTGGGTCTCTGGTGCCTAGCACAGCGCCTGGCACACAGCAGGTGGGCTAGAGGCCAAGTCTGGCTGGCAGCAGTCTCCCGGGAGACCCCTGCCTTGTTCTCTCGGCCCTTCTGTGTAGAGCAGTAAAACACCTTTGCTTTCCAGACACTGGTGTTGCAAACGCCAGACCTCAGCTTCCTCCCAGCACCCATGCTTTCCCCGCTCCTGGGAGCCTGCAGGGAAGAGGAGGTCACAGGGGATCAATGCGCCCACCAGACACAGACTAACACCCTTCCCGAAAAGCACGCGGCCATAACATTTCAGTCTCGAGAGAACTGGGTTTTAGTTCCTATTACAGCTTTTCCTTAATCTCCGGCGCTATTTCTCACACTGACTTGAACTCGATGAGACACTCATAAAACCATCAGCAGCCTCTCATGCAGGATTCTGGTGCTTCACAGCAAGAGAAATTAAATTTCTCAAATTATTGTCAAGTTCGCGTTAGTTTTCTTATGTTAGAAATGCACTAATGGAACACATGCCTACCTGGACACTTGCCATTTTTCAAACGATGCTCTTGGTGGAAAGACTCTGTCAAAAGCTCAATCAGCTTGCCCACACATCAGTACGTCGGACTGAGCCTCGAAGGCTAAAGTCAGGCTCAGGAGCCAGCTTGGGAATTAGGACAATCTGGAGACACCCTGGGCTGGCGCTTAGCCCCATCTCTGTAGCCACAGCCTGTTCTCATACTGTGCTTGTAAGGTAAGCATGACCTGGGAGCTCCCTCCCAACCCCCCCCACTCCAGGAGCTGTGGCACCTGTTTGACAAACTCTACTAATCTGGTCTCATTCCTGAGACCAGGATCACACTCTGAAGTTGGTGAGTGGGACAGAAACAAAGGTGGAGAGTGTGTGCCCCATGTCTCCTGACCATGTAAGGGGCAGTCGACCTCTCACATCTCCTGGACCCTGTATCTTCACCTGGCCCTTCCAGGGTGGGGCTGGTTTGGTGTGCCCTGCCGGAAGGTGTTTGATGGGGTGGGGGGGTGCTCCATGCCTCCTGTGACCCCCTCCGCCAGAGCCTGCCACTCGGAGCTCTTTGCACACATCTACAGATCCTTGGTGGCTGTGGGGCTAGGGACAGATTGTCTTAGGACCCTTTCATCCTGACATGCATGTTTTGAGCACTAGGGCACACCTGGCCTGCACAGGTGTCTCTGTTCCAGCCAGCCTTGCATGTGTCCAAAATTTCCTGTTTCTCTAGGCATAATCTGATTCAGTTTTCCTGTCATTGTCCTATTCCCTCTTGCTTGCTTCATTTTGGGGAGGGCAATAAACTTGTTAATTACCTGCAGACCTGTGGGTAATTTACTTTTTCAATGGACTTATGTTGCTTGGTGTTGCTGCAACCATTTTTTTACAGTTTAGTTATTAAGCTCTGCTCTTCGGTGTCAACAAATACCTTTGAAAGCTGCAGACAGAGACCATATCTGTAGGATCTCTTTTGGATCCTCAGCACCTAATACAATTCCTGGCACAAAGAAGGGACTTGATAACTAGTTTCAAGCAAGTGCACTATTAATGGGTAGTGCTCAGTCGACGATTGCTTATTGAGCACCTACTATGTGCCATGATACAGTGGGGATGTACTGGCAAGTAGAACAGGCCCACTCCCTGTTAACCTGGAGCTCGTGGTTTGGTAGGGAGGCCAAGAGTCAGATGTGGGATGGGGAGAAGAGGCACCTAAAGTGTGTCTGTGGACCCCTGTGGGGAGCCCTTGGAGCCTGCAGAGCCTGACTGCTCTCTCTTGATAGAGTCCTTCCTATGGGCCCGGGGCTGGGCCCTGCAGGGGTGGATGTAGCAGACAGACTCCGTCTCACTCTCATGGAGCCCCCGTGTCATGAGGCCTTCTCCTGGTTTGTAGGAGGGCCTTGTGCAGGGGCAGGTTAGCTGGGCATCTTCTGAGCCCCACGGCTCTGTTTTTTTTTTTTTTTTTAAAGATTTTATTTATTTACTTGACAGAGAGACACAGCAGAAGAAGGAACACAAGGACTGGGCGGAGGGGTGGTGGGAGAGGGAGAAGCAGGCTTCCTTCTGAGCAGGGAGCCTGATGCGGGGCTTGATCCCAGGACTCCAGGATCATGACCTGAGTGGAAGGCAGACACTTAACGACTGAGCCACCCAGGTGCCCCTCCACAGCTCTGTTTTGCAACCTCTGGCCACTAAAGCCTTCTAGCTTTGGGAAAACTAACCCACAGTGGGACTATGGTAGAGGGAGCAGGAAGTCAGAGCTGAGCTCAGTGCCCGAGAGTTGTGACGTCATTGGCCTGGGTGCTCTCGGGTGCCACGGGTGTGGCACACAGCAGAGGCAGCAGTTGGAAGCATGGGGTCTGTGCTGGGGTGGAGAGCCCAGGGTCACCTAGTCAGCCAGTGCCTGGCTGCCAGCTCTCCCTTCCGGCTGGGGTCTGTGCCTGGCGAGGCCTCAGGCAGGCTGGCCAGTCCGTGCACCTTCTGCGCCCTGCCAAGGCTTCTCCTTCGGGAGAAGACGCCAGAAACACTTCTGCTCAGGGTATTTGCAAAAGGAGTGTTTTTACTGCCTATTCCCTTGGTAGGTTTAGGGAAAAGAAAATAATATATTACCTTATACAATTATACACTAGTTACTCAGAATTTGCAAGAATTCATACAGATGTCAGGGGCTGGACCTAGAATCTCCTGGATAAGCTCTTGGTGCAGATGAGCACATGGCTTTGACCTAGGCAAGCAAGAGGGGGCCATACTATGTGTTCCCAGATGCTGGTTCATTTTCCAATTCCTAAGCACTCATGAAGATGACTTCCCAGCCTCTCTTGGAACCAGGGTGGGGTCATGGGACTGGTTCTAACCGGAGGGATGAACATGCTTGACCACACAACCCCCACATCACTGCGACGGGTAATTTTATCACACGACGGGGCCGTGGGATGTAGGGATAGTTGGTCATTCTTCTGGGTATGTCTGTGAGACTGTTTCTGGAGGAAATCAACATGTGAATTAGTTGACCGACTAAAGCAGATTGCCCTTCCCAATGTCCACGGGTCTCATTCAATCCACAGAAGACCTGGGTAGAACAAACAGGCTGAGTATTCTTAGTATTAGTATACTATTGCTAGCATTCATACTTAGTATTCTGAGTGTTCTTAGTATTTTGGGCTCCTTCTCCCTGACTGCCTTCCAGATGGAACATGGGTCCTTTCCTACCTTTGGACTTGAAATCAGACATCATCTCTTCCTGGGTCTCAAGTGCTGGCTTTCAGCCTAGAACTCACAACATTGGCTCTCTTGGGTTTCCAGCTTGCCAACTGCAACTTCTGGGACCTTAGCCTCCACAATGATGGGAGCCAATTCCTTAAAATATTCACTCCATCCATCCATCCATCCATCCATCCATCCATCCATCCATCCTTGCCTCGTATTGGTTCTGGTTGTCTGGAGAGCTCTGACTCATGTAGTCACCACGTACACCCTCTTGTTTCCCCTTGTGGAGATTGTATGGTCATGCATTTTGCAGGAGCAAAGAACACAGCCTCCTTGTTGCTGCCTGAGCCCATAGAACCCGGTGAGGATAACAAATTAGTCTTTACTCCATCATGCTACGAGATTTTGGGTCTCTACAGCATTTGGTGTTGATTACCTAATACACCCCTTTAGGAGACAAAGAAATTCAAGTTAATGAATTTCCACAGAAGAAAGTGTAATGAGATATGGAATGGACCTCTGAGAGGCTAAGTCATGCAGGTCAGGAACCCTCAGAATCCTCTGACAAGAGAGGATCTGACTTCTGTTCCAATCCTCCAAATACCTCCTGTCCAGGGAGCTCACTCTCTTATCCCACAGCCGTTTCTACTGCTTTCATCATTAGGTAACATCCAAATTCCCTGCAGAAGGGAGGGCAGTGGGGGGCAGGGAGTGTCTCAGGGTAGGTTGGGAGAGAATGTGTAAATAAAGGACCCAGGATAATACACACTCTGCAGGGGAAGAGCAAGATGCCAAGAAAGAGAAAAGCAGGGAGGCCTAATAAGATGCAAGTTGGGGTGGTGGCGGAAGCCTCTCTCAGCAGGAGATATTTCAGTGGCGATCCCTAAGAGGAGAAACCAGGGAGGCCGAGAATAGGAGAAAGGGCATTCTCGTCAGAGAAAGAGCTTGTGCAAAGGCCCTGAGGTAGGATGGGGGTTTACCACCCTCTGGGAACTGAAGAAGGCCAGTGTGTCTGAAGCACAGGGAATGATGCAGGTGTGTAGGCACACACGTGGTCAGAGAGGGGCTACACATCCAGGCAGCACAGGCCACTGCTTCTTCTTTTTTTTTGTTTTTTTGGACAGATAGAGATCGTAAGTAGGCAGAGAGGCAGGCAGAGGAGAGAGGAGGAAGCAGGCTCCCTGCCTAGCAGAGAGTCTGACGTGGGGCTCGATCCTAGGACTCTGGGAACATGACCCGAACTGAAGGCAGAGGCTTTAACCCACTGAGCCACCCAGGTGCCCCCAGGCTACTGCTTCTTAATGGAAGACTTGACGATATTAATTTAAGGCAATGGAAAGTAATTGGAAGATTTTAAGTCAAGGAGGGACTTGATCTGATTTGCAGGCTAGAAGGATCACTCGGGCCATTGTGTGAATGACGGGCTGCTGGGGGAGAGGAGAGGACGCAGGGACACTGTGTGGGAGGCTGGGGCTATCCTGCAGGGAGAGTTAGGCTGGGACTGTGGGGAAGGAGAAGCAGAAGGGGCAGGACTTCTAAGCAGCTGGGATGAGGAGCCCCATGAAAGGGGAGTCAGGAGTGACTCCCTCCCATGCTCCTGCTTGACCTCTTGCATAATACAGTGGCAGGTCCTGAGGAGGGCAGGCTGGGAGCCTCGATGTGCCATTCTCAGGCCTTCAATCTGGAAAGTAGATTATGATCATATTCTTGGACTCTTCCGTGAACAAGGCTCAAGAGGACTTCTAAACTATAGCATTCCTGTTACTAAAAAACCTCAGCCCAAGAAGAGGGGCAGATGCAATTCTCCATTGTCCAGGCTGCTCTCCCCATGTCCCTCAGGGCTGGGGAGAGGCCAGCAGGCAGCCCGAGCAGCAGAAGCCAGATGGGGGGACTATCCCTGATGCACACCTTACCCCCCTCCGTCCTGCAGTGCAGGCCATGGCCTCTCGGCCTCTTGGAGCCGGGACCCAGCTTCACACGTGCGACAGGGGGGAGCCCCGGGGCCTGGCAAGAGCATTGCTAAGTAGAGCTTGTTTTCTGCTTAATTATCCAGTCTCCTGAGAACACTAAGTCATGCCTGCATTTTGTAAACAGGCATCAGCAAAACATTTTGGAGAACAGCTTACATCAGTGTATTTGTTTTATTTCAATTCCAATTTCCTGAGCATGCCTCGGCTCTGATGAACTCCTGAGTGGGGGTTGCTGAGCCCCACTGAGGGCTCAGCCATCCCCAGGGCCCATGGGGCTCCTGGCAGCTTCTCTCTTTAAAGGAAACAATGCTCACAGCCTCTGTCCCTGACCAGCAGGCCTCCCGAGGACCTGGGCCCACCACTTCCTGGTCCACGGTATGCTATGTTCAGACTCTGTCCCTCTGCCTTCCCCCAGGGAAGCCCCCTGGGTTCTGGTCTTGGGGTCCGCCTGAGAAGCAACCATCGCTTTGGTCACTGAGTATTAATGTGGCGGGGAGCCCTGCTCAACCCCTCTGTTGGAAGGAGAGGAGGTCAGTTTGGGGAGTTGGCCTCTGGTCGCCTGGTTTGGGCCTTGGCAGCAGGGGTTCAGGGTTGGAATTTGGAGGAGTCCGTCCCTCACTGGCTGCTGATGCTATGGGCAGGGCATGGACAGCAGGGAGAGAAGAGGCCTCTGGGGGCAGGTGTCAGAGGTGAAGCTGAAGGCGCGTGGTCAGGGGCCAGGCGGGCAGGGCCTCACAGCGATGTCAGAGACTTGGGGTTTTATTACGTGAGAGGCCCTTGGAGAATTTTAAGCAGGAGACTACACTGGTCTGATTTATTTATGCTTTTAAAGACAATCTGTGCATCCATTGAGACATCTTTCCCTGTGTTAACCCTGACTGGAAATGGGCTGACTAGTAAGGAAAAGCTGTCATCTCCCTAAGGGGGAGGCCCTGGTGGGAGTTTCTGGGGTAGGTTCATCCCATGGTGCCAGATGTTATCGAACCCTCAGGCTCTCTTCCCTCTGCCCCCCGTCCTCAGTGTGAGGCCATACTGGACAGCTCTGGGCATCGAGGGCAGGCACTGCCTCGTACGATGGGGGGGGGGGTGGGCCTCCTCCTGGCGGGTGAACATTGAGAACAAGGAAGCCCCTGGCTGACCTTTCTCCAGCTGCACCGGTCAGCTTCAAGTCTGGTGCTCACCCCTAGAGCAACCACTGACCAGAATCACCATGACTGACTCAGGGAGGCACGGGGCTGGGGCAGCAGGTGGGCCAGCTCAGGCAAGGCTGAGGGGTGGACAGAACGAGCAGCAGAGGAAGCCGGGAGATCTGCTAGGAGCCTATGTCCCAGGGATGTGACTGCAGAGGTACTGAGAGGCAGATGGATTTGGGACACCTGTTGGAGGCAGGGCCAGATTTGCTGCTGGATTGGAGGGTTGGGGTGGGGGAGATTGAGGGAAAGGGACAGATCAAGGGTGAATACTGGGATTTTGGCCTGAAAAACTGGGCAGGTGTTGGTTTCATTTGCTGATAGGCTGAGGGAGAAAGAACAGACATTTTAGGTAAAATCCAGGTTTTCTTTTATGGTGGTTGGTGGAGGGGTAGGGAGTTGGTTAAATGAGTCTGGGGCTCAGAAGAGCAGTCCAGTCCAGGGATATGATGTTGGAATCCATCAATGTCTAAATGATATTTAAAACTATGCGACAGGGCACCTGGGTGGTTCAGTCGGTGAAATGTCTGCCTTTGGCTCAGGTTATGATCCCGGGATGATCCCGGGATTGAGCCCTATGTCAGGCTCCCAGCTCAACGGGGAGCCTGCTTCTCCCTCTGCCTCTGCCTCTCCCCTGGCTTGTGCTCTCTCTCAAAGGAATAAATAAATAAATAAATAAATAAATAAAATCTTAAAAAAAAAAACAACAACCATGAGACCAAGGGAGGTCACTAGGGACTGTGTGACGAGAGGGAAGGGGCCTGAAAGTTGAGGCCTGGGACCCACCAAAACTTAGAGGAGGAGGACGAGTAGAAGTCACCCAGAGCCTGAGTGGGAGCCTCTGAGGGACGCTGTGGGTTCCCTGCGTCCAGCGCTTCCAGGAGCTCTGGTCAGACCACGACTGATGTATGATCCAGGGCTTTGCTGACAGGAGGGCCTCTGGGACCTGGATGTTGGGAATCTCTAATGTTTCATTAGTACTGGGGAGTGAAGTCCTCTTTGGATGGACTGAGAGAGAACAGGTTGACAGGAGCTCTTTACAAGAGTTCTGTCATGAAGGGGAGCACAGAAATGGGTGGTGGGTGGAAGGTCAGGGGAAGATTTTTTTCAGGTGTTGTGTTTGCGAACCCAGGGGAATGAACAAATGGAGAGGGAGAGCTTCATGATGCAGAAGGGAGAAGGGGGCTTTTAGAAGCAAAGCCTCTGAGTGGGTGAGAGCGGGGAGCCCCAGAGAGTAAGTGGAGGCCCGGCTCCTGACAAGGCAGACTTTGTGCTTCTGAAAGAAGTTGGGTGCAGATGGAGATGAGGGTAAGTGCCCCTCACGGCAGAAGGATGAGTGAAGGTTAGTCGTTTTCACCTGAGGGTGATTTTGCCAACTTCCCTCCCCCCACCCCAGGACATTGGGTAACGAGATATTTTCGGTTCTAACGACTGAGGGACAGGGTACTTTCTTGAAGGCATCTAGTGGTTACAAGCTAGGGATGCTACTGAACATCCTACAATGCCCAGAACAGTTTCCACCACAAAGAATTGTTTGACCCCAGATGCTAAGAGTGGCACCACCGCGAGTTGGGTGTACAATAATAACCATGATTAGCAGTGATGAGGGGACTTGCACGGCCCTCAAACACTTATCCGTTACCCATTGACGGTGCCCATCCTGCCAGTGGCCTTTCCTAGAAAGGCAGGGCCCATGAGGATGCAGCCGTCTGGACTCACCCACATCTGGGGGTTATACCATGGGTTTCAGGGAAGCCCTTCCTTCCTCCCTCACCCTGGCCTGACAGGGACAAAGTTTACCCAGGGCCTCAGCTGCTGTGCTTCCCTGCCAACACCAGCCTTGGATCCACCTGCTGCTCTCCGAGGCGGTGGGGTCTGGATGCAGGTGTGTGACTGGGGAGGGGGACACTGCCAAAGAATGCCTATTATGATCATTGTTGTGACACAGACACCAACTCATTTGCCTTTGCTGGAACCTTCCTTGTGTCAGGCAAGATGCATGGCACCCAAATATTGGGATGTGAGAAATCTCTTTTCCTTGTATGGGATATTTATCTCTCTCTTTGTCTTGGGTAGGTTCTTTAAATTGTCTTTCAGAGAGAACCCTATAATATATGCTTTGTCCAAGGACAGAGCTTGGTAAGAAAAATGCCTCTCGTTTCCCCTCCAAAGACTCCTCCGCCATCTGTCAGTTTGGAAATCTCCACATCTTGACCCACGGCAAATTGCTTCTCGCTGCACCTGACATGGGGCCTGCCTTGCCCGGCACGCGCCGGGGATGCAGGCTCCCTGAGTGAACGGTCCATTTTAGGGATGAATGAGCCCAAATCTCATCCACCTCTCCTCATCTTCACGATCGCAGCCAAACTGCCCCTGTACCCCTCGGAATCCCCCGCTTCCTCTTTGTCTCCTTCAAAGGAGCTCGTGATTCGGGGAAGCAGAGCGTCTTCCCTGGGAAGGTGTCCACGGGCAGCCCCAGTGCATGCCTTTTGTCCCCCCACCTGCCTGGCCCGATGCCCCCACCCTTCCAACCTTCTCTCCCACAGCTCCCCCAGAGCTCCAGCCAAAAGGAACTCCTTCCCCTTCTCCCCGTGAGTTCTGCTTTCCCACTTTCCCACTCTCACCGGCCACGTTGGCGCCCCCTCATGGGGCAGCTCGGCCTATGCAAATATGACCGCGGTGCGTCCTGCTTTCCCACGCTCACCGGCCACGTTGGCGCCCCCTCGTGGGGCAGCTCGGCCTATGCAAATATGTCTGCTTGCATGACAACTCAAACTGTCGGAAAATCTGTGAGAAAACCTCTAGGCTTTAATGACATCTCTGGCCTCTGGGGGTGAAACGGGTGTGGCACTGGCCTGGATCCAGAGGAGGGACCTGTCTGAGTGCCTCAGAGGCAGCTCGGGCCCCGCATGTACACCCTCAAAAACAGAGAAGTACCAACAAGGAATCACAAGGAGAGCAAAGAAACTGAAGGTTAAAAAACTGCCTTCTGTATCTCGATAAAAGCATCGTTTGGTGGGTTGATACTGGAGAGCTGGCCTGCAGTCCAAATGCGGGGGAGCCATTCCCCAACTTTCCGGGGACTCCGAGGCTGGCCGTTGGCGGGGCACGCAGGCCGCCCAGCGTTTCTGTGGGCCTGGCTGTCCTGGATCGCGTGCCACAGGCAGGGCTAACCCCGTGTACAGGACAGAAAAACGGAGGCCCAGAGAGTGATGGTGGCAAGACCAGCACCCTGCAGTTGAGCATACTGCCTTTGACCTCCTGCTACCCCGTTTCAATGCACTGGGGTTGGAGAGAGAGGGGAGCAGTGATTAATTCAAGAAACAAATCTAGATCTTGTCCTCAAGCAGCTAACAAGTTTGAGAAAAGTAATTTCAGAGTTAAACACGACATCTCTGCACCCTCCTACAGGGCCCTCCTTCCAGGTCGGGGGTAGGGTGGAGGGGTTGGGGGTGTGTTGTAGTGGGCAGGAGACACCCCTGGGTCTAGGCACCTGCACGACTGTTCTAGCAACCAGACAGCCCCCTTGATCTCGATCTCACTTGTGTTTTGATTGTGGTTGTGCCACAGAATGACTTTACAGTCACAACTGAACAGTTTTGTGCAGACTAGAACCACTGCGGGGGTCCCTGTGCCCCCGGCTGAGGCAGGGGACACGTACAACAGAAGTCAGCATGCTCACAAATGGCTCCCACATCAGGAGGCCTGCAAGCCCAGTGTGGAGATGTGTTCAGGCTGTACCTGGGACGCAGCCCATGTCAGGGACCTGCAGCAAAGCTGTGCAAGGCTGAGCACAGCTTCTCTTTCGTGCATTGTAAACATCGGTTCAGGTTCAGGTTCAAAGGCGGCAGAAGTATTTGGCATAAAATCATCATGTGGGTTCTAGGGACTTGAGACTATATCCCTTATGCCAAACACATAAACAAACCATCCAGATACCCCAGGACCAGCACTGCCCTATCCCCAGTTCTCCATCCCCAGAAGCCCCAGTTTAACCCCTCAGGTATCCTGTTTCACAATGACATCCAGCCGCCTGGAGCATCCTGTGGCACTGTCCTTGCTGCCCACGGCAACCTCATCTGCACCAAGATGGCCCTGTACAGCCTCGTCTCCTTCCTCCCCTCTGGTCCATCAGGAAGCAGAGGGTTTGGAAAAACTAATTCCTGCCAAGGAGCTGACAGTGGGTCTTGGTCCTGGCTGTTTCTGGTCTTATGCCACTTTTCTGTGCCAGAGCCCTCATCTGCAGAGATCTTGGGAAGGGAAGAAGTGGGGACATGACCTTGACATCAGGAGGCCTTCACCTGCCTGCTGCTCCACATACACCACGGTCTCTCTGTAGACCACGGGGGACACCACAGCAGTCCTTGAGAAGCACTGGGAGTGCTCAGTGGCCATGGGCTCCTTCTCTTAAACCATGATGCTCTAGGAGAGTGGAATTCCTATCTTGGAGCCCAGTTCAGCCCACCCTGGCTAGCCCAGCTGGGTGCGGCAACCCAGCATTGTGTGTGCCCCCCACCCCTGGCATTGCCTGGAACCTTCTGAGCACATGGCCAGATGTGGGGGTTTCTGCATGCCAGCGTGGATTTCACAGACCACAGCGCGGTGGCCAGGGTGGCTGCTGAATGTGGTTTCCATGCCCTGACTGTGGGCACTGAAAATGAGTTTCCTCTGTCGCGGGCCTTTTGCAGATTGGCTGGGTGTTGTGGGCTGAATGGCTTTGTGCGATCCTACAGCCACACTGGTCTGCCGAGCTCCTGCACACGAGGGGCCATCACCAGTGAAATGTGCCCATTCAGGTACGGGGTTCACAGGGACACCTGGCTGGCTTGCACATGGTCCACGTAGCAGCCCGGCCTCGACCCCCTCCCCCAGAGCTGCTCTCCACACTGGCTCCTCTTGGAGACAAGGCAGAGAGCCAAGCATGGTGTCAGTGGAGACTGCGAAATTCGGGAGGGCCAGAGCTCCTTTGTCCTTCCCTGAGAAGGGGAGCGGGGCACACACCTGCCTCTATCTAGCTCCTCACTGACTAAGAAGTGGGGGGGGGGTGTCCCTGGCAATGGAAAGTGAAGGACACCATCTTTCCCTGCCCTCTGCTTGACTGGCAGGCAGGGGACACAAGTGTCCTGGGAGCTAGTCATGTCCTCTTCCAGAGCAGACCTAGGACCCTCCCCTGGTCAGCCCGCAGCAGTTGGAGCAATGGTTAGATGAGGTCCATGACCTTGCTCCCCTCACAGGAACCAGAATGGGGTAGGCATGCCACTCCCCCCAGAGTACAGAGGTTGCCACAAGTCACAAAGGTGAAGGGTCTGACCTGCCTGCTGGACAGGGTGGGTTCTTGGCCTTGTGTTGCCCTAGTCCTGGGGTCTCTATGACCCCATTTCAGGGCCACTCTCTTGGAAGGAGGGATGGTAGTGGCAGGAAAAAGCCTGGTGATTCTGGTTCAACAGGTCTTGCCAGGGAGGGGCAGGAAGGGAGTAAAAGACAAGAGACTGGATTGGGGGAGAACAGGCCCAGGGACCCTGGAGCCTAACAGGATTCTGGGGATGGGGTGAGGAGGCGGCTTTAGAGCAAGCGCCTGTCAGAGCTATGTGGCTGCAGGTGGCCAACAGGGCCCGTCCGTAGCCCTGGCTCAGGAGGGCCACAGGTCTGCTGAGAGGGTGTCCTGGGGCCGTGGTTACCCAGGTGGTGGCCTAGGACAGCCCAGCATCACAAAGCATTTACACATCCATGACCCCATCGGCCCCATGGGGAGGCTGGGCGGGGAGCATGTGCCCATCTCAGCAACGAGGCCAAATGGGGCAAGTTGCTCCTGGGTAAAGGGTTTAGAGTGGGTCCTCTCCCTGAGGCGTCGGCTGGCAAGCAAGGCCGTGAACCCCGTGCTTGGGAAGGGCTCTCCGGCCATCAGACGCTGGAGTCGCTCACTGAAGGCCCCCTTCACAGCTGCACGGGCCCAGGAAAGTAAAGCTTCCTGTGGCTCTCGGTGACTAACCCTCAGGAGGCTGTGAGGTTGTGTCTAGGAGGGGGGCTAGAGAACAGAATGGACACTTCCAGGAAGAGGTGACGGGACACAGGAGGTGCTTTCCCACCCTCCAGATTTCACGGCTTGGCTGGAATGTGAAGGTCTGGGACACAACTAACCACCTCGGGAGTCCAGCAAATGCCCCATACTTCTGCTGGTACCTATCCCCAGTGCTGGGAGGCAGGGGTTCCCAGGCTGTGCAACCCCAAACGGGGCTCCAAACAGACTCAGGAATGACCGGCATTTGTCTTTTTAGATCAGGTCCTGGGCTCTGGAAGCTTTGCCTGTATTTCTAAAAGCTGCCTTTGCTCACTGTCACAAACCACCAGACGAAGGGCTGGGACTTAATCAAACGATGCTCTAACCCTCCCGAAAGCGCCTGCCTCCCACCAACCCGTCTGTCCTGGGAGCTCTCCTGACTGTTGTAAAGGTCACGGAAGGCTGTCTGAACTCACCAGCCAGCCCTCCCGCGGGCTCCGCGGCGGGCTGTTGCCGTGCTCTGCTGGCTCGCTCACTGACCGGGGCCCACTGCGGGGCCAGGCACTCATAGCAGGAAGCCAGGCCCGTCTGTGTGTGTGTGTGTGTGTGTGTGTGTGTGTGTGCGCGCGCGCGCGCGCGCGTGCCCGCCAATAGCCCTTCCTTTAGTCTGAAATTATTTCCTTTGTAACTTATGCCTTTGATGTCTTGTTAACAGGAAAATGTACCAGTCCTTACTCGGCCATGTGAAAAAGTGGCCACCCCAGAGTTGGTCTCCACGTTATTTTTTAATGGAACAACAACAACAACAAAAGAACAACACCCAATTTTTTTTAAATTTGAAAAGCTGTTTTGTGAAATCTGGACCATATTTGTCGGTGTGTCATGGGACATAGGCATTCACCTCTCTTCTCTTTTTCAGTCCCCTGTGCCCTTGGAGGCAGGAATGGCCGGTGGTTCAAGGTGTGCAGCAAACGGCACTGGTTGTGCTGAGATGGCGTCTGGACTGCACCCAGGCCCGGTGTGGAAGAACAGCATCGCTGCTGTGCTGTGTCTGCCGGTGATGTGGGGAGGAACTTGCTGCCACTCACGCCAGCCCTCTAGTTGAGAGTGAAAAAAATTTGGATTAAAAAAAAAAGGGGCGCCTGGGTGGCTCAGTTGGTTAAGTGGCTGCCTTCGGCTCAGGTCATGGTCCCAGCGTCCTGGGATCGAGTCCCGCATCGAGCTCCTTGTTCGGCAGGGAGCCTGCTTCTCCCTCTGCCTCTGCCTGCCACTCTGTCTGCCTGTGATCGCTCGCTCTCTCTCTCTCTCTCTGACAAATAAATAAAAAAATCTTTAAAAAAAAAAAAAAAAGCCCAAATCAGTTCAGGGCATTCAAATTGAATCACAGCCAATATGCAGCAGTTTCTGAAAAAACCCAGTGGGTCACAGCTCAACTTTTTAAAGTTTATTTTGGGAACAGATGCCAGAGACATTGGTGTTGATCATCAGGTGATCAGAACAGAAGGATATACCAGGATAAATCCATTCAGTGGGCCTTAGGATGACCCTGGTTCACCAAGAATGGAGGCTGGATTCACTGCTCCTGGGAGCTTCATCTGCTGGGGCCCGAGCTCCGACCTCACCAGGGTACGGTGCACAAAACTGGGCTTACACCCAGAGCCGGTCATAGCTGTGCCCTCCCACACCATATGTGTGGGGAGATGTGCAGTTACCCTGATGCCCTGGTCTAAGCCGTCCCTAGTGTCCGGGTCTCTGCCCTGCTGGGCTGTTTGCCTGTGAGCCGACTCTCGAGTCTGCAGAGGTCTCCACAGCACAGACGTGTGTCCTCTCTGGTCTTGCTGGCTTGCTGGCTGCAGAGAAGGGAGTGCAGCTTGGACTTTCATAAACGCTGGTTTTGTGAACACCGTGCTTGGAAAGCTGATGGAGAAAGGAGGCTGCCTTTGATGCCATCAGTCAGGCACGGAACCCTCACTGCCCCCACACCTGGTCTTCTTCTCTCTCTCCTTCCCTCTCCAAGCCTTTAAATCAGGTCAGCCTTCCGCGGCAGCCCCCAACTCAACGGAGCGTGCGTGCCTACCGTGGCTCTTCCTGCAGGGTTCCGCCTCATTATCTCCACGGTCCCACATGGGCGCGGGGAGGGAGCACGCCGGCACTCTCCAAGTGATTTAACAGGATGCTTTAATGATGTATTGAAAATGAACATTGACCCCAGGTAAGAGGTGCTAAACGGATACTTTAAAAGCATACCATCCATTTCGCTCTGATGGACTCTCCTCCTTAAATCACCGTGTTGTCATTTTTACGATGCAGATCCAGCTACTGAGGCCACAGGACTGTGAAATGTCATATAAAAAGCCAATAAGAAAAAAATAAAATTAAGTTGCGGGGAGCGTGCATTAGCATTTCAAAAATGTTCCGTTGCATTATGCTATTCTTCTCTCTCTGTCAAGGGGCAGCAAGATCTTGTCCTCCCCATAAAGAGACGGTGCCCCAGAATGTATTAGCGCTCCATTCCTGAAACCGTGTAGCGGCTGAAGGGCATAGTTACGATAATGGCGAAATACATTCTGGACTAAATTTGATAGGACACTCGGGCCGTCTGCCTCCCCTGATGACAAAGTCTTGATTGCTTCTCTCCTCATTGGCCCAGGCCTGTGGTTTTCAGAGTTTTGACAAATTAATGTCTTCAGTATTTCTGCCCTGGAGAAAAGTAAGCCATGAGAACTGTTGAGGAGAGGGTCTGACGCTGGCACTGGAGGTGACCATGGAGGTGGGGTTGGCATTCTGGGAGGCGCAGGCCGCCACCACCCCGACCTCCCCTGCCTGGCAGCCTCTAAGATACCCCAGATCACCCAACGACCAGACCTCTTGAATTGTTGGATCCAGGATAGTGGAGGTGTGGTGAGCTGTGCCATCTGGAAAGTTCAAGCTTAATAATGCATAAGGGGCCTGGGTCTTCAGGTAGCCGCTGGACAAATTTATTGCCATCCTTGGAGCTCAGACCCTTAGTACTCTGAGGGGTGTCTTAAATTCTAACTTGGAGTCTGCTTAGTGCTGCTTCATGAACTTTCAGGCCTGAGCTGGGCCAGATGGAGGGACAGCGGCTGCAGAGGGAGGAAGCCCTGCCGACATTCGTCTTGAAGAGCCCCTTGGTCTCCCGGGTAATTATGGGAGTGCGATTCTTTTCTATGGCTCTGAATTTGCCAAATTGGGGAAGATGAATCCAGGTCCCCTAATAGTCGATTGTACGAAACCATTGAAACAATTGCAGTGCTTTATCTGGAACTTTTCAGAAAGCTGACTTGTTCTTTAGGAGCCATCGGCTTAATGGAATTCCAGTGTATTATTTTCCAACGTGATGTGCCGCAAAACCGGTTTGGTCAGCACTTTGCTTTGGGGAATATATTTTCATTTGAGAAGATGCTTCTGCGGGGCTTCTTGCAACATTGTGTTAGGGAGCACAAGACTCAGCCCTGCTGAGGGAAAGGGCCTGGGGGAGGCCACCACGGCAGGGTGGGGGCAAGCACAGAGTGGCGTGGGGTTTTTTGGTTTTGTTTTGTTTTTAATATATTCAGCATCAAGTCCAGCAAATGAGAGCCTGCTCTGAATTGCATTTCACCCTTGATGAGATGCCGTGTCCCTTCTGTTCCCTGAGACAGAGACCTTGAGAGTTTGTATCAGAGAACGAGACAAAACTTTTCACTGTTTTCATGTTTCCTAATAACAGCCCGAGTCATAACCTGAATTTTTATGCAACTAATTATGAGTGCGACTCGGGCATGAAAGATTTATATGATCAGAAAAGAAATTACCTGTGTTATCTCCGGGCAGGCGGGGGATGAGCAGAGGAGGTAAGCTAATCAGAGTTCTAGGTCATGCAGAAGGCACCTGCCCCGTGCTGGCTGGCCGGCCTGTTGTGTCATGGAGTGAGGGAGGGAAAGTCACAGGGTGGGAGATGCCCTTTGGGGACGCAGGGGAGCAGCCAGCTTTGGCCCCGGGGCCTCTGAACTCAGCTCTTTCTCCCAACATGACATTACTACCCTCTGCTTCCTAAGACTTATGTGCCCTACTCATGGTCCCAGGGAAACCACATCAAAACAGTGAGTGTGACGGGGCGCCTGGGTGGCTCAGTGGGTTTAAGCCTCTGCCTTCGGCTCAGGTCATGATCTCAGGGTCCTGGGATCGAGCCCCGCATCGGGCTCTCTGCTCAGCGGGGAGCCTACTTCCCCCCGCCTCCCCTGCCTGCCTCTCTGCCTACTTGTGATCTCTCTCTCTCTGTCAGGTACATAAATAAATAAAAAAAGAAAAAAAAAACAGTGAGTGTGACGGAGTTAACGAGAAACGAGAGACGCCTCCCCACAGGTGAGATCGTCAGGAAGGCTGATTCCTAGGATCAGAACGAAAGCTGGAATTCTATCAATTTTTTGCCCCTTAAAGTTTCATTTCGGTTACAAACAGACATTGAAAATTAATTACAGGTCCGTTCCTTGAAGCGTACGACTGAAGGAATGAGTGTTTGCCAAGAAGCAATAGCTCTTGCAGTCATCACGCTCACTCAATTACCCGCGCCTGTTTATCTGCAGAAGAAGCGGCGGGCCCAGCGTGGCGGTAAGGAGCGCGTGATGGAGAGCCCGTGCGGTGCGAGCGGCAAGTCAGGCGTGTTCAGGGCTGTAATGTGCATTCAGTTACATGGCCGTTTGCTGAGGCCCACGACTGATTAATACACACGGTCTTGTTCATTTACTCAGCATTACGTTTAATCATTTAATTTTCGCAGGAGTTTTCAGATCTTTTAATCATCCTAATATTCTTCTTATTGCAACATATTACTAAGCTGTTAGTTCAATTCAATTAAAAAGTGTCATCCAAAAGTAATTTATTCCACGTGCGTCGTTAAGCGGATACCCCAGATATGTCTGCATTTTAGAGGCATAATAACTCTTCCAATGGATGAGTCTGCAGACCGTGCCGCGTGAGCTTGAGAGGCAACACCGTGAGTGGTGCGCCTGTGGGCACTGGGGTGGCGGCAGGTCTGCGACTGTTTCCCCCTGATATTGTGCTAAGACTTGAGAGAATGTGAACTCTAGGGCCATCTGTTGGTACTCAGGGGACCCCCAAAAACCTGGTATGACTTTCTGATCCCAGGAATATTTGTAACAGCACGGCCTTGGAGTTCCCTCTCTGGAGGCCTCTTGGCAGGGGTTTCTATCTCCATGCCTCTCGCCCCGAGCAGGTGCTGGGGGCCTCCGTGGACCCCAACTTGGGGAAGCACCTGCTGTGGGTCTGCTCGGGGAGAGGCTAGTCCTCTCTCTCCTCATCAGAATTCTGGACTTTCCTGGTTGACTTTTGAGTTACTCCCTCTGGAGTAGCGTGGTCCAGTTGAAATGCAGTGCAATGCAAGTCACATATCTGATTTCAATTTTCTGACAGTCACAGGAAGTGGAAAGAAACAGGTGATACTAATTCTAATAATATGCTTTAACTCAGTCTATCCAAAATATCATTTCAACATGTGATCAACATAAAAGATAGTTAATGAGATGTTTTACCTTCTTTTTCCATATAAGGCTTCCAGATCTAGGGTGCACATCTCACTCCCGGCTACTCTCATTCCAGGGGCTCTGCAGCCACCAACAGCTAGTGGCTCCTGCCTCAGACAGGACAGCCCCAGAGCTCTGATGCCTGGGCCCCGCACAGTCTGGCTGGAGCTTGCCCGCACCTGTGGCTCCCCTTGAAATGCTTGGGTTCTCTCAGGGTCACTCCTGGGGTTTGTCCACAGAAGTGGGTGATGCTTTGCATGGGGTACAGATACCGTCACGGGGGACAGTGTCCCTGGGCCTTTGCGTGGCCAGAGGGACACCCAGGTTTGTGGATGGGAAGAGGAAAGCTGTCCTGGGGAACGCTGACAAGAAAGGGTCCATGACCACTTTTTAGCCCCTCTTCCTGGACAAGCATGAGCCTGGGTGCCCACAAGGGGTGCCCACTGCCAGGGGAGGTCCCTCCCCCAACCTCTCCACCAGGAGACCAGCCCTGAGGGGTTGATGGCCAAGGTTGGGGAGCAAGCTTTGTCCTTAGGCAGCTGTGTCCCACAAGGAGAGATTTACTCTCCTTGGGGAATAAGTCCTCCATGATGATGACATTTAGGATATTAATGCCTGCACTTGGAGGCCTAAGTGTTCCTTTTTATTTGGCAGACTCCTCACAGCCAGGGCAGTGGACAGGCGCTGACAGAGTGGTGTTTGCAGAGAAGGGCTCTGGTCAAGCAGGATGTTACTTGAGTCTGGTGACAGCGGTCAAATGCCATTTCCACATGCTTGAACCTTGAGCAGTTAATCCCTTGGGTCTGTCCCCTAGAGGAGCCCACTGAGGAGCCTTGAGAAGTCAGGGACAAATAGAGATACGGTGCCCTTTCCTGTTCTTGCAGAATGCTGTGATTATTAATATCTCGTTCTCAGAAAAGGGCTACGTGTGCTGTTTTTTTTAGGAGAACAGCAATAAAAAAGGGAAATTAAATTAGCAACTTGGTGTGAGCCTCTAATCCATTAAAGTGTCTTCAACTCCATAACCTGTTAACTTAGACTCTGGCCACCCACGTAAGTGCTTTTAAGACAATAGTAATATGCCACCTGGCCCCATTTTGTACCAGTTATAATAAAAGGGATTGAATGTCAGCGAAGCCTGGGGTTCTGTTTCCAAGCAGGAGGCCTCTGCATGGGCCTGGCTGTGTGCCCAAAGATGCTAACCCTTCCCCCCACCCATCAACACCCTGTGTCCTCAGCTCAGAGTGCGCATGGAACCCCAAGATTTAGCCAAAGGCATACATACCCTATCTCCAATCCCTACTAAATTGTGGGAAGAGAAGACTGGGTTCAGAGGAGAATATCACAAAGAAGCTGAACCAGGTAGCGAGGACAGGGTACCAGGAATAGCAAGCAGCTCTCAGTTCCTGAGGGCCAGCTGTGCGCCTGGTTCTGTGCTGCGAAGAGGACTTGCTACATAGTTTGCGGGGTCTGGCACAAAGTGAGGATGCAGGCCCTTGTTCAGGAAGGCACTGGGACTCCAAGGTGGTGACAGCAGAGCAGTAAACCATTGCTGCCCTTCTGAGCACAGTGGCCTTGGTTGCCTGCCTCATGCAGCTGGCCCTGGCTATGTCCTGTCTGGGTTCCTCCCGTCTGGGTTCCGACTGGCTCACTCCTCTCAGCAGACACTAGTCTTGTCTCCAGGCTACCGGTGAGCAGACAGAGGCTCAAAGGGGCTTGGAGACTACCAGGACCTGGGTTTCGAGGTGGTGCGTGCAAGGCTGGCCCCTTAGTCAGCGCCGTGGGGCTGTGGAAGACCCCGGGACAGGGCAGCCAGAACCAGGCTGTGAAGGTGGCTGCGGCTTCAGGAAAACAATTTCATTTGTCCCGTTAAATTAATGTTGTTAATTTGAAGTTTATTGGTTTTGTAGTCCATTTTTATTTCATTTATAAATTTGTTTCAGCTTTATGGTTGTAAAAGAGCTCGACGCATAGGAACATATACCTAGTTTTATGTTTGTACGTATTTAACTAACATTATACTAAATGTAATTTAAGTCAACAGAGAGAAATCACAACATTTCCCCTGTTAGTGGGGTCTGTGCATTACTCAAGCAGGGGAGTGCATCTCTTGTCCCAAAGGTGGGAGGCACAGAGTGTACTCCCAGCTCAGCCCCATTGCTATTGCCAAGGGCCATTCTGGCTGGATGCTGGACCGCAGGGGACAGGGAGGGAGAAAAGTGGGAGTTCCAAGGATGGGAGAGCAGGTGGCTCCCAGGAGCAGCTAGGTATCTAAAGGCTGGCAGCTGAAGGCCCCTTCAGCTCCTTCTGGGCTGGGCTCGCCTCCTGGCTGCTGGTCTACATCCCTTTGCCTTGGCCAGGAGAACCCTCAGTTATGATGAGGCTCCGGAGGAGGGACCCTGACCCAAAGGCAGGGAGAGGCCTGTAGGAACATCGAGGGGCTGCAGGCCATTGTGTATGGGGGGATGGGAACAGTTACGAGGCTTCCAGGCTGGGTTCTTGCAGACCCTGAACAGGTGCCTTGGGCCAAAGCCACCCTCCCCATGTCCAAGTCCCCACTGTTACAACAAGAACACACTTCAAACTAGCATTTTCTTTTACTCTACGCATGCTCTCAGTGAGCAACTTCATGCCAAAGTGTGTTTCCAAAAGCAAGGTGCATCCAAGACTTACATAAGAATGTTCACAGAAGCCTGATGTGTAATGCCCCCAACCGGAAACCAGCCAAGTATGCCAACTGGGGCATCTTCTCACAGTGGAATATTATATGCCGAGCGCAGGGTATAAATCTCTGCCAGAGATGACATTACAATGGAGGAATCATACACACAAAGTTTTGAGGAAGTAGACAGACACAAAAGGGTCCCACCATATGCTTCCATTGACAGAAAGTTCAAAAACAGGCAGAACGACTCTATGGTATTAGAAAGGCAGGATGATAGTTGCACTTGGGGGAAGAGGGTGTCTGGGTCCTTATAAAGTTCCATTTGTTCCTTGGCTTAGTAGTTAACAGGGGTGCCCATGGCTACCTCCTTGAACTTGTACACATAGGATTGACACACGATCTATGTATGGTATGTCAGTTACGAATTTAAAAAATGGGACTGTGAAAGTATGTGCTATGGTGAGTGCTGTGAAGTGTGTAAACCTGGCGATTCACAGACCAGTACCCCTGGGGCTAATAATACATTATATGTTAATAAAAAAATAAAAAATTATAAACAAAAAAAGAAAAACAAACAAAAAACGGGACTGAAACATTATCATATGGAACAGTAAATAAAATATATAAAGAGAAAAAATATACATTGTTACTGCCTATCAGCTGCCACCTACCTTCCCAAGGGGGAAGCCCTGATAGGAGCCTGCATGGAGGTCAGGGCCCTTCCAGGCTGGACTTGTGCCCTGGGCTGAACCCCGATGCTCCGGGTAAAGCAGCCCATGAACATGGCTGACTCCCTGCAGGCCTCTAGGGTCCCTGGGTTCTCCACCACCAGGATCTGAGTGAAGACCTGTTTTGAATTGTTACTAGGGCACTTGGTGCTGCTGTGAAGCTGAAGATGAGCAGCTAGCCTGGGAAGGCAGGGCCCCCTTTGTGAAGACGCAGGCGTGACGAGAGATGTCATCACACCTTGCCCATCCCTGGGACCAGAGTGGTGCGGCCCTCCCAGCTTAGCCCCATGGCCTAGACCACGTGGCCCTCCACATCAGCAGGAAGCTGTGCCTATTTTACAGATGGGCAAACTCTTTCCAGGGAACTTAAGAGATCTGCATATTTACTCTGGGGCATCCCCAGCATATTGGTGGAGACTGGTCTCCCAACCTGTCCAAAGAGCCGCTGGACTGTTGCCATTCACGTGGTAATGCTGAGAGCACAGAGAGGTCTCCGTCTGCCAGTCCACAGGAGGGCCAGGTGCATGCACCTTGTTCCAAGGTCTGTCTGCCCTAGAGCTCCTGGGTGTGAGCTGATGTGTGTTTGGAGAAGAAGGGATCTCGTAAGGCCCTGTGTAATTCTCTCATGGGTCCCCGCCCACCCTGGCCCGCCAGGACTTTCATGCTATGCCTTGGCGGCAGTCTTGGCTCTTGCTCCTAACCCCACCTGCCTGCTAGCCACACGGGCAGGCTTTCTGTTCCCAGGTGCTTGAGGGGCACTCGGCCTCTGCTGGAACTTTCTTTCCCACGTCCCATCAAGGCTGGCAGAGGCTTACACTCCCTGCTTTGTCACAACTCAGACGTGTTTTAATGATGCCTTGTCTCCAATACAGTCCAAGGAAGCCAGGACCTATTCTCTTGCTTGTCCTAGGAGGCCAGCCAGTGGAGGTGGCCTCGGGAGCCCTTTGGGCAGACCTAAGACATACAAGGAAGTTCTTAGCAAAAGATTGGGCCCGAGGGCCTGGGCTCAGAGGGGCATGCTGTGAGGGCATGGGCCTCCCTGGGGGTGGGTCTGACAGGTCTGGAGGTCATTCACCTTGAAAATGCTAGCCACTCCCTGAGAGCCGGCCAAGGTCACAGCTCTGCTTCAGAGCTAGGATGGGAGGGAGGGAAGTGCCCTTGAACACCATGTGGCGCCCTGGTCTTCCTACGGAGGAGTCAGAGGAGGGAGCCTCAGGTCCACGGGACACTAACAGTCTTGATGAGCTGGGGGCGCTCAGACCAGGATGGAGGTACTGGCCACCGTCTCCTGATGACGTAGCCATGTGTGGGTCTGACCCCCACGCCCCGCAGGGCCCGGCCCCTCACCAGCCCTGGCTAACCCGCTCATGCGGTGTGGGTATGATTCAAGTGCACTTGGGATGCTGGGCTCCGTGCAGAAGAATGCTAACTTCTGTGGAGCTGTGCATTCTCTGGGCTTCTAGTATCCTACACTGTAGCCAAAGCTTGGGTCCTAGGAGCCTGGTGAGGAAGGGCAGGTCGAACCTGGGTAGGTGACCATGTCACTCCTCTAGGAAGTTTGGGGGCCCCTCGAATGGCCCCAAAAGAATGTGAGAACATGGTGACAGGGTAGGGGCCACAGAGTGTGGGAGCGGTCAGTGGTGGGGCTGCTGAGGGACGAGCCGGTGTCCATCAGGGCCAAGCAGGCACACGGCAGTCTCCCACACCAACTCCCTGCCAGTGCTGTTCTCCTTGGGGCCAGAGTGGGATGGACAGTGTCCTCCCCAAATCCATGTCCACTGGGACCTCAGAAGATGACCTTACTTGAAAACTGGATCCTTAGAGAGATAATGACTTAATGATCTCCAGGCGACATCACCTTGGATTCAGGGTCCCAAGAATGCCGTCCTTATGAGAGGAGACGGAGACACGAGGAAGAAGACTGTGTGAAGATGAAGGCAAGGGTGAGTTCTACTGCACAGAGCCAAGGAGCACCAGGAGCTGGGAGAGGCCGGGTGGGTGGCCTCCTGCCGAGGCCTCATAGGGAGCATGGCCCCGCCAGCACCTGAACTCTGACTTCTGGCCTCCAGACTGTGACAGAGGAAATTCGCATTGTCTCCAGCCACCTCACAGGAGTGTCTATGGCAATCCTGGGAGACTTATATGGGGCCTCTGTTGAGTTCAGGGGGCAAATCAAGCTGAAATACCTTCTAGGCCTGCACGTAGCCCCTGGCTCTGACCTCTGTCCAATCATTTCCTTGCCCCTGGCCTCCGGCAGCCACATTCCTTACACTGATGCAGGTGGGAAGAGGCAATTGCGCTTGGGGAGAAAGCCCAGCAAGGAGACCTTGAACTCTCCAGCCACTGGATCTGTGCAGCCCACTCAGTGCCACAGACCTGTAGATGCAGGTAGCTCCCAGGTCTCCGTGTTGGAGCTCAGGCATGAATACTCATGAGCCACATTCCTGAAAGCTCCCCAAGCTCCCAGCCATGGCCCATGCCATTCAGAAGGTGGACTGAGCCCGGCGGTGCAAACGAAGCATGGAGGTCATCGCCCACCTGCTCTGAAAACTCCAGAAATGCGGCCACAACAAGCCCCCAGCTCCAAAGGAGAGCTCCAAGACATTCCCCATGAGGTGCAAGGCTCCCCAGGGCAGGGACCTCCACGGCCTGGTCTCGCAGGGCCAGGCACCCTGTGCTCCCAAATCTGGGCACTTAGTAAGCAGCTGGCCCCGAGGCAGAGTCAAATCTGCCCCCTGGCCTCCACACGGACAGCCTCGCTCAGCCCCAGCCTCAGCCTGTCTGAGATTCCGGGGGCACAGCATGCTCATCCTGCCTCTGGGTCTTTGCCCTGCCCTCTGCCAGGACTCGCAGTTGGCTCCTTCTCTTCCCTTAGCTCTCTTTTCTTACATTATCCCTCAGAGGAGCACCCCTTCCCATCTAGAGTGGATCTCTACAGTTCTTCTGTTTTTCTCCTCGGAGACTGTAAGCTTCCCGAGGGCAGGAATCAGACGGGTTTGCTCACCACGGGATCCCAGCAGCCTGCCTGTGCCTGACACATGAAACAGGCTGGGTGAATGCTTAGTGGAGGAGCAGTGAGGTCTGCACACTAGTTCCCTGGGTCTAGGACACCCCGGGGATGCTCTGATGGGGGGTCATCACTCGTATCCTGCCTCTGCCACCAGCCCCCATCTAGAACCTCGAGCCGGCCAATGCTTACGTTGGCCTGGTGTTTGTGAGCTGTGTTAATGGCCCTGAGGGCCACCAAAGGCGATGAGCGCAGTGGCCCCGAAAGACCCCTGTTGACTGTCGGCTGGCATCTTCTTTCCAGGAAAACATTCCCAAATAGGCTGGATTTAGGAGGCCAACATTAGCAATAGTAAAAGCTAATACCCCCAGCATCCTGCCTTGCCCTCGGCTGAGCCCTTCATACATACTTCCTTGAGCCTCCAGAACGACCCTACCAAGCATGTGCTCTTCTGACTCCCCAGGTTCAGAAAGGAGAGACAAACCAGCTCTGCAGGGCTCCCGATCTGAGCTCCCTACATGCCACAGCAGACCTGGTCCAGCACCCTCCTGAGGTTTGAGCTGAGTGACTGGAACAGGAGAATAAAATTGGAGGAGCATGATGGACCTGAACACTGAGGGGTTCTCTTTTCTCATGAGACTCAGGCAGTGAGGAAATGCTATGAGGCCACCTTGAGCAGGAGATGATTGAGCTGAGTCTTAAAGGAGTTTGGCCAGAAGATGGGCAACAGCGGTGCCGGGGGAGGGCTTCCAAGCAGAGGAAACAGTATATGCAAAGGCCCAGTGCTTTGCTGCAAGTGCAGATTAGCAGTGGTAGGAGCACTAGGCCTTGTGCTAAGGGCAAGGCAGTCATTCCTTACATTTCCAGGGCCCAGGAGGGGTCATCTGGTATGTGGATGTCGCATGGTGTCACATGTCCTGGGGCAGGGAACCTATAGCCACCGGGAGAGAAGCTGCCATTTCTTTGATTTCCTGTCAGCTCAAGGTTGCACGGTTGAGTTCCAATTAACATTCACAGAATAACTGAAACATATAATTGGAGAACTCAAAAGGTATTTTAACTCTATTACCAGCAGGACTGTTTTCTGTTCCTGTGACTCCTCTTGTGAGAGAAGATGGGAGGCTCAGTAGTGGTTCTTAGAGGGCAAAAAGAGAGCCTTCTGTCCCAGTTGACATGCCCACATCATACCGTAGGGCTACCACTGCCCTGGGGTCTTCCAAGCAGACACCGGGGTCTCTTGGCCCATAGGTGCAGCCTGCTGATTCTGCCTGGTCAGCGAACCAGCCCTGACCCCTCCCCTGGGCTCAGCGTACTGACCCAGGCATCTGTCACATCCACTCAGGTCTTCTGGGGCCCTGGGTCCTGCTCTGGAACGGTCTGCACTGATCTAGTTACCACACGGAACAAACAACCCCTTTGCCAGGAAGATTATTTTCTCTAAACAAACATCACAGTCTCATGAGGCTCATGTGACATTTGCCTCTTCTCAGAGAGACAGCCGCTGACACTCATCAAGTTCTGAGAAGTAATTCAGGAGCTCAGGGGCAGGGAAGGCCCCTTAACACAAGGTTGGAGCCCTGGGTGGGCAAGGCACGTCTGGTCAAAGCGAACGTGCCACTGTTCGCACCTTCTGCCTGCCTCGGAGGCCCGCTCACTGTGGATGGATCCTGGAGAAGGGCTTCAGTGTTGCAAACCATTTGCCCTCCCCCCACAGAGGTGTGCTCCAGAAGCCCCTTCCTGGGGGCCTTTGGGCCCTGAGCCCAGCTTGTGGGGTTGTGTGTGCGTATGAGGGAGCCCTTCAAGGCTCTAACAGGGCCACGCTGTGCCTTGATGATCCGGCGCTAGGGTTGACCCCTGGCTGTCCCCGTGGTGGACAGTGACTTGGGCTCTGTCACAGAAAGCTGTGTCCACTGGGAAATGAAAGATAAAACAGACGTCACCGCGGCACAACTGCAAACCCCAGATCCAGGCGGCTGGTCTGCCCTCAACTTCCCTCTTTTCCGTCTTGCTCACTGCAAATCAGGGCAGATGTCTGGCACTTCCCCCGCTACAGACCCGGATGGCAGATTACCGGGCAAGCAAGTTTCTAGGTGTTGCTTGGGAGGGAAATGAGAGCAGGCCTCTGAGGTGTCTGGCCAGAGGGTGCAGCTGGAGCTGGGGAACACTGCTGGAGATGCTCATGGGGGTGGACAGTGGGGTATGGGCTCATAGCACTGCCTGAGCATGTCTGTGCGAGATCTGAGCTGCACGGCCGTGGCTGAGGCCCCCAGTACCAGCCAGCGTTCTACCCTGATCCCCTCACACCCTGGGGGACACCATTTGTGCACCTTGAACTTCAAGCAAGCCGCCCAAGTCCATGCCCCCGGGTTGGACTACTACTAATCAAAACATTGTTTCCTTTAATTAGAACAGACTCAAGTAATTAAAAACACTATTCCTTTACTGTTGGAGTGTGACGTTCCTTCTTGATTCTAAGACATGTGTCCCTTGGGGCAGAAGCTGGGGGAGGGATGTAGACAGGGGTCATGAGGAGATGAGCAGACTTGCCTTTGGTGTCTGTGGCTGAGGTCCCCGCAGACGTTCCTAGCTGCCCAGCCACTCAGCCTCTCCCGCCACCCCGTCTGACCTGTGCACACACAGCATCAGACTCCGTTCAGCCCAATGTGTATGGCTCTGCACCTGCTCTGCATCCTTCATCCATACTCCACTTTGGCCAGAAGATCTTTTCTTAAGTCCTTGGCCAATGCTCTTGGAGAAGACTCCAGCCTCTAACACTTGGATGAGCTTCCCACCCGCCAATCTCCTTCCCACTTCCTGTTAATAAACTAACGGTAACATTTACAATCTGAGAGGCACTCCAGCACGAGATGCTAGGGAGGCAGCTGAGTCAGACATAGTCCCTGGCCCCCCTGAACAAATTGGCTTTTTTTTTGCGGGGGGGCAGGTGCTGGAGAGGATGCAAATCGACCCATGGGAAGAGATAGGCTGGGTAGACGCAGGGCACTTGAACCGGGCTGGTTAGGGCATGAGACCCAAGAAGGAGGCAGAGGTGTTCAGACTCAGTGAGGCAGGAAATAGGGAGCCATTGAAGGCTCTGTTGTAGATGAGTGCAAGGTGATGGGTGATGCTTTGGGCACCCTGCCAGGCAGCCCTGAGAGTGGGCAGAGCATGGCACTGCGTCAGCAGGAGCACCCTGATGCTCCCCTACCATGCCAGCTAGTCACGGTGGGGCAGGGAGGTCTGCACAAGTTCACATGCCCTCTGATCATAAACAGGAAGAGCTCTGAGAGGAGAGAGAGAAAGCAAGAAACATTTATGAGCAGGAAGAGAAAGGAGGAGACGGGGTAATCACGTTGGAGATAGCACTCGGTTAAGATCTTATAATAGAAATATTTCAATTTTGCACAGTGTCTCGGCAAAATGAGGGGACCTGAATAAGGTTGGAGAAAGGTCCTGCCAGATGTCAGCTGCCAGCCCTTTTCCCAAGGCTGCTGCTAGCCCCAAGGACTCTCTCCCACCTGGGCAGGAGAGACCTGCCCACTCCCCAGGCCGTGAAACCTCAGCCTGAGAACTACCATGGAGTGGGATCTGGACTCTCCCATTTTTCCCCTCAGCAGTTCCAAAGAATCATTTCCCAGTGTCCCTCAGGCCCAAGGATGCACACACCATCACCCCAGGGATCTGCCCTGATCCTCCAAACCCCCCGTCTCCCTCTTGCAGTTGTGGCCTGGCTGGACAGAGCTCAGCACCACTGGACCCAGCTTGGGGCTGGGGTGCCCCAGGGGCAACAGAAGCAGGACTGGACAGCAAACTTTCCACAGAGGCCGGGATAGGCCCTTGGGCCCGGCTGTGTCCAGGAGCAGACTCTGTCAAGATGGGCTGTTTGGGCTCTCAGTGCTTTCCGGACTGGCAACAAGCCCTGAGCACAGGGTCCTGGGAAGGGAGCCGGATCAGTGGCTCCATCTCCCTGGGTACCAATAGCTCTGCACTGAGCCCTTCCCTGGGGGCTAGAGCAGAGCAGAATGCAGCTGGGCCTGCCTACACAGAGCCTGCAGCACAGGGGTGTGTGACAGGGCCATTAATGAGGGCGACTGCTGAGCTTCCCAGGGTGTGAGGTCAAGCAGTCCTCTGGAGCCTGCGTTCTCATCCCATCCCTACCGTTTACTGACCGTGGGACTCTGGGCAAATTCCTTTGCCTCTTTGGCCCTTGGTTTCCTCTTCTGTGAAATGGGAAGCACGGCAGGATCTGGCACAGACTCTGGGAGGACTTACTATGCGAACAGCAGTGAGGACTGGGAAAGGCTCACGGTGCGCCCCTGTTAGCTAGGATGGCCATGAGCGGGGGACAAGAGACCCTAGAACTCAGGGACAACTTCCCCGGTCTCCAGAAGCATGTACATAAAGACACCTGTACTGAGGTCTTTTTTCCAAAGAGATCTTGTTTCTGTGGGGCACATTCTAGATACACTGCGGCACGGTACAAGGTCATCACCTCTGTAGTCTTGACAGAAAGCTTTCTCATCCATAGGCCGTGATTCGAAAGGGCTTTTAAATGTATTTTCTATTGAATACATGTCAACTCAGAGAAGCCCCGGTGTGAGGCAAGAGCAGCCCTGAGCGTGGCCTGGAGACAGCTGCTCTGGAGCTCGGAGATGGTGGTCCCGCTCTCGTCACGGCACCGGGGATGCGCCCCTCCACGTGAGAGCGGGGGAGAGGGCGAAAGGGAGGGTGCAAGGGGACAGCTTCTTGGAGAGGATGACGTTGGACCCGGCCCACAGCCATGGGGCAGGGGGTCCTAACAAGCAGGGGGGCCTTCCTGGCTGTTCTGTAGAAGCAATTTGGGCTCTCTGTTTTTCCTCTCAGTGTCTGCGCACGTCTGGAAGTTATAAGACACACTAATCACCTCGATGTTGCCCACAGACCACATTCTGCCTCTGGGCTTCAGTGGAGCATTTTTTAATCCTATAAAAGGAAAACCTAATTCAAGAAGTATTGATTTTAAATTTCTTTCCATCTCTTTCACTTAAAAACAATCCCTCCACTCTGGGCGGCCCCTGCGTTGCCAGGCTGTGCGGACTGCCAATCCCGTCTTCACATAAGCAAGGCCAAGCCCCAGGGCTGCTCCGCAGCGGCTTGTCCTCAAGGGCGTGGAGGCTCCACCGAGGAGCTATTTCACAGGGAGGGAGCACTATCGTGGCTGACTCCCACCTCTAAGTAGCTTCTTGAATGGGCATGGGTCTGGGGACACTGCCTGGGGCCAGCCTATGATGAGGGCGGCTGTGTGGCTCATTTCCTTTTCTCAGACAAGGCATGAGGGGCCACCCTGCTCAGCTCTCACCCTCATCCTCTTCTACCCAGGGCTTTGGATGGCTATCTCAGGGCTGGTCCTTGAGCCCTGTGGGCTCTGGCTAACCTGACCACTATGGCTCCCACGGCCCCCTGTGGCCCGCACCCTGCGCTCCAGGATACAGCAGTGAATGCGAGCTGGGTGCTAGTCTAGCCTCCCTGTCTTTGCTCACCCTCTTCTGCCTGCCATTTACATCAATCACACATATCTTCTGGAGCCATTCATATGCCAATTGCCACCCCCTCCAAGGAGCTCTCCATGACTCTCATACCACAAGCACTCCGGGTCTCTCCCTCTCCTGCTCTCTCTCCCCGGGAAGCAGAATCCTGTAGTGGAAAAGCCCTGCATTTTGGAGTTGGACTGTTTGGTTTTAATGCTCTCCTCTGCTACTGCCCGACCGCACTCGCCTCATCTATGAAATGGGGATAATAAAAGTACCTGTCTAAGGAATGAACAACATAAAACATATAAACTATTTGGTACAGTGCCTGGCCCAGAGTAATGGCTCAGTAAAGAATAGTTACTGCCCTTTCTAAAAAGCACTGATTTATTTTTAGTATCCCGGCTCCAGCTCTTACTGGCTTGGTAGCCCAAGAATAAGGGACTTCACCTGTCTGAGGCTGGAGGCTGGCAGAGGCCGTGACCCTAAGTGAGAGTCCTGGGGACAGGCACAGCTAGGGAGAGGTGCTTCCTGGCCCCCTGACCCCGGAGAGGCCTGTCTGGATCTGCCCTGGTCCCACTCCTGCCCACTCCTTCTACTGAGCTCTCCACAGCAACGTGGCTGCTTATCAGGAAATTGCCACATCCAGTATTCACGAGATCAAATGCTGAACCTGCCCAGCCACAAGGGGCTTAAAACCTGGCTCAGAGCCCTACAGTGAGAAACTCAACGCAAAGCACAAGGCTTTTGACAAAGCCTGTCCCTAGCACCCTATGGACCTAGATGCTGGGACAGAGCCTTCTTTGTTCCTGAAGAGCTGAGGCGCACTGAAGTTCTGGTGGTGTCTGTGGGAAGGACTGTGGCCTGGCTCTGCTGGCCTACCCAAGTGCCAGCCCCGTCAGGGCAGCTGGATAGCACTGAATGGGGCATCTGGGGGCTTGGAGGCACTTGGCCTCTTTGGGTTTCATTGTCACTTGCTAATCGTTCCTGGTTCACAGGAACAGCTCCCAACCCTCCCTCCAGAGACAAATGTGAGGGTCCTGCGGTGGCTGTTCTGCATACCCTAGAGGTGATGCTTTACCCTCCCTTCTGAGCATGTCAAGGCCTGAAGGAGGCCCTTCACTCAAGGAACTGCCCCTCTTGGAGAGAGCATCCAACAGGAGCAAGGTCAGCTCAGTGCACCGGCCTCCCAGCTATGCTGCCAATGTTTCGAGGGTCCCAGAAATCCCAGTGCAATCAGGCATGGGACACCCAGGTCCATCCCTGCCCACGGGGTGAGCATAACCTCTATGACCTCGGCGGCTGGGAAGACAGCGTTAGGCCCCATGTAAGGCAGGGTAGCACTGGAGGTTGCCTGTCTCAATCTGGCCTGGGAGGCCCAGCTCCACTGTCCCCCACTGAGCTGTCCAACGCCAGTCCTGCCTCATCTAGGCCAGGGACACAGGAAGCACTTAATTAACATCTGATGTATCTTCTTCAACCCTCTCTCCCAATGCCTCCTCCGAACCCTTCTCTCACCTCCAGGCAGAGCGCTTTCCTTCTCTCTGTCTATTCACGTCCGCCTCATCCCCATTCATCAAGCCCAGCTCAAGCCCATCTTTTTCCTGGAAGTTAGCCGACCTGCATGGCATCTAGCATTCACACCCTGTGGCTTTGTATTCCATACTCACACACCTCTTCTGACCATGGGCCTCCTCTCCCTAGCTGGGTTCGGGAGCTCCAGAGGGCAGGGCCCTGGGCTCTGGCTTCCTCCCCTTCCCAGATGAATGACTGGGCATGTTTCCCTTCCCCAGAATCTCTGCTGAAGGAAAAGCCCTCTGAGACTGGGTTTTAGACTCCAGGACTTGAGTGAGAGATGACAGGGTGGTAGGGCCGGTGTCCTATAGTTGGGGATACCCATCTCCCGGCTTTCCCAACCCCTGGGCCATCAAGAAGCCTGTCTTGGCCCAGATATAGTCTGGGGTTCTGTCTCCAGAGCCTCCCCCAGCCCAGTGCCCGCCCTCAGCTGGTAGGGCAACATGGCTGCCCTGTGTTGCCATCCGCTCCTCTCCCCAGCTAGGGAGAGGAGGCCCATGGGTTCGCCCAGCACAGCCAGGCATGGGCTGGTGTGTGTCTATACTCCTCGGCCGTCAGTTCACCGGATGAGAAACAGGAATGGAGTCATGGCTTCTGGAACAATTGCATTTGTATTCAAATGGGCAAAATAAATTTCAGTGCTTCCCCGAGGGCACCAGGAGCGGGGCCCGCATACTTAGGGGTACGGACGGCGGTCCCGCCCCAAGAGAGAGCAGCCAGGATGAAAAATGAAGCCGCGCAGCAAACCCTCGCAGTCAGACTGTTAGCAGGGGCGGGGGCGCGGCGCGGGGAGGGACCCATCTTCGGGGCTGGCTGTGCCTCTTGCAGAGGCAGCTTGGTAATTAATTATCACATCCCTGGGCCCAGGATCGCAAGGGGGAGGGCGAATGCATACGACAGAATTTTATCTCCTCGTGCACCAGGTGGGAAACAGGTGAGACTCTCTGTGGCTCTAAATGAACTGAATGTTTAGGGCTGCATCCATCACATGGCACTTGCAACACCCACACCTGCCACGTAAGCCCTCCTGCACTAGGCCGTGCCTGGGCCATGGAGCTGGAGGGCAGCGCTCCTGAGAGCTCCTGGGGAAACCCGCCAGCTGCCTCTGTGTGGAACCAGAGAAAAGCCTCGAGCCCGAATCGTCCCTTAGTCTAGTATCCCTGCTTCCTGGCAAGTCAGCAGCCCTCGGAGAGGAGGGCCCTCCAGGAGCTGTCCTGTTCGCCGGGTCCGAGGATCTTTGCTGAAACTCCTGAGTTCATCTGCAGACATTATGGCTGGGCCTCACTCACGTTGGCTTACTGGGGAGGGGCAAGGCACAGATCCCAAGAAGGGTGGCCTGTGGCTTCCAGAAATCCTGCCTGGAGCACCCAGAGATGGCTCAGAGAACCAAGCCTGCCCTCTGCTCAGTGGCCACGGGAACCCCAGGAGCTGGGCTGGCCGTGAGAGGCGCCCACGGCTCCCCTATACCTGCCCTTCTCCTGGCTTGTCTGCACCTGGCAAATGCACCCATGGACTTCTTTTCCTTCTACATAACTCTGTGGAACCCCATGGCTTGTTGGTTGGTCACAGAAGCCCCCAGGCCACTGTGGGACCCAGCAACCCCTCCAGGGCCGCATGGCTGAGGAGAGGAGCACAGGTCAGCATGTCAGGTTGGCCCTGTGCCTGTTTCTGGTGAGTTTTGTGACCACACAGCCACAATCGTTTGTCTGTGGCCACTTCTATGCCAGTGTCAGCATCCATGGCTGGGACAGAGTCCGTGGGTGCCGCACGGCCCAACAAGCCTGCTGCGGGCCTCTACAGAAAGGCGCTCAGAGGCTGGCGGAGGAGAGGGGCTGAATGGGTGGAAGCCCGGTGACTGCGCCAAGAGGAGGTCAGCAGGGCCTGATGCCACAGAGAGCTCAGATAGCTGAAGACTAGGGCACATCGCTGGAGACAAAACTGTAGGTCACGGTGACCTTTGCCAGCCTCAGTTTGTTCAGCGGCGCGTGTGGGTGGGGGTGCTGGATGGGGAGCAGAAGGGATGCCGAGGGAGCACCAGTAGTGAGGCTGCAGCATTGAGGAGAGAAGGACCCTTCAGGGTGCGTGGCTGTTTCAGCCAGGAGAGGGGGCCGGCGGGTAGGAGGGTGCAGGGGGGCAACCAGCAAAACCTTCCACCTCAGACCCCAGCCATGAAAACATCTCTGGGGTACCCAAGTCTGCTTTCCTACCTGGGTTACAACTGCCCAACGTCACAGACACAGCCTTGCCAGGCCTTGCGTCTCCACCGTGGCCCGCGGGCATGGGAGCTGGAGCATGGAGGGAGGAGAGACGCAGACCCGGGTCGAACCCTGCGGGCTGTGCTATCCCAGCCTGTTCCTGGGTCCACTCGCTGCGTCTGTCCCCCACCCCATTCACTGACTCTTTTCCATAGCAGGGCCCAGAAGACATGGCTACTTAGTTGCCATGCAGGCTTTTCTGACCTGTGGCTCCCAGCCCTTCCTCCCACAGCTGCGCTGGCCTCTGGGTTCCCTGTGGGACCCGAGGGCTCAGCTTACTGCCCTGACCCCTGCTCCCCTGCGTCTTGGCACTCCCCCCTGCAACTGTGCCTGCCTGTACCACACTGATGCATGCATGGGCTCCGGGGTCTCTGGTCCTGGGAGGGGCCGAACAGCCCGTAGGCGGCCTAGAACGCACCATCGTGATCCATCACTGTGATGCCACAGCCAGGCCAGGAGCCCAGCCTGCGAAGCCAGAAAAAAGAAAAACAAGGCAAAAAAAAAAAAAAAAAAAAAGAAAGAAAGAAAAAAATCGAGTGTGAAGTTAAGTAGCAAACTCATCATTGAAACTCTCACGTTTCCCGAGATGAGATGATTCCTATTAACAAAACACCTTCATTTTCAGAGAATCCATGTTCACAGCTTGCTCTGTAGAGCCTGCCCCCACAAGTTATGATTTATATTTTATTACAAGGTGAAAAGAGACCAAAAAAAAAATCCTCATGGGGGAAAAAAAAAAGTCTGCTGACTCTTTACAGCAACTCCCGGGGCATTTGATTTAAAGGGACATTGTCATCTTTAATGTTTTCATCCAGAGGAATTAGAGAGTGCCACCACGATAATTTAGAAGCTCCTGATTTAAGGGGCAGCCGCCGTGGTCCGGCTTCACTGTATTTCCCTTTTTATGGTTCCAGAGAGTATTTTCTGAGAGATAATAATGTTGGGTGATATTTCTCCTTTGTCATGTGGAGGCCCAAGAAGAAAATTAAAATAGGTCCTTTTGTCCCTCCTCTCTGATGCCAGGCTGTGGATCCGGGAGGACTGTCACAGGCACCCTGCAGCCACTTCATCTTCCCAAGGCCGGGACTTACCTTTTGGTGTCCCCGTGGTGGTAACAGGGAAGCGGGTGGCTGTGTTGACCCCGCCGGGTAGCCCTGCATTGAGCTCCCGCTGGTCACCCCTTCGCACTGTGGACTCCCACCCCAGCCAGTGGTCACTGGAGCCTCGCGGTGGCATCCCTGTTTGCTCCCCTCCTGCCTCCTTGTAGATCTCTGTCGCCTCCAGGTCCCTCAGCCCACAGTCTCCCCTGTGGGCATCTCCAGCTGGCTTCGATGGTGGCCTTCCCTGCTTCCCTAATTCCCGGGACTTGCAGGGCAAGCTCAAACCCTGTGGCCTGGACCTGGGGGCCTATGGCACGAACTGAGATGTTCACGGAATCTGATTCCTTTCCCTGCTGCAGATACAGCTAGATGCCACCTTCCCGCTGTCCCCGCAGCCAGGAGTGGCCGTGTGACTGAGTTCTGGCCCGTGGAATAAGTCAGAAGGAAGGCACACAAATCTGTGCTGGGCCCTCCCCCCAAATTCCTACACAATTTGTCCTCTACTCTCTCTGTCCCTCTATACTGGCCTGGTCCAGGACCCCCAGGAAAGGAACCTGAGGCCCTATGAGATAGGAGACCCATAAAACTGAAGGTACCTGCGTCCCTGTGTCCTCGTGTGGCTGTGGATTGAACCCCAGCACTGCGGAGGGGGACTAGCACTGCAGAGGGGGACTAGAACTGTGCGCTGTTACAGCGTTGAGATTTGGGGGTGGTTTGCGATTGCATCTAGCCCCCCGCGACAAATACAGGTCTCTGTTGCTCTGGTTCTAGTCTCCCTCCCAGTCCTCTTCTGCTTCTCCCTCACTTGTCTGTGATACAGTGGAGACACTGGCCATGCTAGATGGCCTGGGGCCTTGCCCTCTCTCTGGCTCTATGATGTCCTTTCCCTCCTCCCATATCTCCCTGGGACAGCCCAGCCATCCTTCTCCAAAGACATCAGGCATCTTTGTGATGAGAGGTGTTGGCCCCTTCTCAGTTTCTACGGCATTCTTTTGGCAAACATCTCACAGCAGTTTGGCCCGGTCTTTGCACATGCATTCACTTCCCAGTGGGGATGTACTCTCGTCCTGGCTTCTAGGACATCACACGTGCCTGGTTCCCCTCCTGCCCTTCGTCTTGGATAGTCTTCTCCACCTACCCTCACCCACTCAGGGCCCTCATCCAACCTCATGGCCTTAAACCTAGTCAGTGCGCTGAGAACATCCCTGTTTCCATTTCTAGCCTGAACCTCTCCCCGAGCTCAGCCCAACTCCCTATTCACCAATGCCCCCATGGATTTCTGATGGATACCCCCAACTCAGTATGCTCCCACATGAACTGCTGCTCTTCCCCGCCTATCCCTACCTCACCCTCAGTGAATGGCAATCCTTGACTTCCGGTCCTCATGCCCAGCCCCCTTTTTTCTCATAACACACCCAGCCTACCCGCCAATCTCTTGGGAACCTGCTCCACACAACACACCTCTAACCCAGCTACTTCTCACCAATGCTGCACAGCATCTGTACCCCAGCCTCCATATATCTCCCCCAGACTGTTGAAACAGCCTCCTTAACTTGGCTGCTTGTGTCTATCCTTGACCCACAACAGTCTTTTCTCAGAACAGTCTGAGGGATTCTTTTAAAATATAAAGTTAGATCGCGTCACTTCTCAACGTGAAACCCCTCAAAAGACTTTCTGTTTTACCCAGTGTAAAAACAAGTCCTTACGTCGGCTTCTAGGGTCTTCCAGGATTTCTGACCTCACCTCCTTCTTCAGCCTCCAGGCCTTTCTGACCTGAGGGCCCTGGATGTGTCTTCATGAGGTGACCCTGCGGCTCACGCCCCTGCCCCCCTCGACACCTGACTCAGCAGGCCCCTTCTCGGTGAAGCCTTCCCTGAGCTCCCAGATGCCCCCGGCCTGCCCTTCGTCTTCCTCTAGCTGTTGTTCTCAAAACATTTCTCATGTTCTAATCAGTGTTCCTGTTGTAGTTTGTCTGTGTCTTTTCCCTGGAATGAGGGTTTCAGAGAGCAAGAATTTTTGTCTGTTTTGGAGCCTGTGGCATTGGCACGGCCTGGCATGGTGCCTGCCAGGGAGCATTTGCTGTGTGATGGCTCTGCTCCCAGTGCTAAGCCTTCATCACCTGCACGCCTACCCTGGGGGCCAGGGGTGGTGGGGGTATCATGCAGGCTTAGCTGTATGTTCTGCAGAGGCACCCCTGAGGCCACCTGGGTGGGACGAGCCTGCCTGTCTCACCACAGCAGCCTGCACCCTTGAATCAGTAATCATACCCTTTGATGGAAAACCTTCCGAAAAGAAGGCTTGAGGCAAGAGACAAGAGTACAAGTTCTCAAGCCAGATGGCATCACCAAACACTGCTCTGCACCAGGGTGGCCTAGTCCATGTGCCAGATCTCAAGAGCATTTTGCAAAATGTATTAATTGATTTTTATAACATCTCTGCCAGACAGAGGAGGAATCAGTCTCCTGATCAAAGAAAACTCCGTTTTGGGGATTAAATTGGGCACAAAGATGGAGCAGGGGAGCCTCAGGGTGCCAGGAGCTGCGTGGGGGGCTCAGGTCGGTCCTCAAGTCCAAGCTTAGACTCAGTTGCCTGTGACTTTGTTAGAGATGTGTTGGGGGAGGGGCTGTAGCCTTAGTGCCTGGTTTTGATTCCCCAACCTACCCGATCTCAGTTGGGTGATTTAATCTTTCTGTCCCTCAGTTTCCCCAGCTCTAAAATGGGGATGCATAGTATTCTTTTAATTAGGACCACTCCCACTAGATACTGATTAAAGGGTCAACACTCAATAAATGTTACTAGTAATAACCAATGTCATAGCAGAGCCACTGGCCACAGCCTCCTGCTGCCTGCCTTCTGTGTGTGACTAGTGTGTACCTGGCCCCAGCTCCTTGTCCGCTCAGACCCACAGAAGTCCGGGGCTGGACACATGGAGCCTCAGAAAGTGCTTTTCAGATCCCCCTGGTCCCCCTGGGATTAGGGTCCCCCAAAGCCCCATGGCAGTCCTCCACAGACTCTAAAAGCAAGAGTGTTTCTCATGGGCTGGCCTCTCTGGGCCAGGAGGCTGGGGGATGGGGTGGGTGGGGGTGGACCAGCAGTGTCCCCCTTCTCTGGATACACCCCCCTTCTCTAACCACCAAGGCCCTGCCTAATTTGAGGTCCCACCAGGTCCTGCTGAAGCACGGGCTGAGGATGACAAGTGGCTAGAGTTACAGGATTGGCACTATGGCTTAGCTGGGGCACTACAGCCCAATGCCCGGGTCCAGATCCCGGGCTGTAGCTCTCCAGCTCTGAGATGCAGGAGTGTTACTCTGGTGCTTGGTGCTTTTGGGCCTTTTTTTGCAAAAGGGGCTAATGATAGTTTATCCGTCATCGAGCGTTGTAAGGATTAATGAGCTCACTTAGAACAGTACGATGGCACATGGTCAGGCCTCGGTAAGTATTGGCTATTAATGCTGTTATTACCCAAGATTAATTCTGTGGCTGTGGAAGCAAGCTCTGCCACATGTCACGGGCCCCTAATGCTCTCCTCGTGAGTGCTGGTGCCTCTGCACCCCGTGGTGGGTATCGTGCCCACATGTCACAGCGGGGTGCCCCTCTGGGAGGCCTCAGCTGTTTGCTCAGTAAGCGACCTGCAGACAAGATGGCAGGGCCAGGCCTGTCACGGTCACCCCTGGGCTCTCACTGTGCACTAGGCAGGAGAGACAATGTGAGAGCCAACATCTGCCTCTTGCTTCTGTTTGGAGCATTTCCTTCAACTTCGAATTACTAAGAGCTTCCTAACCTGTTGGTTTTGTGACTTCAAACACCACGGTTGTCACACCTGAACGCTTCCTCCAGTGAAGGAAGCCCTGGCATTGGCACATCTGACACCTCTGGTGTGTCTTGGTTTGCTTGGGAGGGGTTGTTCTACAGAGACTGTGGGGGCGGCTGCCTGCCCAGCCACCCACCCTGGACATACTCGTGCACCCGAGCATCCCTGTCGGAACGTGAGGAACAGGGGCTGGAGTCTAGGAGGCCATCCCTTGACATCAGCTAGACTGAGGCCTGGGCTGAGTCCTTTGTGGCTCTGCCGTCGTAAGGACCACGCAGTTCTCTTGTGATAAAAGCTGCCTCCCTCCCCCTCGGACACACGGAGCCTCAGACTCAGACCGGCACACAGAATGTCCCAGTAGACATTCTATGTGCTGACATTACAGAGCCTCTCCTTTTCAAAGGGCCGGGCTTGGTGCAGCCAGTTTAATCCAACACAGGCCTTTCAAAGTTGAGTGGCCCAGGCTCTGGGCTTGTAAATATTTCATCTGCCCAGCTGCCCAGCCAGGGCCGCCTGCAGAGGGGCTGGGGGCATGCCTTTGGGAGGCCGGAGATCCTGGGCTGGGTCTGGGTCTGTGCCCTCCACCCCAGCCAAGATCAACACCCTCTCCTCTGACTTCAAAGGGAAATAGGCATGTGGGTGCGGAGGCTTGGGCAGCGTTCATGTGGTTAGATGTCCGCCCTCCTTCCTCCTATATCCATCTCACCCTGGGTTCCTCCTCCTCTCCAAAACCGTCACTGCCCAGGGCCATTCATCAGCAGCATACACAGCTGCTGTGAGCGTTCCTTCCTCCTGTCTCTGCTTCCCCTCTGCTTTTGAATTCCATCCAGGAGGGGACCGGCAGGCGGGGAGGCAGGGAGGCTGGGAAGCTGCTGGGACTCTGGGCATGACTAATTCAAAGTGGACAATCAGGCTGTAAACAAGGGAGCATGGACTCCGGGGGACCGGAAGCCCTGCTCAGCCCACACCTTCACTATTAACTTGGAGCATGCAAGCAACACATCCAAAGTGGGCGCACACTGACCCACCCCTCCAAGGAGGCACAGCTAACAACCATTGCTCCATTCACCAGATGCTGCCACTGCCCTGAAGGCCACACTGCCAGCACTCGGGTGGTGTCCCATCGAGTCTCCACCTGGCTAGGAATGTGTACCCACACCCTTGACCGTGAGCCTGGGGAGGGAGGCACTCTGCTGCAGCAGGGCTGGGAGGCTGAGGCCCCAGGACACGTGAACAGAACACTGAACCGTGGGGGCACAACCAGAACGTCCACAGGGCAGACTTCGAGTTTCAGTATGGGCGTACTGGGTGCCTCCAAAGCTCTGTCAGGTGTGACCCCTGCTGCTCTCTTTCCAAACCTTTACCTCCCTGGCAGCCAACCTCCCTGCTGCAGAACATTTCCGTTTTCTGTTTCTTTCATCTGAGCTCCACCAGGAAGCGCCAGCACCAGGGCCCACTGTTATGCAGGCCACTGATTTAGTGCTTGCCCCACACTCTTAGTCCTCCAGGGTCCCTGGGAGGGAGGACAGCTGCAGGCATGGTCAAAGCATGGCGGGATGCTCGATCTGGCCTATATCTCCCCCATCCCCCCTGATGGGCTTATGGCCGAGGAGGCATGATGATCATCGTCTCCACAGAGACTCTGAGCATCACCAGCTCCACTTGTCCCTTCAACATCTCCAGGTGTCAGGGGTTCGCTTGGGAAATTTCTGATGCCCTTGTTTGACCTCTGGATCTTCTGGGCCCAGCTCACAACTCACTTCCATTTGTCACGTCTGAGCTGGCCATGGGTGGCCACTGTAGACGTCTCCATCCCCCACCGTGCCCTGTGACCCCCATCTGTATGCTGAGTGACAATGAGCCCCACCCTGTGGCTGGTTCCTGGACAGTGTCCAGACTGGAGCTTCCTGCTGATGCCTCCTTGGCCATCAGCCTTCAGCGGCATGTCAGCAGGGTTCCCGAGTGAGGGGTCCTCTGAACACACATGAAAGGCACCACGTGACTCCTGTTTCCAAGCTGTCCTCTCCCTGACTTTGAACCTGCTGCCCAGTGCCGGCACGCTTCCCAGCCCTGTTGCACGGAGGTGGACTTTTGAAGCTGGGATCAACACAAGGGCTGGACGGGGCTGAAAAGAGGAGTCTCTGGAAGTGCATTTATTTGTGACAGCTGAGAAGGGATATTGGCTGGGGTTTTTGTTTAAAAGGAAAACAGCTCTTCATGGGGGACGTGATCACTCAGGAAGCATGGGGATGCCTGTTTGATGTGCTGGGGGGCTCCTTGGGGTCCCTGCGTCCCAGTAGAGCTGAAGCTCACCAGTCCTGAGGCACTTTCTGTGGCCTCTGAGAGGTATGTGGGTGACTGTGTCCGAGACACCTGTGGCACACGGCCTTGGCCTCTAGACGCAGAGGCAGGGGACGCAGGTGCCAGGCTAGGCCCTCTACAGCTGCATGAGGTGAAGGCTGTCACACAGGGTTCAGCCTCACTGATTCCACACGGTGCCCGACCTCTCAATCACAGACCATGGCAGTCTCTCTGGAACTGAGTCTCTAGGGGAGGAAATAGAGACTCCAAAAGGTCCAGGTTAAAGCAGGATGTGCAGTCAGTGCTACATGTGTGGCCAGTGCCCTGGAGTCCATGGGACTTTGTCCCTGGGCCTCCATTTCCTTACCGTCAGGACTCGGGGGATGAGGAGGGAGGCCTGCCAGGTGCCTGGAGCAGCGTCTGGCATGTGGCCGGCCCCCAGCTCGGGAGTGGTTCTGTCTGGAGGGAAGACAAGAGAGCCCAGGGTAGCTGCTCGGAAGAGCCGCCCGCCAGCTTGTACCACCCCTTCTGCCACCTGTGTGGGGGACAGAGTCCTTTGGGCCCCATTTGCACTCCCGCCTGGATGCGATCTGCAATCCCGACACGTGTACAAACAGTTGTTGCGCCCGCAGCACCTGTCTGAAGACAAAACACCCCAGCCATCTGGAGAGGGATGGCTCTCCAAGGGCTCTGCTCGCGGGCTGCCTGGGGCGGCTCACACACCAGGCTCCTTCCCACCTTCCCGGGGCAGGTCGCACACATGTGAGGAGTGGGACAAGTGGGATAAGCGGACAGAGCCGGAGGGGCTGGAACGGCGGCTAAAGTCCAACACGGGCAATCACTGCCGAGTAAAGCGTGACAGCGGGCCACTGTGTGGGGCAGCCACACCTCCTGGTGGTCCTCAGCTCAGCCAGGCCTCCGCCTCCACCTCCAGCAGGAGAAGCCTCAGGATTCACCCAAAAGTCTTTCACAGATGGGAACAAACCTGATTTTCTTTCACAGGCCTCTTCTGAGTCCAGCCCATGTTCAACAAACTAGTTAGGCATGTTTGCCTGTCCCACTACCAACCTGGACCCCACGGGTCCAACGACGGCAGCAGCCTTCCTAAGCAGAGGCTGAAGTCTGCGGCCCCTAGCATCCTACCAGATCCTGGGGGAGCTAAAACGGAGCTCAAGGCTTCAAGAAGAGTGTTGTCAGTCGGCTTGCCTCCTACCCAGGATCAGAATGTGTGCTCCTCTGTCAGGGGACAACACCTCCCACGTTCCCAATTTGCTGCAAAGAGCATTTAAATCCCAGTCCTCCTGTTGTCTTTGGGCCTCCTTACAGTGTCCATGCTGGGAGCCTCTGGGAGGTATCTGGTGAGGGCTTCTCGGACACCAGTGTTATATGGGGATGTAGGGTGGCTTTGTGCTGTCAGGGAGAAGGCTAGGTTGTGGGGAGAAGCAGGTTCCATCAGGAGAGCGGGGAGTGGAAAGGAGCATGGGTGGGGGATGCCCAGGACAAGGGGGCAGATGACACGGCAAGTCTCCGCCAACCCGGCGATCCTGCCAACCCAGTGCCCTGTGGAGCTGCCCAGGGACGGGGGGGGTAGGATGGCCTCCTTCCCCGGTTTGCTATTCTTCCTTCTCAACTGCTATGACCAGCCTAAGCCTTTTCCCTTTATTACCAGTAAAAAAACCCCATCCTGGTCCTCAATTCTTTGAACAAAGTTTTATCAAGCACCTACTATATATCAGGTTGAACATCTACCTTCTGGAAAGCTCTAGGCTTCTCTCTTTCCGGCTCCTGCCTTGCTCCCCAGCTGGACCAAAATGCCCCAGGCGGCAATCACTGGGCTCTCTCAGAGGCAGCCCTTCCTCTCCTTCCCTCCGTTCTGCCTCCTGGGTTTGTGGCTGCCCTGACCCTTCTGCAGCCATCTTCTTTCGGCCACTATTGGTCCTGTGGGCTCTGCCCCCATTTCTACCATCTACCAGCTTCCCTGCTCTTAGCACTCAGCCCGGAGGGAGAGTCTGGGAGGGGCTGGGTCCTAGGCTGGAACGAGGCGCCCTCAGCCTCTGGGGCTGGAGGCTGCTGAGTAACACCCACGAGAAGGTGAGGACCAGCGAGCGGGTGGTACTGCTGAGGCAGGGGACGCCCAGGATGTGTCACTGGCCACGGCTGGAGGTCTCCAGCCAGCCCCTCATGTGCCACCTGAGGGCCTGCCTCAGGCAGGCAGCAGCAGTGTGAGTAGCCACCGCCCTGCCCTCCCCTCCCAAGAGAAGACACCCCTCTCTGTCTCTCGGGTCCTGCCTGTCCCCAGAGCCTAGCTCTCTAGCTGTGTCCTGCCAGGAGCCACCCTGGTGCTGGGCTTGTGAGTACTCTTGGGCCCCAGGGTGGCCCACAGGCTGCTCCCGCAGGCAGTCACCACCACGCCCGTGTGGGTGGAGGCCTCTGGCACCCCTCCGCTCCCCAGCACAGCCCACAAGCCGGTGGGGGAGGGTCTTACAGAGCCTGCTGCAGAGTCTAAAAACAGGTGGCTGGGGAAGGCGAGGCCAGAGACAGAAGACGAGTGATCTGTTCTCTGAGCATACAGCCTTGGCAAGAGCTGTCCTCTCAGAAACACATAGGTGGGCCTTCTCCACACCTCAGGACAGTAAGGGTCCCACCCTTGCTCGAGAACTTACACCTGCCACCCGGGCCACCCCTTACGGAAACTCCGGTGTGACTGGTGGGCCCAGGAGGCAGCAGGCTGGGGTGCACCCCTGCATTGGGCTCAGCTTGCTCTCTGGGCTCTTGCCTGGGGCCGGGGAAGTGTTCTCGGCATCTGGGGGGCCCCTTTGAGCTCTGGGCTCTGGGCGCCTTGGCCATTCACATCTCAAGGCTTTTCAACCCTCTGGTGTCAGGGAACGAGCTTGGAGATGGGTAATGTGACCTTCAGTGCTTAACTGCATGTTGAAGTCCTTTGAAGTCCTCACAAAAGCTTTGCAGAAACATAGAGATTTACGAGGACAATATGGTACTATCCTGGTAAGAAGCTGACATTTAAATTGTTCTCATTTTATATCTTTGTAATGAAATTCTTTGTTTCCTCTGCAGCCATTTCTGAGTATTTACTAACATTCAGAGAGCTCTCTGCACCATGCAAAATCTCAAGTTTCTTGTAGTGCATGTCAGGCGGGGCTCCGAGACAGGAGACCAGAGCCTGATCTGCAGACCTCCTGGGCATTCTTACCCCAGGACACCGAGGAACAAGCTACTCAGCCATCCTGCCCCTTCCTCTCCCTTCAAGTGGAAGGTTTAAAAAAAAAAAAAATCACCAAAGCATCATATTTTAATGAGTTTTCTTTGCAATTTGTATATAATAGATTTTCAATAACAACCTGTAATTAGTTCATTTTCTACCATTCAACTGCTCTGCACTGAGGCCATTGACAGCTTCCAGCTGGGATCTTTAAAAATGGAAAGTGCTTGAAGACTTAGCTCCAGACTGTGCTGGAAACTATAGGCCGGCAGTGCAGCTGGTCGGAGCAAACCACTCAGGATGATGATGGGCAAGAGGCAGACCCAGCCAGCACACAGTGGTGAGGGGTGGGATGGCCCCACCCCAGAGCCCTGTATGTGCACAGGGGTCCCCATTGCAGCGGTCCTGCTCCCCAGTGGAGCAGCACTCAATGAACATCACCCCCAGCCCAGGGGCTGCCAACAGCTTTTCTGACCAGCTGGGGTGGAGGGAATGTGAGCTGCCCTCAGCTGCCTTCTGCACTCTGCAGAGAAGAGGGGTCTGGAAGGACAGAGCTCAGGCGCTGGGCAGGCTCCTTACATGCTGATCCTGCTTGTTGATCTGTCCTGACCATCATCCGTGGAGCCTGGAAAGCTCCAGTGGGGACACGGGCTTCCAAGTCTAAGTGCAGCCCTGCAGCTGACCCCCAGGGCCCTGCCCGGGGACTTGCCTGGACTGGCACACCTGCAGACTCCCGAAAAGGCTGGGTGCAGGCTGGGAGAGGCCTGCACGGATCCAAGCAATGTGGGTCCGCTCCTGCCCTGCCCCGGCAGCCATCCCCCTCCCATCAGCCTCCTCAGGCACCTTCAGCCCTGCGTCCCTTCAGGGCCACACACTGCGCCCCCGTCTCCCTTTCTCCTCTCTCCTTACCCTCCCCCTGGTGATCTCCGATGTGGCGTTCAGGCCTCAGCTCGGAATTCCCTTGCTGACCTCTCAGTGGAAAGCAGTTCCCCCTGGCAGGCCTGCACCCAGTTATTCTTGGTCCTAGCTCCTACTTTGTTTATCTGCTTGTCTGAGAGCATTGTGGAAGCTCTCCGTGGACAGGGTCCCTGCAGGTCTGCAGAGCCACACTGAGCTGGAGCGCTCCTCTCCACACACAGGTGTCAGACGCAGAGGTAATTAAGCAGAGGGCCGGTAGCCTAACAGCCTCACAGAACACTTATCCTGAGGACGGCTGAACGGTCAGTTAGCGCGGCCCTGGGAGCAGGAGGGGCGCGACATGCGGCAAGCGGCTTTTGTCTTCATTAAGAAAGCATTAGGCCTGTGTGGGTGTCGGGGCTCACCTCACACCTGGGTCACTCATCCGGGCCATCAGGGGCATCTGGACTGCTAGGGAAGCCACGGGGGTGCCCTCGCTGGCCTGGGCCAACCTGGCTGGTGCTCCCCCACCAGGGGTCCTGGCTGTGGGACCCCAACAAAGCACTTCCTCTGCTCCCCACGGGAGATGAGCCAAGACCCTCTGGGACCTTTGGTGACAGTCACGTTGTGTTTGGACCCCTCCGCTTGCCATGTCTATTTCTCCTTCTACTTCCTCCCCTCCTGAATGAACATGTGCCAAGGATTTCCTGGGTGTGAGACCCCATTCTAGGCATGAGCACACGGTTGGCAGATAGCCCCTGGCATTGCGGGGCCTATGCACTCATTTGGTGCAGGGTAACAATGACAGGGTGCAGGCTGATGGGGCTGGGAGCTTGGGGCTGTGGGAACACATGCAAAAATCTTCAAGTCTGTCACGGACCTACCCAGTTCATGGTGACTTAGAACTTCCCATAAGCAACTTATCATTCCTACAGCCTTACCTGTATTATCTTATTTAATCCCGAGTATGCCCCTGTGATGGTTATCATGCCATTTTACATATGAGGAACTTGAAGCTCGGCTTTAGTTCTGGTAAAGAACTGCCCCAGGTCACATAGCTAGCAAGTGGCAGAATGAGGATTTGAATCGGTTTTACGCTTAACCAGTAGGCCACAGCCTTGTTATTGTGTAGAGATGAACTCAGGGATGTGAGCACACATAGAAAGATATGTGGGGCTCTGCAGAAGGATGAGAAATCAAGGAAGACTTCCTAGAGGAGGAGACCTTTGAGCTGGGACTTGAAATTTAGGGAAACCCACTGTGGGAACAGTGAGATTCTCCTTACTGGAGAGAGCTGATGAGTTGTTAACTGTGTTTAAATGGATGAGAGGCTTCTGGAATCAGGCATTTGGGTTCAATCATGGTTCTGCTACCTGCTGGCTGTGTGACTGTGGGTTAGCTACTTAAGTGCCCTGAATTCCTGTCTCTTCATCTGTAAAATTGGGTCATAATACTCAGTGCTGACACATGATGAATGTTAGGTATCGTTTTATAGGACTTGATAGTTAAGAGTCCACTATTAATTCAAGTCCTGTTAACAAGCAACCTGATTCAGATGGTACCCTGACTTTGGCTTCGGGGGCACATGGCAACGTCCCATGAAAGCCTCTTTGGAAGCCCTCTTTCTACACCTGAGGTGAGGAGGAAGCACCCTCACCTCTGTCCTTGGGAGCGGTGATGAGACTCCCAGCACCTCCTGTTTTCCGATTTTCACTTCCTCCTGTGGTTGCTTCCATTTAACTGTTTTATACCGCTGAGTAAACGAGGGACCAAGGCAGTGTCTTAGATTTTTGGGCACGTGATTTACAAGTCCTCTGAGGCAACCAGTCTCTCTCCCATTGAGGTTAAGTGTGTCATGCCAACAATGGTCTTGGCCTTCACCAGCACCGGGACCCAAGCACAGGGATCACTTGCTCTCCAAACTCAAGAATGTAAGCCATCAAGTTTTTGATAGTCTCCACGTGCTCTGAAATTTTGCTATTTGCTACCCCGAGCATTCAGGAACCAAATGGGGGAGGATAAAGCAGCATCCTCACCATCTGAACTGAGTCTGAACTCACCTCACACAACTAAGGAGTAGGACAGATTGCGTGTGGTTGAGGTTTGCTCTGTGCTCGGCACGGGGAGCCTCGAGGACTGCCTGAGACGGCAGGTCTGGGGCCACCTGCCGTGGCTGGCCTGTGGCCGGCCTTCCTCTTTCCAGGGAACAAGGACGTGGGAGGTCAGGCGCCCCCTTCCTTCTGTGTTGTAGCAGTGATGGCAGAAAAACATTTATAAATTCGCCCACTGACCGTTTCCTCTGTTTCTCACAGTTGCCCTGGATACAGAGGTATTGCCATCAGCAGAAAAAAACCACTGTTTCCTTGCCATTGGGCTGGAGGAGGGAGGGTGTCCCGCTCCTGCACAGACAGCTCCCCGAGGCTCTGCGGCCACAGGCTCTCCCTGCGGACACAATGCATCTGTGATCCTAGCACATGAAGGCGGGAAGCCCTTCATTCTGCACAGCTCGCTGCTCCAACCCTTCCTTCACATCCAACACATCGCTCTCACAGGATTAATTAAAAGGACAAGTATCTTTCTAAAAAGCAGAAGAAACTTGTGATGAATTTAAAGGGAGAGAAAAATCCTTTCTCAAGAAACATGTTTTCCCCATGATCCCAACCCAAACATTCAGAAAAGTGCAACAACCTGCATTATTGAAAAGCTTTTTAAACGAGCAACTTTTAGGTTAGTTTATTGTGATGAATGGACAGGGCCAGTGCACAATGTGCTCGCCAAGGACCCTGGAGCCTGAGCCTCTGCCTCCCAGCAAGGAGCGGGGTCCTGTGTGTGCAGGGAAAGGGAGAGCGGCGGGCATGTGCCCTTAGTTCCAAGATCAGACTGTGGCTAGAATGCCAAAGCCACTTGAAGAGAATGTTTAGGTGATAGATGGAGGCCCCCCTTCTAAGTCGCTCCTATCTTTGTACAGAGATGGGTGATCGGGAGGCTTCGCTCCGTCGGACAGTCAGAACTGACTCCCACTGCTGAGGGACCGGCCCTCTGCACCCCTCCCTGGGGCGGGGTCACCTGTTTTGCAGAGAGGAGGAGGGGACACCCCACCATGAACCAGCCCAGCTGAGCGCGGCAGCCACTAGCTCGGGGTTCCTGGCAGAGCCTTCAGCCAGCTGCAGACAGAGGCAAACACTGGCTCAGCCTGAGCTAAGCCAGCTGCATGAGAAGACCTGATTAAGAACACCCTCTTCCCCTGCCCCCCAAAACTTAATACAACCCACTTCGCAGGAAAAGGTTCTCCAAACCCATCCTTCAGTAGAGTGACCGAGTCTTGCCAGGAGTCACTCCACAGACCCTGTCCTTCCTGCCCAAGGACACTGGCAAAAAAGCAAATATAATTTCCAAGTCTCCACCTTTGCCAGCCCATCAGCCCCAGGTTTTAAAATTAAATCCAAAATGTTGCCGAAATGTGTGAGATATTACTTTCGAGGTTTTAGTGAGGTTTCTTTAATGTCCATTGATGTCTGGGTAATAAGTTGTACCTATATGTCTCATTTCAATGACCTATTTAACAGTCACTGAACCATGAATCCATTCCCAGAGCTGTGGGGATTCAACGTTGAGTTCCTATGACTTTGAAAAACCACTGATGCCACAGGCTCCGCGTGGCTGCATGTCTGGCCTTTATGGCTGGGTTAACTCATTTTGTGGCTTCCTTAACGGCTGTGAGTTTACATTTTATTGCATATCTATTTTTTGGGGTTGGGCTATGATGAATGGTTTGGCTGCCTGGTTCAAAACAAGTCCAAGGCCATAGCAGAATCTAATTTTATAAAATGATGATTACAAAGATTTTCAAATAATAATCCAGGAATGAGGGAAATAGACCCCACATGGCTGAGCACAGCCAGAGGTGAGGCAATGACTTCCCTCCTTTTCCATAGGTAGCTCATGTTTATAATGACCTTCATTAGGGGACCCAGGGAGGCCTTCTCTCTTATCATGGGCAACCAGGACACTTGCGTTTCCTCCAGAGTAAAGCCAGTAGTTTGCTGTTTGGCCCTGCCTGATTCCCAGGAGCGGACCTCATGGAGCAGAGGCTCCTGTGGTGCTGGGAAGCAGGATGGAGCCGAGCAGCGCCGTGCTCTGCTTAGTGATGTTATCCTGGGACATCTGGGAACCAATGCCTGGTGCAACCTCCAAGTCCTTGACATCAAGCCTTGGCCCCTGGCTCTGAAAATGCGCTGACCTTTTCTTTCCTAGGATCTTCTGCCAAGGGGCCAGAGCCCAGAAGGTGTTGGTGGGAATGTCTCAGAGCTGTCCCCAGGAAACCAGCTGCTGCTTTCCTGACCTGGAGGCCTGTCTCCCTGGCTTCTCTTCTTCTCTGGGTCCTGTTCTATGGGATTAGATCATCCGGGGGTCTCTGTCTGGGGAAGGTGGAGAGAATATTGTGGGAGGGGGTGCTAAGGACAGGAGGGAGGGACTTGTCCAGTGATGGGCAGGTCAGTGCTTAACAACAGGCTCCCCAGAGGAAAAAAAGCTCCCCCCACTTTTGTAGCATTCATGTGGTATAAATTTCTGTGGTGTAAATACTCCCACCATGGCTGGTTTAAAGCTCTCAATTGTTTAACAGCAAAATTCCTGAAAAATCTAGTAATTGGCTCTCGTGAGCTGGGCCTAGGGAGCTGCTGATGCTGCCACACATTCTAAAATTCAGAGATTTATTTCAAGGCATAAATGACTCTATCCACAAAGCGAACACCTCCTCCAGCCCGTGAAGCCTACCAGTCATTCACACCTCATTATGAACTAGTACACGTTGATATGAGTGTCAGGAGCGGGCAGGGGGAGGATGACGGCTCATCACAGTGCATCCAGCAGAGCCCCATAATTGGGGTTAGACTTTGAGCCGTGGCCACAGGGATGCTGGGAACTAGAAAGGCACCCCTGTGTCAAGCTCACGGACACGTCCCACAGGGGAGAACTATACTCCTTTCTCTCCTCACAGCACGGGACTACCTCTGCTGTCTACCATAAGAGCCCCTCCTGCCAGAGAATCACCAGGCCTCCTTTCCACGCCTGGTGAACCGAACGTCTGCAGTAACGCCATGCCTGGGGTGTCAATGCGGAGCGGGAATGCTTTTCTGGAAAGTGGAAGTCCATGTAAAGTTTGGGGTTGGGGGAGAGGATGCCAGGAGCTGTGGCTAGGAGTCCTCAGTGCACCCTGGCACTTTCACGCTTACTCCCCAAATCCCAGGGCCTGCTGTTAGGAGGGGGGAGCTTGTCAGTGGCACCCGACGGTGCCCCATGCAGGATGCACTTACCACCTGCTTTAAGCAGGTGTTCTCTGACATAAAGGGGCTTCCCCTCTTTGGGACCACCCCTCTCGTCTCAGGTTTGGTCCAGTAGCACCCTCCCCTCTCCTCGCTGCTGAACTACATAAGGTCACTGCTGAAGCTCCCTGCTCCTGCCCGGCCAAGCCTCCATAAGCCTCCTGCAGGATCTGCTCTCAGCACCGTCAGGGGGCAGCCTGGAAAAACCCCAAAAGCCCCTCCCTCTAGGCGCAGTCACAGACCCCTCCCCATCCAGGGTGGGAGGCAGTTCCCCTCCCCCCAGCCAGCCCCAGACACACCCTGTATCACAGTCCTGGGCTTCTCCAACAACACCCAGAAGACCCTTTCTCCAAAAAGAGCAGAAGCAAGCGCTCCCTCTTCCCACCCATGCTCCTCCACCTTGTTCTTAAACCTCAGGCTTGTTGCAAAACAAATTCAACTGCTTTCACGTGTAAAAGAAACCAGGGCTGGTGACAACCCAGGACAGGCTCCAGAGCCAGACCCCGCCCTGGCGACTTACGGAAGGCTGTGTAGAGCTCAAGGAGGGTCAAGGAGCCATCACTGTTGTAGTCATCAAATCGGAGGAGGTCGCCAGGGGAGCACCCCAGGAAGTCGTCTGCCAGGTCCTGCTCCTTCAGCACGTGCTGTGGGGGAGGAAAGGGATGAGGCCAGAGCAGGCAGTAAGGGCAGGGCTGTGGGCCTGGCTGGGAGATGGTTCAGGCCAAGAGGGGCTGTGGTGGCCCCATGAGGGAGGGGTGAGTGCTCCCGCGGTAGCTCTGTGGGCCATGGGGAGGACCCCAAGCTCTCTGGTTTTCTCTGTCCTGACCCTCTCATTCTAGAGATGAGACTCAGAGAGGGCAGGGACTTTTCCAAGGACACACAGTGGTTGGGGGAGAGTCGGGATGGGCGTTCAGGTATGTTTTCTCCCTATCTGGGTGGACAGACCGCAGAACGCTCTCAGTTGGGCACAATCCTCGAAGACCCTGGTCTACCCCTTCATGCCACAGACGGGGAAACAGAGAAGAGAAGGGGACTGATTAGACCAACTCAGCAAAGAAACAGCCGGTGAGCTCAATGTGGGAACTGAGGAAAGATCACTGCTACATCAGTGCATGCCTGCCCACGCCCCTTGCCAGCCCTTCTGGATCTCAGGGCAGCACCTCAGAGCCAGAGTACCCCTCCTGCCAGAAAGGGGCGCTGCCTTTCTACTGATTGGGCCTGTGTTCCCTGCCTTTGCCTGCCCCATTTTCCAGGGCCATAAACGTCTGCCCATGGGATTCCGGCACAATGATATGGGTGCACCCTTATGAACTTTTCTCTGGATGTGGTCTCCCCAGCACGCGCAGCCACATGCCAAAAGGTGACCCTATGTGGAAATTCCAGGCACCTTTGCTCAGTTGGAGCCAGAGGCTGGGTGTCTGGGGCTAAATTCTTACAAGGAAAATGCTCAGAAGAAAATCTCAGAAGGAAGGAAATTATTTCATTTCATTTTGGGGGGGAGAGGGACAGAGACATTTTCTCTCTATTTAACAGTCTCAGCTTGGCCTGCTATGTTAAAGGCAATTTAATGTGATAACGTTAAAAAAAATGACCCCTCACCCAGCCAAGTAAGTGTTCAATAAAAGGGAGATCAACCATAACGCCGGAAATCAATCTTGCGGAGATGGAAATTTCCCCTTGTCTATTTCTGCATTGGAAATTGATTAACTTTTCATAGGACCGACACGTTTTTCCTTGACGCCTTTGATTCACTGTCAGGGAAAGGCCCCCTTTAGCTGGGCTCTGCTTGGCAGGCTTATGAAATGGACTTTAAATACATTAAATTTTAAAGAGGAAATCATAGCCCAATTACCATGCTTGTTAATGGCTTTAGGTGCCTCTGGGCACATCCCCGCCAGGTTAGAGCAACTTGCCCAGGAAAGATCTACCTGTTGGCCACCTGGGAGCCCCATGGGGCTGGATGGCAAGAGCCCACAGGTACTTCAGTCTCAGACAAGCCAAAGTCACCTGTTCTCAGTGCTCCCTGCAGAGCCTCTAGTGCAGGGACCTGCCAGATAGTTCTTTTCTTGGGTACCCGTAACTGACAGGGCCTGGGCTTTTCCCAGAATGGCACGGGTCATGTGTGGGTGGCTGGCCCTGCTCCTTGGGGTCTTTGCCATAGCTGGGAGCCAAGTATGCCTGCAGATGGTGGCATGGTGGCTGCCAGGGCTGGGATGGTTTGTGCCTGGGAGGCTGTGGGCAGCGGCCCCCAGGGAGGCAGGCTCTCGATGGACTGGCACGTGTTGCCCACTTGTGGACAAACAGAGCAGGGTCTGCAAGTGCCCAAGGGTCTGGGGTTCCCAGTGCACATTCTGAAAGCAGGCTCTGGGCTGGCTGGAGTAGAGGGCTTTGAGAGGGGGTGCCCTGCGTGGCCAGGCCTCCAGGTGGCTGCTCTGTACTCAGGTCTTGTGGGCACTTTCTGGAGTCACGGACTTTGGGAGGACAGGGTGGAGCCTTCTGGTGGGAGCCATTCTCTCCAAGGGAGACCCCTGTGCAGTGAGGAGAGCAGGTGCCCGTGAATCCGCCCCCTCGGCATCTCATCTGAGCACCATCACATTCTTGGCAATGAACACAATTCGGGCAAGTTGCGTGCTTACTTGGAGCTTTGGTTTTTTTCTCACCTAAAATTATCTGCACAGTGAGGATAATGGCAGTGACTCCTACAGCAGAGGATGGCCAAAAGGGCTGAGGGGGAAATACCAACAAAGGCAATGATGGTGACCTTGACCCCAGTGTTCCCACCTCCTGAGTGTGCCATGTCCCAGGCACCGTGCAGAACACCTTGAGTGCCTTAGCTCCTTTAATTGGCCTACTGACCCTGGGACGGTCACAGGCAAGAAATGGAGGCGCACCGAGGTGAGGTGGTCTCCCAACACCCACTAGCTAGCCAACCCTGGAGGCGGAGCTTGAACTAAGGAAGCTTGACCAGAAAGTCTGTGTTCTTAGTGACTACACTACACAGTAAGGGACTCTTCTGTTTCCTATGTCATAAGTAAAGGGCCTCGCTTATTGCCACACACACAGAGGGTGCTCAGTAAATGCTAGGGTACTCGCCAGCCCTGTCCTTCCTACTGACCTGGCCACAGCTTTGCTCAGGTCACTGTGCTCCAGGAAGGATGTCTTTAACGTGGCATCAAAGGTGGGGACTCATCCATAGTATCTATCCTTTGGGTGGGTATCCCATGGGCTCTGAGGAAGAGCTGCCCCCATCCCACCAGCCTACTTGGGGAAGCTGACTTCCCTCTCCTTGCATATCCTGGCACCAGCCTGGGGGTGGCTCCAGGCCATAAGGGGGAGACCAGCAGAGTGGGAGCAGGAATGCAGGCCTCCCTGGCCTCCCTGGCCTGTCTGTCTGCCGGCCTCCTAGAAGGTCCTCCCTGCAGCAGGTGGGGGCTGGTGCCCCGGGCTCCTCCTTCTTCACTTTCTGCTGCAGAGGGTCACTGCTGCAGTGTCGCCTCTGAGCTGGAGACAGGGACACGTGTGCTGTGCTTGGGGAGGGAGGCAGACTACAGGTCTAATCCCAAGTCTGCTCAAATGGAAGAGCACAGCTTGGGTGGGGAGGTAGTACACAAGGCTTCCCGCCAGCAAGCAGGCTGGGTGTTGGGCTTTGGCTATCTGGACCCTACAGAATGGCCAGGTCCTTGAGGAGAGGACTCGGGGCTGCCCAGGTGATAGCCCTCAGCTCCTGTTTCCTTTCAACATTCCTGATAAGGCAGGCAGAGGACTCAAGGGAGAGGAGACTTATTTCCTAATGAGAACATCAGAGACCAGCCCCTCGGAAGTATGTCTTTCGCCAATAAGCCGAGAAGGTGTCGAAGCTTGTTTGTCAATATTGGCTGAAGGTGGCTGCTGGGAAGAAGACACTGACATGGGTTTGTCTGTAAGATACTCTCAGAGGCACTGAACACAAGCTCTCGGACTCCCAGGGGAAGGGTGGCCCTGGCAGGAGGGAGGCCTTCTTAGCATCCTTTAGAGAGACAGTTACAAGGGATTCTGCTCACACGGCTCTCCCTGGTTCTCCTTATCTGCACACCGAATGGAACAGCTCCCCAGTTCGGTGTTCAGCGCATGCTGGACCCACCTGTGCCAGCTCAGAGCTGCTGAGGCGGCTGTCCCCGTCGGCATCCAAGTCTGTGAACAGAGATTCCACCAGCAGGCGCTTCTGGGAGGCAGGGTCCTGTCTGCTGTCCCTGTCTGGGAGCGGCCGCCGGCGGGCCTGGAGCGCCAGAAGGACATTCTTCAGGCGGCCATAGTTGGCCATGGTGCACGGATCATCTAGAAGAGATGAGGAGGTCACTGCCGTGAGGCTTCTCCGCTGGTGGGGAGAGTAACTTCTCCACCCCGCTGGGTGGGGAGTTCTTGGGCATTTACTGTTGGCAGTGTGGGTGCACCTGTGGAGATGGGGCCTGTCTGTCTGCCTGATATTTGCTAAACACAGAACACATGTTTCACAGGACACACAGCTGGGAGCAGCCAGTCGGCTTGTCCTGCAGTATTTACTGAGCACCTACTACATGCCAGACCCAGGGCAACCGCCTGGTGCAGCGGGGAGGCTGGTCTGGGGGAACGCACCCCAGAGCTGTGTGGCCCACGGTAGCTTTAGGAAAGCCGGCCCCAGTTCCATTCTGTAATTGCTCGTCTTTGCCTTAATCCCACCTTAAAGGCTGCTTTGGAACACTTGGCCTCAGAGATGAGGGAATTTGAGTTAATAGGACTAATAAGCCCTGCTTAAGTTAATTAGGTACGTTCCCAAAGCTGGATTACTTCAAAACAAACATGTGTACACAATTCTATGACCAAAACACAAAAGGAAGCTTTAAGAAATGAAAACCGAGGCCTGCAGCCTGGGACTCTTCGTGTTCTCCCCAGGCGTGTTTGCCAGGCAGCTGCAGAACCACGCGGTGTTTTGGCAAATGCGGCCCATGATGCCCTGTGACATGATGTAGCTGACCTTGCTGCTGATGGGCCAACTGGGGTGAACTCCATCCAGGGCTCAGCACATGGCTGAGGCCATGGGGCTGTGAGCAGGGCAAGGTGGTCCCTCTAGGGCCTCCTCCCTACCCACCTGGGGGAGGGAGCCTTTTTGGCTCTTGGCTTCACTGATCCCCGGGGCACGGGCATGGGCTCCTTGTGCCCATCCCACTGAAGGCCCCTGGGCTGCTGGCTGGGGTGGGACTGGTGGGTCTGGGGCTCTTCCCCTTTGTTCCAAGACCATTGGAGGGCACCAGGTAATAGCTAAGTGTTGGGGAGTCAAGAGGAAGCAGTGCTGGAGAGCACTGGCCCGGGAACCCACGGGGTGGGAGTCTGGCTTTGCTGCAGCCTGAATGTGTACCTTGGACACGGTGCCTTGGTGATTTCATCTGTGAGGTGGGGACGACAGGGCCCTCCCCACGGGGCTCTTGGGGGGGTTAAATAAGATGCGCACAGAAAGGGCTCTGTGCTGGCTTGGCACCGAGTCAGGGCCTGTAAAATGATAGCTACTTTCTCTTTCCTGGTTACCAAAACTGCATTTGCTGAGGAGCAACAAACAAGGAAGCTACTTGGTAGGGAAAGGCCGGTGGGGGAGTCTGTCTGTCTGTCTGTCTCCCTTCCTCCCTCCCTCCTTAAACAAGCCTGGGAGGCCCAACCACTTTTTCTTGTGCTTGTGTTTCTAGATTTTCTTCTAATTTGGGGTCAATTGATTCTCGTCAGAAACAGATGTCTGTTACCATTTTCTCCTGCATGTTTATTTAGAAAAAAATCAATTGTTGTGTTCAATATAATCAAATTTATTTGCTCTCTGGGAGTCTCCATGCTGAGAAGAATGGCTCTCCCATAATCCTAACCCGGCTGATATCCCTCTTTGGCCTGGAGGGATACCCATTCCCGGGAGCTCTCAGGGCCGCCGATGCGCAAACCTGTTTCTCACGTCCATAAAGGTGTACAGTGTTGAAGACACTGACCTTGTCCCACGATAAACCCACTCCTGCCCCGGGGGAGATGTGGTGGCCAGCTGGCTTTTTCTTCTTCCTTGGGGCCCGGATAAAAGTCAGTTTGGGGTAAGGGGAAGAAGAGTTTGTCCCAGTATTTCCCTCAGCCTCCAGCAGGCCAGACGGCAGTCCTGGCAAGCAGAGCAGAAGCCAGGATGCGATACAGGAGCAGCATGACTGGGGAGGGAGGTTCCGATGGGAGGGCCCGTGGGGACTGTGCAGAGCCAGGCTCCCTGAGGGAGGGGCAGGCTAGTAGGATGGGCAGATGCGTGTCCTTCCTCGGACCAGGACGGGGCACAGACCTCCCGAGAGCTGCCTGCAGCCCAGGCAGGGCTCCCACGCTGGCAGACTAGGGAAGGCACTGAGGTGGGTCTGTCGGGCAGGCTGCTGCCACCTCTCCAGGCTCTGCTCTGCTCCGCAGCTTCCACCCCTATAGTTCCCTGTGAGTTCAGAGGCTCCTAGCTCCACCCCCCCCACCCCACGCCCGGCACTACCCAGCACACAGCTCCTGGTCGGGAAGGTATGCACATGTCTAGAGATCAACCTGGAGGAAGAGGGTGGGGAGGGCCCAGCTCTCTGGGTCCCTGGCCTTGCCCCCTGCCAAGGCACACACCCGCTGTGCCTTTGCCAGCATGTACTTTCAGATCTGTGCCTGGTGCCGGTGGCACATTGGGACACAACCAATGGAGCTTCCCGTCTTGGACATCAGAGGTGCCCCCAGAGGGGGTGCTCAGGAGGCTGCGGTGGAGGCAGCCTCCCTTGGGGAGGGCTGTCCAGCATAAGCCCCGAAGGATAAAGAACAGGGTGGGAAGACCATGTAGCAGGGAGGACACCTGCAGAAGCAAGCAGCGTAGTGGCTGGAGAAAGCTGGTGTGGAGGGGGCATGAGACAAGGCTGGAGGGAACTGTGGGGTGAGGTGGGATGCCAGGTACTTCCTTTGTCCCTTTGTCCTTACTGAAGGCCCTCACCATGCCTGGAGTGCGTGGGGCCAGAGATGAACCAGGGGGCTCCTGGAAGGGAGTCCTAAATCCTTCTTTGTCCCAGAAGCAGTTGCACGTTCCATTAATCTCAGCCTCAAATAATGAAGCCATTGGCCCAGGTTCCTTAGGTCCTCTAGTGTCCCTACGGCTCTGGGGAGCCATGAACACCGGAGGGAAGATACCCAATGGTGGCATTTCTGCACCCATGGAGTTGGCTATTTTAGTTGAAGTCCCAACCCTCTCACTGGGACACCCTTTGATGCTTCTAGCTCCAGCAAGGATGGTCCTCTGGCAAGCTCTCCCCACCCGAGGCAGGCCTTGGTTTCCAGGGTGCAGAGCCGCCTAGCAAGGCCCCTACGAGTGACAGCTTACCAAGTTCCAGTTGTGTTTTTTCCTTCCCTTCCCCTGGTGTCACCATGGGAGCAGATGGGAGGGGCTCCCCGAGGGGGAACCATGGGCATTTGTGGATCTGCTAGGCCTGGCCTTCTGCTAAAGGCTATCCATGCTGCTGCCAGTTTGAAATAGTTGTCTTATAGAAAAGAAATATGTGTCCATCAAAGAATGTTTGGAAAGCACAGATGAATATAAAGAAAGAAAATCCCTCCCAGTGCTTGGCATGGGCTGGAGCAGAGCCCTCTGTGCCAGGGATGCTGAGCCCCTGGCTGGCATTCATCTGCCTCACAGGCCCCGAGGTCTGGCCCAGGCCACCTCTGCTTTCTGATCTTCCTCTTTCCCTTACTCAGGTTGGACAAGAGAGTGTCAATACTCCAGGGTTGGGTTCTTATCTTTAGACGGGTCATCCCTGACCCCCACCCAGCAAGCCCACACAGGGGATGTGAAGAGGAGGGCATGTGGAAGGACAGACCAGCCACCAGAACATGCTCCTGCCCACGGCTCAGCGTTCACGCCCCCTCCATTTGGAATGCTCTTCACCCAAATCTCTATGGGTCTTACTCTTCACTCTCCTGGCCCCTGAGGAGACATCACTGCTTCTAGCATCTCTGCCCCTATTTGGGGTGGGCCTGGGTCCCAGGGGATGAGAGGGATCACCTGTCTCTGAAGTAGGTCAGAGCCCAGGCTTTATCTTTGGCCCTCTAGACCCTCGGCCCTTTGGAGGGAAGGTCCCTGGAGGGGGCATGGCAGAGGCCTGGGGACCCCAACCCTCTCCCAAGGTCCCCGTCTGTGCTGACTGTGATGATGGTGAGAATTGCAAAGGCCAGTTCTTCCTGGGAGCCCTGCATGAGGGCCGGTTCCTGCTGCCTGTGCAGGTCAGCCTGGAGTAGAATTCAACTTCTCCACTAACCGATCCACAGCTCCTAGGACTTCCAGAGAGAACTCTGGAGAGCAGGATGCTTGCACGTAATGTTGGGGTCTGGGCCTGAGCCGGCTCAGCAGGGACTGCTGAGCTGGGATGTGGAGGGGACCTGTTGTATGCACGAGTGGGATGGACACAGGTTGCCCACAGACATTTCTCTCCATATGCTGAGAAAGTCACTTAAATGTTTCCTCTTAGTGTTGGTGGTTTCCAGGTAAAGAGAGGTTTGTGTCACCAATAAGGGTGGCCTTGACTGGGTCAAAGCCTATCATGAGGCTTGGAGAGTTCCAGGGAGGTCTCCCGAGACCCATAAGCTCACGGAGCTCTGACCACAGCTCTGACCCAGACACACCTGTCTTGGAGCCTTCTCAAAGACTTTCTCCGCCCCCCCCCCTTCTTTCTGCTTTCTTCGGGGCCCAGCTCAGCCTCCTCTGTGGGAAAGCCTTGCTCCTCCCCTTGCACACACAGTACCGCCTCCCTGCCTCCGGCTCTCTACTCTCAGCCCAGTGTGGATCGCTTTTTGTGAGGCCTGTCCTTTTAGGCTGGGATCTGGGCTCCCGCAGAGCAGCCCATGGGGCAAGGACCTAGACTGAGTAGTATGCTTGGAGATGACCCTAAGAAATGCATGGAGGAAGAAGGAAATGAGATCGGAGAGGGGGAAAGCCGACAAAGGGTGGGATGACACTGTGGGCGGATGGAGCCTGGTGCCATGGAACCTTCAAGAGACTGTGTCCAACAGGCCTCCGAGCCGCTCCACCCAGGTGTGAGGGTGCAGGGCACTCTTCCGCCAACATCTGTTCCTTGCTGGCCGAGGATTGCTTCAGGTGCACTACCCACCAGCCCATCCAGTGCTTCTGAACTCCCCACATGAGGACTGAGCACACTCCTGAGGCCTACAGGGCCCTGAGGATGAAGATGTGGGGATCTGAGGTTGGTGCTGTCAGTCAGGGTCATGGGCAGCTATCCCCCAAAGCCACGCACAACCTTGGGGGTTGGCTGAGGGAATCTGGATGGGGTGTTAGCATCTGTCATATCCCCCCCACGGCCCTGCAGGTTCCAGGCAGGCGGGATTGGACTGGACAGTCACATGTGCAGCACTAAGCTGTGAAATGCTTGTTGAGTGAGTTAATCAGGGAATATGGGTGACAACCAAGTCTTAATGGCTTCAGGACAGACTGTCTCGTGAGGAAGCCAGGACAACGGGACCACCCTGTAACAACCTTGCATGTGACTTCATCACAGGCTGCTGATGCCAACCCCATCAATGATGATCATCACAAGGCTGGACAGAGCACTGGACAGGAAGTCAGGAGACCATCTGGTTCTGCCTCGGCTCGCTATGAGACCCAAGGAAAGGTGTTCATTCCCCACCCTTCCCACGTCCACTTGCTCCTGCAGAATGGGGGCAGTAATAATCTCACTATCATCCATGGTCATGACATGAAAGAAAACGTAAAAGGACTCTGCAAAGCCCATGTAGTCAGCCAGGCCTGAGGGGTTCCTGGGATGAGGCAGGCCTAATGTCACAGGGGAGCTGGGGCATGGCTCATTTGTCACTATCCCTTTCATCAATGTCCAGGGCCTGGCACAGGTGGCCACTGACAGAAGATTTCCTTCCCCTTTTCCTACCACCCACAGACACTCCTGCTCTGGGGCCCCTTGGGGAGGGAAGCTTATGTCCCGGTCAGTCTGACAGAGATGAGAAGGCCGAGGCCAGCCACTTTCCTGCCAGCCCGGGGGCCCTCTTTGTGTTGTGGCCACCGGGGCGGCCCTGAGCCCTGGCCCCAGGCTTCCTGCCAATTCAGGTGTGGGGGGCTCCTCCTGCTCCCAGACCAGGCCTGCTTTGGCAGATAAAATATTGATCAGCCTGCTGAGGAGCCCACAGTGTGATCCTATTTTCATGTCAGAACTTGGTAATGAACTACATTTATCAAGCCCATTCTCCATGAGAAAGGTCAGCCACAGATCTAGCTAAGTTGTTATGACACCTCATTAATCTAGTTCCTTCAATAATTGTCCCTCTGTGAAGATTCTAATGTTCTCCCATTCCAGCCACACTCCCTCCCCACCGAGGGAGATTATTATAGCTGGAGCACGGGCACATCCGCATTTAATTTTTTGAGCAAAGAGAGATAGGAAGCAGGTAGCAGCCTCTGGAATTAAATGTCCATCAAAGGAACACTTTTCTAGTGCAGAACAAAGGGAAGCAAGGGAGACATTGTGAATATTCCATTAGCCACCCATGCCCCTGCTGGCCGGGGCCTCAAAGGGACCATCGTCATTCTGAGGCAGGTGAAGCTTCCCGTTCCAGGTGTGGGTAGGGCTGGGGGCTCCAAAGACTCAAGGGAAGCCGGTCTGCGTGATGTGGGCTGGAGGAGACACCACCCAGGCAGTGGGGAGCTCAGATTCTAATGAACAGTGAGGGACAGGCCGTGTGGCCAAGGCCCCCGAGGGAAGCCCGTCCTAGACATAGGAGGCACCTGCAGGCAGGTGAGGGTGTGGGCTGGAGACACCTGGCACCAGGGAGGAGGGGAGAGTGGTGAGGGCGATGTAGGGGCCAGCCTTGGCTGCCTCTCTTCTTCCCTCACCCCCTACCATTCCTTCACCAAGTCCTTTGGCCTCTGTCCCCAACATGCCACCCTGTGTGAAGAGCTCCCCTGTGTGCTGCCCCCATTTCTCTATTGCTATACTCTGTCCAGCCTCACTCTCCATTCCTATCCATTCACGGCTGACTGTTAGGCTGCCCGGCGGGAGTGGAAGCCCCTCAAGGCCAGGGTCTTGCCCTAATGTAGCACATGCCCAGCACCCAGCCCCAGCACCTGCATGCAGAAGGTGCTCACGGAATGCCTGTTGCCTGGGCGACCATGGAACCCTGGGTGGATGGGCACAGCCAGTGGGGTTAGAAAACGGCGGCAGCCCTGCCTGGAGGAGAGGACAATCTTAGCCCCCTTAGCCAGAGTGACTGAGGCCTGGAACTCTGGGGGGTGGAGGAGCTGGGAGCCCATGTCATCTGTCCCCCTAGCGCCTGTGGGAGGAGGTGAGGGGCAGCTCCAGCGGTGGTATGTGAAGCCATGCTCATTGGTGTCCAACATCCAAACTGCCCTGCCCTAGCCAGGGGGCGTGGACCCTCTCTCGTCTACTGGCGTGCCCCCATACCTGCCAGCCCACAGTGGTGGCCCCACAGAATGAAGTCTGGCATGGCCAGCCTGGCAGTGGGGAGCCACAGGGGACTGATGCCCTGCCGGACATGAGGGTGCACAGAGGTGGCCCCTCCAAGTCACCTCGGGGTGGGGGGACACACCCAGCTCCCTCTGGAGCCGGAGGGGGAGCTAATGTAAGTTTCTGCATCCTTATCCTGCCTTTGCTGGTCAGGATAGGCCCAGACAGTGCTGTGAAGAAGCCCAGTGGGTAGGTGGGGGGAACCCATGCCTAGAACAGCAGCTCCGACAGGGAGGTTTGTGGGAGAATTTTGCCACGGCACAGCTTGGGGAAAGGACCAATGCTGTCCTAGGGTTCTGGTCAGTAAGCAAGCACAGAGCTGACGCTGGGGCCCCGCTGTGCTTTCTTCTCAGGTGGCTTGTTGGGGGGGGGTCTCAGTGGGGGGGATCCAAGGCCACTGTGAAGACCACACCCCTGGATGGCCGTCCCTCACTGGGGCAGCCCTGCACTTCAGGAGTCCCCTATAAAGCCCAACTTTACTGGACAGGGGAGCTCAGGACAGATGACTTGACATGAAGGAACTACTCTGCCACTAAACCAGCAATCCTTTCAGGGATGGGTGTGGGCTAAGGGACAGGGAGATGGGAAGGAAGGGAGTGCTGGGGAGAGGGCCGTGGACTGTGCTCGGGGACACCAGCATGTGGGCTGTGGCCTCTCCTTGCCTGAACCACACCCAGGCCATTCCTTCACCAACTGCACGGTGGTCAGTCATACCCTCGAGCCACCCTCACTGGATGCTAGCCCCTCCTGGACCTGGCAGGGTGGCCTGGCCCCTAGGCCTGGATCCAGAGACCCTCATGTGGGAACCCACAGAGGGGCCCAAGGGAGAGACTGGATGTGCCTGTAACCTTGGCTGCTGTTGCATCTGCTCACGGGAAGACTGTCCCCTGACCCCACTCATTGGCAGCCCTACTTCCCACACTGTCCCCAGCCTGCCTGCTAAGTAATGTCACTGACACCCAACAAAGCTGCAACCACCAAAGCAAAAACTTGACTTTGTCGTCTGGCAGCAACATCACGGCTGAGCGTGGCTGTGGTACATGTGTCTGGGTGACGATGTGTCATTTTGAGATCTATTTTGAAATCACTAAGCTGTGCAAAGAGCAAGAAGCATTTTACTCCCAGATCTAATTTATGAGCCGCCATAACTTTACTAGAGTTTAGCTTAAGAGGAACAGATGTTTAAGTCGATGTAAATTCATGAACATTAACTATCTTTCTGCTGCCATTTCTGAGAAAATTCAATTAACAATAAATGCCAAAACCAATGGGTTTATCTGGAAGATAGTCTTTTGCTAAAATGATGTAGTATTGCTTTTGGTGCTGACCAAGCCACAGAGTTCTGAAAATTCTAGGAGAGAGTGAAGCATCTGTGATACACTCTCTTCATAAGCCCAACAAGAACAGGTGTGCCTCAGTCACACCACCTGGTGACCGTGTACTGGCTGGCTCCTGGGGCCCGTAACTGCTGAGCCGAAGGGCCACCCTCAGCCACGTTCAAGCACCCTCGGAGGTCCTCCCACTGTGACCAAAGTTACAGCTACTGGCTACTCCCCTACCTTCCAGAAGCGGGTCCAGAGGCTTTGCTCCCAGGCGCCCCCTTCCTGAAAGGCCCTTTCTCTAAAGCTGACCTTTCCGCCAAAGCCCACCTCTAAGGAAGCTGTGTTTGTTGGCTCCACAACCCACCCCACACTCTCATCTTGTCCTTGTCCCCAGCCTATCTCTTCCTTAGATTGCATTCCAGTGCTTCTGTGTCTGCCGAGTGGAGGTCTTCACTCTCTCTGAGAACCAGGTCACAGCGTCCTGTGGTGGGCATGGGCACTGGCCAGGAGGCACTGTTGAGCTGCTGTCTGCCCACGGTTCAGAGGTGCTCCACTGGCCTCCTGTCCCTGCTGTCCCACCAAGCTCCACCCGGGGCCCCTCCTCACCCATGAGTCCCAATGTCAGAACCAGCAATAGGCTCCCCACACTCATTAGGAGCCCCTCATCCTTTCAGGTCCCAAAGGCTGGCTACCTCATCTGCCAGTGCCATCTGTTCTTTTCCCTGGGTCCCCAGGAGTCTTCCCAGCTGCCTCAGAGCCCACTGCAAAGGGCCCACTTTGGGTCCACAGACAGAGGAAGACCAAGACTCTACATGGCCTTCGGCCCTGCCTGGGCCCAACCTACCCAGCATGCAGACCACGTGGCTCCTTCCACGGTTGCCTTGGCCATGCAGACTGGGCTGGGCCAGTGCAGGGGGAGGCACACGGCTCCACGCAAGCCTGGCCAGGCGCACGCAGCCTCATCTCAATATTTGCCCCGGTATCAGGTAATTGAAATTGACAAAACCACCCAGACCTCTGTGAGATGAATGGTACATCTGCTCATGAATGCTCAGTTGGTGTCGCCGTGCAATCTGCCACCTGACATTTACAATCCTCCTTCCACTCCTATTAGAAGAAGCAAAATTGGTGGGATTCCTGGGAGAGGGATCCACAGACACTTTTTATGGTTGACTGGCGCATCTATCAGGTGGCCCCGGAGTGAAAGAGTAATGTTTGAAAACTTGAATAAATGCGAAACCCCTTCTGGCATGAAGAGCCCAAGTTTGTAGTTTTGTGTTAGCGGGAAACCCATAGGCAACTAGGGACTTAACAAGTCCTGGATTCCTTTTGGAAGGAGGACACAGACTCCCTGCAGACTCTGGCTCTTCCACGGCCCTGTCCCAAGCTCGGCACCTGTGCCCTCCTGCCCCACCTGTCACATGCACCAAGAGGAGGAGCAGGAGTGTGGGATGAGGGGACAGCTACCGGCAACCAGGTGGAGAGCTGCAGCCCACAGCGGAGGAGAGCGTAGGGACCCACCCCTGCCCTCCACCATTCCTTTCATTTTGTTCCTGAGACTCCATCCCCCCAAACATCTAACCCAAGGGTCCTGCTATTGAGTTGGTGAAACTGTAGCATTCGGGAGTCAGTGGTGTCCAGGAATGTCACTGCTTTGAGCCCTGAGCTGCTGTGGTCTTTGAGCAGTGAGGGAGCTGAGGGGGACCTCAGCCCAAGACGCAGCAGGGCCTGTGGCAGTCTCCGGCTCACCGACTGACTGGCCAGGACTGGGCTGCAGGCCGCAGAGTTAGCACTTTGCTCTCCTGTGGCCTCAGGCCCCACTCGGGGAGCTCACTAAGACACCTCTGGAGGGCCAGTGCTGTCCCTAGGAGGCGTGTCCCCAGGAGATCCTCCCTGGGAGGATCTCAGTTCTCACAAAGACTGGGGAGCCTTGGTGGCCCTTAATGAGCGGGACCAGGGAACCTGGGAGCCTGCCATTGTAGCATCTCGTGCACATTTTTGAATGTCCCAGTGGACACTCACTGAAGTGAGGCCCCATAACTGCTCTCTGAGCTGGCAGTCTAACACAACGCTAGTGACAGAGTATTTTGCCCCCGGGGTCTGGCGAGGATTTTCCAAGGAGATACCACGCTGTGTATTGTAAATTTTGTTTACAACCTTATCAAGAGCGGTTCCCCATTTTGGAGCCTTGCACCTCCAAAAGCAACATCATGCAAGTACTCCAAATGTCAACATGACATGCCCGTCCCAGGCTCCCTCTACAGAGACTGTGCTCACAGGATCCCATAGCAAGTGCTGACATCTGACGACTCGGGAGTCAGTATAAGAACCTGGTGTCTAGACATGTAGATACTGAAAGGCATATCTTATTCCTACCACTTTTCTTTCTTTTTTTTTAAAAGAGGTTGAGAGAGAGAGCATGTGCGAGCGTGGAGGGGGGCGGCCAGAGGGAGACGGAGAGAGAATCTTAAGTAGGCTCCCCTTGTGCCAGACATGGGGCTCAACCTCCTGACCCTGAGATCATGACCTGTGCCAAAATCAAGAGTCAAACACTTACCGACTGAGCCACCCAGGTGCCCCCTACTGTTTTTCTTATATTTCTCCTTTATATCCCAGTTTGAATAAGATACATACTCATTTCAAGATGATACAGGGGCTCTGTAAAATATTTGCAATGGAAAGGTGGCTTTGGGTCTGACAGGGTTAAAAAAAAGTGATCTATGTGAATAGCTAGAATCTGTGGTCTTCTTTTTAGCCAGTTTTTTTTTCCATCATCCAAATATATATTATATATATATATATAAATATATATATATTTATAAATATATATATAAATATATATAATGTAAAATATATATAATGTAAAATTTATTATATATATAATATATATATTATATATATAAATATATATATAATATATATATTTATATATATAAATATATATATATTTATAAATATATATATATAAATATATATAATGTAAAATATATATAATGTAAAATTTATTATATTTACCATTTTTAAGTATTCTGTTCTGTGGCATTAAATATATTCACAATTTTGTGTGACTACCAACCTCATCCATGTCCATAATCCTTTCCATCTTGTAAAATTGAAACTCTGTACCCACGAGAAAAGAGACCCCATTCCCGCCTTCCCCAGCTGCTGGCCATCCCCATTCTACTTCCTGTCTCTGTAAGTTTGATGACTGAGGTTATCTCATGCCAGTGGAATCATGCAGTAGCTGTCTTTTTGTCAGTGGCTTATTTCACTTAGCATGGAATCTTCAAGGCTCATCCATGTGGTTGCACGTCAGAATTCCCTTCTTCTGTAAGCTTGAAAAATATCCAGTCTAAGCGTAGACCACACTTTGCTTATCCATTCATCAGTCGATAGACACAGAGTTGCTCTCAGGTTTTAGCTATGATGAGTAGCAGTGCTGTAAACATGCCTGTATTAAATATCTCTTCAAGACCCTGCTTTCAGGCGCCTGGGTGGCTCAGTGGGTTAAAGCCTCTGCCTTCGGCTCAGGTCATGATCCCAGGGTCCTGGGATCGAGCCCCGCATCAGGCTCTCCGCTCAGCGGGGAGCCTGCTTCCCCCTCTCTCTCTGCCTTTCTCTCTGTCTACTTGTGATCTCTGTCTGTCAAATAAATAAATAAAGTCTTTAAAAAAAAAAAAAAAGAAAGAAAAAAAAAAAAAAGACCCTGCTTTCAGTTCTTTGGGGGTATATATCTAGAAGTAGAAGTGCTGGCAATTCTTTTTTTTTTTTTAGGGTTTTATTTATTTCAGAGAGAGAGAGAATGAGTGGGATGATGGACAGAGGGAGAGGGAGAAGCAGGCTCCCCGCTGAGCAGGGAGCCTGATTCAGGACTCAACCCCAGGACCCTAAGATCATGACCTGACCTGAAGGCTGATGCTTAACCGACTGAACCACCCAGGCGCCCTTATTTTTAAATTTTTTAAAAGATTTATTTATTTAAGAGCAAGAGAGCATGTGTGCATGAGTGGGGGAGGGGCAGAGGGAGAGGGAGAGAAACTCCAGCAGACTCCCTGCTGAGCCCAGAGTCCCACACGGCGCTCCATCTCACCTGAGCTGAAATCATGAGTTGGATGCTTAACCGACTGATTCCGGTGCCTCATTCTTAATTTTTTTTTTTTTTTTTTGAGGAACCACCATACCATTTGCCAATGTGGCTGAGCCATCTTCTATTTTCACCAATAGCACACAAAGATTCCAAATTTTCCACAGCCTTGTCAACGTGTATTTTCTGTTTTTTTTATAGGGGCCCTTGCAGAGGGGTAAGGTGGTGGTCTTACCACTTTTGACATTCCTTAGTCCTGAGATTGTTAAGAGAGGGGGAAGAGCGTGGCCCTGTGGGTGCATCATGTGCATGCGTGTACCTGCGTACAGCCCCAGCCCGTGGAGGCCGAGTGCAGGGACATAGAGAGCACAGAGCCACACCCCTGGGCCATGGAGCCTGCCAGGTCCTAGGGAGGCAGTGGAGAGCAGCCGCATCTTGGCACATGCCTCACTGAGGACAGAGGCCTCCTGAAGGCACCACGGGGGCAAGGGCCAGGACCCACCTCCCTTTTACCTCTCTGCAGAAAGATCCCCTTTCTGCAGATCTGGGCTCTCTTCTGAATCTCTTCTTCCAGAATGGCCCTGGGGAGGGCATGAGCACTCTGGGCCAGCAGGAGAGGAGGCTGGGGCCAGGGAGGATTTGGAGCCCCTATCTTGTATGCCTGGCGAGGCCTGTGGTGTTTTTCTCACCATGGTATTGTCTCAGAGGTGTTTGCTCAGACACAGCAATCTTCAGCTTCCGAGCCGAGCCAAAGAGCCACTTAGTTTTAGAGGCAACAAGTACAGATGCTCCCCACTCCGAATGAGGGGTGTGTGGACTGCAAATCAGTGCCCATGAGCAACAGTCTCCAGGAGAGAATTGCTCATATGTTAACACACGCCACATTCCTCCCTGCAGAAGCTTTGCTGGGCTCATAGGGACACTGACTTGAGAAGGAAAGGTATTACAGAGAAACTGCCCGAGAACAGTCTCAGAACACAGGGTGTGCTCTAAGCCGGGGATTCATGCCTTGACATGGGCTTGGCAGGAAATGGCATTGCAGAGAAGAATTACCTGAACAGATTTTGAGACCTGAAATGACTCGGAGAAGTTTTGGAGGTTTGATGATTTATCTGAACCCCTCCGACTTGTGTGACTGACAGTAAATCCCAGGTCAACACGAAACAAAACAAAACTCCACAACAGCTCTGAAGGAAAGCCGTGGTCTTTGGGGGAGAGGCTGGGAAGATTTTCAGCGCTTGAGGTGCTGGGAGGTGAGTGGAAGGTTCCCGGCCTCTGCACTGATGTTCTGGGGATTAGCCACACTGCAAACGCATCACAATTGGGGCGCTCCCTGCGGAGGGAACAGCGGGGACTCATCTCTGTGGAAGTGTCTGAGCCGATGAGCAGGCCGTGGCGGCCGTGGTTCCGTGTCCAGAACCCAGAGCCTGGCCATGCGAGGAGCCAGGGGCCACCAGGGAAGGGTGGGCAGGGGCTCTGAGCAGTCAAGCAGGGTGTGGCTCCTCCGAAGCTCTGAAGGCCCCTCCTCCTGCAGCAAACGGAACTATTCCTGCCACAGCTCAGCCCCCAGCTGGCTGCTCGGTTCCCTCCCCTGCAGCCGGGGCAGCAGTCTGATGGGATGCCGGGGAGGGGCTCTCATCAGATGCACACGTGGGGAGATGGCTTGGCCTTCCTTCTCAGATGCCAAGAATGGCCTTGGTATTGCCTTGTGTGGCACTAAAATGGATTCAGGAGCTTGAAGAGGGCTCAGGACCTGCTGGAGATGGGAGTGACAGTGACCCTACAGGTCTCACCCAAGAAGAACATGTACCACTCAGAGTACCTCCAGGGGCAGACAGGTGGGGCCAGTGGTCCTCAGCTTGAGGCTCTCAGCCCTGAGACCCAAGCCGGGCTGCCACCTGCCTGGCATTTTGTGTGGATGCTCTTTGGGGCCTTTGCTGTTCAAGCTCCCATTCCCTTCCCTTCATGCTAGCCCTCCACGCGTGCAAGGTGACCCCGCGAGCCATAATCACAGAGAGAATAGACTGCTCTGTAGCAGGAGGAGAGGGAGAAATAGTGCCCCGATGTGAGGGGCTCTTCCCACCAGCTGTCTAGGCTCAGGAGCCCAGGGTTTGGGCTGATCCTCTCAACCCGTGCCTGGAAAAACAGGGCTCCACAAAGATGGGGATTTCTAGGGACTCCAAATGAGAGGAGTGACTGGCAACCACTTTCCATGGCCAGTGTCCCTTCAGAGGGCCAGAGCCGCACTCAGTGAGGGCATTTCCATGTGCCCCAGAGAGGTCAGATGGAGGGTGGCGTCTGAGCTTGATAGGAAAGAAAATCTAGAAAGATCCTCATTGTAGGGTGATCTTCAGGGCCCTCAGACACAGAGCCACCAGAGAACAGCTGTTCCTGGGGGGAGGGTGGAGCAGCTGGACCCCAGCCTGAGCTCAAGGGGCCTTCAGTGCCCCATGGCTGGCCTCTGGGGCAAAACAGGGCCTGAGGGCCAACAGAGCTCTATTTTCTATGCCACTAATAATTTTTACCACTCCCATTCAAAAGTCTCTTCTCCTTTCAGCATAGAGTCTAGAATGGTCCAAGTTCCAAGCTGACATTGCAACCATACTCTTCAACTCTTAGGAAGTTGCTTTCCATTCCAAGGGCTGTGCTCGCATGACAGTCGGCCTGTGTCTTCCACGTGGATGGGGTCATTTTCTCCCGCACTCATCTGGAGCTTTTCTGAACCCTCTGGCCTACGTCTCTCTTCCGTGGTGTCCCCCCCTCTTCTTGGGGCCTCCTCCAAGTGACACTGTTGGCTTTAGCCACCTCTATGATTTGTCACGTCCTCTCCTCTTCCAACAGGCAACCTGAGCGGCAGTTACATTTGTGTGGGGGATGTGAATGGGGCAGGAGGGTGGTGGTTCTTGGTGCCCTAGCTGGCTGTAAGATATGTCCTCTCTGAAAATTCGTTGAACTATACACTTATGATTTATTCATTTTCTCTGTGCGTTATACTTGAATAATATGCTTATTCATTTATTTAGAGCCTGAGCGAGGATGGGGAGAGGGAGAGAGAGAATCTCAAGCAGACTCTGTACTCAGAGTAGAATCTGATGTGGGGCTCGATCTCATGGCCCTGAGACCACGACTTGAGCAGAAGTGAAGAGTCAGATGCTTAACCCACTGAGCTACCAGGCACCCCCATAACATGCTTATGTACCAGAGGCAATCTGGCATCCTCAACAGCTGAAAGCTATCTGTTGCTTTGGGTAGGAGCTTTGTCCTTGGCGAGGCCCAGGCTAGCATCCATGGAGGAGGGAGTGGCGTGCCTGGGAGTGGTTCACAGGAGAGGGTCACCGACATGGAGTAGCAGTCGCTTCTCTGGTCCCTCTGGTCAATAAAACATCCTTTGGCCAGACCCCATGTTGTCCATCTTCCCTGGAGCTATTGCTTCTTAGTTCAGGCCTGGGTGTCTGGGGAGGTGGATGGATGTGGGGCAGGCTTTGCTGAGCAGCCTTAGGGGAAGGAATGGAAGAGGCTGAGGGTTAGGAGGTCCCCACTGTCCTGGGGCATCCTACGTGGCCCCATGCTGAGCTCCCGAGATGTATCTGGTGCACGCTCACCCCACAGCTAACCCTGGCAGGCTCTGTGGGTGTGGCTCGGAAACGCCCTCCCATGGAACACTGCCCCACTTCATAGGCCTGGCTGGGGGTTGGTGGCCCTTGGAGAGGAGGTATTGGTGTGGGGGCGGCTGCCCAGGTGCTGTTCTTGGTGCGGGTTTGCTATAGGCCCTGGCACCAGAGGGGTCCTCCTTGGAGCCCTAAGGGATCAGAGCCAGTTAGTAAGGCCCGAGGAGCATCTCACAGACCATGCCCTGGCCTGTTCTGCCCCAGTCTGCCCCTCCTGGGCTTCCAAGGTTGTGAGGACTGAAATGAGGGTTCAGGCCCAGGTGCAACTCAACCTCCACAGCCCCGGCTGTTTGGCTTATGTGATGCAGAAATGGGCATCGGGTGGTCACCTGCTCAGAGGGGACAAGATGGACCCTTGTGCAGCCATACCTCTCAGTCCTATATGTCTGGGCAGTCAAGCTGGATGGCAGGGTTGGGCCTGCAGGCCTTGCAGCCAGTCCCCTCCTTCTGAAGCACTCTCCTGGGCAGTGTCCTCACCTACCCTTCTGGGCACAGCTCAGTTCCCCACTCCTAGAAAGCCACCCCCCCCCCCTTGCTGTGGCAATCAGGATCTAGACCTCGCACTTGATTTTCAGCATTAACTGCTCTCTGGTGCTAAGTTGCTTTCCAGCATGTGATGCATAGCCATGAAACAGCTGGGGCCTGCTGTGTCAGAGCAGGGATGTCAGGGACAGGGAGCATGGGCACCCTTCCTGCAGTTACCATCCCCACCACATCCATGCCCAGACTCAGGCTTGACGGCTGGGGACAGACTTGTTGATCCTAGGCAACATGACTTTCAGATAATTCACACTGAAGGAGCAGAAGGCACTTTACTCCACAACAGGAGATAATTTATAACTCGTCTGAAACACCTGGATTGGCAGAGACAGCGACTCTGGAGCTCACCCTGCTCTGTGAACTCATGAACACGTGGATTACCACCAGGCTTAGCATAACTGTAGATCTCAGGATGAACACAGGCCACAGAGGCACGGGTCAAAGAACTCTGAACCCTGGCTGCTTGCTGGCAGCCCCCACTGTCTGGAGGCTCCAGAAAGCCCAATTCCATCTTCTCCAGCAAGCTGGGATATCCAGCTGGGGGAGGAGACGGGGGCAGGAGGAGTGGGGAACAAGCACAGCCAGCCTTGAGCAGTCCTGAGGTCCTGTCCCTACTCACTCAGCAGAGATGTCCTGGCACCCCATTTCACTTGGGATGTAGGTGCACCGAGTCCTGGAGCAGGCATCGGGGCAGAGGGGATAAGGTGCAGGCCCTGCTCTCCAGGAGTTTGGGCCCCAGGACGTGGAAAGATGAGCACTGGTGGCCGGCCACGTCCTTCGGCCTTGCAGCTGGGGCGGGCTTGCGCTCAGGGAGGTGCTGGGTGGGGGGTGGAGCTACAACGCATCCTTCCCAGTAAAGTCCAGTAAGGCCCAGTAAGGCCCTGTAAGGCCCTCAGCCTGTCCTCATCCGAATGTGAGGGGGCGATGGGAAGGCCGGGAGCCACCTTTGGACCAGCCGTGCATTCTTACCAAGCCAACTGTTGTGGGAAATCGTGCTTGCATTCTTAGGTGGGGGCTTGGCCCGTGAACCCTAGGACAGGGCCAAATGTACACTTCCCAACCAAGAAGTGGGCTGTCAAGAATCCTCTGTAACTAATTTGTGCACGCACTTGGCCTTGTTTTTCAAGGAGAGGAGCGAAAAGTGGCGGCAGGCGTTTTTTGCTTGTTTAGCTGGGGCACATTCAAGCTGCATCCAAGCCCACAGTGAATTCAACGAGTGGGTCTGGATCCACTTATCAGGATCCAATCTTCCTGAGCAGACGGTCGTGATTATAGCTTTTAAATGGCTCAGAAGAACTAATGGATCACAGAAAATAGCGTGGGACTGAAAGTAAATATACAGTGAGGGGGTCTGCTGGGCAGGGAGTGGGGCCGCTGCGTGAACACTGCCGTCGCTCCATGTAAAACGCCCCTCCTGCCCTAGGAGACTCTTCTCCCAGCTCGTGTCTCTGGGTTTCAGGCTGCGTGTTACAGCTGAGATCGAACGCCTCTCGGAGCTTTAAATACGCACCACATACTGAAGGACCATCATCCCGTTCATCAGAAAACAAACCTGAGAGCTGGAGAGGTGTCCTTTTCTAAATCGGCTAGATCAGTGGATTTGACTTTTAAGTGGGGGATACGAGTTGAAGAAATGGAGATCCCACTACAAGTCACTCATGTGTGTGTGGCCCTAGAGAGTATTGGGTGGTCAGGGCGCATGTGGAGGGTGTCTGGCAGGGGAATTCGGAGGGTGTCTGTATCGCAGGTTGTGTGTGAGGGTGAGACAGAATCCCTGGGCTTGTCTGTCTCCTGGGTCACCCATGGGGAGACGTCGGGTTGACAGGTGAGCTTGGGAAGGGTCCGGGTTGAATGGAGCCTGGGACTGTTGGCCCTGCCTGCTGCGGGCATGGCGTGATGAGTGCTGGGTGAGCCAGCCCGCCCCACAACGTGCACTCTGAAAACTGCCAACGCCCAGGAATGGGGCCCCTGGGGTCACTCACTGGCTCTGCCCCCAGTGGGTGCCCCATCGCACTGATTCTGGAGGCCCAGGTGGGGTGTGCCAGCCTAGTGAAGCCAGGGCCCTCTGGGGAGTGGCTCCTGTGGGTGGGACATGAGCATGGTCCCCTGGATGGCCTCTTTGCCATGCCCCATCTTCCCACCCTGGTGTCCACAGGGACTGTCATATCTCCTCGTCGACAAGGGTACTGGGTGTTCCTCCTGCCAGTACCTTTCTGGCTTTCAGAGGGTCAGGTTCTTTGGTTAAAGAGGAGACAATCATGGGGAGGAGCGGGGGAAGACCAGAGAGGTGTCCATGCACTGCCCAGGCCAGACCTTCTGCTAAGCTCCAGACCTTCCTCCCCTTCCTGGCCTGACATCTTCCCATGGTCCCACGGGACCTGGACTCAACATGGTCAACAGAACTTGCCAGCAAGACTGCATCTCCTTTTACACACTGACACAGCTGTTTTTGCCTGTGCAAACCACACATCAGACATCACCCCTGAAATCCCACCCATCCCTGGCCAGTCAGTCGTGGCTCAGGTTATTTCTGCATCTTGAGTGTTTCCTACCACCTCTGCTCCAGCTCAAGGAAACCCACAATGCTGCTTGGATGGCCACTCTACCCTGGCTAGTGCTCAGACTCCAGTCGTGTCCACCCCAATCTCCCTCTACTCAGCAGCTGGAGGGATCTCTGGGGGAGCCCAACTGCCTCAGGGAAAAGTCCCTTGGGCCTGCAGCTGTCCGGCCTCACGTGGCCCCTCCCAGCTCACACACCTGAGCCACGTCAGTGTCTCAAACTGGCCCAGGATCACCTCTGGGCCGTGGCACCGCATCCCTCCCTCACCCCACTTGGCAAATTCCTAACCATGTCTACGTCCTGGCTGGCACATCGCCTGCCTGCCTGTCACCTTCCTGCAGCTCCTGGCTGGGTTCACACGTGTCTGTGTCCCGGAGCGCCCCGCACAAGCCCTGCACAGTGTTTCTCATCTCCGCTGCTTCTGCTTGTCCACTTTGCCCTTCCTGTCAGAACCCGAGAGCCAGGGGGCACCGTAGCAAGTGATTAGTGCACAGCAAGCACACGACAAATAAACGAAGGAATGACCAAAAGTTCCACATGGAACGTTCGTCTACCATGGCTCCTAGTGAGACATACATGTTTCCCTCTGCCCTGAGCCCAGGAAGCCAGAGAACAACCCCTGGGTTAACTGAACACAGATACTCCATGCTCACAGGACTTCCTTCTGCCTCCAGCTGGAACCTTCTGTAGCCAATCCCAACTCCTTTACATAAGTGGGGGCATGAGAAGAGAACTGAATGCACAAGGCCCTAGCATGAGGGGCTCAGATCTTCTCTCCCTGTGCCCCATTTCCTTGTCTGTGCAATGGGGCTGGTAATTCCCGTCCTCAGGGCGGTTACAGGAGTCAGCGGCTTGGATGGCTCGGATGGCACAGAAGAGGGGCACCCTCGTGGCCGCAAAATCCTCTGCATTTTAATGGGTATGACTCCCAAGACCTCTAGAATGTGGGGCAAGGGTGAGGTCCATGGAAGGTTCTAGAAATCCAACCTCTTTCCAGAGCAAACAGCTCTAGGGCAACATCTCCTTCCCTTCCGGCACTGAGGAAGGCACCCATGAAATGGCTGTAATGGAAATATAAATTGTCCTACTTCAAAGCACTTTGATATTTTATAATGACCATTATAAACCTGTTCTCTGCGTACCACATAAATACTTCAGCCCCACACCACATTTCCTGGTATCTCTAAAGACACCAGGAGAAAAGCAGGGGAGCCATAAAAGAAACATAAAAATACAGTTGCAGATGAGCCTAAAACTCATTTCTTTGAAGCTTAATTGATGGGAAAAGCTTCTGGCCCCAGAGAACTTAAAGGCCCATCATGCAGATATTTGATTAAGTGTCCCCATATCACGGACCACACTAAACTGGAAATCATTACACCGTAATTGCAAATACATTAATAAAATGATGATGTGGGTTTGCTCAGGACATAAAGAAAGAATGGAATAATTCACTCAGGTTACTCAACAAAATGTAGGGTCTGCCCCTGAGACAGCTGGAAGCAAGGGTGGGTGGGGTCTCAGGTTCACTGGTCCCCTGGAGAGGGGCCCCGGCCTCTATTTAGGGAAACTCCTGGGTCGATGGGAGTGCAGTCAGGCTTCAGAACCACTGCGGGGGTCCATGTATATGACCCCTGAAGGCCCTCAGAAGTTCTTGCCCAGGGGGACCTCCAGCCACTAATGTTCCTGCACACTGTAGGGAAGGGTGACCAAAGGCTCTCATGATGGCTCCTTCAGCCATCCCCTTTCCTACACGACTAGAGGAGAAGAGATGTGTGCAAGAGGCCAGCCCATCTGCATTAACTACCCACAGTCTGAGACAAAGCCAAGAGGACTGTCCTTAACCATGAGCTAGCTTCCCATGGGAGAGGAGCCAGGCTTGGCCCCTGCTCTCAGACCTCAGAGCACAGCAAAGGAAGCCCACCAGCCTCTGCCAGCCCTTCCCCTGCACGTTTTCCCAGGACACCCTGCCAAGCCCGTGTGTGAGGGCATGTGTGTGTGTGTGTGTGTGTGAGCTTGCGGCTAGGGGAGGAGAGTGGGGTGAGACAAGTGTCACAGAAGCTTCACGGGGAACCTTCTTCCTCTCTCCCCTGTTCTCATCTGCAGGTGGAACACAGCCACCTCCCAACACTTTTGCATCAACTTCAGATCCCATCCCCCCCCACCCCTGCCTGCTACCCCATGCCCTGCTGTCTGCTCATCTGTAACATGTCTGTCCTTCCAGCCCTAATGTGGAAAATTCTTCCTCTAGCAAAACCTAGCTACAAATCCTGGATAAACCACTGACAAGCTGTGTGACCCCAGGTAAGTTGCTTACCCTCTCTGAACACCATCCATGATACAAGTACCATAGGAGTATCTCTCTTATTGACCTACCAGAGACACTGAGCACACTGCAGTCTACCCCCACCCTGGGCCCACGGAGGGGCAGGTACCTGCAGCAGGTGCACAGAGGGCCTCGCAGCTGCTCCAGCATTGCCTCTTGGGCACCCAAATCTTCCTGTGTGACCTCCCCAGCTCCGGAGCTCTCTGCATGGCACTGTCCCAGAGGGGGTCCCATGGGATTCCAGGAATGACAGGCAGCTGGGGCTAGACAGTGAGTGTACAGGAAGGATGGCTAGAAGGGATCATCCGAGGGGCGGCAGGTCTTGGAGAGTCTGAGGCCACATCGATCAGAGCTCAGGGAGCCACGGGCTTAGAACCAGGAGGGAAGAAGGCACTGGGCCCTCACACAGCCAGAGAAACTGGCAGGAGCGGGGATGTGAGGAGAGGCCCATGAGGGTCTGAGAGGGGCCAAGCGAAGACAGCTCGGAAGCAGAGGCAGCAGAACACTGCTGTCGCCAAGCAAAGCACAGGGGAGGGAAAAGTGTGGCATCCTGCAGAGCTTACCCCTGTGCATGTGAGCATCCTCCGTCTTTCACTTACTGCACTGTGTACCACGGGAGGGACACAAAACTGTCCACTTGCTCATGTGCTACATTATCACTCCACACACCCAAGGAAGGAACAACATTTGCCATTGGCTCCTGCTTGTAGGCTCTGGCAGGGGCTGTGTCTGTGGGTCTGGGTGCACAGCACACCTTGATGGACAGCTGCCTGCAATGGTCTCTGCAAGGCCTGCTGGGCACGCCCCGCCAAACAAGACGCTGCTGGAGAGCTGGGGTGCCATGGGGCCTCTGCGCTCCCACAGCATGCACACGTGCACACACATGCATGCGTGAGCACACGTACACACAACGTACACACACATACGCACACACAGAACACACATGCACACATATACACAATGCACACACACATGCACACGCATGTGCACACACAATGCAACACATGCAATACAGAACACACACGTATACACGGGTGCACACACAATGCACACACCCACATACACACAATGCCCACACACATACACAGACTGAAAAGAGGGCAGTGATCTAGAGAGAAGATGTGGGCACAGACTGGTTGGGACAGGAAGGGGTGGGATTGTTCTTTTGTGGCTGCCACACCAGGAGCAGCTAGAATAGATGAGACATCAGGCAGAGCTGCTTGGGGCCAGGGCTGGGGCTGCTGATGGGCCCCAGGTGGACCTGTTACCTCCTGGACGCTTGCCTTGGAGGCTTACATGTGCGTGTCTGACAGCAGCCCCCTACTGAACTGAAGGTGTCCCCGGGAGAGCTTCTTGTCTGAGACAAAAAAGTGAAAGTGCTCTTCTCGATGAGCCTGGATGGGTTTTTGGCTGAGCGTGTTGGGAGTGGGGGTGGAGAAGGGTTCAAACTCAGGGTGGCTGAGTCTCCTCCCCAAGCTGCATGTGGCTCATTTAGCTGCAGAGTTAGGAAGAGCCCACAGTGCTGGGCAAACTGCTTTTACATTCAGATAACTAAGCTGTAGCCCTCAAAGTTCCTCCTTCTTGAGGATCCTGAGAAAATATGGAAAAAGGAGGCATGCTCAGTAAGGCTCAGTCCTCGAACAAGGCCACCTCTATGCCTTTGGTCACCTGTCTTCAAGCTGAATGATTTTGGGTTACAGCAATCAAAGCACACCTGGCACCCCAAATTTGGCCTTTTTAATCATCCCCCAGAGGACTCCTGTTTCTGGGTGCTCACGGATCCTCACCCTCCAAAGGGAGCTGCTTCCCACCGTCCCTGGAAAAGCCCAGTGGCTAGCATCATCCTAGAGACTTTGAGGGCTGTTGGGGCTCTTCCTTCCTTCTGAGGAGAACCAGGCCAGGGAGCATCTTGCTAGCCCATCAAGATGAAAGTTGCTCCTGTCATGTGCTTTATGCATTGTAACGAAGGCTCAGGCCACAAGTCCTGGAAAGATCTGTTTTCTTTCAGTTAGCAAAAAGTAAAGCCGGGCACAGATTTTCCCAGGCCCTCTGGAAAAACAGAGACAGTTGATGTGTCTGTTCTCTGAGTCCTTTGTGAGGAGGACAGAGAGAGTGTCGAGGCTGGCTCTGATGTGTCGCCTCTGGGCCACGAGCTGTGCCAACAGAGGGCTGGGCGCTCAGCACAGATGTGGAGGCTGCCCGAGGTGGCCCAGTGTCACCTCTCTGTCCGGGTAACGTGTGAGCAGCCCTGCAGCTTCCCACAGAATGTGCAACACAGGGAACTTTTCAAATACCTCGTCATCCTTCTATATCAGGGGGTTTGAGAATCACAGATCTCCTAAAACCACACGTGTCAAAAATACACATTTGGTCAAACTGCTTAGCACATGTGAAGGACAGCTCTGACCCCAGAGTTGAAATACAAAGTTTTTACAACAGGGGGCTGCAGGTTGGTGAGATTTGTTTTGCTGTGTTCAAGGCAGTAAGAGACACTTTTATTAAGGCTACACTTTCCATTTACTGGGCTTCTACTCACTCCGTAAGACTTAATTCTGTACTGTTATTCTGAGAGCAACACCACTTGAATTCAACTGCTGGATTGTGGATTTCCTCCAGCGACTTCTCTTTAGTCAAGGCCAGAATCTCAGTGGGTGGTGATAAATATCAAAGTACAAGATGGTTGAAGGGAGCCAAGTAAAAACCCCAAGTCAAATACGGTTATTGATCAACACAGAATGGCCTTAATCATCTCTATGCTAATTCCAGGTATATACATACATATTGGCATTTTTATTACATAAATACATTGACATTTTCAGCAGAGAAAAATATATCGAGCAATTCAAAATTATCATCTTTGGAGACCAGCAAATAAATAAAAATACAGTGGAAGGCCCAGAAGAGAAAATGCAGTGACTTCTTAGAGGCATGAGGTAGCGTGTGAAAATTAGTTGGATAGAAATTTTTCAGATGTGTAATGCGGCATGACTTTTCAAAAAGTCTTAGAAGCAATCTATGCATATCATAAAAGCAAAACGCCCCATTTTAGATTAATTAGGGAGTCTTTTCTGCTCCTTTCCCGAGGAAGACATTCAATCCCGGATCCCTCCCTGTTACTTCTAACTTAAACGAACTATAATATTAATTTTTACTTTGTTACATTCTGGAACTGTAGGTAATAAGTTTAAGTTCCTATTCACTGAACCTAAAAGTGCAAATGAAGAACATTCCCATCACTCCAAAGACATAACCATCCTCCTTGCAGGAAGACAGAGGGACCCATGCCTCAGGGATGGGGGTTGAGGGGGAGGGTTGGCCCAGCCCAGGAGACCCACCTGTGCTGCCTGAAGGAGACTGTTTTAGGCTTCAGAATCAGTTCTCTTCCCCTTCCTCCCATTAGCCACCATGATGACCGACTTGAGTTTGCTGAATATTTGTCCATATCGTTCTTGTTTGGCAATTTGATCTTCCCAGAATTTTTAACTACCTTAAAAAAATGTATTAAGATTTCTTTCTTTTTTTTTCCTTTATCATATCACTCAGGCCTTAGAGCCCCTTAATCTTATTTTTGTGAAATCCTCTTTCTGGTTTGAGGACCATGTTCTTGGAACCTTGCATCTTCCCCTTCTCACATGACGGTGGGTCTCCCAGGTGTCTTAGAGGGCCGCCACTGCGTCCCCCCGCCCCCCCCCCCATCACACTGCTGGGACTTCCTTTTCTGCCTCACTTGGATTAGTTCTATGGTTTCTTGGACCAGCTCTTCTTTTTAGATTACAGATTACTTTTCTGTTTCACTGCCTTATGCCCCCTCTGCTTTTTTTTTTTTCCCCAGTCAGAAAGAAGGTAATTTCTGAGGGCTTTCACGTCTGAAAATGTCTTTATTTGGTTTAGGGTTCTAGGGAAAAAATGTTTTCCCTCAAAAATTGGAAGGCAATCGCTTCACTGTTTCCCAGGGTGACAATGCCTATGGGGTAAGAATGGTTCCTGACTCTGTAGATGACATGTCTTTTTTCTCTGGAAGCTTTTAGAATCTTCTCTTGATCCTTGATGTTCTGGAATTTCAAGGAAGATAAGCAGCTATGTATCTTCTTTCACGTCCCTGCTCATTTCTCAGTGGGTCCTTCCGTCTGAGGTCCGTGTTAGTTCGGCTCTTGGAACTTTCCTTCTTTTATTCCTTGGCTGATTTTCCCCCGTCTGGTCTCCCTGTGACTGGTCTGGCCGAGTCGGTGGATACTGATGCTCCTGGCTTGACTGTCCCTGGGCTCTGTTTGTCTCTCGCCATTTCTATGTCTTTTAAAATCTCTATTATGTGCTACTTTCTTTGCTTTTTCCTTTGACTTCTTCTATTGAATCTAAGATTTTAGCAATTGTATTTTTAATTTCTGAAAATTATTTCTTGCTCTTTTCTTCTTTTTCACAGCAGCGCTTTCTTATTTTATGGAAACATCATCTTCTCATGTCTAAGGGTTTATTAGGTGAACAAATTTCACTCTTGTTCCATGTTACCTGGAGGGAGTTCTTTCGTTCACCTTGGTGCCTCTCTATTTTTTTTTTAAGATTTTATTTATTTATTTGATAGACAGAGATCACAAGTAGGCAGAGGCAGGCAGAGAGAGAGAAGGGGAAGCAGGCTCCCCACTGAGCAGAGAGCTTGATGTGGGGCTCGATCCTAGGACCCCAGGATCATGACCTGAGCCGAAGGCAGAGGCTTTAACCCACTGAGCCACCCAGACGCCCCATTGGTGCCTCTCTTTGATGCTCTTGGTTTCCCCCAAATGTCTCAGGACCTCTGTTTGCCCATTCCATCTGTATGTGAGTAGGTGGACTGGTAGTCGGCTGGCACCAGGCCCCTCTGTGGCTGGCCAGATCTGTTTCCCTGGGAGGGCTGGCCATGAACTCCAGATATGAGTCCAGGGCCCACCTAGGACACACAGGTAGGGAGCGTGTGGGCATAGGCCACCCCTGCACAGCCCTCCTGGACTCTAGGGTCCTTCAGGCGAGCTCAGCACCATGCACTTTCCTCTTCTTAGTCCTCGAGAGGACCTTGCACAAGACAAACCAGACAACCCTTACTGTTCACTGAGGGCTACTCTGAGCCTGGTACTTTCCAGCTGCTTTCTTTCCATTTATTTTACTTAATTCCCCCAAACAGCCCTATTTTCCATTTTAGAGATGAGGAAACAGACTCAGAACAGAAGACACCTGCCCAAGTTCATACTTATGGGATGTGGCAGAGAGAGAAGAATCTCATTCTTGGCAGCCCCAGAGCCTTGTTCCTTCCAGCATGGCCCGCACACTCATCTGAGGCCACACAGGCCAAATGTTAGAACTCCCGGGGAGCTACAGTCACACAAACTGCCCTCACATTGTCACTTCCAAGCTGTGCATTTTATAAATTCATAGCATAGATTATGATATGCAGTATAATCGCCGGGTCTGATCTGGAGCAGAAACAGCCTCCTTTCTGAATACGTAGCTCTGTGACAAACCTCCCTGAATCGTGGCCAGGGAGGTGGGTGTTCTGATCAACCCAATATTCTTGTAGTTAGTAAAGAGCTTCCAAAGAAGACCTTACTAGAAAGAACAGACACTGTGTCCATGGGTCACTCATAAACAGGACTCTAGGCTTCAGAATCAGCACTTACCTACCCTATAGGGACTTCTGCTTCTCTAAACACAAGAGGACAAAAATACACACTGCAAAGCAAACATAGCCGGTCTTGCTCTGAGAGCCTAGTCCAGAACCTTCACTAACAACCCTGGTGCTGGCAACATCACCTGCAGACATCTGGCTCAGAGAGGCTGGTCCCAGGGGCGCTGGCCAGCCAGCCTCCCAGAGCACCAAGCCCGATTCCGTCTTTTGGTCAAAGGCCCAGGAGCTCCTGGAGAAAACAAGCCATGAGAGGCCAAAACACACCCTGAGCAGTCACCTCCCACCCCTGTAGACCCCGTCTCTGTAGAGAAACTTGCCGGCCATGGTCCCAGGAGCTTTCATCAGCTACAAACAGCACCTTGTAGGCCAGGAATTAATGCAGAAAACAAAAGATGGCTTTGTGGGCTTTCTCATGGGTGTAGAGCTACCAGAAAGAATCCCCCTGGTCACGATGTAGGACCCTTTCTCCCTCTGCTGCTGTGGATACTCTAAAGTCAGTTCACGCATGGGTTTACAGAGAATCACAGCAGCCTTGGGAGGCAAGCAGAGCATGGGGCATTACCCCCATCTCATAGATAAGCAAACTGAGGCTCAGAAGTGAGAATATTAGTCAAATTCTTCCAGGGGCATAAAAGAGTAGCTTAGGATATGAATTCTCTTTACTATTTCGATTTTTAAATTTGAATTACATTTTTTTAAAGATTTAATTTATTTATTTGACAGACAGAGATCACAAGTAGGCAGAGAGGCAGGCAGAGAGAGAGGAGAAAGCAGGCTCTCCACGGAGCAGAGAGCCCGATGCGGGGCTCGATCCCAGGACCCTGGGATCATGACCCGAGCCGAAGGCAGAGGCTTTAACCCACTGAGCCACCCAGGCACCCCTCGAATTACATTTTGATCCAGAAAGTTGCCCAAGGTGCCATCAGAAGTACCAGGCCTTTTTGCTAGAAAAAGCCTTGGTCTGGAAAAGATCTGAGATGCCTTCAGCTCCCTCAAAATGTGCTGTGGCTTGAGTTGAGGCTGGTCGAGCTTTCTGGCTCCTTTGTGCTGGCCCCAAGCCTTCCCTACCACTGCCTGGGGACGAGGGGCCCTGCTCCAGCTGCCTCAGGGCTCTGGGCATCTTCTCAGCACTTCCATCTCCCAGAGACCCCTTCAGAAGACCTCCTCCATGACCCGGCTTAAACACTGAGGGTACACCAAGGCAGGCAGACGTAAACAGAGGTGCAGACCAGGGTTCAGCTGCAAAACTCTCTTTGCTTTTAAAACTCTGTGGATGGGGAGTTACCCCTCCCCACCTTGCCCCCAGGTCTGAGGAAATCGCTCTGAGGGTTTCCCCAGGACGAGGAAGGCAAGGATGGTCCCTGGTGCTAGGTGGTGGGAGGCAAGTGGTGAGTTCCCAGTGTGGTGTCCGTGGTCCCTCCCGGCGGCACCCTCCCCGTATCCCACCCTGTTGTCCCGCCCCCAGCCGTCACACACTCAGCTCTCTCGTCCGCTCTATTTTATGAATGCATGGAATGTGAAATCCCCAATTCTGAGGAGATGGAAGATGGAATGTGTTAGCAGCCGCCAGAGACAGCAATGAATTCTACAAATAGCTTTCTAGAAGCCCTCATTCAAGTTCACAAATCAGGCCCCAAACAACCCCAATTTTACATGCTCGCAGATGGAGATGGCTGGCTTCTCATTTCAGGCAAAACCATTTGTCTTAGGCCCAATCTTGTTCATGAGACGTGGAAGCCTCGGACTGATCCTGGATTTCCCAAATTGCCTCAAATTGCAGGACAGACAGACCCTTCAGCACGCAGGTCCATTTTGAAAGGACTGCAGATACATCCAGCTGGAATGCTGGAGTCATGGGCGGCCACAGCTAGTAAGGACTGAGAGACAGTGGTGTCAACTCCCAACTCAAAAGACAAGGGCTCTAAGGCCCGGTCTTATCCAAAGCCATCACCAGGGGAGTGTGAGAGTATTTCAAAATGACAGCTGGTGGTTTTTCATTTTCAGCAGATTATTTTTTCTTCTAAATTCTGCCATTAAAACTAGACATGAGGCTGAGTGTTAGGGCCTCAGGGGAGAGTATGGTGCACAGAACACAAAGGTGTAAAATTCTTGGCTGTTAAAACTCACAGCAGAGACAATTTTCTGGAAACAAAGGCTTCCAAATTGCAGAAGACAGGCTTTTTGAAAAATAACTTATTTCTAAAGCTCTAAAATCTTGGGTTTTAATAGCAAGATATAAAGCCATGGAGTCCATAAACTTTAGGGCATCAGCAGTGGAGTTAGGAGGAAAGGATGGGATTTAAGAGCTTGTTTCCCTGCCCCCTCTCCCCTCCCCACAGGAGGAGATCAAGTCACTTGGCTGGGAAGCAAGGGGAGAGGAACAGAGGATGAGAATAGTAAAGGTTATCACTGGCACCCTCTTCCAGAAAAGGGCCTGAGGCTGCTTGTCCCAGGGGTGATCCAAGCCCCGTAAAAGTTGGCGGGGACCCCTGAAGAGCTGAGACCTGTGCCATAGGAGGCGGGCTGTAACTGCTAGCTTAGAGGGGCCCTGAGTTTAAGTGTGGGAGCCACAAGGCAGAAAGTGCTGTGGAGTCTTCCAGAGAGTGAGTCTGTGGTAGAAGCAGGACAGCCTCAGTTGTGTATCCTCGAGCTGGCTTCCCAGGACTTTGGAGTCCCACAGAGCAGAACTCACCCACGGTCTGCCTCCTCCACTTCCTTGTGGAGGGACTATGGACTCGTTACGTGTCTGTGCCTCAGTTTCCCCATCTGAAAAATGAGGGATGGTACCAGAGTTCAGCTCACAGGGCAGTCCTGAGGATTACATGGGACAATGCATGGCAAGAAGTCCCTAGCATGGAGCCTGCCACAGAGACCCTGTCTGAACGACGCGGCTCTTATCACTGCTAGTGACGACAGGTGGGCTCTGAAATCAACTCACTTAAATGAGCAGAACCGAGGTCCTCCAGCAGGCCAGCTAATTAAACCATCAGAGTCATCATCATCTTTTCAATAACTGCCAGCTAAAGACAGGGCAGGGGGGGTTGTGGGGTTTGTGATGGAAGTCCAGAACATCTTAGAGGACTTCTCTCAGGTCCACAGGCCAAAACAAGGAAATGCATCCTGTGACAACTTCCCTGGGCTTACAGAGGGAAGGCTGGGGTGTAGGTGCTGCCTCTGTGTGAGACTGACACACGGGAGAGGAGCTGTGGGCAGCTCCTCCTCCTTTCCTGAAGGGGAAAGAAACACATCGCTCTTGGGAGCTGTGTGCGCGCATGTGCCTGTGTGCTACCTCCTCCTTGCAGATCCTGCTCTCTGAGGAGCTTCCAACAGTGCAAAACCCATTGACCTATAGGGACATGAGCCCAATGTGCTGAAGAATCTATGGGCACAGCTCAGCTCTCTGCCAGCCCTGAGGTGTCACGGGGTGCAGGATCCACAGGGTGGGCTCTATGTTCACTCTTGGAGAGGGTGTCATGCAGCTCCCAAGGTGATGGTTATTAGAGGCTTTGAGGCAGGGCCCTCTGAGTGTGTGTGGGGTGTCTCCCATGGCATCCTGCCCTGAGAGGACTCGCTGTTGCAGGCTGGGTCCATACTGCACTCAGGCAAGCCTTCCTTCCAGCCCAGGCTCTCAGGCCCAAGCACCTCTCTTCATGCTCTCCCATCTCCTCCTTCTCTAGGTTTCTCTCAAGGTTTGGGTTCCTATTTTGATCCTGTAGCCAGAACCTCTTCAGCATCAGGTAAGATTAATTTTGCTGTAACAGGTGGCCCCGAAAGGGTGACTTAAACAAATGATAAGTTTTTGCTATCTTTTTAGGTAAAGGAATCTAGAAGGAGGAAATTCAGAGCTGGCATGGTGTCTCTCCCAACTTGTCACAGACCTGGGGTCATCCCAGTTCTCCATTCTGCCATCCTCTGGATCCAAGATGGAGCTGCTGCATTAGCCAACACACTCTCCTTCCAGGCAGCAATATGGCGGAAGGGAAGAAGGAGAACACGGCCCCTCTTCCATACGACGGCTTTCCGGAAATCTCACACAGCACATCTGCTTCATCTGATTGGCTAGAACTTATCTGCACAACCAACTTAGGAATCCTGAAGTCTGGGGGATGCAGTCTTTTGCCTGAATGGCAATGTGGCCAGGAAACTCAGAGCTTTTGTGACTTAAGAAGGTGGCGGAGAGATGGATATTGGAAGGCAACTACCAGTACCTGCCCTCTGTCAATCTTTTATTTGAATGTGTATAGTTCTCTCCACTGTGGTTTTTTCCCCTGTAATTTCCATTTGACTTTTTTTTTTAAAGAGTATTTAGTTCTTTCAGGATGATTTTTACTCTTTCTTCTATGTTTACATTTTAAATATACTTTAAAAAGTTGTATTTCAAACAAGTTACATCAGCTCCTAACTTAAAGAGTCAAATAGTCAATATTTTTTTATTTTTATTTTATTTTTTTTTAAAGATTTTATTTATTTGACAGACAGAGATCACAAGTAGGCAGAGAGGCAGGCAGAGAGAGCGAGAAGAGGAAGCAGGCTCCCCACAGAGCAGACAGCCCGATGTGGGGCTCGATCCCAGGACCCTGGGATCACGACCTGAGCCGAAGGCAGAGGCTTTAACCCACTGAGCCACCCAGGTGCCCCAGTCAATATTTTTTTAAATAAAAAAACAGCAAGTCTTTGCTCCCTTACTGCCATTTCTGTTTCTTGGAGGCACTCTCTCTCACTATTTCTACTTGATTATTTTTGAATTTACGTAAAAAGCATTCTACTTCTTATTTTTTTTGGTGTTCGGCATTATGGATGAACTCTCCAGTGTGGAAGAGAAGAATTCAGCCATCTCTTGCAAAATTCTCTCCCCATCCCCACAACAAATACCACCCCCTACTCTCACCCCTGCAGCCACTGCACCTCCAGCCCGGCCCGGTAGAAATAGAGTGCATTTGGGTTAGCTCCGTGTTTGGGGTTTATGTTTCTAGGCTTTACAAATGCTATTCACAGTCAAGTCATGGAGTGCCGAGTGCTTGCCTTCTGGTCTGTGGGAAGAAGCATCGGGAACTTTTCTGGAACTTTTTTTTCTACTCCGGAGATAATTTTTGGTGACAAACAACCCCTTTGGAGAGGAGAAAGCTGAGGTCTGCAGGTGGGCTGGAGCCAGACGGTTGCCCAGTCTGAGGGGGTACACACTGGGTTCCTTCCACACCCCAAAGGGGGAGAGCCTGTTTTCTCCCCTCTCTGAGGTACTGAGGGAGTGTGCATGGGGCACAGGTTAGAGTGACGAGGGCTTGGTGGAGTGGAGGAGGGGGCAACCGAACCCATAAACTGAGACATCAACCCTTTCTGGAAGGTTTTCTGGAAAGATCTGCCACCTGACAGTTACAGTGGAGGCTGTGGTGATCCTCGCACACAGGCACTCACATATACAGACACATACACACACACTCCTACAGAATCGCGGCCTTCCTGCACAGACTGTTCATGCAGGGCCGTGGATTGGACAGGATCCTCCCAGAGTTCACTGCTTCTGAGCAGTGGCAGGAACCCCAAACATGCTGGGTAGTGCGGGGGCTCCCATTCATCCCCCTGCTGAGATCCGAGCTACTGACCAACAGGGCAGAAGGCCTAGGCTTGGACTTGGGAGAACAGGGAGTCTGGGCTGTCCTGCACTGTGGGCAGGCTCAGGAGCCTGAGTCTGGTCCGCGCTCCTCTCCTGCTGTGTGCCCTCACACTGCTCTCTCATCCCTTCAGAGCCAGGCTTAATTTGTCCTTCTGTAAAGCCACCCGAATTATGTAGGACTATCCTGAGGAATGAGAAAAATGATACGGGTGTGTGTGTGGGGGGAGCATGGGACTGGGTGGGCCGCCCTTAGTAGGGTAGCAAGGAAGAAGGAGATAGAACCTCACACCCATAAGCTTGGCCCTGGACCTCAGGGGAGCAAAATCCCTGCAGCTGAAACAGAAACATGATCAGCTGTTGCTGCAAGGGGCCCCCACAAATGTTTTCAGAGTAGGATGGATTCTGTAGGACAGACCTGTGAGCTTCCCACCTGGGCCCTCCTGGCAGAGTGTGCATTGAAGTTCTGAAATGGAGAGGACATCATGGAAAGCAGTGGGGACCCAGGCAGAGGTCTCTGTGCCTTCTGCTCCCAGCAGCCCTGTGGTCACCCAGCAGCTGGCCCTGCTTGTTACCCCTGGGTGTACATATGCTTTGCCTTCCCAGGGAGATCCCATCAAAGCGCTGTGCCCAGAGACTGGACTCCTCCCTCCTGCAGTCTGAGACAGAGCCCAGGGGAGTGGGCCAGTGAAGGGCTGGGCACAGTGCAGGTAATCAAGGGGACCACGTATAGATATCGGTGTACCCTAAGTGGGCATGGCACGAGCCCTCTAGCTGATGGCTCTGTGACGTTCTGGTCATCCCAAGGCCACGGCTGCGCCCATGCAGATCTCAGGTCCCTGCAGCCCCAGGAGCCCCGTTTTTTCCACCCCATGGTGAACAGTCTGATGGCAACCAAGTGACAGCAGCGATGTGTGTGCCTGTGCAGGTGTGGGAAATGTCACCGCGGATGCTGGCATGGGCCTTGTGCTTGTCCTGTGCCTGCTGGCACCCATCCAGTTGACGTAGGCTCTGTCTGCCGCTAATTGAATTTAGGAAGGCCTCCAGCCGGCAGCAGTCTCAGGTCTGGAGCAGCTGCTGGTGAGGAGTCTGCACGCGGCAAGAGGGGAAAGACAGAACACGCGGACAGGTGGCAGCAGCTGCCACTAGGTGTGTACCCAGAACAGCAGAGGGGACGCGCTCTAGATGCCTGGGTGCCCTAGTTATTAACACATCTGCCTGGACGCCTCACTGAGTTTTGAAGAGAGAGAACAAATGAGCAGTACTCAGCACAGAACTAAATTGAATATGACCGAACTGGCCTTCGGAGGCACGCCAAGATCTTGTGGACACTAAGAACTAGCAACGGCGAAGCCAAATTTCATTGAAAAGAGGGTCACAAAGAAACCCTTCATCTATTCAGGCTTTAATGGCCAAGAAAGGGTTTCTAATTCTTTATCTTAGACCCAACATTCCTTTTTATGTGTGTGCTAGTCCGAGATCTCCTTTGCCTTCCCAAGACCATGAGGCCAAGAGCCATGGCTGTGCCCTGGTCTGTGGGAGGAGGCACTGAAAACTCTCTGAGACTCCATGAGGGCACATGGCCAGGCCTCTTCAGCCACCGCAGGATGGGGGTGTATTTTATCTTTTAGGAGGAAGAAGTTCAAGGCATGTCCCAGAGGCACGGGGGCCTGCATCTCAAGGGGGCTTCAGGGTCATGGAGAGCAGTGATGACTCACTCCCCAAATCCTCTCTGCAGCCAAGGCTGAGGCAGTCCTGCTGTAGGAAGGCTTCACAACTAAAAGATTGTCTTGCAAAGCAGAAATGGGGGCGGGGGGGAGGATTAATTTACCTTGCAAAAGAATTCTTACTGATCAGAGAGTTCATCACAAACAAGTACTGAGTGTCTGCTGTGTGCGAGGCCCAGGCATAAGCTGGTCATCACCAGCCATAGCCTCCCTGCACACTATGGGTCTACGCCAGAGGGCAGTGAGCCTGGATTCGGGAGGGGATACCATCTGAGAGGAGGAACCCGGAGTGTGCAACTATGATTTAGAGGGAGAAGCATGTTTTGAAGAGTCTTGGTGACCAAACCCAGGCCCCTGACTTCAGGGCCAGCCACTTTCTGCGGGGAGAGGCCAGGCCAGAGAGGACAGGTGGGAGGCCCTAGGCTATTTCAGGAGACTTTCCAAGCATGTCCAGGGGACAGCGGGTGCCAGAGAAGCCAATGGGGGAACCATTGCTGAGTCAATGGGGGTAACTAGGCAGCAGGAGAGTAGAACGCACTCTGGGGGCAGCAGCTGTAGTCTGCTCTGACTCTGCCTTCCATGACACTTTGCACACATTCTTGGGCTTACGCAGTCTTTGGGACTTTTATGAGGACTCAGAACATGCAAATGAGACCATGGGGGCACATCACGAAGCCCATTGTAGGAGTCCATACTATAGTGTACTCACACACAGCTGTGTGAAAAAAAGGACACTTAGTCTCCTTTTCAATTTTGGGTTTGTTTTACAGTGCAGGGTAAAGTCGGAGCTGCATGAGCCCTGGAGTCTGGGAAGCTCAGTGGGCCGGAGTGTGGAGCTGGGATGCACTGGGAACAGGCAGGGCCCTGCAAGTTGCTGGTCAGTGTGGCCAGATGAGAATCACCGGCGAGTCTCGGGGAGGAAAGAGAGAGTACTGAAGATAGGCATTATGAGCCTTAGAGCAGGGCTAGCCAGAGCAAATGGGATGGTCTGTGCAGTTCCTCACTTCCTTCCAGTTTGTGCTCTCAGATCCCTGGCCCTTCCCCTCTGAGAAGCCCTTGCTTGCTTGTCTCCTCCAGACTGGGGACCCCCGGGTGAGGGCCCGGGTGCTCTCCCCTCTCCTGGCTGTATCCTTGGTGCCTCCTCCCAAGATATGCCAGTGGGTAACGAGACAAACAACAAACCGGGAGTGAGTGCAAAAGGCACGTGGAGGACCTGGGTGGAAGCCAGGAAACTGATTTCTTGCTGTGTTTGCCCTTTTGCTATTTTATAAAATGCAGTTTAGAAGATGCTGATTTCAGCTAAGGCTTCAAGGTCTGACATCATCCCTTGTTAAGCAAAATGAAGTCTTCCCTTGGACTTCACCTTCCCAAGTGACCAAAGAAAGAACTGCTCCCCCTGCCCCCCAAACTACAGCGCTCTCACATTGCCTCCCAGAGGCCTCCCAGACTCAATCACCATCCTGGGGCTCCCTGCCAGGCTCCTATCTGAAGACTGGCCTCCTCCGGCCTCACTTGCTAGCACCCTGCTCCCTTGGGATACGGCAGAGCAGGGCACCGGGCCTCCCACCTGTCCTCTCTTGGGCACTGAGATGCCCACACAGAGGTCCCCCAGGGAGAAGCGTGCCAGGGCCAGACCTTGCCCTGGGGCCTTCCTGAGGATGCTCCTACCTCACCTGTCCAGCCCCCTCCCTGCTGCTGCCACACGTGGGCAGAGGCAACACATGGGCCAGCTCCCACTGGGGGTGACCGGTCAGCCCTGACTCAGCCTGGAGCTCCCTCCACACTGGCCAGCCAGGCATAGTGGAGGCTTGGGACAGCGTGCAGCAGACCCACAGCTACCTCCTGTCTGCCTGGCCTACCGTACCTCCCACGGGACACAACCTTGCCCCGCAGCTCCTGGTCATGTCCTTCCTCAGGGCAATGTGGCTCCTGTAGTAGTTTCCTGTGGTGGCCCAAAGAGACGGACACATACTAGGTGACTTCACACAATGCAAATTTATTTTCTCACACACCTTCAGGTCAGGAGTCCAAAATGGGTCTTCCTGGGCTACAATTAAGGTGTTGGCACTTTCTCTTCCTCTTTCACTTAGAAGAACCCTTGTGAGGATCCTCGGCCCACCTGGGTAGTCTCCCCACCTCAAAGGCCTTAACTTAATGACCACGGCCAACTTCCCTTCGGCATGCAAGGCGCAAGAGTCACAGGTTTTGGGGAGGGGCCTCATTCTGCCCTTCACGCTGCCCAAGTCAACCCATCAGCTCTAACATTAACCCGTAAAGGCTGCTTAAAGGAATCTTTCTGTACGTGTCATTTCCCCAAAAGATCACACAGCAGGGGCTGGACTCTGTCAGAGGGGCTGTGTGCTGGGGGCCCCGCCTCCGCCCCCCACCTCTGAGGTCGTGCCTAGACACCTGGGGCTCACTCTGGGGATGGAGCCTGCCTAGCTGGGGGTACGTCCCTTCTCGGGGCTCGGCCTGACCTGGCCTGCCTTCTCTGACGACAAGCCTGCAGCGTGGTGATAGATTCACAAACACTCTCAAGGCCTTTCTTTTCAGATGAGAGAATTTTCCTGGCATGATTCTTTCTAATGGGATGTTACAAACTATCATGCCCCTTGAAGACAAGTTGGAATGTAAAGAAACGCACCAAAAAGGAAATACATCTCCTATGCTTCCAATACTCAGAACGAGCATCCAGCTACACGTACAAATTGGAAATTTTTTGGGGGGGGGGGTTGGATCACCCTACACATGCTATTCTGTAACCTTTCTGTCCTTAACCTACTGTCAACATTTCCTTGTGTCGCCAGATGCCCTGCTGTCTGGAACATGATCTGTCACAATGCCATAGGACACTGTCCTTTCTTCTACCACGGCATGCTCAGTCTGCACTTCTGTTCCATAAGCTTTTCTCACTGACAGAAGTCGTGCCGCCCCTGAGTCTTTTAACGGTACTGTGACGGCTTGGAACAGACTCTTGGCCGTGGAGAAGCCGGGTCAGAAGGTGCAGAGTTGACTCAAGAAGACAGGGACACGTCTCTCTGTTTCATAGCGTGTCCACAGTGTGAAATACTGTGGCTATTTGATGACTGACAGACCAGCACACTGATGAAGAAATGTGGGATGAATCTTAAAAATATTCAGCTGAGTGAGAGAAGCCAGACAGGCAAGAGGACACAGTACGTGATTCTGCTCAGAAGGGGTGGGAGAATAGACAATACGTATCTATGAGATCAGATTAGTAATTCCTCCGGCTGGGGGGCGACAGACACAGGGTGGACTCTGGAGGGCGGGTCCAGGACCTGGCGGCGCTCGGTCATGACTGGGGTAGGAGCTTTACTGGGGTGAGACATGTGCAAAAACAGCCTGAATTTAGTCGCTTATTAACAGTATTGACTCTTAGAGATTTCAAGCACATTTCAATTAACCATCCCCCTGCTCTGTCCCATTTGGCTTTTTTCCAGCATTTCTTTACTGGTCTTCGGCTTGATTAAAACTCTTTTCTGGGACTCATTCTCTTTCTTTCTTTCTTTCTTTCTTTTTTTTTTCTCATTCTCTTTCTGCTCCTCTGCTGACTGTGGCCTCTGTGTCCCTCCTAGGAGCACTCCTAAACAACTAAAGAGAGCAGGACAGGTGTACAGGCACTCTCCCTGACCCTCCTGGCCACTGGGTCTTAGATTCAAAACTGCCTCCGACAGATGGAGAGATAGGCACCTAGAGCTCCAGCCAGAGCCCTGTGCTTTCTAGATCCCAGGAGGCAGGTGCCAAGATCAGATTTCCCACAGGGCTTGCAGGAAGCAACCAGTCCCTTCAATGGATGGAGGCTCAGGACTCCTCTCTTCTACCGTGTCCAAGGGCTTAGAGGGCACCACACACTCTCCCCCTCCTCTTTATCCCTGATCATTTACCCATATCATACCTTCCAAATTAAATGGTCTCTTAACTCCTTTTTCAAAATAGGAAGGAGAACTTTGGGTGATTTCCCCACTATGAGCACCTAGCTATTCCCTGACCTTTTAAAACTGGTTTTATGGTGAGAAAGAACGAACCATTGTTTAATTCAAAACTGGCTCCAGGACCTGACCTTAATGCATGGAAATGGGTTTTGGTCCAGTGATCATTTCGCAGAATCTAAATCTGAAAATATTCTCACTTCTGATTTCAAGTTAAAAAGCATAAATATTACTATTAGTGTTTCTTAGAGTTTGTTTTTTCAGGCAATAAAAACTTTTTGCAATAAACCAGCTTTCATTCTTTGTGAACAATCTTTAAGCTCACTAAGTTTGATAGGTTGGAAAAGGAAACCATACAAGGCAATAAAATCCCAATAGGAAAGTCCCCGATGATGTGATTACAGCTTGAGGGAAATAGGAGATGACACATTTAAAAGTAAACTTCTCTTTACATCATCCAATTATGCTCAGTAAAAACAAAAAGAAGCTCAAAGAAGAGGACATGTTTTCCAAATCTGCTCTAATTTCAGCCAGTTAAGAGCAGCAATGCATTTACCCTTCAAATATAATAAATAAAGTTCCTGAGTAATTGAAAAGACTCTCCATCTCTTCTGAGATGGCATGTCCCATTGTCTGTCATGCTTCCCAATTATCACCGTGAGTAATACTCCCTAACCAGGAAATTTAATTGCCATCTTACCTTGTGTAGCATTTTTTTTTCCTAAAGCAAAATTTGGGGAATTAAATCTTTGAGAATAAAACTGTTCAATCACAATAACACAATTGTGTATTAACTTTTTTCTCTCCTTGGAGTTTATAAACCTCAAAATTCTGCTCCGAGCAAGAAACCAATTTTAGAAATGAGTTAAATGACTCAGTAAGAAGAACATCAGATTAACTTTTTCTGCGCCCTTCCAACCGAGACCAAGTCTGAAACAAAACTCCTGACCTCTTCTTGCTCTAATAAATTTTCCAAGGAGGGGTTTGGATTCCAACCGTGCAGTGCTGGCTTCCTTCCAGGACTTTCTAATAACTAGATGAAAACCATTATGTCTAGATGAAAACCATGCTGGGAATGGGAGCCCCTTACCTCCGACCCATTATCTGTCACCTGAGATTTTATGGTTGATTACAGTAATTCTTGCTATTTATTTATGACCCTAATGGAGAAGCATCCTCTTTTCTGTCCTCTGCTATTCCTTTCTACAATAGCAGCCAGCTCTCCCAATGAGTCCTTCGCTCCTGCTTGAGTTCAAATACTTTCTCTCTCTTCCAGCGGCCGTCTTCTGTCTCTATGAGACTCACTTCACTGTTTCTCTGCCCAGCAAACTACATGGTGCCCCAGAGCCTCAGGTCTACTCGCATTGGCCAAATCTCATAGGTCTCTCCTGTGGGGTTCCCTGCTCTTGCTCCTAAATGACCTCCTTCACCACAAAAATGTTCCTGCAATTTCTGAGCCTTGGAGTGTGTACCCAGATAGACATGCGGAGACCCAAGTGGTTGAGCCAAGTTTCTTCCTCGAAGACAGCAGTTACAGGTTGGGTGGAACTGTCTCCTAGTGGTTGTCCTGGAAATTACTGGAGTATTTTGGGCTTTCATGGTGCCTGGGGGTGTGGTGGGCAAGGTGAAGGTTGCTGTGGGTACTGGACAGGCAGGTGGACAAGGAACAGGGATGCCTGATGTTCTGCACTGCAGAGGATAGATTTTTTTTTTTTTTACAACGATGAATTGTCATATGTCTCCTTTTTGGGAAAATGTCTGATTAGATATTCATGTAGGTAAAAATTTATTATTTAAGCCTAAACTTAACTCTGATTATACACAAATGCAAAGTACCTTGTGCATGGTTTTCACAGGCTTGGGATTTTCCTGGATACCACTTCTATGAAAATCAAGGAAAGAATATATACTGCTTTGTTCAGAACTTCATCAAAAGCTGTTCACTGTGCGGTGCCTGCGTGGCTCAGTTGGTTAAGCCTCTGACTCTTGGTCTTGGCTCAGGTCTCCATCTCAGGGCTGTGGGTTCAGCCCCATGCTGGGCATGGAGCCTACTTGAAAAAAAAAAAAAAGGCTGTTCGCTGTGATGTCATTGCCAATGGCAATACATTGTTTATGGTATGAGTTGCTGGTTCAGTACACCTGTATCAGGTACATTTGATAGGGTTGCTTTCAAGCCAACATCTGGCTACCTCATTATGAATTCTGTTGTAGTCTTGCATGAGCACCCACATATTGAAATACACAGCATTTTACAACCAATTACTTTCTTTGTATTTCTCATTTATATTTCAATTAGGGCATCCTACTTTGAAATTATATGTGTAAGTGGATGATATTATCTATAATTTCCATTTCAGGGCAATAAAGGGGTATTACAAATAATTTGCTATAAAAAGTGGGCACTGGATCTGAAAGAGTTGAGAACAGCGCACGGGGAAGCCTTTGTTTGTTCATTTGCTTGTGTATTTGTTTGCTGGTCCTTACTCACCCAGCACACGCTGCCTAAAAGCCTTCTAGGTGGGGACGAGGTGCTCATGAGGCATTCAGGGTTGCTCTGATGGGCCCAGACGCTGGAGCCTCTGGGCTGGACGTGTGCTTGTGTGTGATGGAAGGACAGCCCTCTACCACCAAACTGAAACGGGCTGCCCCTCAACTGTGGGACAAAGGATGGGGTGGGGGCAGGGGACTGTGCGTGGGAGGCGGTCCCGGGGGCTGGCAGCCTGCTCTGGGACCTCCTTCATGTGCTCTCCCACCTCGATACTTCCAGCTGCTTCCTTGTCTCCCTGTTTCTAGTTACTTTATATTGTAAAGGCCTTATCTCCTGCTTTTAACTTTACTACCTTGTAGTACTAGCTCCACTTTTAATGCCTACTTTTGATATAGGGTGGGGAGTTTTCTGGGAAACCTCCGACCTCCAGCCCTAGTCCTGCTTCTTGGGGCCTCTAAGGCAGTAGGGGTGATGACCACAGCCCCCCTCCATCCTTGCTGTCCCCCAGTAACTTTGGAAACCTTCACTATAGGTGTTTTCCTGCTTCTTCCTGCCGCTAACCATGTACCCCCCAGGGGAGTCTCTGCTAGCACCACAGCCAGCAGCAGGGACAAGCCCAGTTCTCTCTTCCTACAGCCACCCACCACTCAAGCCTTTAATATATTCCCTGCCTGCTCAACTCGCCTCCCTTCTGCTTTTAAAGCAATAGCATTTGGCCTCCATGTAAGAGGCAAGGCAAGGCAGTTTGTGGAACCACACCCGGGGATGACAGCATCTGAGTGGGAAGGCCCTGGACCACAGACATGAGCTCCCACTCAGTAGCTGGACCCCCCTGCAATTTTACAAGCCAAGGTGGCCTAAAACAAGGGCCGCCCACTCCCTGCTCTACACCCACCTTTCCATCCACATTAACAACTGTGTGCCGGCTTTTCACCCCTGAGCCCACCCCACACTGAGCTGACCCCCGTTTCCTCGGGGCAGGGTTAATTCAGAGACAGTGGTACAGAGGATGGTAAAGAACACTCACCACCGAACAGTCACTCCTGCGCCCTCCTGCTGATTGTAGTCCACCTCTGGGCCTTACATGGGCTACTGGGAACAGAGCTTTAACCTCTTCTACCTGAGCAGGGCAGCCAGGCCAAGGCCATACAAACCCTGTGCCTGCATCAGCAGGCAGAGGTATAGCTCAGGAACCGGAACCACGTGTGCTTCTGGGGTGGATGACTCCAGCACTGCCCTGTGGGTACCTGGTCAGAGTATATCTTGAGCTAGGCTCTATCCTGAGAGTTCAAGTCCCCATACTGCTGTGATGCTCTAATGCTGGTTCCTAGTGGATGGGTGGGTGCCCAGTGCTGGTCACTAGTGAAGTCCACTGTCACAAGGCCTGTGACCCCAGAGAGAACAGCACAGTGCTCCGAACGGACAGGGAACCTGTGGGACCCGGTGGCGGTGGGGCCGCGAAGGGAAGACTCAGCAGGGGTTGCTGGCCTCGGGGGCCTCCAGCTCCTGCTGAGTCCTGCTTAAAGGTCCTGTAACTGAGACTCCCTGGCCCCCTGGCAGGACACATGCCTCCTGATGCACACTGGCCAACAGCATTTGGGAAATTGTACAGTTTCGAGACAGGCACTTAAATGAGTCCTGAAGGAGATGGGGCCTTTTTTTTTTAGCCACTTAATTGAATCTGTGGCAGTAAATCTTTTAGTCTTCTCTTAGCATTTACAATTTCAATTTACTCCATGGATTTTTGTGCTCAACTCTCAGTGAAAATGAGCATTTGTGCCAAAAAGCTTTTAATCAACCATTCTCAAAATGTCAGCCCCCTTTTTCGCCAAAGCCCAATGAAATCTTTGCGCCTATAGTTTTAAAAATATATTCTGTGTACCCGGTCTCTCCTTTTAGTTTCTAGCATCCTTTATCATGGTCTAATCAGAGTCATTTTTTTAAATTTTTTTTTTAATTTATTTATTTGTTAGAGAGAGAGCGAGCGAGCACAGGCAGACAGAGTGGTAGGCAGAGGCAGAGGGAGAAGCAGGCTCCCTGCCGAGCAAGGAGCCCGATGTGGGACTCGATCCCAGGACGCTGGGATCATGACCTGAGCCGAAGGCAGCCACTTAACCAACTGAGCCACCCAGGCGTCCCTAATCAGAGTCATTTTTGATGCTCATCCTCTCTTCATCTTCTCAGATTTCTTTGTAAGGTGAGCCTTCCACTTTGGTCTGGCTTCACTGGTCCTATTAAGATTCTTCGTGGCCACTGCCTCCAGGATGAAGATATGCTTCCATGCAAAGTCCTCACAAAGCCCTCTATTTTAGCACACGGAAGGTTAATTGCCCGGTCTTTAATTAAGATGGTCATTTTTCTTTCACGTTGTTTGTGGAACTCCATAATAAATGAAGCCATAAACCTGTCCTCTTTTTATGAGGAGTCTGCGTTTTGAGTGTTCTTGCTTACTCTTTTTTCAAAGGCTGGCCATGACTAAAGCTAATTTCAAAAAGAATCCTTCATGGAAAAAAAAGAAAAGAACTTTAGGGATTTTAAAGATTTTTTTTTTTTTTTTGACAGACAGAGATCACAAGTAGGCAGAGAAGCAGAGAGAGAGGAGAAAGCAGGCTCCCTGCTGAGCAGAGAGCCCGATGTGGGGTTCGATCCCAGGACTCTGGGATCATGACCTGAGCTGAAGGCAGAGGTTTTAACCCACTGAGCCACCCAGGTGCCCCAACTTTACAGATTTTAGTAGCAAGTATTTTACTTAGCATGTTTTAGGGAAAGATGCTTTATAATACTTTTGTGACAAAGCAGAGAAGGTCTTCAGTTAAACCACTGGCCTGGTGGGACCCCCAAGACAGGTCCTCCCTCCCTGGGGGTGGGACAGGTACCAGGCTCCCCCTGGGCCTCCCAGCTCATCTCTGGACACTGCTGTCATGTGAACGGCCACCAGGGGGCTGCATGCCCCCCCTACTGATTTGCTAACTCACCCTGCTGCCCTGACCCCCAGCATAGGTCAGTGATGTTCTCCCATCGATTTCTCCCTGGCGCTCTGATTTCCGATGAGCCTAATCAGCTGTGCAGTCTTCAGCCCTTGCTCCTTGATTTGTCGGGAGGATGAGTTATCTGAGAGGACGCTCTCTGTGATTTGTAGGTTGGAGGACTCAGCTCTACTGCTGTGACCTTTTCAATATTCTGTTATTAGATGGGCTGGCCATTTCGACTTCCTCCTGAACAAAGTGTCTTCTGCATGTGCTGAAGAGGGAGAATGGCCAGTTAATCAGAATGCCCAATGCTGAAAAGGTCGAACCAGGGCTGTGGGTATTAACATTCACTATCTGTATTAGCATCCTGCAGCCTGCAAAGCTCATAACCTGCAGGGTCCAATGTGACCAGATACGTGGATGACATTTAGCCCTCGGATCCTCTCCTATCCTAGCACAAAGGGACTGTTCCTCCTACTCTTACTCCAATTCCATGGGCAACCCAGACTCTCTACCATGGTCTACAAGGCCTCATCCATCTGGGTTCCTGGTGCCTTCCCCACCTTTATCTCCTCCCCCCTTTGCTTCACTTCCCATGTGCCCTTTCTGTCCTTGAGTATGCAAAGCTCCCTCCAGTCTCAGGACCTTTGCACATGCTGAGTCTTGGCTTGGATCTCTCTTTCCCCAGATTTTTGCATGACTGCCTCCTTCTCAACATTTAGCTCTTACCTCAATGTCATCTTTTCAAGGAGGCCTTCCCAGGATATCCTAGCCATGAAACTCCTCATGGAGACATTGCCCTGTGTTAAGAGTCTTTATCATTTACTATGTCTGTTCATGTGTGTATTCTCTGTCTCACCCTGCTCGAATATAAGCAACACAAGGGCAAAGACACTGTCTCTCATGGTCACCACTGCACCCCCAGTTCTTGGCACAGTCACAGGCATACAGCAGGTCCTTAATAAATGCTCGTTGACTGTTACGGACTGAACGTTTGTGTCCCCCTCAAATTCAGGTTGAAATCCTAATACCAGTGTGATAGAATTTGGAGGTAAGCCTTTCGGCGATAATTAGGTCATGAAAGTAGAGTCCTCATGAATGGAACTTGTATCCTTATAAGAAGAGACACAAAAACTTGCTTCCTCTCTCTGTTTTTCACCATTTGAGGATACAACGAGATGTCCATCTGTAAACCAGGAACATGCCCTCCCCAGACAGGATCTGCTGGCACTTTGACCTTGGACTTCTTAGCTTTTAGAACCATGAGAAATACATACTGTTTAAGCCACCTAGTCTCTGCCAATTGTTAAGAGTTGCCTGATCTAAAACAGAATGGCAGTAATAGCGCACTTCATTAAAAAATAAACCCATAATTCAGATTCCTCACTGGTCACTGAAAAATATTTCCTGCCTACTTTCCCAAGCTCCCTTCCTCACCCCTTATTGGGAAGTCTCACAGCCATACTCTTGTGACACAGAGACCCTGCGAATCCCTGTATCCAGAATTTAACTCACTGTAGTTACTGATTCAGAGTAAGCAATTCATCTGAAATAGAAGTTTCTTATACATGCACAAGGCAGCAGCAGCAGCATCTATACCAATGAAGCCATTTTCAAGTTCCAAAGTTTGAACTTGGGCCTACTTCATGGACACACTCTAGCTTGACATCTCCCTTCCCCAACCAAAAAATTCTGATGGGTTTGCTTGGCTTAATTTTTTGGTGCAGGGCATTCTTATGCTGTTCAATGATACGTTTGAACATTATACTACATAATGATATGTTGAACATTATAACAAAATGTGGAAGCCAACCAGAGCGAGGGTGAGAGGGACTGCTTGGGAATTCATCATCCTCCCCGTGCGCCTGTCCTGAGGGTGACTGTTTCTTCGGACAGATTCAGGGGGAGCACAGGCCTTGCTCTTTCCTGGAAGAGATCAGCGCCCGGCTGGCGAGGGACTAGCAGATCTGCCTGCTTGCCTGCTTAAGGCAGCGCGGGAAGAGCAGACGCCAAGATACCCAGGATTGTGCTCTCTGCGGTGAGCGGAGACTTGGTCCAGCATGCAACGCCGGGTCCAAACCTCTGAGATACGCGTCTACATCCTCACAGGATGCAGTGAGACTGTTTTTTAAACACTACCTAAAAATGTGTGAGGTTGGAAGTGTTGTCTCTGAAACAACGTGGAAGATCTTGGTCCAGGATGTCTCCCTCAACCCTAGGGTAAACAAAGACACAGCCACACAGCCTGTTTTATTCTTTGAAGTTTTTTTTAGGAATCCCACCAAGGCATTGCAGAAAGGCCTGCGCTGTCTTAATTGCACTGTGATCAGACCTGGGTTTGCAGGTGTACCGTGTGGAAGGGCCCAGAGGCCTGGCCTGGGCCTGTCTCTCTGGGCACCTCCCCCACCAGATTTCCGTGGGTGGCTAGCTGACTTTCCCTGCCCAGCTCCCCCTCACAGCGGGATGAAAGACGTTACCAAGTGCAAGAAACCCGGATTCCCTGCCACTGCAGGTTTTCTGCAGTGGGCCACACCGGGGCTTTAGAATCTAAGATCAGGAAGAGCAGAAAAGGACATGAAAGCAAATAGTTTTAAAGCACCTGCCAGTTCCGATCTGTGGGAGAGAACAAATAGAACACAGTTCCTAACACAGGAGGTATCTGAATGGAAACCTGACCCGGTCCCACGGTGCGTTTGGCTGGCTGGCTGAACTGTGTTCCCTGTACTCTGCTGTAGATGTACCTGGGCCCACAGGCAGGATCAAGACCCCAGATCTGAGACCCTGAAGGAGCCAAGAAACCGTCTTGCCAGAACCCCTCGTTGAGCAGATGGAAACTGCTCCTAGGATGAACCTTGTCCTAGGAGAGCCTGGCCTCTGCCCCCTGGCTCGGTTGGTGATCTTGAAACCATGTGGAATGTCCTCCCTGATGAGTGTCTCTGTGGACTTGCAAGCTGTGGGCCACATCATGCTAACAAGTGATTTACAGTGCGGCGGGAGAGGGGAGGGGGCACGAGTCAAACCCCTATCAGTCCGACTTCTAAACAGGCTGGAGACAGGGGTCAGCCATGTGGGCAGTCAACCCCATCTATGTGATTGAGCACCAGTAAAATCTTGGGATACAAAGGCTCAGGTGAGCGTCCCCAGTGGCAATGCTGCATGTGTGTCATCCCACATCCCAGGTGGGAGAAGCAAGCGCCGTGTGCACACCTGTCCAGCACAGGGACACTCAGAAGCTCTGCTGCTGGAATGCTCCTAGACCCTGTCCTGTGAGCCTTCTCCCTCTGGTGACTTTCATTGGCTTCTTTTTGCTGCAATAACCTACCACTGTGTGCATAATGGCTTTCCTGACTCCAGGGAGCCCTGGCACCAAATGACCAAACATGAAGGTGGTCGTGGAGACTCCAGAATTTGCAGCTGGTATCAGTAGTTTGGGAGGCCTTGAGAACTACCCAGCTCTGTAGAAACTGAGGTCCAGAGAGCCGAAGGAAGAGTCAGGAGAGAGCCAAGTGCTCCTGATGTGCAGGTCAGGTCGCCTGCACCGGAAGGGGATGGCATGCACGTAGGGAGCCAGGAAGCAGACACATACCAGAAAGGACCCAGAGGCTGGAGGTCCTACACTCTGGGTCTGTGGGTGGCTCTGCCATGGCCTTACCATCAGATGGATCTGGACCCTTGAAGCCAATGTCCCCGAGATCCAGTCTTTGTGCCCCAAAGGTGGTCACATAGTTGGGGCTTGTACCCTGGCCCATCCTCATCATTTTACGTCACTGAGCGAAGATCAGTTGGCAGGCTGGGATTCTTCCTGGGACCAACCGGCTTTTCCTGTGAAAGGGGATCTTCTGGCACAGAGTGCTCCAGCAAGGGTGTTTTTCTCATGGCAGGGAAAGCAATCCTGAACCACCACGCCGACTTAGGCTCCATGTGGGGATCTGGCTGAACACAACAGGCCTCCAAGCTTCCCAGGTCTGCCCTTTCCTTGTTCACATTAATCTTATCCTAGTTTCTCAAGCTCAGGGTTCCCCTGGCATTTGAGGATTGGCTCCAAGAGAATCACGCCTCTTAATAAAACAAGAAGCCAAAAAATGCAAGTTGTTGCATGTGACAGCAGCATCTGGCTAAGGCAGCTAGCACCAGCCGGATCCCTGGGGCTTGGTCTCCCGGGGCTCCTCAGTGGGACCTGGCCGAGACCCACACTGAGACATCAAATGCCACTCACAGCAGGGTCATGTGGTGTCCTGGTGGGAAGCGGTTGAACAAAAACAGGCCAATCGCTCATGGCCCAAGAGGCGACAATGATGCCACATGCCACAGTTTGTTCTAAATCACGACCCTGTGAGGTCCGAACACAAGGGCCCAGGATCCAGCCCAGCTCAGCAATTACCACCAGCTTGGAGTCCACTTTCTTATTCCCCACAAAAACCTCAGCTCAGGTGAGTCCCACTCTGACAGGTGGATTCCTCCCACAGGGTAAGGTTTTGGAGACCCCTGTTGGCACAGTGGGCCTGAAATGGCACTGTTAAATGGTACTCGGGCCATGAAATTTCCTGGGTGAGTTCTCAGTCACTGGGTGGCCTGTCTTCAGCAGGACACTGTGAACCCATTAGATGCTCACTCCTCCCCACCCTCCCCCCCAGAGAGTTTCAGAGCTGAGGGCGGAGCTGTGGTGGTGAGGACAGAGGACACATACATTTTGAGAGGTGGGAGAGAATGAGGCCCTGCTTGTCTGTCCGCTTTGTGGAGGCTGGTCCTGTCTCTTTGCCTTTCCAACCTAAGAATGTCCTGCTGGGTTCCAAGCCCACCTCCTCCAGGAAGCTCCCCTGGACCTCCCAGGGCTCACTCTTCCTCCTTTGAGCTCTCACTCTGTATATGGTCAGAGCCACACAGCCCTCTCTTCATAAGCATCTTCTTGAATCATGCCCTAATTAATTTCTGTCTGCCCTGGTGAGACTGAGCATTTTGTGCAGAGGTGGAAACTGGTTGCTGCCCAAAGTTCTCAGCTTGAGGCTGAGAGAATGACGAGATAACTTGGCCAATGCAGCTGTGGTTGGCAGGCTGGGCAGTGGGCAGCCAGACAGGGCTGAGGCTGATGGTCTCATCTCTGCTGCTTTGCGAGGTCAGTCTCACTGGAACGAATCATCTGAATGATTTAAGGAGCTTATCCCTGGGACAGAGTTTTCATTTTTTGGAACAGTAGCCATGGGCCTCATAGGAAGCCTGCTGGAGGATGTCCAAATGAAGAGAGGGCCTGTCCTAGCCCTGGACAGAGACAGGAGAGGTCCGTGCCCGGGGCAAGCTGGCATGGTCAGTGGCCTACCTGGTCTGGCTTTCCAGGCAGGGTGAGTGAGGACAGGCTGGGGAGAAGAGCCCTATGGGCCTAGGAAGCCTGGCCTATAGGGAGCATCGGGGTTTGGACGGTGTGTTCTTTCAACAGCTCCAGATGGGGGAATGTGAAACAAGGCAGTGCTGTAGAAGGTCAGAGAGCCTGGAGGGGGGCTCATGCTGAGGCAGGGAGCTAGCAAGGGGCTCCAAGCAAGCTTGGGTCCTCAGAGATGGCAGTGATGGCTCTCAGAATGGGCAGAGGAGAGAATGCCAGAGTTCCAAGGAAGACTCATCCAATACCTAAGTGACTGGGTCCACATGGTGGCAGGGAGGGACAGGTGAGGAGTGGCTGAGGGGAGGCTAACCCCGTGGTAAGAGGCTGCTCGCTCAGCTGACAATGGCTGGGTGCAAACTGGGAGCCCAGCATACAGGACGCTTCCTTGGGGGAGCCTCGGGCAACGCTAGCAAGCTTGACCTTGGAAGGAACAGGCGCAGTGATGAGAGCCTCCTGAGGCCCTCAGAGGACCACCATCCCCAAGCCACCAACATAGGCCAGATCTGGGGGGCTTAGTGAGATGAGCCTACAGGCCTGAAACTCTGCCTCTTCTGGCCAGGTGAGCCCCTGCCTGCCTCTCACGGCCCCCATGAGGTGGCTGTGCTTTCTCTCTACCCTCATAGAAGGTGGCACGCAAGGCATCGAGCACATCTGTCCTCAGAAACCTGCCCATGTTCTCGTGGGATTTAGCATCCAGGTCTGCTGAGTGTCCTCAAAGCCCCCATGATCACAAACCTAGCACAACTGAACAGGGCCTCAGTTCAAGGGAGAGTGTGGGACTCGTGGTGGCAGGCTGAGGCCTGTCTGGGGGGTGAGACGCGGCCCAGGTGTCCCGACGGCAGGGCTGCCATGGTGGGCGCCACCCAAGGAGACCCTGGGGACCATGCATTTGAGGAGTTGCCAAACGACACAGAAGGTGGCAGCTGACTGCTGCACAGGAACGTCAGGGGAAGACAAGGGAGCGCCATCTTTCTCTGTTCTCAGACCCCTTTGAAGTATGATGGGAAAAGACAGTCACACGTGACACCAGGTTTTGTTTTCTCTGGGAGCACAGTTTAAAGGGACTGATCTGGGCTTGAGAAACACGGAGGCCCAGTAGCGCCAGTCGGGGCAGATGGCTGGGCTCTGGGCAGGTGGCTGCTCCAGGTGACATGGGCAGCCCCCCCGTCCTGGTGCAAACCGCCCCCCCCCGCCCTCGCACCCTCTACTCGGGCCTTCCCAGCAATAGGAGGCTCATTGCCGTCACACAAAGTGCCCCCGTTGTTGGAAGGCTCCCCATTTTATGGTGGAAACTGCTTCCAAGGACTAAGAGCTGAGATTCACAATACTGACCAGCAGGGCATTTGAAATGGGCCTCCTTGCCACCCACCCAAAGGCTCAAGGTCTGCGTGGTGGGGGCCTGACGCCCAGCATCAGGCTTCCAGGTGAAGGCCCATCACACTTTGATGTGCCTTGTGTTTCCTACCAGGGAGACAACACTTCACACTGAGGTTCTGGGGACTCGTGGGGGAAAATCTACAGTGTTGCTTTTATGGCCCCATGGGATGAAGTTTCCAGACTGCATGCTGCCCTCGTCTTCCCCACCAGAGGCCATCTACTTGGCAGAACCCCCCTAGACATGACTCGACCAGGCCTAGCTGCTGCTCACTGGGGTGTCCCCCACTCCCTTGAGGTTCCTGTGAGGAATGGGTCATTGATAGGCCTGGTTGCCATTGGTCAAGGCTTCCAACAACCTCTCCTGCACCCAGCAGGAAGCCAAGACTCCAGGCTTCTATGGAGAGACTTCTAAAGGTGGGAAAAAGCCAAAGAGGGCAATTATAGAAATTCCACTTTGGAGCTGTTCCAAATAACACTAACAGTGGGAATAATAAACTAGCCAGGAGGAAAATCAGGCATCATAACACAAACGTCACTTACACTAATGGACAGGGCACTCTCCCCAGACCTCTGGAGGGTTCCAGGAATCTGCATTTCAAATGTGATGTGCTATGGGGCAAACCGGGCTTCCAGTGGGGAGAAATGAAGATCCATGACACTGACAAACAGGGCATTATCTCTAATTATATTCAGAAGGAGGCTCCTGGTTTCACATTCTCGCCCTTCCCACACTATGGAAACAGTGCGGCTGACCTTCCAGGAAGGGATGCAGGTTATAGAAAGAGCTGTTGGGGCTCTGAGGCCAGTGACTGCCTTGCTGTGTTCACAAGCTTATGCAGGGGGCTGCCTGCACCTGAACCTCTGGGCCTTAGGACATTATGGGGATTGAGAGTGTTGGTGCCAGGGGCTAACTCCTCCTTGAAACACCTCTTGAGTGATACTGTGATGGGGCTGTGAAGGAGGGTCCTGTGAAGGAGGGTTCTGTAATGAGCTGTCTGTAGAAAGAGACCCACTGTGTGAGCACAGGAGAGGGAACCGGGGTGAATGAGTGGTGGCACCAACGAGATTAGGGGTGAGCTGGAATATTCTGCTTCTAAGGCCAAGCCAGTTTCCCCAGGAGCAGCTCACTCTGACATCCCCGCTGTGTCTCCATAGAGAAGTTGCGGCATCTGAGTGGTCTGAGTATGATGCAAAGACAAATACTACAGGGTCTTAGTGACTTTGCTCAGGGTGGACTGGTCCTGACACAGGGCGGCCAGGAGTCTGGGAGGTTGGCCCCACATTGTGTGACCCTGTGGGGCAGATGGCACCACTCCCAACCTTTCTGCTTGAGAAGCCCTGGTCATGGCCTATGCTGTGCCATCCAGGATGGGGACAGTGCCCCTTGGTCCCCTGGGGTGGGGCACTGAGGCAGGGGGCCAGCCCCTGAGCAACAGCTGGTCCCCAAACCATCAGCATGAACTCAGGGTATTTCCTAGGCTCTGGGAAGGCACGCCCACCCTCCCCGCTCTCCCAACTGCGGCACACTCAGGTGCGCTGGCCTGCACACAAAGGAATTTGGTGTTGAAATTAGAGACAGTTGTGTAAATTTCTCTCATTCGGTCATTAAGGAGATGGTTTATTCACACTCAGTTCTCTTTGGAGGAGGGTCTGTGTAAGTGGTGGAGCTGAAGAGAGGAGGGCAAGGTCTAAACAACGGGTCTGAGTCCAGGGCATACAGATGCTTCACCAGAGACAACCTCTGAATTGTCATCCTTCCTCTGTATAGGCAGGTTGTGCAGAAGGAAGGGACTTCCAGTATTTTCCCTTCTAGATGGAAATAGTGGAAGCACCACCATCCTGCTAGATAGGAACCTTGCCAATCATGTTACTGGTAGAAATCTCAGTAAAAGAGCCTCGTGTCAACAACTCAGGCCAACGATGGGGCTGGGTGGTGGCATGGGGCTCAACTATTCAGCTTTGGAAGAAACTTGGAGGCTATGAAAATCCCAAGTCCACATGCCAACCATCAAAGAATGAATAGGGTAAGTTGCACAAGGGAACGGACACATAACCTAACCAAGCATATGATTTTGGAAATGCTTCTGTGAAGCAGAACTCTGAGGCTGTTTCAATTTCAGCACCTCCACCTCTCCTGATAGAATTCTCTCCTGACTTAACTCGCCATGATCTCCTGCGTACCCACTCTCTGCCCTGCCGGGGGTACAAGCCCCTTCCCCAAGAGAGTGATGTTTGGCTTACTGTTCAGTGAAGAGACCAGTTTATAAAGTACTGTTCCGGGGGGCGGGCAGTGTGTGCATACACACATATACACAAAGGAAAAGCTGTAAAGTTATATCCCAAAATATATGATTCTCTCTTACAGTAAATAAATTTTATTTTTCTCTCTTCTGCTTTTCTTTATTTCTTAAATTTTCTGCAAATAATACACAATACCTTTGTAATCAGAAAAACAACAGTAAATAGAAAGCAACAGTTGTTAGTTAAAAAAAAACAAAAACAAAACAAAAAACCCCCAAGAAACCAGAAACCTCAATCAGGGTTTCCAGCCTTGATTTTAATAGCAAAGCCTCATGCTATTTCCTCATTGTCAGAAAATAGTCGGAATATTGCTGGAAGCATGAAAGAAAACTGGTTAATATAGAGAGGTGGAAAAACTTCCAAGTAGGTGCTCCTTTGGGTCAAAAATGTACCTTCTCCTATTCTTGCCCCTGTTGGGTATAGTGGACCCACAAGAAACAGCTGCCCAAAATATCTGGCTGTCCAGAAATCTGGCTTTCTGTCTTGTCTGGTTAGTAGATTCTAAGCTTAATGGCTTTCTCTCTCTTTAACACAGTGTAAAGTGGGATCAACCCTGGTAAGAAAGGGGAGACAGTAGCAAGCGTTAACAAGTTTCTGAGCGATCCAGGGCCTGTGGGACACACATATTGCTTGCATCAGCTGATACTTAGACCTAAACAAGTGGAGAGAGACCCTGTGGGGCTCTGAGAAGATACAGTTTTGTAAAGATACCAGTTCACCCCAAACTAACCCCAAAATTCAAGGCAATGCAAATGCAATTTTCAACAGAGTGTGTCCATGCGTGCTTGTGGGCATGCACCCAAGTGTGCACACCCTAGAGAAGCTGATTCTACAATTTATAGATACGTGCAAAGAGCCAAGGACAACCAAAGTGCTCTCCAAGAGGAAGAAGAAGGGCTTTCCCTCTGAGATATCAAAACTTATTATAAAGCTCAAGTAGTGGAGTACTGGTATAGGAATAGCTCAGATGAACATAAGAAAGCATTCCACAATAGTCCCCTGAAAATAGGAGAATTAGCTATAGGACATAGATGCTATTGTATATCCTTGGGGGAATAGATAAACCCTATAACAAATGATGCTAGCACAAGTTGGGATCCATTTAAAAAAAAAAAAAAGGCTTGTGCTTTATACCAATCACCAAAAAATTACTTCTAGGTAAACTAAAGGAAATGAACAGATTCCACTTCTGTAAGGATAGCATAAGGAGCTCCATAGACATGCTTCCCAGGGAAACCACCATAACTGGTAAAATGATTAACACACCCAAACATCAACCAGTTAGAATGCCTGGAAATTGTCCTAAATGCATCCAACACATGAAGAAACTTTCTTTCTTCTTCAAGAATATCTACTAAATCTCAGTAAGAATCCTGAGAATTTTACTTGAGCCATGACTTCCTTACCCACCCCTCCCCACTCTGGATGGGAGTGGGCCAGGAGACAGAGCTCCTGTGCTCCCACCTCCCAGTGAGGGTCTATACGATCTCCATGGGAGGGCAGGACATGAGCATTTCTCATCTGTCCTGGGTTCATGTTGTATGGGTACATTCCAAGCAAGGGCAGCTAAAGAATGAGGGGGTCTCTGCATATATTCAGTGCTGACTCATAGCATGGAAGCTCTACTGCTTGTAAGGCAGGGCAAAGATACTGGGACCTCAAATACCTTCATTCAGCTTACTTACAGGACAGAGATCTCAGTCTGGGAGAGGCAAGCTGAGAAGATCAGAGGCTGCCATCCTTACCTAGTACTCTACTCATAAACCAGTGGTGTCACTCTAAGACAAATGGGCCACTGTCCCTGCCCCAGGCTCTGGAGCAGTGGTTCAGAAATTCTGTGTAGGGGAGAGGTAGGCCATAAATATAGAGAGCTCTGACTGAGAGGAACTGACTTTATTTGGAACAGAATATGGAAGTTCAAGCCTGCCTGAGGGTGCTCTTGTAACAATGGAGATTTTTGTGATAAATGATTAAGAGGAGGCTCAGAGTTATATGAAGACAACAAGCTGGATGACAGGCCATCTAGTTTACCAAGGAAGAAAAACAAACAAAAAAAACCCCCTAAAAATGAACACAGCCTCAGAGAAATATGGAACACCACTAAGCACATCAATATATGTATAATGGGAATACCTAGGAGCAAGAGACAGAGAAGGAATAGAAACAAGACTTAAAAGGACTAATGACTGAAAACTTCCCAAACTGGATGAAAAACATCAATCAGTACATCCAAGAAACTCAACAAACTTCAAATGGGATAAACACAAAGAGATCCACATTCAGATACACCATAGTAAAAATGTTTAAAGACAAAGAGAAAAATCTAGAAAGAACCAAGAAAAAATAACTCATCAGTCACAATGAATTCTCACTATGATTAACAGCTGACTTCTCATCAGAAGCAACGGAAGCCAGAGCACAGCGGCATGACATATTCAAAGTGCTAAAAGAAAAAAGAAATTGTCAACAAAGAATGTTAAATCCAGCAAAACTATTTTTCAAAGATGGAGGGAAAATAAGGATATTTCTAGACAAACAAAAACTGAGATAACTTGTTGCTAGCACACCCACCTTACAACATGTACTAAAGGAAGCTCTTCAGGGTGAAAGCAAGTGACCCTAAATGGTAATCTGAATACAATAAAAAACAAAGAGCAATGGTGAAAGTAATCATGTAATCATACAACACAGTATAAATGTATATTTCTTCTTCTTTCTTGTGTTAGCTGATTTAAAAATCAATCACATGAAACAATATGTATATAATTATATTGTTAGGCCTATGACATACAGAAATGTAATATATTTGACAATAATAGCACAGGGAAGGCGGGTGGGTACAAAATGTATTGGAATAAGAAAAGAATACCAAATGTTAACTTGAACCCACAGAAACAATGAAGAGAACCAGAAATGAGAAATAAAAAGTTTTATATAACAAATTCTTTAAATATATACTTGCTCTCCTTTTCTCTTGTCTCAGTTTGTTTATTTTTATTTATTTTAAAAAGGATTTTATTTATTTATTTGAGAGAGAGAGAGGATGAGCAGGGGAAGGGTCAGGGGGAAGAGAGAAGCATATTCTCTGCTGAGCAGGGAGCCTGGCATGGGGCTCCATCCCAGGACCCTGCGATCATGACCTGAGCCAAAGACAGGTACTTAACCGAATAAGCCACTCTGGCACCCCTGTTTATTGGTTTATTTATTTTTGAGAAAGAGAGAGAGAGTGAGCAAGCAAGAGGGGAGGGGCAGAGGGAGAAGGATAATCTTAAACATGCTCCAGGCCCACTGAGGAGCCTAATGTGGGGCTTGATCTTACAATGCTGAGATCTTGATCTGAGCCAAAATCAAGAGTCAGATGCTTAACCAACTGAGCCACCCAAGAACTCCAAGATAGTGACATAGTCATAATATGTATAAAAATAATAGTGGAAAGTGCAGAAGGGGAAATAGAGGTACATAGGAATACTGTTTCTGTATCTTACCGGAATTTAGTATGAGCCCGAAGTATCTTCAGATAAATTATGATATATACAGTTAGCCCTATAGCAAACACTAAGAAAATAACTACAGAAAAATAATAACATTTCATTAAAGAACTTAAGATATTATACTAGTATACTCACTTAATGCAAAAGAAAGCAGTAAAGGAGAAATAAAGGAAGAAAATGATGTAAGACATACAGAAAACAAAGTAAAACAACAGATGCAAACCAACTACATCAATGATAATATTAGATGTAATGGATTAAGCAATCCAATCAAAGGCAGAGATTGTTAGATGGAACATATTAAAAAAAAAGATTCAAATATATGCTACCTATTGGTGACATACTTGAGAATTAAAGATATAAATAAGTTGAAAGAAAAAAGAAACAAGAAAAAAGAAACTATAAAAGAAACTATACCAGGAAAAAAGAAACTATAAAAAAGCCACATGACTACATTAATATAAGACAAAATAAACTTTAAAACAAGATGTAAAGAGGAAAACAAGAGGTAAAGAGGCAAATTTTGTAATGATAAAAGGATCAAGTCATTTAGAAGATTTAAGGGTTATAAACATAAGCAACTAACAATAGAGCCTCAAAATACAAGAAGCAAAAACTGACAGAATTGAAGGGAGAATTCAACAATAATAGCTGACAGCTTCAATACCCACTTTTAGTAATGGAAAGAACCATGAGGCAAAAGTCACATGAAGAAACAGAACACTTAGACAATACTGGAAACCAATTCGATCCAGTAGCGCTCTATAAAACATTCCATCTTAAAACAGCAGAATACATATTTTCTAAAGTGTATATGGACATTCTAGGATAGACCATGTGCTAGACCATCAAAAAGGCTTAATAAATTTAAAAGGACTAAAATAACATATGTTGTCCTACCACAAAAGAATGAAATTAGAAATCAGTATAAAAAATAAAATTTGGGAAATTCAGATACATAAAAGTTAAATAACGCACTTCTAGATAACTAATAGGTCACAGAAGAAATCACAAGGGAAATTAGAAAATACTTTGAGATGAATGAAAATGAAGATGCAATGTAACAAACCTTGTGGGAGGCAGTTAATGGAGTGTTTACAGGGAATGACTTTATAGTTGTAAAAGCCAACATTAATAGAGAAACAAACATGAAATTAATAACCTAACCTACCACAACACACTGGACAAAGAAGAGTAAGCTAAACATAAAGCAAGAAGTGGAGGAAAACAGTCAAGATGAGAGTTGAAATCAGTGGAAAGGAGAATGGAAAAATAGAAAAATCAACAAAACCAAAAGTTATTTCCTAAAAAACAGTCAAAAGAACTGACAAAATGTTTAGCAAGACTGGTAAGGACAATACAGAGGGTTCAAATTACGAAAAACAGGAATAAAAGAGGGAACATTTGTACTGACTCTGCAGAATAAAAAGGATAATAAGGTAATAATATGAACTTTGTATGCCAACAAATTGGATAATTTTGATGAATTGGATATGTCTGTAGAAAATCACAAATTACAGAAACTGACTTAAGTGAAAAAAAATAAAAGAAAGAAAATAAATTAAAGAAAAAAATCTATGTACGATATTTAATTAATTATTTAAAAATTCCCACAAAGCCATGCACAGGACCATGTGGATTCACTGATAAAGTCCACCAACATTTAAGAATGAATATCAGGGGGCACCTGGGTGGCTCAGTGGGTTAAAGCCTCTGCCTTCGGTTCAGGTCATGATCCCGGGGTCCTGGGATCGAGCCCCGCATCGGGCTCTCTGCTCAGCAGGGAGCCTGTTTCTCCTCTCTCTCTGCCTGCCTCTCTGCCTACTTGTGATCTCTGTCTGTCAAATAAATAAATAAAATCTTAAAAAAAAAAAGAATGAATATCAGTTCTTTGTAAGCTCATCCGTACACCATAGAAAAGAAGGAAACACTTTCCAACTCATTCTGTGAAACCAGTATCATCACCCTGACACCCAAACTAGATATCATAAGGAAATAAAATTGCTTGTCAGGATCTCTTATAATTATACATACAAAAAAATCTTCAACAAAGTATTAATAGATCAAATCCAGCAACATATGAGGATTATACACAATGACCACATACATACCAAGGAATTTAACAGTGGTTTAGCATATGAAAACCAATTAATGTAATATACCATCCCAGTAGAAAAAAAGAACAAAATCACATAATCATCTCAATAGTTGCAGGAAAAGTATTTGATAAAATTTAGCACTCCTTTTTGATAAAAACACAAAAGAAAGTAGGAATAGAAGGGAACTTCTCAACCTGGTAAAGGACATCTGTAGAAAACTCACAGCTAACATCATACTTAATGATGGAAGACTGAAGGCTTTCCCCTGAGATCAGGAACAAGACAAGAATGTCTGCTTTTATCACCATTCTAGCGGTTCTGGTCAGGGCATCGAGGTAAGCAAATGAAATAAAAGGCATCCAGATTAGAAAGAAACAAGTAAAACTCACTCTATTTACACTGGCATTATCTTGATATAGTTAATCCTAAACTATCCAATGCAAAAACCTATGTTAGAACTAATAAATGAGTTTGGCAAGGTTACAGGGTACAAGTTCAATATATAAAAATTAATTGTATTTCTATACATTGGCAATAAGCATCCTGAAAATGGAAATATGAAAACAATTCCATTTACAACAGGTTCTATATAGACAAAATATTTAGGGATGACTTTAACCAAAGAAGTGTAAAATTTATACTCCCAAAACTACAAAAAAATGATGAAAGAAATGAAAGAAGTCTAAAATAAATGGAAGGTCATGCCATGGTTATGAATTGGAACACTTAATACTGTTAAGATGGTAACACTTCTCAGAGGGATCTATTTATGCAATACTTCTCAGAATCTCGCCCAGCTTCTTTGCAGAAATTAACAAGCTGATCCAACAATTCACATGGAAATGTAAAGCACACAGAATAGCTGAAACAGTGCTGCAAAAGAACCACAAAGATGGAGGACTCCCATTTCCTGAATTCAAAATGCACTACAATGCTATAGTAATCAAGAAACTGTGGTACCAGCATATGGATAGACATAGAAATCAATAGAATAGAATTGAGAGTCTAGCAATAAACCTTTGCAAGTATGGTTAATTCATTTTCAACACATGTGCCAAAGCAATTCAAAGGGGAAGAGCAGTCTTTAAAATAAATGGTACTAGGACAAGTGGATATGCACATGTAATAAATGGACCCCTATGTCACAACATATGCAAAAATTAAGTCATGATGATTTAAATGAATGTAAGATCTAAATGTAAATGCTAAAATTCTAAGATTCTTAGAAAAAAAATCGGAGCAATCTTCATGACCTTGGGTTTGACAACACCGTCTTAAATGTGACACCAAAGACACAAGTGAGTGAAAAAAGCAGATACACTGTACTTCACAAACATATTCTTCCATATTTTTCCATCAAAATTAAGACTTGTGCTTCAAAGGATCGCATAATGTGAAAAAGTGAACCCACAGAATGGAAAAAAAATTTGCAAGTGTATATATGATAAGAGGTTTTCAGAATATATACTGAGCTCTTACAACTCAGTAAGAAAAAGACAAATTGTCCAATTAAAAAATGGATAAAGGTGACAAATACACAGTTCTCCAAGGAAGACTTACAAATGACCAGTAATCACCAAAAAAGATGCTTACTCAATATCGTTATCCACCAAGGAAATGCAAATCAAAACCACATGAGATACCAGTTCACATCTGCTTTGATGACTAATTAGAAAGACAGATAATAACAACTGCTGGCAAAGATATGGAGAAACTATAACCCTCACAGGCTGCTGCTGGGAATGTAAAATGGTACAGCCACTGTGGGAAACAGTCTGGTACTTCCTCCAAAAGTTAAATACAGAGTTAACATATGACTCAGCAATATTACTCCTACATAAATATCCAAGAGAAATAATATATATCCACACAAAAACTTGGACACAGGGGCACCTGGGTGGCTCAGTGGGTTAAAGCCTCTGCCTTCGGCTCAGGTCATGATCCCAGGGTCCTGGGATCGAGCCCCACACTGGGCTCTCTGCTTGGCGGGGAGCCTGCTTCCCCTTCTCTCTCTGCCTGCCTCTCTGCCTACTTCTGTTCTGTCAAATAAATAAAATCTTAAAAAAAAAAAAAAACTTGGACACAAATGTTTATAGCAGCAAATTCACAACAGCCTAAGTGGAAAGGACCCAAATGTCCATCAACTGATGAATGGATAAAATCTGGTATATCCCTACAAGAATATATTTAGAAATAAATGAGGTACTGATACATGATACAACATGGATGAATCCTGAAAACATGCTAAATGAAAGGAGCCAATCACAGAAGATTGCATATTGTTTGAAATGTCTAGAATAGGCAAATCTATGGGAAGAGAAAGTAAATTAGTGTTTGTCAGAGCTACGGGACTGGGATGGGGGATAGGCAATGAATGAGGAATTGTCTGTTAATGGGAACAGAGGTGCTGTTTGGAGGGAATGAAGACATTTCAAAATTGTTTATAGAGCTGGTGGCACAACTCTTTGGATGTAACAAAAACTTTGAATTGTACACTTTAAATGGGTGAATTGAATGGTATGTGAATTATATATCAGTAAAGCTATTATGTTGAAAAATGTGAAAAGCAACACGGTAAAGTAGAAGATGATGCAGAATAATTAGGGCTTTGGGAGCAGGGAAGATTTTTTTTTTTTTTTTTTTTACAAAGGAGCAAAATCCATTAGCCATGGGAGAAAAAAAAACTTTTAATTGAGATATAATTGACCTAGAATGTTCTGTAAGCTTAAGGTGTACAACACGTTGACTTGATATTTATATATTGCAACAGGAAGGAAACATTTGATAAATCCAACTATACAAAAATTAAGAACTTCCATCCTTAAAAAGAAACCAAGAGAGGGTGAAAAGTCAAGTCACCATTGGAAGAATGTGATAAATATAATCAACAAAGAATAAGTATCCAGAGTACATAAAGAACTCCTATAAATCAATATAAAAAAGACAAATAATTGAATAGAAAAATGTGCAAAAGACCTGGGCAGGTACTTCTGAAGAGAGGAAGGAAATCAAAATAGTCATAAACCAATGAAACAAATTTAGTCTCAGCAAGCAGGAAAATAGCAATTAAAACCACAGTAAGCTACCATATCATACTCAACAGACTAGCACAAATGAAAAATGTTTTGCTGTCACAGGAGTTAGTAATGCGAACTGCAGGAACTCTGATACACTGCTGTTTTCTAGGTAAACTGGCCAATAATTTTGGAAAACAGTATGACAATATCGATTAAGGCTAAAGCAGCACACTGCCCAGGGACATACACTAGGGAAACCATTGCACATGGGCAGCAGAAGACACAGATGAGAGTGATCCCAGCAGCATCACTTGGAACAGACCCAAACGGGAACGGATTCCTAAACGGGAACGGATGGTGGCTGTCATCCGTAGGACAGATATACTATGGTGTAGTCACACAAGGGGATTTTCAGCAACAAAAACCAAGAAGCCACAGCTATATTCGGTGTGGTTGAGTCTTCCAGGTATGAAGGCAGCAAATCAAAGAAGAATATCTACAAGCGTATTTCTATGGGATTTCAAAACGAGGAAAAAGCCAACCATGTTTCAACACGTATTTCAGTGAGACAACAATAAAGAAAAGCCAGAAGATGATGATGATGTCAGTTAGAGAAGACAGTGGTCACCTTTGGGAAGTTGGGGGAGGGAGTGTGGGGGCAGGGCAGGAGGGACACAGCCTGATTTCTAAAACATGGCACTTCTCTTAATGGTCATTCTTCTAATTGCATAGATACATCTTGTATCCCCTTCTGCCAGTAATTCATCTTTTATAATAAATGAAGAAAAAGACTCTGTTTTCAGCAGGAGGCTCCCCTTCCTTGGAATGTGCTTGCGGGTCTGGACGGCATAAGGGCGTACGACTCAGAGTCTGATCTTGGAGGAAGAGGTGAACCTGTGGGAGCGGTTCTAGCCTGGAAATGCCTCCATGCCACCTGGGCGTGCCCTGCCTAGCTGATGCTGCCACTGGAGCAACAGAGGCAAGCCTGGCTCACTAGTGTCTGCTCCATCCCTCTCAGCCTGGCCGTCATCAGCTGCTTTCCATTGTGCTGATCCAAGGGATAACCACACTTGCTTTCATCCAGACCCTTCCCTGCCCTTTCTCCTACTTCCAAGCAAGTGTTTGTTGTCTTCTTTAAATTTTTTTAAATTTGAATTCAATTTAGTTAATATATACTATATTGTTAGTTTCAGGGGTAGAATTTAGTGATTGATCAGTTGCATGTAAAACCCAGTGCTGGGCCTCCTAGGTGGCCCAGTGGGTTAAGCCTCTGCCTTCCGCCCAGGTTATGATCTCAGGGTCCTGAGATCGAGCCCCGCATTGGGCTCTCTGCTCAGCAGGGAGCCTGCTTCTCCCCCCCACCCCCGCCCCCGCCCTGCCTGCCTCTTTGCCTACTTTTGATCTCTCTCTCCATCAAATAAATAAAATCTTTAAAAAAAAAAAACAACAAACAACCCAGTGCTGGGGCACCGGGGTGGCTCAGTCAAGGTTAAGGCCCTGCCTTCAGCTCCGGTCATGATAGCAGGGTCCTGGGGTTGAGTCCCGCATCGGGCTCCCTGCTCAGTGAGGAGCCTGCTTCTCCCTCTCCTTCTGCCCCTCCTCCCTACTTGTGCTCTCTCAAAAAAAGAAATAAATAAAATCTAAAAAAAAAAAAAAACCAAAACCCAAAACCCAACCCCCCATCCCATGCTCATTATATCACATGCCTTCCTTAATGTCCATCATTCAGTTACTCCATATCCCCCGAGTTCCCCTGCAGCAACCCTCATTGTTAAGGGTTAACTTAAGGGATAAGAGTCTCTCATGGTTTGCCTTCCTCTCTGTTTTTATCTTATTTTATTTTTCCTTCCCTTCCTCTATGTTCATCTGTTTTGTTTCTTAAATTCCACATATTGTATTCTTACTCCACGGCAGGCCCAGAGTAGGGCAGTGAGCAAGGCAGGTTTGGTCCCTACAGTTCACTGAAGGGACGATGCTACCTATCACCTCCCAAATGACGGATGACTTTCGTGCCCAGGGATGGAGAGGACAATGTGGGTGTCTGTACACTCGCACTTGTGAAGCCAGGCCCATACCCACGGCCCAGAACAGAAATACTAGAAACCAATGGGAAGTCTTCTAGTCTTGTCTATAAAATATTAATTTTGTGGATATTCTTAAACACTTGGAAGCTTCAGGATGTAAAATTTGGTCATTAGGAAGTAGTTTGCGTATGACTGATGTAACTGCTTTTGTTATGCTAAAAATTTCCAACGCTCTGATGGAAACTTTCAAAGAGGAGCTTCTTTTTTGGGGTGTCATCATTGCTGTGTGCGTAAGCAGGATACCTGGTGGCCAAAAATCTCAATGTAGATACAGGAATCTTCGAGGTCCTAAAACAATATGTCAGGAGACTGTTTTCTTCTGAAACACACAGAGAAATGAGTTTCAGCCTTAAACTCATTAGCTCTTCTGTTGTGTTTTTTACAGGCTCCACAGAAATTTTTCTCAATACAAGAGAGAGGCCACACTGAAGAATGTGTTCTAATGTAAGTGAACGTGTCTGTTTGTGGATGTGACCTCATGTGTGACTATAGCTAAAGTGTGACTGGGGACCCCAAAGAGGAGCTCAGTAGGGGTGTCCTCACCCACCAGGGCCCCTACCCCATCAGCGACAGTGGTGGAAAAGCGGTGTCTAAGAGCGGATGTGGGTCTGTGGGAGTCGCTGCACTGAGGGGCTGCAGACCCCCGCTGGACGGGGCATGAGGGACAAGTCTGCCCTTCCTGGGGTGTGGAGCATTTGGTACTGCTGCATGACCCCACGTGCCCCTGAGGCCTCTGCCTCCTCCTCAGGATGGGGGAGGAGCTTCCACCTACCCACCTGCATGACTCTTAGTTCTCTCTACCCCCCAATCCTCCCACTTTGAACTTGAGGCGAGAACACCGAGAAACAGCTCCTTTGTTTGCGAGTTAGTCACGCAATTCCTGATGCAGACTTGTGACTGAAACATGGGGGAGGGGGATTCCTCCAACACAAGACAAACGTGCGAGCTCAGAGAGTGGACTGGCTTCACACAACCCTGAGAAATCGGAGGGGCAGGTGCCATCCCTGGCCTCACACAGGGGCCATGTCCAGGGCAGCATGGAAGGATACTCACTATATCAACCGAGTCTCATGTTAGAGAGACTGGGTAGGTCGGTAAAAAGTCAAAACTAGTGGCGTGGGTCATGCAGCAAATACTTGCAGTTCCCTGAGAAGCAGGCTGTTTGTCAGCCACTGTTTGAGATATGTGTGGTCACATTGGAGGCAGACCTCATGGGGGAAAGGCAGAGGGTAGAGGAAGCGGGGGAGGGGAGAGATTCGGGGGCTGGCAGCGGGATATGTAGTTGGCTTCCCGCACTCCTACCCAGGCTCCTGCTTTGGCTACATCAGACCATGCTGACACATTACTCCTTGGCCCCTTCAGAAAGGAACTTTACTGCTGGCTGACTACCTCCTGGCAAAGGAGTAAGCCCAGCCCTCCTGACTCGGCCCTACCTGGGCTTCCCATGACCCCCAGTCCCAATCCTTCTTGTGGCCCACATCTGGTACTCCTTCCTGGTCAGCCTTGGATTCCAGGCCCTGCAGGCTCCTAGGGGGGTTCAGCAGACACCACTGGGATGGGAAGGAGAGCTGTCTTCTCCTGGACCCTGGACTAGGCTTGCCCGGCACAGCCCCTCCTACCAAACTTTCCCGGGCCCTCAGATTCCAGCCTTTCCTTGTGGCTCTGAGGTACTCTGGGGGAAAATCCCAACCAGCGTCTCTGTGGTAGGAGGAGAGGTGAGGGGACCCTGTCTGAAGGACATGTCCTTTCTTGGGTCAGACAGATACTTGTCAAAAGCAAACCTCAGAAATTTAAAAAAAAAGCAAACTTCAGTCCCTTTAAATGAAAAACCAGTGCCCACTTCCCTAGAAGGCATTTTTCTGCAATTAACTTAAGTCATGTACCTGCCTGTCTGACTGACCAGCGCCTGGGGGCTCTGGGAGCAGACCTGACATCATGTCCCTTGGCGGGGACACTGCAAACATTTGCTCTGTTAATTGGCCAGTGCCTTAATAGGAGGCAGGTCTCCTGCTGGAGGCTTTGTTACCGATTTCCAGGAGGAACTACACATCTCCTGTTCTCTCTTCCCCAAGCTCTAGTCAGCCAAGGCTGCTGATCAAATACTGTGATTTCTGTCTCTCTGGATGGTTGAAAGTGTTTGGTTTCCAGACAAACGTATCCTAGGAACAGAGCCACCTCAGGATCTGATCAGCAGCCTTTGTACCCTGCCACTGGCTCCCGCCATTTGTGCATCTTTCTCGTGTCCCGAGACATCTGACGTCTTGGTTCTTCTTTGATCTTCCTCCCCACCAGCTTGCATCTTACATCATCTGAATGTTTCAGTGTAATTTCAAGCAGTTACTGTTAAAACTATGAGGCTGTGGAAGAAAATAACTTTACTGGGCCAACAGCCATTGGCAGGAAGCCCCTTTCCAGGCTGCTGGGTGAGGGAGGTGGGGATTTCTGGGATCGAGTTAGTCCCCCACCCTCCTGTGGAACTCCTGGGTGCTCCTGGTAGGGGGTGGTTTGCAACTCAAGCGAAGCAGGTGCAGTGACCTCAAGAGCTGTCCTCCCAGCCCCCAGGGCAGGGACACAGACTGGGCCCCAGCATGTAGGACACACACCTCTGATGGAACATGTAAGCACCTTCCTTCCGGCTCAGCATCCTGCCCTCTAGTGGGGGGTGGAGGGGGAGCACTGGGTATGCCCGACAAAGCACCAGCACATCCACAGAGCTGTTCAGGGCCCAGCCCAGATGAGACACTTGGCTCCTGCAGATCAGAGGCCCTCACACAGGCCTAGCCCGTGATGGGCTGTACCATGGTTAGCTGAGGCCTGGCCGGGACTGAGCAAGGCATTGAGAACAATCCTGGGGTGAGGAGGGGTCAGCTTAGTTGGGCCACAGTGCCCAGAGATGCGATCAAACATTATTCTGGGTGTTCATCTGATGGTATTTTGCATAGGGTTAACAATTAAATTGGTGGACTCTGCATAAAGCAGATTGCCTTCCAATGTGGGTGGGCCTCATTCAGTCAGTTAAAGGCCTGAGTAGAACAAAAAGACCAGCCCTCCCTCAACTAAGATGAATTTTCCAGTAGATGGCCTTCAGATTCCCAAAAGGAAATTGGCCCCTTCTGGGTCTCTAGGCAGTTAGCCTACCCTTCCCAGCCTCTGTTATCATGTGAACCAATGCCTTCTAATAGATTTCTTTACACACACACACACACACACACACACACACACAACTGGTTGTGTTTCTCTGGAGAACCCTGACTAATACAGTAGGGCTAGGAGGCAGGGCCAACTCTGCCACACCGGAAAGGTTTGAAAGCCTCCTTAGGCAGGAATGGCTGAAGCCTAGAGGCGTAGGCTCTTTACAAACTGGACTCCTCTCCCTCAGATGGCCCACAGGGCCTCAGACCTGAGGACAAACTCTAACTTTCCTACCACCCCCAAGGCTCCCACACCTGCATCTCCACTGCAGTGGGAAAGGCACCCATAGCCACCCAGGCCACGAGCCGGGACATCCCTCTACTCCAGCCTCTTTCTCTCTCACCTCCCTCCCAGTCAGTCCCTTGTCCTGTCACATTGACTTTTCCTGAACAGTGCTCGGGTTTGTCCATTCCCCTAAGGCAGCCTTCTGTACCCCTCGGATGCATGCCTGGAACACCTCCTCACCGGGCTCCCTGCCTCTGGGCTCCCCGCCTCTGGGTCACTCTACCACTGGCCATTCCCACTTTGCCCACACTGTGCGGTCTTTCTAAACACCAGCCAGACTGTCTCAAGCCCAAGAGTCCTGCCTACAGGAGAGAGCCTGGGCTCTCTAACCTGACTTTTGAGGTTTGGCCCTGGTTTGGCTGTAATTCTTTCTCAAACTCAGCTCTTGCTGCTTTTCCCTGTCTCGAGCTTCATACTGGGGGAAAGCATCAGTTGGCTCGTGGTTCTGCATTGTGGATATACACCCTAACCCTTGCCCTAGAAGGCCCTTTCCCTTCCTCTTTGTCTAGCCTATTTCTACTTTCCACTTAATACTCAGCCAGGATGGCACCCCCTCCAGAGGCCTCCCTGGTTCCTTCCATAACAGACTCATCACCCCAGTTTACATGTTTCTCTGCTATGAGTTTCCCAAGGGCAGGGACCACATCACAGTCTTCCTGAGTCCCCAGCCTATAAACCAAGCCTGGCACACAGGAGGTGCTCAGCAGGATTTCTTGAATCCACAAAAGACTCAGTTGTTAAAATTTACCAAGCCATTAACAGACCAGATATAGGAGTCCCAGGTTTTTATAACAAATCCTGAAACGTAACCTTGACCTATAAAATGTGGAGGACAGGACCACCACTTCACTTGTCCTAGAAATGTGAACAAACAGGTGGAGTGACGTTCCAGGCACCCCTTGGAGCTGCTCATGAGTTCCTGCGTGATTTTGCCTTGAGAAGCCCTTTCTCCAATCACACAGGTCTGAACCCCTTCTCTAGGGCTGCCAGCTTGGGCTGTCCCACTGGCTCCTAGACCCCCCAGAACACAACCGGGTCCATGGGTCAGCCCTAAGCCCACCTGTCCACTGGCTCCTCTGCTAGGTACTGTTCCCAGCCAATCCTGACCAAGGGATAGACCGGGTGCTGTTCAGTGTGAGGTCTCCTGCATTTCTGATTTATAAAAATCATCCCATAGACAGAAGGCATGGCACAGTGGAAGCAGCAAAGACAACGAAAGAACCAAGGTTGTGAAAAAACATTAATCTTTTGTTGAGGCAAGAGCGGCCCACGGCAAGGTGACCATCACCTGCTCCTGCAAAGAAGCTGTCTTCAGAACAGAACTATGCAAACACAGACATAGTCTGCCAGGTTGCTGGACAGTGATCACGAGGTACTTTCAGAATTAGATGGTTTCCAAGGCTTGTTTTCTTTTATTAACTATAAAAATCATTATACATACAAGAGAGGTAGCAGAGTGAGAGGAAGAAAGAGCACATTTTATTTTTTTTATTTTTTTTTTTAAATTTTTTTATTTTAATAAACATATAATGTATTTTTATCCCCAGGGGTACAGGTCTGTGAATCGTCTGGTTTACACATTTCACAGCACTCATCATAGCCCATACCCTCCCCAATGTCCATTTCCCCACCACCCTCTCCCGTCCCCCTTCCCCCCCGCAACCCTCAGTCTGTTTCTTGAGATTGAGTCTTTTATGGTTTGTCTTCCTCCCAATCCCATCTTTTCATTTTTTCTTTTCCTACCTCCCCCCAAACCCCCCCACCTTGCATCTCCACTTCCTCATATCAAAGAGATCATATGATAGTTATATTTCTCCGATTGACTTATTTCGCTAAGCATGATACCCTCTAGTTCCATCCACGTCGTCGCAAATGGCAAGATTTCATGTCTTTTGATGGCTGCATAGTATTCCATTGTGTATATATACCACATCTTCTTTAACCATTCATCTGTTGATGGACATCTAGGCGCTTTCCACAGTTTGGCTATTGTGGACATTGCTGCTATAAACATTCGGGTGCATGTGCCCCTTCGGAGCACCACGTTTGTATCTTTAGGATATATACCCAGGAGTGCAATTGCTGGGTCGTAGGGTAGCTCTATTTTCAGTTTTTTGAGGAACCTCCACACTGTTTTCCAGAGTGGTTGCACCAGCTTGCATTCCCACCAACAGTGTAGGAGGGTTCCCCTCTCTCCGCATCCTCGCCAGCATCTGTCATTTCTTGACTTGTTAATTTTAGCCATTCTGACTGGTGTGAGGTGGTATCTCATTGTGGTTTTGATTTGTATTTCCCTGATGCCAAGTGATGTGGAGCATTTTTTCATGTGTCTGTTGGCCATCTGGATGTCTTCCTTGCAGAAATGTCTTTTCATGTCCTCTGCCCATTTCTTGACTGGATTATTTGTTCTTTGGGTATTGAGTTTGATAAGCTCTTTATAGATTTTGGATACGAGCCCTTTATCTGATATGTCGTTTGCAAGTATCTTCTCCCATTCTGTCAGTTGTCTTTTGGTTTTGTTCACTGTTTCTTTTGCTGTGCAAAAGCTTTTGATCTTGATGAAATCCCAATAGTTCATTTTTGCCCTTGCTTCTGTTGCCTTTGGCGATGTTCCTAGGAAGAAGTTGCTGCGGTGGAGGTCAAAGAGGTTGCTGCCTGCATTGTCCTCAAGGATTTTGATAGATTCCTTTCGCACATTGAGGTCCTTCATCCACTTTGAGTCTATTTTCGTGTGTGGTGTAAGGAAATAGTCCAATTTCATTTTTCTGCATGTGGCTGTCCAATTTTCCCAGCACCATTTGTTGAAGAGGCTGTCTTTTTTCCATTGGATATTCTTTCCTGCTTTGTCAAAGATTAGTTGACCATAGAGTTGAGGGTCTATTTCTGGGCTCTCTATTCTGTTCCATTGATCTATATGTCTGTTTTTGTGCCAGTACCATACTGTCTTGATGATGACAGCTTTGTAATAGAGCTTGAAGTCTGGAATTGTGATACCACCGACTTTGGCTTTCTTTTTCAATATTCCTTTGGCTATTCGAGGTCTTTTCTGGTTCCATATAAATTTTAGGATTATTTGTTCTATTTCTTTAAAAAAAATGGATGGGATTTTGATAGGGATTGCATTAAATGTGTAGATTGCTTTAGGTAGAATAGACATTTTCACAATATTTGTTCTTCCAATCCATGAGCATGGAATATTTTTCCATTTCTTTGTGTCTTCCTCAATTTCTTTCATGAGTACTTTATAGTTTTCTGAGTATAGATTCTTTGCCTCTTTGGTTAGATTTATTCCTAGGTATCTTATGGTTTTGGGTACGATTGTAAATGGGACCGACTCCTCAATTTCTCTTTCTTCTGTCTTGTTGTTAGTGTAAAGAAATGCGACTGATTTCTGTGCATTGACTTTATATCCTGACACTTTACTGAATTCCTGTATAAGTTCTAGCAGTTTTGGAGTGGAGCCTTTTGGGTTTTCCACATATAGTATCATATCATCTGCAAAGAGTGATAGTTTGACTTCTTCTTTGTCGATTTGGATGCCTTTAATTTCTTTTTGTTGTCTGATTGCTGAGGCTAGGACTTCTAGTACTATATTGAACAGCAGTGGTGATAACGGACATCCCTGCCGTGTTCCTGACCTTAGCGGAAAAGCTTTCAGTTTTTCTCCATTGAGAATGATATTTGCGGTGGGTTTTTCATAGATGGCTTTGATAATGTTGAGGTATGTGCCTTCTATCCCTACACTTTGAAGAGTTTTAATCAGGAAGGGATGCTGCACTTTGTCAAACGCTTTTTCAGCATCTATTGAGAGTATCATATGGTTCTTACTCTTTCTTTTATTAATGTATTGTATCACATTGATGGATTTGCGGATGTTGAACCAACCTTGCAGCCCTGGAATAAATCCCACTTGGTCGTGGTGAATAATCCTTTTAATGTACTGCTGGATCCTATTGGCCAGTATTTTGGTGAGAATTTTCGCATCTGTGTTCATCAAGGATATTGGTCTGTAATTCTCTTTTTTGGTGGGATCCTTGTCTGGTTTTGGGATCAAGGTGATGCTGGCCTCATAGAATGAGTTTGGAAGTTTTCCTTCCATTTCTATTTTTTGGAACAGTTTCAGGAGAATAGGAATTAATTCTTCTTTAAATGTTTGGTAGAATTCCCCTGGGAAGCCGTCTGGTCCTGGACTTTTGTTTGTTTGGAGATTTTTGATGACTGTTTCAATCTCCTTACTGGTTATGGGTCTGTTCAGGTTATCTATTTCTTCCTGGTTCAGTTGTGGTAGTTTATACATCTCTAGAAATGTATCCATTTCTTCCAGGTTGTCAAATTTGTTGCCATAGAGTTGCTCGTAGTATGTTCTTATAATTGTTTGTATTTCTTTGGTGTTGGTTGTGATCTCTCCTCTTTCATTCATGATTTTATTTATTTGCGTCCTTTCTCTTTTCTTTTTGATAAGTCTGGCCAGGGGCTTATCAATCTTATTAATTCTTTCAAAGAACCAGCTCCTAGTTTTGTTGATTTGTTCTATTGTTTTTTTAGTTTCTATTTCATTGATTTCTGCTCTGATCTTTATGATTTCTCTTCTCCTGCTGGGTTTAGGCTTTCTTTGTTGTTCTCTCTCCAGCTCCTTTAGGTGTAGGGTTAGGTTGTGTATTTGAGACCTTTCTTGTTTCTTGAGAAAGGCTTGCACTGCTATATATTTTCCTCTCAGGACTGCCTTTGTTGTGTCCCACAGATTTTGAACTGTTGTGTTTTCATTATCATTTGTTTCCATGAATTTTTTCAATTCTTCTTTAATTTCCTGGTTGACCCATTCATTTTTTAGAAGGATGCTGTTTAGTCTCCATGTATTTGCGTTCTTTCCAAATTTCCTCTTGTGATTGAGTTCGAGCTTCAGAGCATTGTGGTCTGAAAATATGCAGGGAATGATCTCGATCTTTTGGTACCGATTGAGACCTGATTTATGACCCAGGATGTGGTCTATTCTGGAGAATGTTCCATGTGCACTAGAGAAGAATGTATATTCTGTTGCTTTGGGATGGAATGTTCTGAATAGATCTGTGATGTCCATCTGGTCCAGTGTGTCATTTAAGGCCTTTATTTCCTTGTTGATCTTTTGCTTAGATGATCTGTCCATTTCAGTGAGGGGAGTGTTAAAGTCCCCTGCTATTATTGTATTACTGTCGATGTATTTCTTTGATTTTGTTACTAATTGGTTTATATAGTTGGCTGCTCCCATGTTAGGGGCATAGATATTTAAGATTGTTAGATCTTCTTGTTGGACAGACCCTTTGAGTATGATATAGTGTCCTTCCTCATCTCTTATTATAGTCTTTGGCTTAAAATCTAATTGATCTGATATAAGGATTGCCACCCCAGCTTTCTTCTGATGTCCATTAGCATGGTACATTGTTTTCCACCCCCTCACTTTAAATCTGGAGGTGTCTTCGGGTCTAAAATGAGTTTCTTGTAGGCAGCATATTGATGGGTTTTGTTTTTTTATCCATTCTGATACCCTGTGTCTTTTGATTGGGGCATTTAGCCCGTTAACATTCAGGGTAACTATTGAGAGATATGAATTTAGTGCCATTGTATTGCCTGTAAGGTGATTGTTACTGTATATTGTTTCTGTTTCTTTCTGATCTACTACTTTTAGGGTCTCTCTTTGCTTAGAGGACCCCTTTCAATATTTCCTGTAGAGCTGGTTTGGTGTTTGCAAATTCTTTCAGCTTTTGTTTGTCCTGGAAGCTCTTTATCTCTCCTTCTATTTTCAATGATAGCCTAGCCGGATATAGTATTCTTGGCTGCATGTTTTTCTCGTTTAGTGCTCTGAATATATCATGCCAGTTCTTTCTGGCCTGCCAGGTCTCTGTGGATAGGTCCGCTGCCAATCTAATGTTTTTACCCTTGTATGTTACAGACTTCTTTTCCCGGGCTGCTTTCAGGATTTTCTCTTTGTCGCTAAGACTTGTAAATTTTACTATCAGGTGACGAGGTGTGGACCTATTTTTATTGATTTTGAGGGGCGTTCTTAGCATCTCCTGGATTTTGATGTTTGTTCCCTTCGCCATATTAGGGAAATTCTCTCCAATAATTGTCTCCAATATACCTTCTGCTCCCCTCTCTCTTTCTTCTTCTTCTGGAATCCCAATTATTCTAATGTTGTGTCGTCTTATGGTGTCACTTATCTCTCGAATCCTCTCCTCATGTTCCAGTAGTTGTTTGTCTCTCTTTTGCTCAGCTTCTTTATTCTCTGTCATTTGGTCTTCTATGTCACTAATTCTTTCTTCTGCCTCATTTATCCTGGCAGTGAGAGCTTCCATTTTTGATTGCACCTCATGAATAGCTTTTTTGATTTCAACTTGGTTAGATTTTAGTTCTTTTATTTCTCCAGAAAGGGCTTTTATCTCTCCGGAGAGGGTTTCTCTAATATCTTCTATGCCTTTTTCGAGCCCGGCTAGAACCTTGAGAATTGTCATTCTGAACTCTAGATCTGTCATGCTACCTATGTCTGTATTGATTAGGTCTCCAGCCTTCGGTACGGCCTCTTGTTCTTTTTTTTGAGGTGAGTTTTTCCGCCTTGTCATTTTGTCCAGGTAGGATTTGCTTTCTCCTGCTGTGGAATTCCGCTGTTCTTGGTGACTGAAGTTGGTTTTGGATCGGTTTCTTGTTGATCTTCTGGGGGAGGGGCCTGTTGTTGTGATTCTCAAGTGTCCTTGCCGCAGGCGGAATTGCACCGCCCTTGCCAGGGGCCGGGCTAAGGAATCCGCTCGGGTTTGCTTTCGGGAGCTTTTGTTCCCTGAGCGCTTTCCGTAGAGTTCCGGAGGACGGGAATGAAGATGGCGGCCTCCCAATCTCTCGGCCCGGAGGAGCCAAGAGCTTGGGGTTCCGCTCCTCAGTGCGCTCTCAGAGCAAAGCGCCCAATAGCCCCGCCTCCCTGGCTTGCGGTCGCGCCTCGAGGAAAGCAGTCAATTGTTGGAGCTGGAGAAAAGCGCCGGGTCGCTTTTGTCTCCGTGGCCTCCGGCCGCGCTCCGAGCCCACCCAGCCTGCGACCGGCACAAGGTAACCCTGGGCTTAGAGCTCACTCCTCGGCTTTGTCGCTATAGCCGGCTTCCCCGCTCTAATAACTGCGAGCTCTGCAGCACTCAGACACCCCCAGTCCTTCTGTGACCCCGCGGGTCCTGGGGTTATGCTGACCCCGCCTGGGTTTCCCCCCAGTTTAGCCTCTGGAGCGATGTCTCCCAGTGGAGCCGACTTTTAAAAGTCCCGATTTTGTGCTCCGTCGCTCCGCCGCTTGCCGGGTGCCGGCCCCTCCCCCCGGGGTCTATCTTCCCGTCGCTTTGGATTCACTTCTCCGCAGGTCCTACCTTTCAGAAAGTGATCGATTTTCTGTTTCTGGGATTGTTGCTCTTCTTCTCTTCGATTTCCCGTTGGATTTGTAGGTGTTCACAATGGTTAGATAAGCTATCTAGCTGATCTCCTGCTACCCGATGTCGTCTCAGCCTGCTACTTCTCCGCCATCTTGACTCCTCCCCGAAAGAGCACATTTTAAATAAGACGGGCCTGAGTCTAAGTGACAGCTTTCTCCTCCTTGGTCTTGGGCAAATCACGAAGCCTCTGTGACCTTGGTGTCAGCCTCTGCTCAGTTGGGACAGTAATACTCCTTGTCCCGAAGGGCTGTCGTAGGACTGAATGGGATGAAGAGTCGACGGGTACCCAGGGGCGGGCCTGGCATGGAGCATGGGCTTTCTCCGTGAGTCGTTACCCTGCCCTCTGTTCCCACCCGCTCTCCGGTCTCTTAAAAAGCGTGAGATGCATAAAATCACAATAAACCCCGCAAACACTGAATTATAATCAGAGCCCACCGAGTCCCTGTGGAGCTGTAACCAAAGGAAGCCGGCAGGTACCTCTTCCCGGGGTTATTTCTTCCCCAGCCTTCTAGACAGGCATATTCCATGGTGCGTCTGGGTTCCTGTTCACTGTTTTTCTAAATTAGCATGTGCGCTCCTGTTGGCATTTCTCACAGGAGAGAAACCCCATTTCCCAGCAGTGGGCTTTGTCTGCCTTTTCCAGAGATCCCTCTCTTCATTAGGTCTTCTTGATACCCGCAACTGTGTACCCTGAGATCCACAAGACTTTTTAAAATGGAATGTTTGTTCCTTTAAAATTGTTAGGAGTGTTTATTGAGACAAGCCTGGCATGTAAATAAGGTCTTCGTGCTGCTGAAATACGGCAGGGACGGAGCAGGGACTGGCTTGAGAAGGAAGAGAGGCTGAGGTGGAGACACAGAGAGGAGCAACCTGGAAGAGTGGCAGTCTCCGTTCCTTTGCTGAGGAAGCCAGCTGTCCCCACCTGTCCCCTGGCAGGGAGTGGACACGCCCTTTGTCTGCAACGTGTGCCTGGTGGTGGTGACATCACCAATCCACACAGTGCCGGTCCCTGGGGTCGAAAGACTGGATGTGTGTGAGCAAGAGTCACTTCGTTAAAATGACTGGCTGTGACAATCTGGATGTCCACGGGAAAGTGACATTCCACCCATTTCCTTTTAGGGGAAGATCAGTTTTAAGCACATGTTGTCTGATCAGCAGCCTGTGGCCAGTCTGAGGAAAGGCAGAGGGAAGGCAGCAGGGAGCAGGGAGGCTGCATTAAGTATGTCCAGCTGCCACCGCCCTCCCCCACATCTGGTTGGTCAAGTCCTGTGCATCCTGCCAGGATCACATTGAGCCATTGTCCCCAGGAGAGGCCCTTCTACCCGCTGGAGGAGCTGCTGGCACATAGTGACAGAGAAAGGCAGGCCCCAGTTCTCATTTAGCAGCTCAGTAACTGGGCAAGTTATTTGACACGAGTTAATGTCCACAGAGGATCTGGTAGCAGCTGGAAAGCTGGCAGCCGCTCCATGAATGGTGGCCACCATCATGGTGACCCCATCCTTTTCTTCTGTGCAGGGCTACCTCCATGGTAGCCCTGGCAGGCCTAGGGGGTCTCATCTCTACCTCTACCTCCCAAAAGGCCAGACTTTTGCTTTCCTGGCTTTTTGTCTCACAACGTAGTTCAGCTCTTACTCACTCCTTGCTTGTGGATAAACCACCTATTTCGATTAAACCATGAGAATCACTAGTCCAGGCCACATTGCTAGATCACTGACGTCACTGCTCCAGGAAGACACCCTAGAGCAAGCTGAAGTTCTACTTCCATTCCAGCCCAGGCAAGCTTCCTGGAAGGGGGAGCCCACTCTAGCCACTGTGAGCAAGGCACGGGAGGCCCAGCCTTAGGGTAGGTCACCTCACTCAAGGACCAATCCTACCCGTGGTCTCTGGACACACCAGCGAAGGCAGGAGCGAAGCCTCCCACTGCGGCAGGGAGCAGCCTGGGAGACTTGTTTGGGGCCAGCACTAGGTTTGTTCTGGGCAAGAAGGATGGAGTTAATGGGAAATTGCCTAGCTAGACAGATATATGCTTTTTAACACACTAAGTCAAGAATTATGCAGGATCTGTTGAAACCCTCACAAGGGAGTCAAAGAAATTAGCTGCATTTAACGTCTTCATTTACTCTTTGTCCCTTTGGGTAATTATGCTTAAAAACAATCATTTAGACAATTTTTTATGGGAGGAATCTCTTGCTCACCTCCAGGCTGTGAGTACCACGACCTTCTTACTTCCCAAATTTGATGTGTCCCTAGATTGTTGGGGGTTCATCTTTCAGTATCTTTTTTTTTTCCAGCCAAGAATACATAGGTGGTCTGTTATCTGAGCCCCTGCCCACCAGAGAATCCTTTCTGTTGTTTCCACACAGAGACTTTCATCTGAGGAGTGCAGAATTACCACTTCAAAACTCTCTAGATGGTCTTCGCTGCCTTCTTGCTTCTTAATGTTGCAGAAAAGCCTAACACCAGTGGGCTTTCTTTTTTCCTTTACAGGAGACCAGGTTTTTCCTCTCTGCCTGATCACTTCAAATATATTTGAAAAAATTTCTGAAATCCTGAAATTTTAGCAGTTACATTCAGACCTATTTTAGGAATCTTTCTGCTCAGGGCAATTTAAAAAACAATCTTTCTTCACTCTCTGTGTCCCTTTGATTTGCTCTGGGGTCTTGAAGATGACTGATGGCCAAGAGCTAAACTTTCATCCCCGTCTTCTCTATCTATCATCTTCTCTCACATTATTATTATTATTCTTTACCTTTTTCTTTCCTTTTTCTTCTATGTATTCTGGGAGAGCTTTTTAAGTCTGTTCTCCCGGTGGGGGCATGCTCGTTTGATTTCTGTGTTGTTAATCTTGCCCTCCACGGCTTGAGACACAGAAGGCACTTTGGTGACACTACTCCCCATTCCATAAAGTCTTGCCTTACCTCCTCCAGCTTCCATTTCATTTTTGGCTGTGGCTTAGTCAATTTATAATCCCATTTTTCATCTCCTCTCAGGGTGCATGTTTTCTTGAATTGAGAGAACACAGTTGCCGTCTACCGGGCTTCTGGTTTTGGTCATCATTTCTCCCTTTCTCTTCTCCCCGAGTGAGCTATTCCTCTCCTGGGTGGCAGAAGCCAACTTCCCTTTAATTCTTGTCCAGGCAGGTCTGTCCAGCCTCACCCCCATTCACATTTGTCCCAGCCCTGGCAACACTGTCCAGATTGTTCATGGTCACTGCCCCAAAATGTCACGACAGGGGGGTGGGGATGCTAGGAGGTGGTGGTTATAGCTTTCTTGGAATCAGTACTTGCGGCTAAACAGTTGAGAGACACCCTTGAAAGTCTGGACATTTGGGTAGAAAGGAGAACTAACAAATTCACTCTGTTTATAATGGGGATGCTATGTTGCTGAGCCTCCCTGCGACTGTGCCCACTGCTCCTGGGGTCCCTGGATGGCCTCTTTCAACCCTTTCCCTCACTCTGGGGTATTCTTCCTTCTGTAGCTTTGCACAGATTTCTTCCTCACTCCCCTATTCCTCACCCCCCCCCCCCGCCATCAGCAAAGATCCGGCTACCAGACACACCATACCCTCCCTCATGTGTCTCTCATCTAGAGTTCCTGGAACATTGGATAAGCTTGGAAGGGGAAAATTTAAAAATCTCAGCTACGAGGGCCCACACAGAGCTGGAGATCAAAGGGTTCTCTGCAAAGCCTCACAAGAAAGACCTTGGGTTTGTTATATTTCAATGGAAATATAAATTAATTGGTGAGCCACGCAGCATGGATGGGGGAGGGAGGAAGGAGGAGGTGGGGGGCAGGGAGGGATGGAGAGAGAGAGGGAGTGAGAGAGCAGGGAGGGGCAGAGAGAGAGAGGGAGGGAGAGAATGAGGTCTGGGTAGAGACATCAGAGAACTCAGTCTGGCAGAATGAGTGGGGTGCACCTGAGCTCACAGAGGCACTTGCTGACCTCCGGAGACCAGGTCTGCAGGTCAAACCCCTGCAATCAAAATGGGTGGGGCTGGACTAAAAGACAAGGACAAGAGGACATGAAGTTCTCACAGGATGACAAGTCAACAGGTGTGCCTGCCAGGGGCCCGGATGCACCCCTCCTTCAGCTACAAAGACAAATGCCCCACTCAAACCCTTGCTTCTAATTAGTGGGCAGAGTTCATTGTGTCTGATGATTTTAATTTCCTGGCAAGAAAGCAATTTTACTAGTTTCATTTAGAGGACCTTTTCCAAAGTAGTTTCACTCTGGCTACCTTCATTAATGAGTGATCAAAATGCATCAAAGCAGAAGTGAACACAAGAAGAAGAAAGGCAGAGGACAGGACTTGCCAGGATGAGAGGTCCAAATTTTGAGGTCATTGTGAAGCTCTGCCCTCCCTCATTAGCTTCCCTCATTAGTGTTCTAGACACGGCTCTCCCATGGCACCCGGCAAAGGGCGGGGCGCCAGTTCACCCACGCTAGGAACCATGGGCGCTTCCCCAGTCCCCAGGATGCTGCCAAGGGCTGGGCCGCAGCTTTCCGTAGATCCATCCCTTGGATTGGATCCTTTGGTGTGGGCACGCATCTGGTGAGCCTGCTCTGGGACATTTAGCCACGCATACACTCTCTACTGCTGGAGATGAGCAGTCATCTCCCTCTCCCTCTCCCTGGGTCACTGTGTACATCTGCCGCCCAACTCCCTTGATTTATTTCAGTTAATATGATGCAATGGTAAGACCTCCTCCCTCTCCTTGGAGAAAAAAAAAATGTCCTAAGTCAGGCCAATGCTTCCCTGTTCAGAAAGGCAGGGAGAGCCTGGAGATGCATGCCAGCCACAGGGGCTGAGGGTGAGGCAGGGGGACTAGAGAGCCAGGGAGCGGCAGACCCCCAGGCTTCTGCTCAGCTCCCCACTGTGGGCGCCCTTAGCACCTTCCATCAGCGGCAAGAGAACTTGAAAGGGATTCCCTATGTGCAGAAGAGCACGGAAGCCCTTTCACTCAGCCTGTGAGGAAGCAGAAAACACTAGCAGGCGGGGGCCCAGAGTCACCATATCTGAGCTGTGGCCGCGCTGACAGCTGCTGAGTTTGTCACACAGATAATTAGATAAACTGCTTGAGCACAGAGATTCAATATGCGGCGTCATTTAGCGGCTGCTGCACAGGGCCTTGATCTTAATTGAAGGCGCAATAGGGGAGAACCTTAAAGAAGTCCCAAATCAACTTCTTCTCACTCCAGTAATTAAACATTTGACTCCTGATCATCAGCCAAAGTCTCCCAAGCGTTGGCCACAGGCTCCAGGAGGTGGTTCGAAGCAGCCGGGGCCAATGGCTCCCTTCTTTCCATGTAGGGCCTTGCTTAAGCTGCCTCTACTGGCAAGAAGTGGGGGGACAGGAGGCTCCGTGTCACCCCCCTCCTCTGCCTCCTTCTGCCCATTCTTTCCTTGTGTTCCCTCAACACCCTTAATGCCCACCCCCCCCCGCCCCATCACAGAGAACATGTCTTTGAGCAGGGTCCTCCTTATAAATCCCACCCATCCTTTGCTGGTCCTTTGCTGGGACCCTCTGATACATGTGGCATAGAGCACCTCTAGGGCTTTCCATGCTCTCACTTGGGGACCTTGAAAGGTTTGCACATATCCTATTTAACACATAACATCCATTTGTGCATTCATCCAAAATGAATGAACATTTCCGGGTGTTGGGGTTGAAAGATAAATCATTGTTTTTTCACCACACCCAGTGCTCCATGCAATCTGTGCCCTCCCTAATACCCACCACCTGGTTCCCCCACCCTCCCACCCCGCCCCTTCAAAACCCTCAGGTTGTTTTTCAGAGACCATAGTCTCTCATGGTTCACCTCCCCTTCCAATTTCCCTCAACTCCCTTCTCCTCTCCATCTGTTACGCTGAAAATAAATAAAAAATTTAATTTAAAAAAAAAAACAAATAAAGTTGGCATGAATATTTAAAAAAAAAGAAAGATAAATCATATTTCTTTACTCGTAGGGACCCTAATATCATGGGAAGGTTGACAAGCTGACAAGGAGGAGGAAATGCCCTGGCCCTGTGAGTTTAACTCAGGTGAAGAAGGACCCCGGAGATGCTTGACAGCCCCTGGACAGATCTTTTCCAGCTATAGCACACCCCGGACAGCTTCCTATGGTGGTGATGAACGGGATGGTGCCTCGAGGCCATCCACTGGTGGGCATGGCAGAATAATCAGAAAGGCAACATGGGATAGTGGTTAGCAGCTCAGGCTTCCCATGGCCAGTAAGGCCCCTCTGACCACCACTCAGACCTCTCTGGCCTTCCTCACTCTGCTTCAGTTATCCTGGGCTCCTTGTTGATCCCTAAACAAGCCGGGAGGGCTCTCACCTCAGGGTCTTTGAACCTGCTACTCCTTCCTCCAGATAATCAAATAGGTAACTCCCTAACTTCTCAACCTTCTCCAGCTATTGGCTCAGATGCCTCTTCTCCTATTAGAAACTCTTGCCAACCCCTGTGCCTACTTCATCCTCCTCCATGGCACTTGTCATTGGCTAAGACACTTAATCTCTTACGTACAACAAGAGACTGCATGTGTCATCGGGGCAGGAATCATGTCCATTTCGTGCACTGCTCTATCCCCAGTGCCTGGCACAGACCTGACTCATAGGAGGTGCACATTTGCTGAATGAATGGATGGAAGGGTTAAGGCAGGGTAGTCACCTCCTGAAAAACTCGCTCTTAAGGCCATGTAGAAGGTGGGTTTGAAGAAGTATCTGGCCAGGAGCTGGGAGAACATCTAGGGGGTCACAGAGGCTGTGCAGGTGAATGATGATGATGGGATGGGCACGTGTGGTAGCAGAACAGGTACAGAAGAAGGGGCAGAGCTAAGAAGTTAAAAGAAAGTAAACTTGGTGCGATTTTATGGTGAGGGGGTTCAGCTGCAAGGAGGCATCAGTCTCTTGGGGTCCAGTCTCCTGGGGTATGAAGAGGTTGCTCTCACTGAGAGAGCATTGTGTGAGGAACAAGGGTGTTAAGGACAGAGGGAGTGGAGAGGTGGAGAGTTCATTCAGGACACACTGGATCTGAGGTGGTTGTGGGCCTTTGGGGAGCAGGACCTGTGACTGAAATGTGGACAAGAGGTTGGGGTGAAGATACAGCTGGGTCTTATTTGCATATGAGGCATGGCAGGAATGGTGAGGGGGTGAAAAGGAAAGAGAGGAGGGCTGAGGGGGGCCTGAGGAGAACCCATGTGTAGAAAGCTAGTGGGGAGGAAGGGGCCCACACCATGGATCACAGCAGCACAAGTGGGGACTGCCCGAAGACTGCCCACAGCAGGGCAGGTGCAGAAAGAGGTCTGCAAAGTGCCACCTGGCTGTGACACCTGGGCTACACCAATCTCCCTGGGGATGGGAGGCAGAAGGAACCCTGGTGGGCAGAGTGTGGCAGAGATGGGGCAGGGGAGGCACCCAGCACGGGCGGCGCCTGGGGTCCGGGGCAGAGAAGGGAGGACACCTCAAGAGATGTGGGGCTAGGAGACTCGCGGGGCTAGGAGACGCCCGGAGCTGGCCAAAGGGACCGAGGAGGGGCTGGACATATGGAGGAGGGGGTGTCAGGAAAGGGCAGAAGACAATGTGGGGGCCTCAGAGGCTGTGGCGTGTTTACATAAGCAAAATCAATGCGGTGTGAGACTTTCTCAGCTCAGTAACTTATTAGCAATTTTTAATTACTGGAATGTAATTAATTCATCCAAAGTACAGCCATTCTGTGAAGCACACCACACACACTGCACTGATAACATTCTTGCACTTTTGTGAGGCGCTCACACCAAGACGTTGTCTTGCATAAAACCTAGAGGATATAAAGGAAGAACACACCTTTGTCTGATGCCATGTTTCTCTTGATGGGGGAGCAGGTACCAGAAAGGGGATGAGTGAGCTCCGAAGGCTGCTGCCCTGGGGGCTGCTGGTCAACCTGCTGCTTGGACCCCCAGTTCCTTGTCCACTGGTGAGGGAACAATCTATAGGGAAGTCTCTGAAACGGGACAGTCCATGAAGATCCCTGCTGGTCCTTGAGGTCTTGGGGGTGTCTCTGGCTAGAGCAGCCCCCGCATGCTGGCCCAGAGAGTGGGAGTGCTGGGGAATGGAGGTGGCCCTTTCTTGTGGCTATCTATTCCAGGAGATCAGGCCTAGAGTCCTGATCATACGGGTGTCCTCAGGTCCAGCACAGCCTTGGCATCTGGAGGACATTCAATAATGCCTGTGAAGCTGGGCGACTTGGCAGAGAATGGCCACACCCTCCTCTGTGGCGTTCAAAGTGAAGGTCAGGAAGGGCACTGAGTACACACAGATTGCTGGGCAGGGCTGGAAGAGCAGCCAAGGTCTCTGGACAGAATGTGGGTGGGGCCAGGAGTAGAGGTCAATTTGAAGAAACTGGAAACAGGAAAGGGGTTTTGGAGAGAAAGTG